>NW_020618825.1:15697253-16313739 GCF_003573695.1 Papaver somniferum | reverse complement strand
AATAAAAAAAAAATTATAAAAACTAAACATTTTCTTATTCTAAAAGAATACTACTTTTCCACCTAAATAATAGGTAAGGAGGGAGTACCATCTTATCCTAATTCACGGGCGCATACGCTAGCAGGAGTGCAGGACCATCAGGTTATTTGAAAAATTGGCATGTGGGCTATGCTAATGGACATAGATTCAAAACATGTTTTGGATTTTTGACTTTTGTGGATTACGTGTTTGTTTGAGAGAAAAATTGTGGCACATAAATGCACAAATCAAATTGGATTTGATTTGATCTTCTAAATCACCGAGGGATTATCCCGGAGATAAGCCCAAAAAAAGAGAAAACCGGTGGGCCCACAAAAAATTAAATGAGTTTACTTTGGAACTATTTTTTTAGGCACCATCTCTTTTTTACGGGACCATCATTTCAATTATAGGAGGTCACGTTGTGGTAAATCTAAGTCACCTTTTATCTAGGTTTTTATGTAAAATTATCCTTTTAAATTAGTTAGTTTAAGGGTCAATAATTATATTAGTTAATTTAATTATTGGTTAGTTAAATGGTTAAGTAAATTGATTAGTGAGTATGGGGTTTAATTTAAAAGTGGTTTTTGTAAAAGAATAATTATTGAGAAAGAAGAAGGGGAGGGTTTTGGAATTTATTTTTATTTTTTGGAGATGGTTTATTTCGAAAGGGTTTTGGGTACACGTATACTTTAAATTTAGTTAATGGTTCTTGAATTGGCCAGAAATTTTGAAAAAATTAAGATTTTATGAACGACTTTCAGCTATGGCAATAAAGTTCGGCTATGACATCTGAAGAACAAGTAACCGAAATCATCTGCAGGTGTAGTTCGAATAATGTTTCTGAAAACACTGGTAGCCGAATTCAACTTTAATAGAGTTTTTCCTTTCAAAGAAAAGTTCGGTTTGGAAAAAAAATTGCGACGTCACTGAACTCAATATATAGGTTTTCAGAGAAAAGTTCGGTCAGGACAAAAAAATTGCGACATAACAGAACTCAAAGTATGGCTAGGAAATTAAAAATCCGTCTAGGAAAATAAAAAGTTCGGCTAGGAATTTTTATTTTGTGAAATAGCCGTACTATTCTTCGTGTTCTTCATTTCCATCGGGTTCGGCTAGTTTGAAAAAAATTTCACAAGATTGCTAACCGAACTTCTCTCTACAACTTCAATTTTTATGATTACTACTCACTGCAACTTCAATTTTTATCAATTACAACTGTATAAAGAAGACATAGGTTAGTTGGAAAGTACCTCTAGTATACAATTTCGAAAATCCGGATTTAAAACGATTATGAAAATGGAACAGAAAAGAAGAGGATAAGAAAGAGTTTAAAATGAAAAAGGTTAGTTGAAAAATTATGTTTTTGTGTTTATGAAATAAAGTTTTAATTAGGTTAGTAGGTTTAGGAGGGATATGTTATTAGGTTAGTCATAATTTATATAAGGGTAAAGGATAAGTTAGTCATTTCCTAACTTTAGGACATCCCTTATAACCGTAGGGAAGGTGGCCTTAGTAATCATGATCTCCATATAAAAATGAGGGGTGCCCTAAAAATCATTCTTGTTTTAGTGACGGATATTTTTTACACTCGCCAGATTGGGGTATACCCAGATTAATTGGAGTACACCTAATGATATAAATAGGGTCATTAGGAAGTAAAGCCCAAAACCCCTTAGCCCCATTTTTTCAAAAATGGCCAATCCACCCTTGCTTAATTAACACTAATAAATATGTTTAGGTTAATTAATTTAGTTAGTTAATTAGTTGATTAAAATAATGAAGTTAGGTTTTATTTAAATTGAACTCATGGATTATGTTGGAAGACTTTTGAGAAAAAAAATTATTTTGAGAATTTTGTTTGTAACGGGAATGAAACCACATTAGCGAAACACTTCTAAAAAGAGGATTTGAAAGCTTCTGGTGGTCTCATTCTCCAGATTGCATAAATCAACACTTTCAGAAATCACGGTATGAAAAGTAGGCATGCTCGACCAAACTAGAAGATAACAACCTTTTCTAACCAGCAAGGTATTAATTCCATAACTCGCCGACTAATCTTCAGTCGTCAAAGTAGAGAATGCCGAACACTGACGACTAAAAATATTATACACACAGGGAAAGACTGATTTTAGCTGTCATTGGTTGTTATGGTCAAAGTTAGACAAAGTGACGACCAACTCTAAGTCGTCAAGATAGCTTCCCAAACCATTCTGAGTCGACTAATAGAAAAAAATGTACAATAAGAAATATTTTTTTGGTATTTGTTGGTGTTCAAGTTTTCATAACATGGCAACCTTAATTACTACAACACTAGTCGGAAATGTATAAGGATAAATACCATGACGACCCTGTGAATGTATTTTTAGAGATGAAAAGTCATCACGATATTCATCCCAAGAAGTGACGACCAAAATAAAACCTTAAAAGTCGTCAAGGTCGATGAAGATATACCCAGACGATTATATAACTCCAAAATAACAATTTCAATTTTTCTGATCGTATTTTGACAATTAAACTACAAAATAAAACACCTAGCGTTAGGTTGGGCAGGGGATTCATTAGATCTTGATGAAGAATTTTTATTGAGATGAATTGATAGAGAAGAAGAAGAGAACGATGAAACATTACTTCAAGTAATGGTTGTTAGGTTGATAAAGGGAGTTTAGTATATTGGTTTGAGGTTGGAAAAAAAGAATTTGATGAGGCTATTTAGGTAAATTTATCCTGTTTGGACACCCCTTATCCCTACAAAAGAGTCCACTTAAAATAGGGTATTCCCCATTCCGGACAGTTTTTCTATTGTAGAAACTATTAAATAGTCCTAATATAAAAACATAATAGAAAAAAAAAACTCATAATATGATATATGAAAATTATGACAAGATAACGTGTTTATTAGCAGTGAATCGCCGGGCATCTATCTGGTCAATATGGTACAAGTGGCGCATCGACGAGCTTCGACCTGCATGGCGTGATGTTGGAGCGGAGTTCTGGTTTGTCACAAATAAAATCTTTGGATTTACCATTATAGTTAGATAGAAGAGAAAAAATCGGAAAGATAAATCAATGATAGTTACTAGTTTTAGATGATTTTTTTTTTAAATAAAGCCTTTGTAAGATTTTCATCGATCTTCAATAATAAGTTGGATGCATCCTAAAAGTCTACTAGATATCTTATTTAATTTAAAATGAAGCATGCAGGCTCCAGTAGACTAAATCAAAAAATAATTTTGGCAATTAAAATATGACAACAGATTTGATATACCGACGCTTGTGGGTGTGTCACGACCTAAATACTAAACATGTTTGGCTGATATGATTACAACCTAATTGAAGCATCAAACTTGATTACCAATTTTAAGAAACAATAATTCCAAAATCAATCACCTTCTCGATCTTCAATTCTTCTTTAAACCCTCACCATTAAAACCATCTCCTTCATCAAAACAACATCACCAAAACCTAGCCTGAGACTCTATTCCTCCTAAGAAACTAAAGTTAAACTCTAAATAAACATCTACACTTCGATAATCCGTCAATATAACATTAATTCATGCAGAACATTAAATCTATTGAAAACCCTAATTTCACTTACCATTTCTCTGCTTTTCCGGAACTCAAACAGCTTCAGTAACATCACCTCCTTCCTCAAATCATCAATTCACCAATCATTTGACGAAACACTCACACAAAACAAGCTAGAATCGTTGAAATCGATAACAACAGAGAGGAGGAGAGAAAGAACAGAGAAGAAAAAGAAAAAGAAGAAGAGAAAATGATTTTCTCCTCAATTGTTTTGGAGATAAGACCGATAAGATTACTAAGGCGTCCAAAAATCGAATAAAGGCAGCCAATGATTATTCTAGAATGATAGAGGTGTCTTAATAAGAAAGCTCGAATGTCATAATAAATGATAACTGCGAAATTACCATTTTACCCTTCATATTAAATTGATGATTTCTTCTTCGTCATGTGTCCGAATGACACGTTCGAGTAGTCCATTTCGCATAAATTTTCGAGATCTATCTAACGGTATTATTTTCGTATATAAATTATTATTATATTAATTTCTGTTAATTAAAATCTATATTAACTAATCGAGCCATTAGCGACTAATTGTCTATTGATCGTCTCTTGACCGGTCAAATAGCGTTGACGATCTTGCATATCCTTACAGGGTGGAACCAATCATTCACTCTAACCTAACTACTAAAGTTAAACTTCAGCATTAGCGGAAACATCCAATGATATCCTATCAACATCAAAAGACACAGACACTGCAACAATAAAAATCTAATTGTTAAGTACCATATCAGACAGATTCTAACAGATCCAGAAATTATATTAGCTTTTGGATTAGAAAATTACTATAGTTTATATAATTTTATTGTCCTTCAAAACCATGAAAAATGGATGATTCATTTGATGCTGTAGCTCACCTACTTCAATCCGTATAACATAATATTATATATGTTATTCTTTTGTTCATGAAAAAACAAACTCTTGACCTTGTCTTAATACCTTGTTCTTGGTTTTGTTGTAAATTATAATTGGTAGATATAAAGAATCTTGTCATCCATAGACTAGGGATCTTTGATGTTATTTTGAAACGTAACTGTTCTGATCCTCGGGTGTTCACTTACCTAATTTGCAACATATGCAAAACTCAAAGTGTGTAAATAATTCTGATTTCGGATCGAAAGAATCGAAAGAAATCTTTCATTGTATATTCTTTCATTGTATATATTAATCCTGGCTAGTTTGGGGCCTATAGGGATTATTTGAGTCCCATCACTGCATGGTAAAACTAGGTAAAAGTATTAAGATAACCTCACTTTAAAAATTAATCATAATCTTTATCCTTTTAAATTCAAAATCATTTCAAAACCAAAACTCATTCAAATCATTTCTCTCACAAATTAAAATTCAAACTCAAATTCATCCATTGATTCTAACAACATCGATCGATTTAAAAGAAATTTCATCAACCATTTATTTCTTGAAAAAAGAATCAAACTAAACATCGTCGAGGCAACCTATATTTCATTTTATACTTGTGATTGATTTATCTACTCAAAATTTAAAACTACAAACAATCTAGGGTTACTATGTCTAACATAATCGGTCGTGGTTCATGTCCATATTTACCGATTTCTATGACAATCTGTTGATGTTCATGAACACGTCAACAAACTGAATTTGTTTTCCGGTCGAAGAAAATTTAACCAGAATCGGTAAAAGTGAATGCCCACATAAACCGATTATGGTATGGAAGAGACCTAGTTTTCTGTATGTTTTTTTTTTGTTAGAATCGGATTATGTGGATGTTCACATAAACCGACTATGCGAAACAATCTGTTTATATGTGACTAGGAAATCCCAATTTTTAGAATCAGATTTTTTCTATGCATACTTTAACCGATTTCGGATATCCTTCGTGAATAGCGAAACACAAACACAAAATCAGTTTACGAATGCATGAATCCATGAACGTAAACTGATTATGGGTAGTGTTTTCGAAAGAAAAAAAAATCGTGTTTTGGTGATGAATCAACATTACTTGATTTCTAGGTTAATAAGATTAAACATCTATTAATAAACCGATTAACACTTTTTAATTAAAGATAAATTAGTCATTAAAAAAAATAGTCGGTTAAGGGATATCTCATTTCACTTCAAAATGTCTTATTTTGTCCTGTAATAACAGGCCCCGAATAATTGGCTTAGGCCCCAACTTAGCCAGGATAATAATATATATATACAACAGATGCAAACTCAAAGTATCGTTGAATGCAACAACCAAAGAATAGCCACACCCCTTGGGTCTTGCTCTACAATCATACAACCCATTTACTCCTCTACATGAATAACCCTCGTCACCAGCAAAACCATTTCAACCAACTACCAACACCACCAAAGATCCCTGCCCAAAAATAAGTAAATGGAATTTCCATCATATATGTTGTTTATGCAGCAGCATGGTTCGCTGCCCTTGCGCTCCTCCCAAAAGGTTTCCATCTTCGCCGTCACAAACTAAACCCACCACCGGGGCCAAATGCGTGGCCAATCATCGGTAACTTAAACCTTATTGGTTTCCTTCCTCACCGTTCACTTCATAATCGGTCTCAAAAATACGGACCTTTAATGCAACTCAAGCTTGGGTCACACCGAGTTGTAGTTGCTTCATCAGTGGATATGGCGAAATAATTTCTCAAGACCCATGATGTATCTTTCTCTGGTCGAACCAAAACTGCTGCCGGAAAAATCATAACCTACAATTATTCCGATATAACTTGGTCTCAGTATGGTCCTTATTGGCGACAAGCTCGTAAGATGTCCATAGTTGAGTTATTCAGTGTGAAAAGAGTGGAGTCATATGAGTACATACGCATCGAAGAAATGAGATTACTTTCGAAAGCACTGTACAAGTCGAAACGTATTGCTGTTAACCTGAAGAGTCATCTTGCTGATGTTAGTTTGAATGTGATTAGTAGAATTGTTTTGGGCAGAAGATATTTGGATGGAGATGAAAATTCAATTGTCACACCAAATGAGTTCAAAGAAATGTTAGAAGAGTTGTTTTTGTTAAATGGGGTTTTCAATATTGGTGATTCAATTCCTTGGCTAGGGTTCTTGGATTTGCAAGGGTATGTCAAGAGAATGAAAGTTTTGGCAGAGAAATTTGATACATTTTTGGAACATGTTCTTGATGAACATCTCTCCAAAAAAGAAGTTGCAGGAAAAGATTTTGTTGCTAAAGACATGGTTGATGTACTTCTACAATTCGCCGATGATCCTAGTAATGATGTCAAGTTTACTAGGACAAGCGTCAAGGCATTTACACAGGTAAAAGTTACTTTTCACCTACAATACATGCTATATATGTTAACCGTTCATTTTGCATTCATCCAGAGAAAACTCTCGATACCTTTCCGATGATAATCTTTTGTATGATGTGATTTTAAGTTGGCTGTGAAATTCATGTCATAGTAATTTTGAATTTTCTGGGTAACAGCCAGATTTTTCCACAGGAGAAATTCCAAAATATCTTTTTGTGGGTTAATCATTTATGATACTGCGCTGGAATGCGTTGAAATCTTTAATATCAAAATTATCTTCTGGCATAATAATTTCAAACTCAACTGTTTCGTATGGACAAGGATGATAATGACCTCATTGACTTAACCAAAATTTTCAGCCACATTCTCCATTTTAGACCACGCATGAAATCTTTTCACTAAAACCGGTGTGTTATGGCCCAATTCCAGGATTTAATGGCAGGAGGAACGGAGAGTTCAGCCGTGACAGTAGAATGGGCAATTTCCGAACTATTAAAAACTCCAGAAATTTTCGAAAAGGCAACCGAAGAACTTGATAGGGTCATCGGAAGACAAAAATGGGTTGAAGAGAAAGACATGCAAAACCTACCATACATTGAAGCGATCGTTAAAGAGACAATGAGAATGCACCCAATGTCACCGTTATTAGCACCCGAAAAACTCGTGAATGTGTGAAAATCAACAACTACGACATACAATCAGAAACGAATGCATTTGTTAACGTGTGGGCGATAGGAAGAGACCCAACATTGTGGGAAGAACCGGAACAATTTCGCCCGGAAAGGTTTATTGGAAAAACTATTGATGTCAAGGGGCACGACTTTGAGCTATTGCCCTTTGGAGCAGGGAGAAGGATGTGCCCTGGCTACTCATCGGGAAGTAAGATAATCCAATCTAGTTTAGCTAATCTCTTACATGGTTTTGTTTGGAAGTTACCAGCCGGAGCTGAGGATCTGAATACGGAGGAAATTTGGGGACTTTCAACGCCGAGAAAAATTCCATTAGTTGCAGTCCCTGAACCCCGTCTTCCTAATCATCTCTATAATGATAAAATTCCGGTTAGCTGCCATTAGTAACCGCTATTAGGGTTCTGCTAGTTGTTGTGCCCATGCATAGGTAGATGCATTGAGTATAACAAAAGTGTACGAATATATATATATATATATATATATATATATATATATTGCTGATGTACTGTGCACACGAACATGATAGTGTATTAAGAATTTGTGTTATGATATTAATAAGATATTATGTGTGGTTGTTAATTGTACTCTGAGATGATAATTTGTAGCTAACTACAGATCAAATCTTACCGGGGTACGCCGAAAATGTTCTAGTTCACAGTAAGTCAGCAAGATGATACCTTGTTGTGATACAAATGTATAAAAAGAAGTCGAAATTAATATGGCACAATATTTCAGCCTATGGATTAACTCCAGCTCAATTCCCAGCGTAACTAACTTCTGCAAGTGGTCTGGTTTGGAGCCTTCAATCACGCAGTAAAAGATAAGAACTGTATCACTTTCCAAAGTCGTTCACATGGTGCATTGTATGCAATTCATTTTTTGGCCTCCACTTGGAGTTTTTAAATGTTATTTTCTGATGATGCCGGTGGGTTACTCTAATCGGTAATCATTTATAACAAACGGTCGTTGTATCATATCCTCTCCATTCACCAAATTTCTTCAGGGAGAAAATGGCTTCTTTTTGTGCTGTTTTGGTTTACAATCTTGTGTTCCTCCTAGTGTCGACTGTTTCTGCGTCTATGGATGACACAAGTGTCGTTGGCTCTGCTTTCCCTTCTTGTAAGTATCACTGTAAGATTCAAGATTTTCTAAATCCATAGCGTTTAAAACAGATTTCTAACTATGCAGTGTATTTTGTTGTGTTTATGCAGTAGAGATTGGAGTTCTTACGGATACACCCTTCAAATGTGACTCTGAGACCGGCGTCTACACGTCTAAGACATCCGCTTGCATTATGCACATCCTGTTTGACTTATTGTTTTGGCTCACGCGATGCATTGGGTACCACCTTACTTGACTACAAGTGCTCATTTATTCCACCGAGTGGAAAAATGCAATGCGACTGCTGTTCTCAAAAACCCACACCTCCACCACCCCCACCATGTTCCCCTCCTCCACCTTCAGGCGGTCAGTGTGATACCGGAGACGACGTCACTGAGACTAGATTTCAAGCTCAGATTGCGTCGATTGTACAAATTGGTGCAGCCAAGATTGTTCGGAGTTAGGAGGTCGTGTGATTGAGAACAAGTGTGCGATTGGTGAATCTAAATTTGTAAGGCGTTGCAAGTGTTGTTGTCGTGGAGGAAACTCTGGTCTAAAGTTGTCCTAGTTTCCCTTCCGATGCAACATGGGCCATCTATACCAAGTCTTGGACCATGCTAATAGAAGTTATAGTCGTCGGGATCCTTACTACTGGCATCTTCATCATCATCCATATATCATCGTAATATCGAGCGGATCCATCAAGCCACTCTTCTTTCTTTCTTTTTTTGTCTTTTTTTTTGATTGGTTAGCACTCTTAGCCTTATATTTAGGCTTCTTTTAAATGTAGCCTATGCTTTTATTAATTATAACCCATTTGACTTTTTTAATCATTATTTGTAGCCTATAAACTAAATTGCTGACTCGCTGAGTTGGTAAATCGGTAACTCAGTGACTCAGATCAAAAATTTGTTGTTCTTCTTGTTCCTGATGCAACTGGTAGACCGTATGATGAAACCCACTTGTGATCCTTGACATTAGAAGCTTACCAACGATTGTATGGAAATACCATGACTTTCATTTGGTACTGCACATGCGTTACTTTGTAGCTTGTAAGCAAATCATAACTCTCATTAAGATTTATTTGCCTATTCATTCACTAACATACACCAAGACTCATTTGTTTCCTCACAATAGATAGAGGTAGTTCGTCGTTGTAAATTGGATTTAGTAAAGTGAATCTCATGATTTTTTTCGCAAGTTATAGTCTCATATCACGACTTTATCAACTTCTAAATTAAAATCCTCTAGTGGGAAGATATTTCAGATACAGCTTGTTCTTTCCCGATATTAGTGCCGGAATACTAACAATTTATTTGGTGGAGTTGTATTTTGATTTTAAAAAATTGAAAGATTAAATTTAGGTTTATGATCGGAGGAAGTAGAATAAAAAAATTACGGTATATTTTTAAAATAAGTTGGATCTCAACTTAACTCGCATAAGTAGCAATGAATCACTGCTACCTTGAAAAATATATATTTTGTGTTATGATTTGGGCTATGGTTAATAAATTGAAAATAAATCATGAACTATAAACAAGATGAGTTATGGTTAAAAGCATGAATTATATTTAAGAGAAGCTCTTATTTATCAATTGTATTGTCATTAGTCGGAGTTATGTTCTAAAGGTTCACTTCACTCAAAAGTTATAGAAGTCAAGATTGGTTGCTTAAAATCGATTTTTCCCGATATACAGATGACACGCGCTAATTGATGAATTTCACGGAGCATTTCGAGGACTAGCTAATGTTACTAATAGCTTATCTATATGTAAAACTTAGGAATTTAATGGTTGCTACAGTTTTAACTTGTAAGATTTCTGGATTCCGACTCAAAATCAATTTGTGATGAGTGGAGCGGCATTTTCATGTTAGTGTGCATCAAGGCTAGAAATTATATAGTACGTGTAAGAAATTTCCCATGCATCGTACAGAGGTTAGATTTCAAGTGAGATTGGTGAAAAAGGATCACTAATAACCTCATTCTGCGTCTACTCTTAATTAGAGAAATTATGAAGAACATACTTATGCAAATTTTATCTTTTTAAATTATTTCATTGGAACCTTTTAGAAACCGTCTTGAATCTAGATTTTAAACGCCATTAACTAGTTGATCTCGAATATTTGAATTGAAACCTTGCAAGTTTATCACGTCACCGTGAACACCTAGAAATGTTCATAGAGGCATATGGCCGATAGGTGTAAAATTTGGGGTTAGACTAAGAAGATGGTGGGCAAGATGGCTCACGCACGTTTTTTTTTATGGAAAAGGTAATATATTAATTAAGAAATAAAGTATAGAAAATATACAAGATCCTTTTTATCAATGATATTGGACATCACACTAAATTGAGATATCCTTACCTGAACTGAAGTTGGATTGATAAGTGACGAAGATGTCTTATACGAGCTTCCTTTTCAATGTAATCCGCTGCAGAGTTATATTTTCTATTTATATATTTTATCACGCACGTTGACCACTCAAAATAAGGAGTTATCTATGTACATAAATAACCCATAGGATAGTCAATGAAAAACGACGTCGAGGCTTGACCTTTTGGACGTCTTGAGGAGCGAAAGGTTTACTATAGGACACGTATCCTTAAGTGGAACGAAAGGTTTATCTATGTACATAGATACCTACATATAGGACATGTATCCTTAGAGCATCCACAGTGGGCGAGTATAACCAAATTTATGGGATGAGATCCTAACACAGTGGGACGGAGTAAAGATCAAATTTGGACCAAAGATCAAATTCCAGACCAAATATGGTCGCGACCAAATCCCAAATTCTAATATAGTCGGGCGTAAATTTAAAGTACGCTTAATGCTGGGCGTAAATTTAAAGTACGCTTGTTAACGGGCGTAAACCAAATTTACGTATGTTGGTGGGGCGGAATTTAAATTTACGTTTGTTGCGGGCGTAACATAAATTTACGCCTGATGAGACGGACAGAAGAATTCCGCGCGTTGCCAGGCGGACACCAAAATTCCGCCTATCTGGGGCGGACACCAAAATTCCGCCTCTCTGGGGCGGACACCAAAATTCCGCCCCTCTCAAACGGACTTTTTTTTTACGCCTCAGCAAAATTATGAAACATGAAATGAAAATTTTCGAACGTTAGAATGATAAATTTTTCGAACGTTGGCGTTGGAGATTGCGTAGCAGATTTTTGACCGTTGGTAAGATATTTATATCTTTCGAACGTTTGAAATTGAATGTTAATAACGGGTTTATTTTATACCTATATATACCAGATGAATTCCTTTCACATTTTCATATATCAGGAAGAAAAAATAGTATCAGGAAGAAAAAATATTATCAGGAAGAAAAAATAGTTTTCCATATTTCAAATCATTTTGAAAATTTTCATCGAATCGTTTTTAATGTCAACACCACGAATAGCAAGAGGTCCAAATTTTACGACAATCGAAGATGTCACGATGTGTAAAATTCATTTATCAATATCTCAAGATCCCGGCGTTGGAGCCGATCAATCAGAGATTGCGTTGTGGAATCGTATCAAGGATGATATTGAAGCTCATTTACCGGATAAACCAGAGCGGTCTTGGAGTTCCTGGCAAAAACGATTTCAGGGAATAAGTAAAGAAGTGGCGTTGTTTTCGGCAAAACAGGCGGAAGTGGAAGGTGAATATCATACGGGATGGGGTCCGGAAATGACCGTGAGTATTCTCTCTGTTTTGAAACAATTATTTTCTAATATTGATATGCCCATCAACCTAATTGTTTTTAAAAACATTAACAGCTCGAAGAAGTAAACAAACGGTTTAAGGAATGCAATCATGGAAGAAAATTTAGGCACGAAGAGTGCTACCCAATTGTCATAGAAAATATAAAATATAATCGTCGATCGACTTTTGTTTTTGATACGACGCACGATTTGGATAGTAGCGTGAATACCGAGGAAGATGGCACTCAAGTCGAGTCCGGTAACGACACAGATAAAGGAGACATAGAGAATACATACCTTCGTCAGATGGGAAAAAAAGCAGCTAAACGACTGAAGAAAACCGGGCGAGAGAAATCCAACAGCCAAGAGGAATTGATGGGAATAATTATTACACAGCAAGAAAATTTCAATTCTCATTACCGGGAACAATCAAGATTCAAGATGGAACAAAAAAAGGCCGAGTTTGCACAAAAACAAGCTGAGCATGCGGCTAAAATAGCCAAGGAGGTCGCAGACGATGAATTTCGCATCATGATGATGGATCTTTCCAAATTGGATCATGTACAAAAGGAGTACTTCGAACTTCGAAAGGCTTTAATAGTACGGGACAAAAGGAGCCAATTATAATCGTCAAAACGTGATAGTTCGAACCTTAAGTATTAAGTCTAATAATAAGTGATAATAGTTTTAGTAGTTTATTTACGTTTTAATATGTATTAATTTTGTCATTAGTCGTATTATTATGTAATATTTGGGATTTAATTTTATCTTCATTTAATTTAATCAACTTTAACTTATTTTGTAACATCTTACTTTAATTTACCAAGTGATGAGTATATGAAATAGAGTTAATACATTTCTTCGAAATTATTCGTTAAAATAAAATCACATAATTTTTTCATATGGGAAACAACATTTAATTCCAATATTTTGTCCTCGTCTCCAACCTTTTAATTCCCATATTCTGCCCATATATGTTCGATTAAGTCATCGCGCAAGCGAATATGCCTATCTTTGCTGCGCATATGACGTCGGCGTTGCTCAGCTCTAATTTGGGAAAACTCCTCACTGTTTCCTCTTAATATATTAACCGGTGTCGGGTTGCTACGATGATCATAAACATGTGGCCATTCACCGGGTAGACGCTCATCCTCGACTATCATATTATGTAAGATAATACACGTTTTCATGATATAGGCAAGCACATCTGGATTCCACATTCTAGCAGGTTGTTTGATGATTCCAAACTGTTGTTGAAGTACACCAAATCCCCGCTCTACGTCTTTTCTTGCACCCTCTTGCATCGCTGAAAATATCTCTTTTTTCCTACCAAGCGGATGTTTAAACGCCATAATAATATTAGCAATTTCTGGATATATTCCATCACCTAGATAATACGGCATGTCATAAGAATGACCGTTTACCACATAGTTCACCGGTGGTGCTTTTCCCGTGACCAGACTTCGAAAAACATATGAACGGTTCATCACATTAATATCGTTGTTAGAGTCTGGCATACCAAAAAATGCATGCCAAAACCATAGATCATACGACACCACCGCCTCCAACACGATACTTTCGCTCCCTTTATACGCGGTGTAAGCCCCTGATTCGGCAGATGGACATTTATCCCATTTCCAATGCATGCAATCTAGGCTACCTATCATCCCTGGAAATCCTCTATCTTTGTTTTGGTTGAGCAACAACTCAACATCACCAGCCGTAGGTTCACGCAAATATTCTTTCCCATACACATTGACAATCGACTTGCAGAACCTCCGAGTTGCTTCCAACACCGTGGTTTCGCCTATGCGTAAGTACTCGTCTATTGCATCTGCCGCACATCCATAAGATAACATTCGCACCGCTGCAGTTACTTTTTGATGAGGGTTTAATCCTAAAACTCCACACGCATCGGGCCTTTGCACAAAATATCTGTCTTCGGCTGTAACACCTTCCACTATTCTGTTAAACAATTGTCGACGCATCCTGAATCTTCTGCGAAAAACATTAGGTGGTTGGTTTGGATACGGAGAAAAATAGTCGTTCCACAGAAGTTCAGCACCAGTCTCACGATCTCTTGGTATTTTGATACGAGTTTGAGGCCATTTAGAATTGGTAACAAGGACTCCCATACTAACGGCCATGTTATTTTGCATAATTGCTATTGAATCATCATCCGAGGAATAAAAACTACTATTAGAAGAAGAAGAAGAAGATGAAACAGAAGAACAATAGTGAGCGGTATTCTCATATGCTTCCATATTCTATCCGAATCAGAATAAGTGTGTGATTGTAAAAAGAGGTGTGTTGGTATTTATAGAGTGAGTGACGGAGATCACATGCTTCCATTTTCCATCGGGATTAATAAATAAAATAACATAAAGTATTTGACAAATTTTGTAAACTGTTTGTCAGTGAGGTGTTTGTCGTATTGAAATGACTAGTCGGTGAAATTTGATAAAGTATTCAAATAACTACTCGCTGAAATTTGATAGAAATTTGATAAAGTATTAAACTGACTACTCGCTGAAATTTGATTGCCTATTGAAATGACTACTCGCTGAAATTTGATTGCCTATTGAAATGACTACTCGCTGAAATTTGATTGCCTATTGAAATGACTACTCGCTGAAATTTGATAAAGGATTCAAATAACCACTCGCTGAAATTTGATAGAAATTTGATTGAGTATTGAAATGACTACTCGCTGACTACACATAACAAAGATAAATAACATAATAAATGTCTAGTATGACTACACATAACAAAGATAAATAACATAATAAATTCAAAGCTAAACCATATAAATAGTCATCACAGGCTAAACATTTCCCGTATCCGGAGTCGCCGATCGCGGTGGGATAAAAGCCGTTCTCGGAATGGGCCTGACCGAGGACGTTGAAGATGATCCTTGACTCATAGAACTCCACACTTGTGGTGGCAATGTGGGGGAAAAGGCGCCGAATCCAATGGAAGGTTGGATGGTGTGTGGCGTTCGGAAAAGAGACAGTTGATACTCCAATTCTGTGATCTTATTATTCTGGTTTCCTATAAGTTCATCTTTCGCTAATAGACACTCCATCCTATCTTTCGTTTCTCGTAATGTAAAATCTCGAAATTGTTTAGTAAAATCAGCATATTCTTGGAATAATGCATAACTATCGCCCTGTCATGAAAAAATGAGATAGATGAGATTTTTTTTTTTTTGGAATTAGCAATGTAAAGTTGAACGAACACTTACGGGCGATAATTGTTGTTGCGGTGGAATAAGAACATGTTCATCTGGTTTTCCAAGTTCGGTAGAATAGAAGTCACCGCTGTACCCAAATGTTTGGACCTCCCAATCAGGATGTGTCACATATTTTCTGAAATTAGTAACCTTTTTCCAATACTCTAAATATACTTCATACTGCACAACTTGCACCACCTCGGTTGCATCAACAAAACCGTCCGCTAGCAGGAGTTTTGCTTGGTCATCACCCAAATGCCCAATAATTACATGTAGTTTCATGGGAACAGCAAACGAGGGATGGTTTTGCCTCCAACATCTTTCTCCTAAATAAACATTATGCTGTATAACCAAAAAGGGAATATAATTGTAGTGAGTACGTTATTAATTAGATAAATAACGAAAAATAAAAAACTATGTTATTGACGATTAATATTAATGATATAATATAAAAAATCATGTCTAACTCACAACGCCATTCCGAAAAATATCCATCTCGAGTCCGACAGCTTCCTAGCAGACTTTCCCATCTCAGAACTGAGGACGTCGGTGTATGATTCCCATGGGTGCCATGTCACTTGGTCAATCGTCAGCTGATTCAGTAAAATCCTACAACGAATAATATCATTCTGACACCTCCTTCCATTCCATCTGGAAATTACAGGCCATTTCTGTTCATTACCGGTCATTGAGATGTCTGGTCGACATATGCCTAGGTATTCATACCCCCAAAACTAGTCCATAAAATTAATGAATCAAATTAATATATCCAAGGAAATAAACTTAAATGAAAATATACTTTACGTTGAAAATTAAAATAAAATCGATTACCAAAATACCTCTAATATTTGGAAGGGCCCGCTTAGTGCCTTCTGTTGTTTCCTACAAGCTTGTCGGAGACCTGCATACAATCTCGAAAAGGCACTACCGCCCCAGTCAAGGTCTTGTATTTTATCAATTTCTTCGAAAGCAGCTAACCATCCAGCATCAATATAGTTCTTTGCATTAGGAAAGAAAAATTGACCCAAAACATACATAAAAAAGGCAATTGCTATTCTATGGGCGAGGAGAGAATCTTCATTAGCCGCCACCAACTTATCTTCTTTGAAGTATGAGCTTAAATATGTAATTGTAATTGAGTTTGATATCCACGACGCGCCTCTTGTTCCCTGTGTGATATCCGGAAAAATCTTCTCACGGACATAGTCAAATTGGTATAGGCTCGAATCATACGGAACTACATAACCATCACCGATACTCAGTCCAGTTAACATGACCCAATCTAATGGCGTGAACCCCATCTCACCAAATGGAAAATGGAACGTGTTGGTTGTATCCCAAAACCTCTCAACAATATAATCAACAACGGCATGTTGGGTAACGCTACACTCTATGTTCAACAATTTTTCCCACCCCGCTTTTTCAATCAAATATTTAACTCTAGGACAATGTATTGAAATAAATTTATAATAATGAATTACCGATGCCAGACATCCACGATGTTTAAACTTAAATGTTGGTGCGTCTGAAAATGTAATGTCTTCAGTAGCGTGCGGCTTATCATCTTCCACTATAGGAAACCTCCCTAACCCGGGGACGTCGACCTCCTCAATTTGACCGGTAGAGATTAAGTTGTAATCAGCTTCGGTAGATTTTTGTCTCTTGTTGGTCTTTTGGCGACCACTAAACCTCGATATAAACTTGTTCATTCTACGCACAAACATGTTAAATACAATTTCATAATTAAAAGACCAATCCACGAACCATAATAGACATAAATTTAACCGAACAAAATTTCAACATCATAAAATTCCATAAACATAAATTTAACCAAAAAATAATTATCCAATTAACTATATTTATAACTATTTATAATTAACAAAAAATTCAATTAAAATACGAAACTAAATTAACAAAAAGATAAATTAAATTAAATCACGTAACTAAATTAACAAAAAATAATTATCCAATTAACTATATTTATAACTATTTATAATTAACAAAAAAATAAATTAAATTACGAAATTAAATTAACAAAAAAATATATAATTAAATCACGTAACTAAATTAACAAAAAATAATTATCAAATTATTAATATTTATAACTATTAAAAAAAAAAATTAAATTAAATTACGAAACAGTAACAAAAGTAATAACATTAACATTAACATACTATTGGATTAAGATGTGATTAACCCAATTTTAATAAGATTTGATTAACCCAATATGAATATCCAATTAGTAATAAAAACCCTAAATAAATTCGAACAAAAAATAATATTATTATTACACAAATTGAAATAAATTCGAAAAAAATACAATACATGATATTATTATTACACAAATTGAATAAAGAAAGTAGAAAATACATACCTTATAATGGAGTTTTTAGGGTTTTGTGGAGTTTTTAGGGTATTTGTACGGTTGGTAGATGGGAATGGAGAAGAAGAATATGAACTGAAGAGGGGCGGTGAAGCGAAGAAGAATATGAACTGTGTAAGAATATGAACTGTGGAAGAATATGAAGTGAGAAGAAGAAGGCTCGTGTAGAAGAGATGGGTTGTGGTTGGGAAGGAGAGGCGGTATTGGTGGAAGGGGCGGTTCATTAAGATTACGCCCGATTTGATCAGACGGACAGGAAGAGTACGCCCTAACCCTGAACCCTAATGAAAACCTACTGGGCGGAAATTTTGGTTACGCCCGTCTCAGGCGTAATAATATTTTACGCCTGACAAATTCATCACGCGGACAGCAGATGTCCGTCCGTACAATTCATCACGCGGACACCAGATGTTCGCCCGTCTGATCTCACACGTGCTGTGTGACCGTGTTTAACTCGGGCGGAATTTAGTTTTACGTTTCTTCGAGCGGTCATTTGGAATCCGTCTGATCAACGGGCGGAATTTAAGATTCCGCCCCTTACCAAACGTAATTTATATTTACGCTCGATAACAAACGTGATTTATATTTACGCCCGTTTGAAACGTAATTTATAATTCCGCGCAGAAATGAAACGTAACTAATACTTCCGCCCGTCTTCATGCGTAAAATTGTTTTACGCGCGACCAAATTTGGTCTTCTCCCCATAACGTCACAATACAGATTAAACTCATATTTAGTCTTTTTTTTTGGTCTTTGATCTTTGAGTTTAGTCGTACCATTGCAGTCGCTCTTACGAGGTAAGACAGAGAATATTATAAATCACATGTTTTAACAAATCCAAATATGTTTGTTTAAACAGATGAAACCGAAAGCTTTGAATTAGTAGAGTTTACTCTACAAACAATTGTGTTTCCAACCCTGAGGCTTTACATTGATCAGTTTGATTTTCTTGATAATGAATCCATCGTGCGCCATGATTAATTTCTTGTAATTAAATGCTACATATACCATTTGAATACGGAGCATGAAATACAATTTAATCATGTAAGTTTTTGGCATGTTTCTCGTTTAAAGTAGGAAGAAAAAAATACTCGAGTAAATAACAACATATTAGTGTTTCTTGTACTCTTTGTTTTCAAGTCCATATATCAAAACGGGTTCATCTTAAAAACTCAATTTGATGTGAACGGAATTTTTTCTAATTAATAAATAGTATCACTCGATAAGTTAAAATTTCGACATAATTTTTGAATTATGCTTTAAAATCACAAATAATTGGAACGAGAACTGAGATAGATGTAGATCCTTACCAAACGACAAATAATCATTGGTAATCAAAACAAAAAATACCCGCCAAAAGGAAAAAAAAAAGTGTTAATCACATTTATAAAAGTTTAGTATTTTTTGAACGAAAATCACTGTAATATGATTCTTGAGAGGAAAGCACGGGTTATTGAAGATATTAACCTATTTTCATTGCGTTTGACTTTGACCATGTGTTGAATGGATTTTTCCTAAAATCTTATCCTCTTTATATCCGTTTTTTCACTCCGAATAACAAGACTCCAAATCCTATGCGGAGAAAACTATGAGGCCTTCGATGCCAACCTATCTAGAAAATTATTGTTGGTATGGAATATGTACTTCAATGCTTTTCCACTTGTTAGTATTCATCAAGGTTTACTTATAAAGAGCCAATATTTTGTTATCTTTGCAACACTCACCAGGTGGAATAACTATTATCTATGATACGTATGATCTCTATACCTTGGTGACTATTGTTGCAGAGGTTGAATTCAGAATAATAATAGACCAAACTAGAAACAACAAAATATCAGAAAAACAAATTCGAATAAATTATATTCTCTACATTATGAAAAAGAAAACGATTGCAATTCTTTCTTTGTTACGCTCACAATCGCTCTAAACAATGGATAACATAAATCTGTTTTGTTAATTATCTCTAGGTATGTATGTCTCACAAAACCATTCTACCTATATTTCCTTAGCTACGAGATAAACATATCTATTTTATAGTTTTGGTTTGGTTTTCCCAAACCTTTAAGGAATCTATTTCTCATTCTCTTTCTATCGCTCTCTGCTCCGTAATGCAATCTCTTCGAGTGGTTCTTACTTATCAAACCAAACTCTTCCACTTGTTGTAAGATAATTTTGTCATCTTCATCACATACTAATGTTGGTTCAAACATCTTCAACCTTCCTAGGGCGTATTGTTGTTGTTTGGTTTAGGTTTCAAAACAAACTCTACTCGACTTCTCCTTATGAGAACGGATCACAAGGAGAATGAACTTTGTATTAGCATTCAACCATTGTTCAGCCTGAGTGGATGTAATCAAGCTCGCTCCTTCGGAGGAGATGTTATATCTTGTATTACAAAAACTTCCTTATCTTTGGAAAAGGTGTACTTTTAGTCTCTCCTATGTAAATTCGCATCTCAATTGGGTTGTACTTGTATGGAACCACTCGAAGATGTTACTTTTTCTTAAAATGTATATTTTTGGTAAAGGTATACTTTTGATGAGTCATACATTGATGAGGTTTCATGCGATGTGTTTCCATTAGATGTTTGTCAGGTTGTACTTGTAATGGAACCATGTCGCATGTAACCTCATCAAAAGAAAGCTTGAACATACATTGCTCCGATACCAATGTAATACATATGATCTCTATACCTTGTGAATATTATTATAAAGGCGGAATTTAGAATATAATAGACGAAAGCAAGAAAACAGAAAACACCCTAAAACTAGATCGACGAAATTATCTTCTGTAGATTATGAACAAGAAAAACTACTTCCCCATCTGTTTCAAAATGACCGTCCTCTATTCCATTTTCGTCAGTTTCAAAATTTTGTCCAACTTCTGTTTATATGCATATTTTTTCAATGAATTCTCTATTATAGCTTTTAATTTTTTATATTCATAAATGAATATTAATGAGATCTAATCTAAAATATTAAAGAAACTTTTACAATTAAGAAACAAATATATCCTTCATTCCTTTTAAAAGACAATATATTTGGCTCCAAAAATTAAATTCCCTAAAGAGTTTATACTCCATAAATTCGATATCTTTTAATTTTCTTTTTTGGTATCCTATTTACAATCCGCTTAACAATTTTATGCAGTTTTTAATACTTTCATTTTTATTATCATAAAATAGGTAAATAATTAGGGGTAGTCAAGTAAATTATTATGGTCTCTTTAATATTTTGACAAAGTCAAAGCGGACTGTCTTTTTGAAAAGTTGGGAGCACAATTCTTTCTTTGTTACACTCATAATCTCTCTAAATAGTGGATAACCTTAAACTATTTTCTAAGCTTGTTTTAACAATAACATAAGTGTTTGTCTAAAAACTTTCTCTTGGTATTTGTGATCATCCATAAGCCAAACCTTCCTATTTATATCATTTAATGGTACTTACCTGACAAGGACTACTATAAAAAATCTATTTCCTAAACTAAGAGTATTGTCCAAATTAGTAATCTTTCCTAACTAGAAATTCTACCTAAATATGGATACCTTCCAAATATAGGATTCTTCCCTTAACCTAGCTTGAGAATTGCTAAGTTCCGGTCACAAATTTTGAATTCAAACTGGTCGCCCCTTAGTAAACGTTGATGTTCCTATAACACGTAGCCACTAAATTCAGACTTATTCTTCCTGTACGTGTATTTAAAAAGGGAAAGCTGGCCTCCTTTAGCGGCTGGGGTAGTAATAATGACGAGCACCCTTATCATTTCCCAAGCCGCACATAACACTTTCTCATAAAATGACCATTTTGCCCTTTTAAGTTTATATTTCTGTAATTCTCGTTTTGTTCGTATCTTCTTCATACGATATCGAAATGAGCATATTCTTTCTCTATCGATTTCGTCTTTTCGTCCTTTTCAAAGTGATGATAAGAAACCCTAGATTTGTGCAAGCTCCACTTTTTTTGGTTAAGATAATCCCAAACACCTAAAATTTTGAATCTATTGCCGGGAAGGCATAGAGGATCGTTTTTTTGTTTTTCATTTTAGTTTTTAATTTTGTTTTCTAGAATTGTGTTTCAGGTATTTATCTTCTGGATCGTAAATCGAAACCAAAGTCCGTAACTATGATTTTGTTATAGAAAAATTGGTGATTGCTTTTTTCTATTTTAATTGGGATTTTATTTCTTGTAATCATGCTACAAAAAGTTTAAATAACTACCAGGATAATACATAATCTTCATCGATGTTCACTGTTTCAATTAGGTTCTCATTAGTATTTTATTATCCCCAAATTTAAAATCTTTACCCTAACGAATGGTTGTAGACTTGTAGTTTACACGTCTACACATTCGATCTTCACAAATTTGATTATGATGGCAGTTGAGAGTCGGTATCCGATCAATTTGGTGGCAGTGAGGGTGGTGGTTGGAGTTTAGGTTAACACGATGAATAATAAGGTGAGTGCTAGAAAAGTTGACCAAAAATTAAATTTATAGTTCTTATAGGAATAGGAAAAATTGGGATAAAAAATAGGTAAAACCGTTGTTAATTTGTACACTGAGTTTGATAATTTCCATCAAACTTCGCATCAAAACTTACTGGGGCATGCCGTTTTTTTTTTTTGAAGCATGTAATTTATTAACAGGAAATTGGTTTACAATTTATCCTGAGTATTTGGTACCCATAAAATCATGAAATATAATTTAACTAGTAAAAGATGGGTTGTCTGGTCTAGAGCTGTCAATTTCTAACCCGGCTCGCGGGTTGGACCTAGCTTGGCTTGTTTTAACCCGGCTCGGCTTGGCTTGTTGTCTAAACAAGCCGGGTTAGGGTTGTCATATCTAGCCCTAGTAAAAACAAGCCGGGCTAGGGTCAACCCGCGGGTTACCCGCCAACCCGTCAATTTCCTTAAATGATTTAATACAATCTAAATTTCATTTGATTTAGGATTACGGAGTAGTGATCCCTCTGCCCACTAATTTTTTTATACATTTAAGTAATTTTACGTTTCAACCACCCCATTTAACAAGCCAACCCGCAACCCGTTAGTGCCAACCCGTTTAGGGATAGGGTTGAAGTTTTTGGCTTGTACATGAATAGTACTAGGGATAGGACTGACCCTAACCCGTCCATGACTTGTCAAGCTAGGACCGGGTTGACCCTAACTTACCCCGTTGACAGCTCTAGTCTGGTCTCACGTTTTGGTTGATAATCTCTCATTTAATTTCCATTTACTGCGTCATTGGCTAATCGTCTGTTACATGATTTCCTTCCCTCTGGGTATTGCCGTTAATGTGCTGGTCCCAGCAAGAAACTGCATGAAAAGTAGATCGAATTTAATATGGCACAATCTTTGAGGCTATGGCCAGCATTGGGGCCTTGAATCAGGCAATAAAAGATAAGATCAGTTTCCAAAGTGGTGCACACTTCACATGGGCATTGTATAGAAATCTTAGAAAACATATTTTTGGCCTCTACGTGGATTCTTTAAATGTTACTATTTTCCTGATGGTGTCGGTGGGTTACTCTAATTGGTAACCATTTATAACGAACGGCCGTTGTATCACATCCTCTTCATTTACTAAATTTCTTCAGGGTGAAAATGGCTTCCTTCTGCTATATTTTTGTTTACAGTGTAGTGTTCCTCCTGGTTTCGACTGTTATTGCTTCTGCCTCTACCAATAGAACTAGTGTAGCTGGCTCGGTTTTACCTTCATGTAAGTATCACTGTAAAAGTGCTCGGTGGCCAACTTTGTTTCTGTTTAGTTTATTAACCATACGTGGGATCGTAGATTTAAGATTTCTCCAACTCAGGAAATCCATAGTGTTTAAAACAGATTTCTAACTATTCAGTGAATTCTATTGTGCTTATGCAGTAGAGATCGGAGGTCTTACGGATGGAACCTTCAAATGTGACCCTGAGATCGGGATCTACACGACTGACGTATGGCCTCCAGCTGCATTATGCACAGTCTGTTTGACTTATTGCAGAGGCTCGCTCGCTGCGATAGGTACCAGATTTCTTAACATGAAATGCTCACATCTTCCACCAACTGGAAAAATGAAATGCGAATGCTGTGTTAAAAAACCCACACCTCCACCAGCCCCACCATGTTCCCCTCCTGCACCTTCAGGCGGTCAGTGTGAAACAGGAGACACATACACAGAGACTACAATGCCAACCTCAAATTGCGCAGATTGTACGAATTGGTGTAAAGAAGACTGTGCGGGATTAGGAGGTCGAGTGACTGATGACAAGTGCGCAATAGGTGAATCTAAATTTATAAGGCGTTGCAAGTGTTGCTGTCGTGGAGGAAATTCTGGTCCAAAGTTGTTCTAGTTTCCCTTCCGATGCAACTTGGACCATGCAAATTGAAGTTATGGTCGTCGGGATCCTCATTACCGGAGTCATCATCACCCACATATCAATGTAATATCGAGTGGATCCATTAAGCAATTCTTATCCTCTCTTTTTTTTTCGTTTTTTATTTTATGGGCCAGCAACCTATGAGCCTTGTGCCTCCAGAAACGTGTTTTTAGGCATGGAAAATTTCTTGTTTGGTCCTAAGCCCATAAGGGTATTTATAGTAGGATCCAACCAGAATTTTTTTTTATCCGAAGGTCCACAATTAATTAAAACATGGAAATGACCACAATACCCTGACTACCAAATACATGTGTCTACATGGTCCACAATTAATTAAAACATGGAAATGACCACAATACCCTGATTACCAAACGTGTGCGTCTACATGCTCATTATATCGAGTAATATCTGCTACACTGTTTATCAAAATCGAGTACATATCCGCTACGCTGCTTATATAATTTGAGTACATATCTGCTACACTGCTTACAGGTTAAAAAAACAGGATCTCTCTAGTGCTCCACTCCCATTGGACCACTTCCTCCAAAAAGCGCCAACACTCTTAACATCAGACATATTGAACCTGTAAATGTGACCAAAATGTAACAATTAAAACACAACAACAATCCATATATGAATAACAAAACAAAAATGAATAGTACAAGTAATATGACAACATCAAGATTAATACTACCTAACGATGGTTCAGTTTTATTTCGGTATTCCATCTATGTACTGACAAAATCATAAGAATTAACTGACTAAAATCTATATATAAAACAGATTCAAAGAGCAACTTTTCAGTATTCAATATATGTATTGTTAATTCATTGTCTACAACAACTCCATGAAGAAAAATAAGTAAATCGAGAGAGTCTTATTTCAGTATCGCATATATGTACTTATGGATGAAACAACAACAAGTGATAAAACTAAGAATAAAACATAATCAAAAAGCAGTTTATATCAGTATGCCACATATGTACTGCTAATTAATGAACTAAAAAATAACTGCATGGAATGAATCTATAAAAAAACAGAATCGAAAGAGTATTATTTCAATATGGAAGATATGTACTTATGGATCAAACAACAACAAGTGATAAAACTAAGAATAAAACAGAATCAAAAGTAGTTTGTATTAGTATGCGACATATGTACTGCTAGATAATACCCCTGAAACAATAAACAAGCATGATTTTCTTAGAAAATAAAGAACGAAAATAACAAGAAAATCAAATTGAGAGTTCAAATAAGCTAAAAACATCATAATCTAATCGAAAAATCGAATAATTACGATTAAGATTCATACAAACAGTACGTCATATACGTACTGATGGTTAATACACAAGCAAAACATATAGATGCATAGTAAACACAGAAAATCAGTACGTCATATACGTACTGATGGTTAATACACAAAACCAAACAGAAACAAAACCAAAAGCCAACAAAATGAAACTAAAATATCAGATCTCCAAATGAAACGAACGTAAAACATGATTTTATAACTAGGTCTGGACTATTTTCATCAAAAACCACCAATACGTCATATACGTACTGATGATTAATACACAAAAGCAAACTAAAAACAAACCAAAGACCAACAAAATGAAACTAAAAAATCAGATCTACTAATGAAATGAACCTAAAACATGATTATGTATCTAGATCTGAAGTATTTTTATAAAAATTGAAGTAAAATAATTAACGAATCAAGAATAAGGATCGTAAACACACAAAAAACCGAGTTCAATTCCTCTTTCCATAACCCAAAAATCTTAACTCTTAATTTCTCTCCAAGGAATCAAGAGATTTGGATCTCAGATTAAGATTGAATCAAGAAGAAACCTGAATTAAAGATCAATAATAGGTAAATCAACTTACAAGTTACAATCAATCGAATCTTGATTTCACAAAATCGCATGATCTCAATAAAACATTCGTTGCCAGAGCTCCTTCGAGACGAAAAATGATCAGAGAGAAATGAAAGAAGGTTATGATAAGAATTTTTCTTATATTCCTACATATTAAGGATATTATTGGTATTTCGACCAAAATTCACACATGTGCTAGGACCTGTTGATAAAAACATGGGTCCATAATTTTCCTTTTTATAAAAAAAGGACCTCCGGTTATTGGGCTTTAGTGGGTGGACCTGCCACTAACTAATACTATTATAATAGGATCTATAGGTAATTCCTACTTTAGGCATACCAAATTTTTTTGAGGAATACTCAGTGCTTACCATAACTAGTGTAGGTTGATAAGGGGTGTTTAAAACTAGTTAAATTATTTAGATAATTTTGATTAATTAATGAATTTATTGATTCATTTAATTAATTTAATTTTTTTTTAATTTTATTAAAAACTTTTTTTTGATTTCTTTTTTAATATTTAATTTTTTGATAAGATTTTTTTATTATTATTATTTAATTTGTTTTCTCTTAATTATGTTTCTTCTCTTCTCTTGTATACTCCAACAAACACTAACTGGACTATAATTTCGTCATCTTCGACTAATTACAGAATGAAGTTCGACTTACAATTGGAACGAATTATCAGTCGAACTACTCATCGATCTTCATTCTGAAAGTGTTGATGAACAGTTCGACTGATAATTAAACAAGGAAATGTTAGCCGAACTTCACTTTATGAAGAACAATGCTAAGTTTGGCTATCTTATTTTTTGCTCGAGTCAGACGAACTTAGGTTCGACAGTAAAAGAGTGAAGTTTGGTTGATAAGTTATCAGCCGAACCTAAGTATGTTTTGGAAATACAGAAAACATTTTAAAAAACTACTACCTCTGTTTCAAAAAGATAGGCTGGTTTGTGTGTAAATTTATACACAAACCAGCCTATCTTTTTGAAACGGAGGGAGTAAAAAAATAAAAACTAAAAATAATTAAAAATTAAAATAAAAAATTATTAAATTATTAAATTATTTGCAAAATTAAAAATTAAGAATCATACAAAGCCTTGGTGGGCATCCTAGCAACAAGTTGGGCCCCAACACCGTTTTTGAATAGCAACACCTAGTTTATGAATAATAAAATTACCAAAACCACTACTGGCATCATTACTAACTAGAAAATTTTTCAGACACTTAAAAAAACACAAAGTATCTTCACCGAGTTCTCCCAAAGTACAGAAGGCTAAAACACCCAGACCATAGCCATGCGAAACACATGTGTCCAAGTATTTAGTGTGTTTACGCGAAACAACACTCGAAATAGCTTTTCCTGGAACGGAAGAACGAATTCCTTCACTGATCAAAGTCGAGACACCCGTGACATCCATACAAACATCTTGCCCGTTTTCCCAGTTTAGAACAAGGATATCAGCAAGACGTAAATCCTTGTCATTATCAGACTAAAACCCAAGAGAAACCTCCTTACGCGCAGGCACACCAGCCTTGTAACAAATATCAACGATTATATCACGTACAAGATCATGTCGAAACTTAATTCCAACATTCTTAGCACAATGAAGCGCGTGGTCACCAAATATATCCATAAATTTGTTACAACTTGAGCATAAACCATTCTCAATAAAAAGTGGGATGCCAAGGCGATAGCAAAGAAATTAATTCTTTTTAAAAATAAAATTTAAAAGTTTTAAAAATTAAATAAAATTAAATTTTAAAATAAATAAATGATAAGAGCATTACTGTCATTATCAAATATCGATGTTATGGTATCATTTGTTTTACTATCTAGTGATTCTATTTTGTCCTTATTGATTATGCTTCAAAAAAAATTGGTATGCCTCAACACAGGTACATCTGAAAACGTTCCTGGAGGCACAAGGCCCATAGGTGTGAAACTAGGCTTGGTCTAAGAAGAGACTGGGCAAGATGGCCCAAAATAAGGAGTTATCTATGGCGAGAATAACCCATAGAGTAGTCGATGGAAACAGTCGTTAGGGCTTGACCAAAAGGTCAAGACCGCCATGTGGAGAAGGAAAGAGTGTACTAGTTAATACCTTCATAAAGGACATGTATCCTTATGAGGTAAGATAGAGAATATTATAAATTAGGGCTTAACAAATCCAAAAGTGTTTGTTTGAACGGAAGAACTACACCGTGTTTGGATATACATCCAGAAGGAATCTTTTGATTTCTAGAAGTCAAAAAGAAAGAAGTCAGTTTGGGTGTAGAATTTCAGAATGACTTCCAGAAGCAGAAAAGTCGATTTTTTGTGAAGCAAAAAATCTGGACTTCTGACTTCTGTTTCTGGAGAAGCACTTCTGACTTCTACTTCTGCATCCAAACAGGCTATAAAGGTCTGAATTGTTAGAGTACTTTGGATTTATCCATTAAACCAAAAAGTTTAAGTGTTAGAGATCATTCTGCAAATAACTGTGTCCCTAACCTCTAGCAAATCCTATGGGTAATGTCACACTATCGAACGAATGAGTGACTACAATTTGAGGCCACTATGGGTCATTTCCAACCAACTTCCATCTCCAACTGGTTAAGTTGAACTAGTCGTTGGTAGTGCGACACTAGACGGGAGACAGTCCGTGTAGAAGTTTTTTTTGGCTTACACAGGGGTCTGTCTCCAATGTAGAAATATTTTTTGGCTTACACGGAGGACTGTCTCCCGTGTAGAAAAAAATTTGTTCTGGACAGGGGACTGTCCCCCGTATGGATAAAGATTTTTTTTTTGGACGGTGGACTGTCCTTGTCTGGTTTCAAATTTTTTACTATAAGAGGGACATGTTTCTTTTACTTTTGCCCATAGTGCGTTAACTCATTCATTTGAACGAGTCTTCCTTCATATGAAAGAGTTACGCCTTGTTTGTTTGCAGCTGACTCAGCGTCTGGGTCTGAGTCAACCCCTGACTCGCGCCGAGTCAGTAGTCAGACCGTTTATTTTCACTTTTGAATCAGATCTGACTCAACCTCTGAATCAGACATAACCTCTGACTCGGACCTTTTTGAGTCAGGTAATAAAATACCCCTGATTCATGATACCAAACCACTGACTCACAAATTTTTGAGTCAGTTGAGTTAGACCTGACTCAAAACAAACATATTGAGTCAGATTTAACTCAAGTCAGGTGATTTCAGTCAGATCCAGACGACTCAGACGAGTCAGGAGTAAACAAACATGGTGTTAATCTCCATTTGGGGACTACTCATAGGATTTTCTCTTTAGCTTTACATTGATCGATCTGTTTGATTTTCTTCATAATGAAACCATCGTGCACCATGATTAACTTCTTGTAATTAACGCTACATGTACCATTTGAATTCGAGGCATGAAATACAATATAATCATGTAAGTCTTTGAAATATTTCTTGTTTAAAGGAGGAAGGAAAAATAGTCGAGTAATAAAAATATATTAGTGTTTCTTGTGCACTATGTTCAAGGGGGTCTTCTTAAAAATCTGATTCGATCTCCATTTTTGCTTATCAGTAAATAGTTATCACTTGATAAGATGAAATTTCGACATAATTATTGAAATTCTTTAAATACACAGATAATTGTAAGGAGTGAGAAAGATGTGAATCCTTACTGATCCTGAACGAGACATAAATATTAGTAATCACAGAGAAGAGTACCCGGCAAAAAAAATAAGATTGTTTATTTGCATCTATAAAAGATTAGATTTTTTTTGGACTAAAATCACGGTAATAAGACTCTTGAGAGGCAAGCACCTGTTATTGAGGATATAGCATGTATTATTAAAATATGCTTTCGTTCATTGTGTTTGACTTTGACCGTCTTTTGAACGATCTTTGCTTTAAAGCTTTCCCTTTGTATATCCATTCTTTCGTTCCTAATAACAAGACTACAAATCCTATTCGGAGAAAAGTGTGGGGCCTTCGGTGCCAACCTATCTATAAAATTATTGTTTAAATGGAATCTGCACTTCAATGCCTTGTCATTAGGAAGCTCCTCCCTAGGAGACGGGAGCCCCGACACATCGTGTAGAAATCCCACGAGAAGCACATTACTGATGGTGTAACACGATCTCCTGTTCAGCTGTCACAGCACCTACATTGGAGGAAAACATCACAGGGCGAATCCATAAACCGAACTTTAAAGGGAACGAAGTTTTTAGCGTGGAAAAAGAACCGCCAATGGAGAAATAGATCAAACAACCCATCATATTTTTAGCCTCCGATCCATTAGACGGTAGAAGGAATCACAATGATCTCCTAGTGGTCACGATGGCTATCACACTCCCAGAACACGAAGAGGAGGAAGAAAAACCGATAACACTTCCATGGGCATTGCCTAAAATACTAATCGATGGAAGAAATCTTGTTCTATGAGACTTTCAAACATATGGGATTAAAAGAAGAATTCCAAATACCATACACATATAATATCTTTGGTTTCAATGGCTTGTCAACCCGACCAAGGGGAGAAATAACCCTGGAAATAAGTGTAGGGAAAATTCTGACCTTGACTATTTTCTGTGTAATAGATGCAATTTCACCTTATACCGCTATTGTCGGACAATCCTGGGTTCATGTAATCAAGGGAGTCGCTTCCACTTACCAAAAGAGGCTAAGGTTTCCAACACCCGATGGGATTGCCGAAATCATAGGATATTCCGGTGAAGCGAAGTACTGCTACGATATGGACGTACGAAATGGTGAGAATAAGGTGGACTCCCAAACTGTGAGAAAGAAAACAACCAAAGATGCTAAGAATCAAGAAAAGATCGATACATATATCGCAGAAACAAACGAAGCAAGACGCTCAAGTACTGTGATAATTCCTGCCTCGGACGAGTCCATGGAGCCCTTATAACAATTATAGAATTTCTCCGAAATTGGGAAGCCAAAATCAAATTTATCGGCTTCAGAACCTACGAAAGAGGTAAGTATTAGAACATCTGAAAACCCAGGTATAGTCAAAATCGGAACCCTCCTCAATAATGAGGAAGAAGAAAAACTAGTACAAGTTTTAGAATAATACTCTGATGTATTTGCATGGCGAATGGATCATACATGCCAGGAATAAACCCAGCAGTTTGCTGCCACCACTTGAAAATTAATCAAAACCATAAACCCATGAGGCAAAGAATGAGAAAGGTGGCACCCGAATATCATGAGGCTATTCAAAATGAACTAAAGAAAATGGAGGCATCGGGTGTCATCCAAGAAGTACAATATCCGATATGGATATCTAAATGGTAATTGTGCCAAAGAAGAATGGAGGAGTGCGAATATGCATTGACTTTAGCGATCTTAACAAAGCGTGCCCAAAGGAAAACTTTTTCCTGCCCAATATCGACCAACTTATAGAAGCAACACCCGGATATGGATTTCTATAACTGATGGATGGGTACTCAGGTGACAACCATATCCCGTAGGCAGAGGAGGACCAGGAACATACTGCCTTTTTCACCCCATGAGGAATCTACTGTTATACCAAAATGTTATTCGAACTGAAAAATGTTAGCACGACGTATCAGAGAATGGTTTAGAAAATGTTTGATAATGGATACATAAAACCCTCGAGGTATATGTGGATGATATGCTTGTAAAAATAAATCTCCCACAAGACCATGCAAAGGACCTTAAATATATCTTCGAACAAATGAGGAAGCATAACATGAAGATCAATCCGGAAAAATGTGCCTTCGGGGTCACCTCAGGAAAATTCTTAGGGTACCTGGTTACAAAGCGAGGAATTGAAGTGGACCAATCCTTAGTGAAAGCTACCCTAGATATACCCTCACCATCCACGATAAAAGACGTACAAAGATTAAATGGTCGACTAGCCGCCCTAGGAAGGTTCATTGCTAGATCGTCCGATAAGTGCAAAGATTTATTTAATCCTCTAAAGAAGGGAGAAAAGTTCTCCTGGATTGCTGAGTGAGAATAAGCTTTCCATAAGATCAAGGAGCATCTGGCTACCTTACCAATATTGCAAAAGCCTAACCCAGGAGAAGATCTTTATATATATGTCGACCACGAACACATCGATAAGTGCAGTGTTAACTCGTATTGATGAGGGAGCATAAAAGATAATTTACTTCATAAGTAAGATTCTGACCTCGGCGGAGAAAAATTATACAAAGATTGAAAAGCTTGTACTATCCTTGGTATATACAACGCAAAAGCTACCAACATACTCTCATGCACACACCAAAAAAAGGATTATCTGAAGTTGAGACGCCAGTTGGACAACTTGACAACGAAAGATGTTGTCTTTGATTCTTACAAGGAGAATTTGGCTAAAGGAAAAGGAAAAGGAAAGAAGGTTGGGTGCAGAGGGAAAAGTGATTACTTTGGGCCTTTGTTTCACCCAAGAGGATATATAATGTACAACCCGACGAGGGTCGCAAGACAATGCTGTTACGTACAAAAAATCCCAAAGGATCACAAGATGTTCAAAATCAATGAGACGAAAACCAAATCATATGATAATGATATTGACATTGTTCACAAGCCTTTACCATCATGTGATTATTGGGAAGACAGAGCGTTTCACAGATATCCTCTGGTTGGTCCATCTCGAACAGATGATGATGCAATTCCAGGTTACATGTCGTGGTACCTCAATGTTTCGCATACTCGAGTGATACGAGTAGATGAGAGGCCCAAGATATAGGACAAAGATACGACTCTCGAATGCCTGGTGCGCATTGTTACTCAATTACGGTTTTGTTAATGTTATTAGCATTTTTTGATGAATGTTTGTTCTTTAAAATGGAAACAGAGAAGCTGAGTCGGGTACTTGATAACCCAAGCAAAGCTACAAATCAAGGAAGGGAAAAATGTTAAGGCGAATGAAAAGCTGATTGATGAATTGAACAGTCTCAAAGATGTAGAAGCTGGTGCAAAGTTTGGGGAGCTGGAGGAGGAGGAGGGGGAGGAAGAGGAGCCAAAGAAGAAGAAGAAGAGAACCCTCCCAAAAAAGATGTTTGAAGGTGCATCGAGCAGCGCTCAACCTGGTAAATGAGGACGCGGTGGACGTGGTCGTGGTGGGGATGTTCATGAATGAATGATTAAGTTCATGTTTATGTCTTTAAATATGGATAATTATGGAGTCAAAACTTATGTCTTGCCTTAAACTTATGTCGAATTATGTTTGGTCATATTTCTAGTTTATGAATGACTTAATCTGGTTTATTTTGAAATTTTTTTTGTGTTTGTCTAAGAAGCGATAAAAGAACCAACTACAATGTGTGTGCAAAAAATGCAGGATTCTGGCATTTTTTCAGTCAGAATCGGTTTACATGTACCTATATGTAACCCGATTCTGACAGTTTCCAGAGGTTCAGTTTCAGGATCGGTTTACATGTACCTATATGTAATTCGATTGTTATGAAGAAAAGTTCTATAACTTTTTTTCTTTCTAATAATCGGTTTACATGTAACTATATGTAATCCAATTGTTATGAAGAAAAGTTCTTTAATTTTTTGTTTCTAAGAATCGGTTTTCATGTACATATATATAATCCGATTGTTATGAAGAAAAGTTCTATAACTTTTTTTTACCAAGAATCGGATTACATGTGCATTACAAAAGCCGATTGATGAGAGGCATATTTTATATGATTTTGTAAGGACTTAATCGGTCTACGTGGTAATCTCTAAAATCCGACTGTGTGAATTGAGTTCAAAAAAAATAGCCGTTGAAACTTCATCTATATAAGGACAACCTCTTTGAGCCACTCCCACATCACACACTTAGCCTAGAAAATGGAATGAGAACCGTTTGAAGATTTGTGTCTGGTTAAATCGTTTGTTAATACGTTCCGTGAACGTCCGAATGAAATCTATTTAATGTTTTGGAAGAGAGTTAAAGAGTTCTTTTAAGGGCGTACCGTGAATCCCAATAACCGTAAATGGAGAGACTTGGCTTTTCGATTCCAATACATAAAAAGCGCAATTCGAGAGTACGTAAAAGTTTGAAATATGGTGTACCACTATCATCCACGAGCTCCTCTTATGGAAAAAGTGAGTAATGCGATCATTTTTATACCCATGTCAAAAGTTCACATACTAACATTTAAGAATTCATTGAATTTCAGCTGGAACGTTTCAACGGGCGATGGAAAATTCGTAATGGGGAAACTAAGTTCATTCACCACAAAGAATATACGACGTTGTACCGACGTGCTCGGAGTTTCATTGACGAGCATTTGATGTGTCAAATTCTAGAATTCCCATACTAAATCCTATATATGTAGTACGCTAATTTCCTAAACTATGTAATGAATATTTTGTTTCTGAAAGTATGGCATAATCGGATTATGTGGACATATTTAAACACCGATTTTTGGAATCGGTTTATGTGGGCATTGATTAAACTCCGATTCTGGTTTTACATCGTCATTCGGCATAAACTCAACCCAGAATCGGTTTACAAAGTCACTAACATCAACCGGTTCTGGATCGAGTCTTTTGAAAAAAAGTTAAAATTTTTACAAATGTTGATTATGCATTAATGAAAGTTAATTTTAGGATTAACTTGATTAAACATTGTTTAACTATCCGAATTAGCACCAATTTAACAAGGGCATATTAGACATTAACATAAATAATTGATAATGGGTTTCTATGAATTATTTCTTAATGACCGTATTTTGTCATGTAGCTATAGGCCGCAATTAAGTGGCATAATCCCCAATTTAGTCGGTCAAATTTTATTTCCACAAAAAAAAACATGTATTTTTGGAAAAAATCTTTCTTATCCTAATTGTTTAAATTTTATGTTTGGTATTTTTGAAAACATGATTTATGAAAAAAATGACGCATATTAACATCTTATTTGTCCCTCATGCTCCATCAGAAACCGCCCAAACAAAAAGTTTCTAGTTTGGCACTCCAAAAAAATATTTGTTAGATTGAATAACAAATATTTCTGTCATCGGATGTATAATAATTTGTGGCAAATATGTTGAACAATTGTTCAATGACGAAGCACCGATTGTTCAATGATGATTGGTGAAGCACCGGTTGTTGAAACTTGAAAGACATACTTTACTGGTGAACGTGAAACACATGACTCACGAGTCACATCTCAATCATTCAAGATATTAGAGCGAAAAAAGAAAAAAAAAAAAAAATCCCCACTGGTCCCAACTTCCAGTGCACATCACATAAGTTTGTTTCATTCAGATCGAATCTTTCCGGGATATCCCGAGAACGAGATAGTTACAGGCCAACATGCCACGTTAAAAATGAGTCAGAATTTAATACGGCACAATAACCCAGCTTAATTTCTACCCTACCTACCTACACTATCAAATTGGCCAGATTTGGGGCCTCCAATCACGCAATAAAAGATATGAACCACTTCCCAAAGGGATATACCTGCACCATTTTTTGGCCACTACTTTTTTTTAAATCTTATTCATCCGATGAGGCGGGTCGGTAGGTTTCTCTCCCCCTCTCTCTTTCTCTGTTAATCAATATATAACAGGACCAACCCATTGTACCATATATTCACTAGAATCTCTTCAGTTCAGCAGCAACAAAATGGCTTCTTATTCTTCTGTTTTTGTTTGCAATGTTGGGTTCCTCCTGTTTTCCATTCTTCTTGTATCAACCTCTGCGGAACAATCAAGTGCCATTGCCTCCATCATACCTTCCGGTAAGTATATCAAGTGACCGATCCGTCACAAATTCGTCTCCTTTTAGTTTTATTGTCATTTTTCCGGCATATTTCAGAGAAATCTACAATGTTTATGCTTCCATTTTGTTGCACATGGTATTTCTTGAAAATCAGGTTCACCGATCAAAACAGATTTCTAACTTTGTGCAGTGAATTTTGTTGTGTTTATGCAGTAGACTCGACCGGAACTCCATCGGACAACTACTTGTGTGACACTAACGCCAACGTATACACGACTCAGATCTGGGGTCCAACTAAAGATTGCTTCCTCTGCACACCTTATTGTTATGGTGCATGCGATTCCATGCGTACCACTACGGCGGTAACCCCGAGCTGCACATGGATTTCAGGTACAAACGTCAAATGTGAATGCTGTTGTGTAAAACCAAAATCTCCACCGCCCCCAGTATGTCCCCCTCCTGCTCCTCTTCCACCACCACCACCATGTCCTTCTCCTCCTTCCAGCGATAAGTGTGATACCGGAGACGACGTGACTGAGACTACGATGCCAAGCTCAAATTGCGCCGATTGTACAAATTGGTGTAACAACGATTGTTCGGAACTAGGAGGTCGTGTGATCCAGAACAAGTGCGCGATTGGTGAATCCAAATTCGTAAGGCGTTGCAGCTGCTGCTGTCGTGGAGGAAAGTCTGTTCTGAAGTTGTCATAGTTTTGCTTTGGATGTTTACCAGGTCTCTGGGACCTTGCAGCTACAAGCTACTATCTTCGTTTTCTTTATTGTCGATTTGCATCATCATCATTCAATGTAACATCGATCAATCTTAGCTGACATGGGCTCGATCAATCTTAGTTGAGATGGGATCCATCAAGCAGCTTTTATTTATCAACTGTAAGTTTTAATTAGTAGGAACTGTGTCAATTCCTTGGCCTAATAATAAGTCTACGCGATCTTGCCGGGTATCCAAATGGCGTGCTTTAGTCAACTAACATGACATTTCGAGATCAACTAATTTTACTACCGATACTTATCTAAATGATGGAAAAAAAAAACTCCAGTTAAATTAAAAAATAATTTAATCTACAAAAAATTATATTAATAATGAAACACAGCTACAAGGGAGAAGAGAAGAGAGAAAAAGGACCAAAGCAACTTACTCCAGTCGATGAATAAAACTTATGTATTGAGTAGAAAGAAACAGTGTTGCCTATTCACTACAATACCCCATTTATAATGCAGATTCTGAAAAATAGTGCCCCTCAAAGATATGATCGTAGAAATCCAATAGAGTAAGAGTGCCTTAATCTTCCTGATCAAATTTTCCTGTAGGTAATTGTAGTCTTGGAATGTACATCTATTTCTATGTTTCCACACTCCCCAAACAAAAGCAAAAGGAAATAACTCCCATAAAATCCTACCGTTCTCAGTGAGACTGTGAATCCGGTGGTCGATAGACAAGTCATTAACATCCTCGCTAGAACATATTTAGAATTAAAAATGGCGAGAACATATTTAGAAAAAGATTACCGTTTCTGGTTACAAAATAAAATGTATGTTAAAATTTTGATTAAATCAGAGAGGATATTATAGAACATATTTCGCAAAACAATTATTCGAGTTGCCTCGTAATTATTATATTTGGTTTTATGCCTCTTATTTTTTTGCTCCTCCAAAATTTCAATATTTTTTAACATATGAACTACTGCACGGTCACAAATTTTTTTTCTCCGATCTAATGGTAGTTTGGGAAGCCTTTTTGTCATATGGACTTATAATCCTAGCTAATTTGGGCCTAGTGCGACTATTTGGGGCCTATGACTAAACAACAGAAAGAGTCATTAATAAATAATCTCTAGAAACCCCTTATCCACCTATTTATGTTAATGCCTAATATGCCCTTATTCATTAGTGATGATTAATTAAGTTAGTATTAGTTAAACTAATTAATGTTTGAGTTTGATTATAGTGTTAGGATTAAAGTACAAATTCATTTTCTCTTCTAAGGTTTAGAGAGAAAGAAGAAGTAGAGGTAAAAAAGAAAAAAACTAGGGTTTATGATTTTCTTAGTAAAAATGGAACTTTATAATGAAGACTCTAGTAGTGACGAAGAAGTGAGTGCATCAAATAATCTTGATTTCGATTCTACTGAATTGGATTTTTTGTTGAATGAAGAAGAGCATATAAACCAAAGAATGGTTGAGGATTTTTTGTTGAAATGACATCTTTGACTTCCTCTGCTGTGAAAGGTTTTTTAAGTTGAATTCTGTCTTCCACAGAAATAGAAAGCATTTGAAGCTCATCAAATCTTGGCCTAACTGGAAATTGCTTAGAGAAAAGATTAGAGTAAAAATTAACAGCTTCATCTTCAATTTTTGATTTATCATATGACAGATCTCCATCAATTCTTAAGCAGTTGATACTATTCAACTTATACTTATAAGAAACAAGTTGATGAAGATACCTAGTATTTCTCTCAGCATCTTTAGACCATTTATCCTTAGCTCTTTGACCCCATTTTCTATCTAAATTTAAAGAGACAGAAAGGTGTTTATTTTTAGCTTATTCCCTTTGGATAATGTCATCAGTATGTAGAATGGCTAATTCCTCCATACAATCAATATCATCAATTTCCTTTTCTAGATCATCCATTTGAATTTGAAGGTCACCTAAGGATTTTCTCCATGGCTTAATAAGAGATTTCAAACCCTGAAGTTTCTTAGAAAAAACTAAACTTGGTCTGCCTATAAAAACTAAGCTAGCCCACCACAGTTTCATATTCTCCAAAAAAGCAGGATGAAACAAGAGATAATTATCAATCCTAAAAGGAGAAACAGTTTTCAATTCATAATTACAGTTCAACATTATTGGACTGTGATCTGAAATAGGTCTTTTGAGTCTGACTTGTAATAAGGCAGGACAATGTTCTTGAAATTCAGCATTGAGCAAGAATCTATCCAACCTAATCAAAAGAGGGTGCTGCTGGGAGTTAGTCCAAGTAAACTTACCTCCAGTTAGAGGCAAATCAATGAGAGAGTGCTGTCTTACAAATCTCTTGAAATTTTTTCTGGAAGCAACACGTCCACTAGGTTTGTTTCTTTCAGATTGAAACAAGATAGCATTGAAGTCACCTCCTAGTATCCATGGCTCATCAAAAAGGATTCTAATATCATTTAATTCTCCCCAAAATTGTCTGTAATACCCATTGTCTGAAGCACCATAAACTGAGGTAAAAGCCCATCTAAAATCATCAGCCACATTTCTGAATTTTATAGTGATAGAAAAAGCCCCTAACAGATGATCATCCATTTTCACTACTCCATCCTTCCACATAACAATAATGCCACCAGAAGCTTCATTAATACCACATGAAGGAACATGAATGTACTTGCATCCATTATTCCCCCAAAGAGATCTAATAAGAGCATGATCCACCAATTCCTTCTTAGATTCTTTGAATTGAGAAAATAGTTATGTTATTTCTCCTGATAGCATTTCTAATTGCAATTATCTTTGCATCTTGTCCTAAACCCCTAATATTCCATGACATGATTCTATGATCCATTCAAATCTTGAGAAACCCTAGAAACAGAAATTGGATTGAAACCATCTAAGTCATAAGACTCAAACTCTACAGCACCAGTGATAGCCTCAATACACGCATCTTCTGCAAGAACCATAGATGGTTCTTCATCCATTGGATCGAAAGAACCTAAACCATCAGCATCCTCAACATCTGGTATTTCCATATTCCTGATTGGTGAAGAGTTTCTAATTACCATACTTTCACAAATTTCATCTGTCTTCGGATAATCACAAGAAACCCCCATTAGTCTACTAAATTCAATGTGAGACTTGATTTTTGGGTTAATCTCCTTTGCAGTAGAAGAAGCAGCTGAAATGTGAATTTTTGGTGATGAAATCTCCAACGGTCGTGTTTTTGAATTTGTTGAATTCAAATTTTGAATCAATGGCCGATGTTGATTTGAGATAGACGGTGGAGATTTCGAGACTAAAGATGAGTCAGACATTTTTGAATCTTGAACTGATAGAGGTAAAGAAGATGATTCAAAATTACTCAGCTCATTCTCCCTCTTAGTCTGATTCGAAAAATCTGTACCCTAATGGTATTTCAAAACTGATTGTAGTTGTAGTGGTAAACAGGTTCTTTTCAGACTTGTGAAGAAAACAATTTTTATAGATTTAAATTAAACAGGCAAATAAATAAAATAATTCAAAGTTTTGGAGAAAAATACCAAGACTAGGATTCCACCATTGACCAAATAAATATTAAACTCTAAATAATATTCATGCAATTCTATCTTTAAAAATAATTCTAATATTTGCCTGAAATATATTTTTGAAGTAATAATTGTAATCACAAAGTATAAAACATCAAAAGTTTTTAAAACCCAGCATGCTTCATCAAAACAATTCACAACTATTCATTAAAAACTAATATTTCAAATTCAATTCCATGCAAATAATCAAATAATAATATTGCAATAAATAATAAAATTAGAATTATACCAATCAATATGGATCAATGGCTTCCTCCGTCGTCTCGGCTAATGGGTTTAGCTCCTCATCCCAAAAACACACTCACAACATAAATTCATGGCTAAAATAGGTGTTTTTATTGATGTATATAAGATGAAACAGGAATTAGCAACGCTGCGGAAGTGTTACAGCGTCACTGTTACAAAGGGGTAAGTGCTGAAAATTAAACGATAGTTTTCTGTTGCTGTAAAACAACGACACTCGTTTCTGTTTTAAGACTGTTGAAGAACGACTGCCTTAGCAGGTCTGTTCTTCCTCTTCTTCTTCCTCCTCGAACAGCAGCAGCAGCAGCAATCAATGGTATCTTCCTCGTTTCGGCTCTGAACTATCTCATATTTCTCTCTAAACTTTTCTAACCCTTCTTATGACTCGACCCAACCTTTTTATAACTCAACAGGGTCATCAAATCCCGATGAAATCTCCTCTTTTTCTTCTCTGAGGTTGAAACGATAATCAGTTCTGTTTTCTTTTTTCCACGTGTTGTTAGCTATATAATAGCTACCAAACTCTTATCAAGACTAGAACAGGACCAAGTAAAAGTCTAACTAGCGTGAAACTCTCCCTGAATCCTTTACCCATTCTCTGTACATATCGGGAAGATACGTATCTCTGTACCAACTCTGTTTATCCATCCCGGATTATCCAGCCCATTTCGATTGATAAAAACGCATGTACCAACTCTGTTTAGTCCATTAACATCCAGCCCAAACGAATTTGGTGATCGAATTTGTCCAAAAGGGCCCCAAAATTCCAACCCTGTTTGTTGTTCGTGAAGCATTTCATTTCCAGCCAAAATTTTCTTTTGAATTTGAGAAGATGACCTCCCCTTATCTGTGGCTGGTCTCCCTTTAGCAGCTGCCTGGATATAGGTCACCCCTTAGTAATTAGGTTACCCCTTATCCAAAATCAAGGGTCCGTATAGCAAGTGTCCTCTGGGGCATTTTCCGCACTTTTTCGGGGTTCCTCCGGGGTATTTCTGGGTGTCTCCAACATACTTCTGGGGTGTTTCTGGTAGTTATCAACGGAGGTCCAAATGCCGCATTTTTAGCCAATTTCGCCACAAAGCCTTATTTTCCAAAAACACCTACAAATACATAAAATAACCGAATAAGTACAATATCGAGTACTAACAATATATACAAATGAGCTATATTAAACACATAAATGCGTCTATCAAATACCCCCAAACTTATTATTTGCTAGTCCCGAGCAAATCAAAACTACAAAATAAAATCCTAACTCACTATCGCAGGCATCGTCGATTGCATTTAGCGTATGCAATAAGCCTTTAAACCCCTAGGTGGCCCTAGTGGCCGAGTTATAGTCTCGGGAGGGCTTACCAGAGATATACCCATAAAACCTGTACTCCAGACTTTAGCTATCTACGCAGAACCTTGGAAGGCACTAAAGAATCTCCTTGGTTGGCATACTTATTGACTATAGGAAGAAGTACCCTGATGCGAAATTCCAATTGCTGTACACGAGTTTGCACTCAAGCATACTAAAATTCATATAAAGTGACAGAGCTCTACTCAGATAGTTGCACTATGGACATCATATTCGGAGTCAAAACTAATCACATGGATAGATCAAGAAGATGAATATAGAAAAACATGTATGGTTTTGATGTTTACTAAGTGAACGGCGTTTCCCATATCTGTCTGAAGGCCTCCGCCAAAATGAACCTATCCTAATGGATTGAGATACTAGTCTGACTAATATCAACACACTGGCATATACAAGGGTACCAGTGGTCGATAACCTAACTCTAGGTCAACACAACTGGCATATACAAGGGTACCAGTGGTCGATTTTATTGAATTTATTCCTTTTGGTCAAATGGTCTGGTCTCAATTTTTTTTTTTTTTTTTTTTTTTAACTTTTTGGTAACTACCATTTTTTTTTCATCTCTTTTTCTTTTTCAACTTTTTTTTTTTTTTTTTTTCATGGTATCTCAATCACTCTAATTCACCCTAGCATTGGTAACAACTTGAATCGTGGGCCCCACCTATCACTTAGAGAAACATAGTTTAAAAACAAAATAAAATAAAAATAGAAGTGAAAAGGACTCAACGAGATATGGTGAAACTATCATGTTATTTCTAACACCTGAGCTCTGTACTTTTATGAATAGACTCTTTAGATGTTTCCATCTAATCAGATTGGTTCCTCAAACTCCTACAATCAAAATGCTTCCATCCACTTAGATTAGTTAGTGCAATCCTCAATAGGCATAAATTTCTAGGCTCTGGAGTTTATTTATTGCAAAAAGGTGACAAAAAGTGTTTCTTCCCCACCCCCAAACTTAAATCTTACATTGTCCTCAATATTCTAAAGATGAAATTAAAAGCATGAACAAGGAGAAACTATTACCACTGGAGGGAAAAGAAATAAGGAAGGATATTACCGTATCACATGAACGCGGGAGCCTCCCAGTAAATGCTAAATTTATAGTCATTAGCTAGACATCAAATACCTCTAAAAGAATTGTCACCTTCCAAAGTCGTATACCAATAGTCGAAACAATTGTGGGTCCATAAGACCAAATAGAACTGCCACGAATAGGAGACAAATGCTCAAGATCAGAAAAATGAGCAGATAGAGCACAACCTGATCTAAAGTTTCTCGCAAGACAACTGGATTTATCTGAGGTGCCCACTTGGGCTTCATATGAGTGTCTCGGCAAACAGATTCATCCGAAAAACGGGTTTCTAATATATGGATTTCCTCCTGAACAGTATCAGGCGGATCAGGTTGTGGAGTCTGAATAGACTCAAGCGATACCTCAGATGCACTAGGCTTGAGTCCCAAGTTAGGGACTTCCAATGGGGATACTTGACGATCACAATAATCATTACTACCCCCAAACATAGGGTTTTCACTACTCTCAGACAAACCTTTAATTATTGCTTGGATTTCCGGATAATTAGGTTACCCCTTATCCAAAATCAAGGGTCTGTATAGCAAGTTTCCTCCGGGGCATTTTCCGCACTTTTTCGGGGTTCCTCCGGGGTATTTATGGGTGTCTCCAATATACTTCTGGGGTGTTTCTGGTAGTTATCAACGGAGGTCCAAATGCCGCATTTTTAGCCAATTTCGCCACAAAGCCTTATTCTTCCAAAAACACCTACAAATACATAAAATAACCGAATAAGTACAATATTGAGTACTAACAATATATACAAATGAGCTATATTAAACACATAAATGCGTCTATCATACCCGAATTCGAATCCGGATCCGAAGAACTATGGGCAGGAGTTAAATTCAAAAATTTAGGGACGAATTTCGGATCCTGAGAAGAATCCGACAGAAACACTCCCCCCATCTGGACCACATGTTGGTTCTTTGTATCCAGGATTCGCGAGTCATGAGCATGAGTTAGACCCAAAAATCTAGAGCCGAATTCTGAGTTTGGAAAACTCGAAGAAGACGCTCTCCCCATCTGGATCATATTTCGACCCGCCTTTTTCTTCCTTACAGTAACCCATGGAATTATCACTTCTTCATTTGAAAGGTGAAGATTCTTATATAGGAAGCCCAGTCTTACTCTGTAAAAGCCCATCGCCCAAATTCAAGTTTTGTTTAGTTGAGTACCCCTTAGCTGAATGTGAGATACCTGTTTCCAGACTTTATTTAACTTTTTTAGCGCCGAGTTTGAAGATGAATTTCAATGTGACCGAGACTTATTCTCCCGCATATTTTTAGCATGCACGGAAAAATCTCTCTGAGCAATTGATTACGAACAATTAGGATTTGCATGCAATGTGATTGAATCTGTGACTGAAAAATTATCTTGATCTGCATCATCATGATCATCATGATTGATTCTTTGATCAGGAACCACCAACAAAGATTTAATAGTAGGAACTTTAATATGTTGTTGATGTAAGAAACTCTCAGAAAGATCGTGAATCCATTCGATGCTCAACCAACTACCTTTGAAGTAAACAACAGCTGGGATTTTATGGAGATCAGCATGTGGACCTTAAATTAGAGAAACTACTAGAGGATTTATGTATTTCCAGTAATTTTTCCCAAGGATAACAGACAGTTTCCGGGTTTTTAATATCCCACTGATGGAACGAAATTCCTCGGATACCTACCCAGTGAATACTATTGTCTGAGTAAGATATTAATTCATCAGAATTCCAATGTCTCAACGAAAGCTGTGTTTTCCCCAAAGATATATTTTGAGTCTCCTTGAAAAGATCATATTCTGAATCGAGTTAATATGTCTGAGATTCAAGTTACTCGACCAATTGAAATATTTTCTCAGACCATTCAAGATATAATTCCAACCTAAGTGAGGGCCTTTTCTTTCCACTACCACACCCAAAATATGAGTATTATTATGATTATCTCTCTTATCTTCTTGCAGCCTTGGAAAGTCATTTGATTTCGCTACAAAATCTTTATTTTTTTTGATCCGCGGAATCAAAGAGTCCCAAAAAAATATTCCAGATTGATCCATCCTTCCCATTAGGAATGCAAATGAAACTTAAGAGTTTCTTCGCAAATATTTTGGAAGAGATATTTGGAGGAATGACTTCCACAAAACTTCTGTGGAGACTTTGGGTTGTATTTATACTCAAAAGAGATTACATAATTTGTTACAACTCAAACTTATTCAAAACCCAAAGATAACTACTCCTCAGATTACGTAGGAGTTTGATTTGATTCTAAAGACTGGAACTGATTACTAGGTCTCTTGACTAACTCCGTTGAGAGTCTTAAGGAAGACTCTCAACTGTATGCTTAACACTTCCCCTCAAGTTGTACTGGAGCTGGCGAAGGTGCAATTTGCTTCTAATGTACTGGAACCGTAATGAAGATAGTCCTTTTGTATGAGAAAAGTGGTGTTTCTCTTCAAATTCATAGTGTGAGATAGTCAAAATACCTATTCAAATGGTTGTGTGAGATAGTCGAAATACCTCTTCAATTGGTAGTATTGATCTGTGTTGGTTAACAGATATAATTGGTAATGGTAATGATTTTTTTTGGTATTGTTGTTGAAAGGTATTGAAATTTGTTTAGAACTGGTTTTTAAGAATGCTTTTAGTACCAGATCTAAAATGTTGATAATCTAACAAAATACTCTGACAAGTTCCCTTGCCACTAGCAGAGACATTCAAACAAACTTTTCAGCAGCAAACGAAGTTAATAGTGGTGATGAACGGTTATGATCTGGTGATATAAACCTCAGTTGATGTTGGTGGTAGGATGTAGATGGTATGCAGGTGAATGGATTATGCAGGTGAATGGATTATGCAGGTGAGATGGTGTAACTGCGAATTGGAGGTTATACAGCTGGTAATGGAGATGATGGGTGTATGCTGGATGACGATGAAGGAGGTATGCTGATGGATGCAGGTGCATACCATTTTTCCAGAAGCAAATATCAACGCAGTTGTTTTGGGCTCCCTTATTCTCATAATCACGGCAGCAAAATGCTTTGGAATATACGCAGCATTACGAGCTTTTAAAGCGATTGCTCTGAGGCCCAACTTGCAATCCAAGTTGACAGTAGATACAATGTTTTGTAGTGTAGGCACGATTCCAGAAGGATGCTTGGCAAGATATACCGGTTGGATTTCTTCTAAGAGAAGGAAGAACGACGCAGGGAACAAGGAAGGGCGCCGCTACGCTAGGTTTTTTTTTTTTTTTTTTTAATTTTATATGGTGGTACAGATGCTGGTGGTGATAGATATGCAGGTGGTAAAGATTTGGAGAGGAGCAGAGAGCTCCTTTCTGTTGAAGATGCGGCAGTGATGAGAGGTATGAGATGAAAGTGGTTTTGATGATGGTGATCTACTGTTGGTTGTGATGTCGGCGGCTGTTACACGGTTGCTGCCATCGGTTTTGAAATTTTTTTTTTTTTTTTTAAGTTTTTTTTTGAAAGGGAAGCGTGGGTTGGATCTCTGGCTGATACGAACTTGGAACAGATATTTGGAGGAATGACTTCCACAAAACTTCTGTGGAGACTTTGGGTTGTATTTATACTCAAAAGAGATTACATAATTTGTTACAACTCAAACTTATTCAAAACCCAAAGATAACTACTCCTCAGATTACGTAGGAGTTTGATTTGATTCTAAAGACTGGAACTGATTACTAGGTCTCTTGACTAACTCCGTTGAGATTCTTAAGGAAGACTCTCAACTGTATCCTTAACACTTCCCATTAGGAATGCAAATGAAACTTAAGCGAGAATCGTGTTCAAATCTTGAGAATTTGAGATATACACCATTAAGATTTGAGCACATCTCTATGAGTAAAACTATCTGACTAAATCTTTGAGTCCATTTCTGTGGCTTCTTACCCAAGAATGATACTGCTTTTACAGTAATAGAACGAATCCAATTGATAGCATCTTCAGGAATGAAAATCCAACTTTGTCGACCCTTGTAAAATTCGTGAACCTTCAAGTCCTTTAACAGCCCTTTTGATCTCCATGAAGATGTAAAAGATTTAGCTTCTAAAAAAAAAGCAGTCGCCATGAACAGGAAAAGAAAAAGAAAAAGCGAAAATAAAAACTCTACTATCCAATAAATCCCGGCTCCAAGGGGAAGGATCGGTAATCCGTCCTTGGACAGCGGAGAAGTTCAGAATAGCACACATTTACCATGAATCAATCACAAGGATTGAAACCAGTAGAAGGCTGAGTTTTCCGATGAGAATGCCATTTTTTGAAAGCTCCGTTAAGGTCGGAGAAGAGAGAGAATGAAAAGGGGGAGTGGCTGTATTCTTACCTTCGGGCCTTCAATATATCACTCAATAAAAAATTTGGATCACTTTCCAAAGTGGTGCGTCTTTAGCCCTATCTCCATGGATTTTTTTTAAGTTAATCGTATATGTGAAGCCGTTGGGATTCCTTAGCGCTATTATACCTTCTGGCAAGTATCTTGTTATAGGGATTCTTCTCGTTTGGATTCTTTTGGTTTTCTTTTATATCAGGTTCAGCGTTCAAAACAGATCTCTAATTTTATGTTGTGGATTCTGTTGTGTTTAAGTATGCAGTAGAGACTAGAGAGAGGAGCTTTTACAGATACCTACGTATACACGACCCAGATTTGGGGTCCAACTACAAGTTGCTTGGTCTGTACAGCTTATGGTACAGGTATATCCGATGCATTACGCAGCAAAAGGAGCAACCACAATAAAATGCTCACCTCCACCAGGTACAAATGTTCGTAGCGAATGCTGTTGTAAAAAACCCGCATCTTTCCACCACCCCCACCATGTTCCCCTCCAGTGTGAAACCGGAGACACATACACAGAGACTACAATAACAACCTCAAATTGCGCTGATTGTACAAATTGGTGTAAAGAAGACTGTTCTGAATCAGGAGGTCGTGTGATTGACAACAAGTGCGCAATAGGTGAATCTTAATTTGTAAGGCGTTGCAAGTGCTGCTGACAACAAGCTATTCGCTAGTGCTGCACATACAAGCTATTGGCATTGTGACCCTCGCTTCCGCATCATCATCGTGGTCCATATATCAATGTAACATCGAGTCGGGAATGTGATCCATCAAAAGCACTTCTTTTATCAACAGTACTGTTAAGTTTCACCTTTAATAGTAGTACCGTCTAAGTTTAGTCTTTGGAATTGGAGGACTATATCCAAATGGGCCTAATGAAAGACTTAATAGTCTAAGGTTCACGCGAAATATCAAATCTTGGAGTCAAGACCGGTTGACTGATGGTCAATTTCACGTACCATTTCACGACCGGCCGATTGGCTTTGCAACAATTCGTAGGCCCACCTAATTTGCTGCCATACGGAGGCATTGGCCAAAAAAAAAAGAAAAACTCCATGCAACATGTAACCCACGTCCACTCTGAGAATTTTGCATCTCTATTTACGGAATTGAAGAGAATTTGCGTCTCTAATATGACTTGGAATTCATTTTAATCATTTTTGTAAAATCTTGAATTTACAAATTTGCAATGCAGCAGCCAGCATACCATGCAGGGAAAAGGGTCATAAGTCAGGAACATATGACTACTACTCTGCTAGTGGTTTTTGCTATTACGTTTGCTCATTGTATTTTCTCATTTTCCCCTTCTTTTTTCTTATCAAAGAAATGGAATGATGTTCATTACAATGAATGGTTTCTCTCCTAAATGTCGACCTTGACTCCATCCTTTCTTCAACGTCGAATAAAAACTACGTAATCACAAAAGTCAAATAAGTCTTAGTCCAAAGTCCAACCTTCTTGCCATTAAACAATAGTTACTTTTGGTGAAATAGGTTTACCAACCAATTGAAGACTAATGATAGATTGATACTTGGACTAATTAGAATTCCAAATGGTACTAAAAGAAACCAGGTTCTAGATCCAATGTTTGATCAATTGTTCGGATGTATCCTGTTTTTAATTTTTTATCTTCCTAGTTATCCAGCATTCACTTTAATAATATCTATTGCATTATTTTTAAAAGATTCGTTAAAGCGAGCACCGACATACATTCGCCACGACTCATCGAAATATCACTCACTTTTGTATAAAGTATAAGAACTATGCCATGATAAAGGTGTAATGAATGTGGAGAAATTATAACCATGTTTCTATTTTAGTTTTGAATCTGTCGACGAAGAATGTTAAAGTTAGTAAAAGAAGAGGACTAAATCAAGCACCCGACTCAAAAAGGAAAGTCCTAATGGCTAGAGGTCCCTCAACCAACACACACGATAAGATGAATGTCGCCGCATAAAGAAGCTAGAGAAAACCCACAGCAATGGAGCGCCATACAAGACCTTACAGTACACACCACCTCACCAGACACCTATGACCAACACAAACTGCATTCATGACTTGATGGAGGTCCATAGTAAGATTAGATTCCACTCCTAATCATGAAAAGTGTGCTGCGGCCTGCGGGCTTCACATTTTATGATCAACTACCACACCTATAATGAGTACTTTGGATTATAATAAAGCTTCACTTACCTTCCCTATATCTTTGGTCCTAGACTAGACGTTACTGTTATCTAGGTGATCAAGAGGTTTGAATTTTACCGGAAGCTCTTGATTACCTCTATTATACCTTCCGGTAGCATATCACCGCATATCACTCACTCGCCATCACAATTCATCTCCTTTTAGTTTTATTGTCGTTTTTTTTCCCGCACCGTACATGTCATCATTTCTGTTGCTTAGAGAAATCTGAAATAATTGTACCCCGTTTTGTTGCAAATAACTTAATCTTAATTGGATTTTTTTAATCACTAAAGAATTTAGTGGTGATGAGTTTTGAACTCAGATCACTGATACCAGTGAAACCGTCACTTATAATCTTATTTTGGGTTTTCTTGAAGATCAGCAAAACAAATTTCTATATAAGCAGTGAACTTTGTTGTGTTATGCAGTAGAGTCGACCGGAACTCCTTCAGATAATTACTTCAGTGACACTAACGCAAACGGATACACAACTCAGGAATGGGGTCCAACTAAAGATTGCTTTCTCTGCACACCTTATTGCTATGGCGCATGCGATTCGATGCGTACCACTTCGGCGTTATCCCCGACTTGCACATGGATTTGAGGTACAAACGTCCGTTGTGAATGTTGTTGTGTAAAGCCAAAATCTTCACCGCCCCCAGCATGTCCCCCTCCCGCTCCTCTTCCACCACCCCACCATGTCCTACTCCTCCTTCCAGCGATAAGTGTGATACTGGAGACGACGTTACTGAGACTACGATGCCAAGTTCAAATTGCGCTGATTGTACAAATTGGTGTAACCAAGATTGTTCGGAATTAGGAGGTCGTGTGATCGAGAACAAGTGCGCGATTGGTGAATCTAAATTCGTAAGGTGTTGCAACTGCTGCTGTCGTGGAGGAAACTTTGTTCTAAAGCTGTCTTATTTATTTATTTTTGGATGTTACCAGGTCTCTGGGACGATGCAGCTACAAGCTACTGTCTTGTAAAATATGAAATCATGTCAAGAAGAATACCTAAAAAAATGCATATGCAAAATAAGATGGTCTTGATTCAATGTGGTGTATTCACAACAAGATCAGTTTACAGAAAACTCAGGGGTCACCACCAAAACAATATTCAAATGCAAAGAAAACACTGGCTGCAACTATGCCATATATAAATTTCACAAAAAAGTGCATTACTTTTCTTGGAATACTATCTGGACATTCATCCTACCAACAAAAAAAAAAATGAGTAGAGACAAAACTAATATCAACAAGGTTTTTGTTTTTTCTTTTTTTTTGGAAGAAACCTGTTTTGAGGCATACAGAACCATTTTTCTATTTAGGGTGGATTTATAAGGGGTGTCTTAGTAATGGGTGGATTACTAAGTTACCCTTAATTAATTTAAAATATTTAATGCCTTCACCAAAATTTAAAACATAAACATAAACTAACAAAAATCCAAAATCATTTTCATCCCTAACCTAATTTTATAATTAATCAATCTGTTTTGATTTTACATTTCGTCGGTGATTAATTGTTGTTTCATAAACCTTTAATCATTGATTAAAATCAAAGTATAAGTGAGTCGTGTGAAGCGTTGCACAAAGACGTTTAGCTTCAGATCCGCATATTGGAACTCAATATTTGTTCTTCGTTTTTTTACGTCTTAGAAGAACAGTTCAGCTGATAATTAATCATGAAAATAATAGTCGAACTTCACTTTGTTAAAAAACACACTTTGTTCGGTTATTCAGTTTTTTATTCGAATAAGCCGAACTTAAATTCGTTAATTATAGAGTGGAGTTCGGCTGATAACTTGTCAGCCGAAACTATGTTTTTTGGAATACCTAGATTCGGCTGACAAGTTATCAGCCTAACCTGGGTAATTTTCAAAAAACAGAGGTTCGGCTGACAAGTTATCAGCCGAACCATTCATCTGGTCAGTAGATCTAGGTTGTAAAATTCAATTTTTTTTTAAGAATTCAACCTAAAAAATGGAGATCAAACATCGTCTACAAGTATACCTGTGAACTGATTTGAGTCACACATTACGGTCACTTTTAATCGGTAAAATCTCAAAACTCAAGTTTTTTTTCTCACTTCTTCCTTCTTCCTCTCAAAAACCCCAAATCTCTCACATAAGTCAAATTTCTCCACTAATGATATCCGTAACATTCCTAATTAATCATTATCATTAAACCTAATCATAATCATTAACATTAATCATGTAAAGGTAGTAATGTCATTATCAAAAAAGGTAATAAGGGGTGATGAGTTTTTTTACCTAATGACCCTATTTTGACACTATTAGGTATGCCTCAAAACATTTTAGCATGCCTCAAATAGGTTTCTTTTGAAAACTTGAGGAAAAAAAAGCATACACCTGCTAATTGATGAATTCCAACTACCCATGCAGTATTTGGTGTGAGTTCTCTAAGGCCATACAAAAATCAAAAGACATTCACAACGATCTTTAAGACCGGGTTCTTACTTGGTTTCCTGACTTTACTACATGAGCACTCTCCAACCTCAAGATCCCAGAATTCTAAACAATTATGTAAATAAGACTGAAAATTAATTGGCAGAAACTTCAAGTGAATTAAATAAGAACAAATATTGATCTATCAAAATCCAATGGTTGTGAATGGGTTCTTTAGTGCCATCCACGGCCATCATTTGCTCTCAAAGTTGAGAAAGTTTAGAGACAAATCACGGTTAAGAATCAACCCATATTTAACGCCTCATCCAACCGTCCAGATTCACGCATCCATGTTTTTCAATAATATTCTCCCCGTCAGTTACGAAGACAAAAACAAAAACGATTTTCTTTAAAGACCCAACCAGTAATAACTTCAAACGTTACATGCAACAACATTCCTTTCAAATGTTCCACTTCGTAGGCTTTTAAAGATATTATATTTAAATGCAAAAAGATCCCCGGCAGCGGCGCCAAAAACTTGGCAGGCCTCGAAAGGGTATAGAAATTGAGCGCAAATAAAAACGGGTGCCTACAGTAATACCGCAAGTGCACGGTCGTCAGTTGTAGCTCGTGCAAGTACGGGTCGATCCACAGAGATCGGGTGTGTTTTGGAAGGTGTTTTAGCTATTTGGGTTCCTAAATTGCTATTGGGCTATGAGTGCTCCTTTGGAAGTGTTGGGCTTAATGTACTATTGGGTTTGTTCTCAATAAAATGCTTTAGGTCTTGGGCCTGTGAAATGAACTGAGCCTTGGGCTCAGTTATTCTTTGAAGTGTACATGGGCTTTGGCCTTAAACTTAGGCTTTTGATTAAGCCCACAGTTGATTGGATTGGGCTTTTAACCTTAACCTAAACTGGGCTTTGAGCCTTAATGAAATGGGCCTTGGTGGACTGAACTTGAGCTTTGATTTAGCTAGGCCTTTGGGTCTTAACCTGAGCTGTGGTTTCAGTTTGATGGACCTTTGCTTGGCTGCAGGAAGCAGCAGCAACAACAGCAGCAGCAGCACAAGTGCTGCACTGCAGCAGCAGCAGCTTGGCAGAGGAAGAGAGCAATGCAGCAGGAACTGCAGGAAGGCAACAGCAACAACAGCTGCAGGAGAAAGAAGCAGCACCAGGTAGCAGGCCTAGCAGCAGCAATAGCAACAGCAGCTGCTTGGCAGCAGCAACAGCAGCAGCACAAGTGACAGAGAAGGCAATGTAGCACAAGTAACAGAATGTACAAGCAATGGAAAGGAAAGCAAAACAAGAGAGTTGCAGGGCAGATGGAATAAGAGCAACAGAAAAAAAAAGCAATGGAAAAACTAAACAGCAACAACAGGGTGAACAAAAACAAAACAAAACAAAACAAGATGAACCAAGGCCTAAGCCAAGGGCAGGGATGAATAAGAAACTGAAATGAAGCAAAGCTAAGGCAGGATACAGGCAAACTAAAAGAATGGGAGGAAAATTAGCTTGCTCATTGTCACTAGTGAGCACTAATTTCCCCCAATGCACAATCAACACTACAACCTAAGCATACAAGGAGAATGGCAAGAACATCAGCTTGCTATGAGCACTGATTTCTTGCCATTGCACAATCAGCACATTGCTTCACAGATACCTAGCCTAGCATTCCTTCAAATGTAACAATACATTAAACACAACAGGAACATTTAACTGACAGTGAACATTTAACAGTGAATAAAAAGTCTAACATGAACATAAACAAAATGAAACTGAGCAGAAATTAACAAATGAACTGAAATTAACATGTGAATACACATAAACATCTAACACATTAACAGGAGACAAATAACAATTATAACATGAACATAAGCATAAGACAAGCAATTAACAGAACAAAGCAAACACAAGCATATTTAACTGAAACATGAAAATTAACAGAACTTGAAAGTTCTGGATGTAGGCTAATCCTAACATGAGTCTTTACATCACACCCACAGTCCCAATTATAGTTACAAGCACAATTAGGGTTCTACACAAAAAATCCCCAAATTGACAGTAGACTAGGGTTTTGATTTTCGAGCTTACCAAACGTGATAAGACGAGTCCGTCTTCAACCCATGCTTCTTCTCCCTTCTCTGCTCCTTCCCATGCCTTCAATTTCTCATTCTCATCAACCTATTTCACCTACTTCACACCTAGGGCAGTGGCGTGAGAGGAGAAGAAATTGGTTGTTGATGGAGAAGTATAACTCGATAATGATGATGGGTTTAGCTGTGTAGGGGTGGTTAGGTGGTTAGGGAGTAGGTGGTGACAGAGGTGGAGAAGGTGGTGGTACGGTGGCGGACATGGTTTGCAGCAGGGTGATGGTTCTGCAGAGGGGTGGGTGGTGGTGGAGATGGGTGCGATAGAATGGGAGAAGGGTCCGTTTGGTTGGGGTGTAGGTGCTCGGTCTCTAGGGTGTTAGGTGGGTTCATCGAATTTGATGTTCTGCAACGCTGAGTCATTGGATGCGAAGCTGGTAGGTAGATCGGACGGTGATGTGGAGGCAAGCGATGAGCGACCGTTGGATTATATGATACAACAAAATGAACGGTACTTGATGGAGTTAGGTACTGTAGTGTTAGGCGGAGATATCAAACTTTGATGCGCAGCAAGGGACCGACCGTTGGATTCAACTACCATCTAATCTGAAGGCTTAGAATTTCAGCGCTGTGGTGCTTGGCAGAGACATCAGATTTTGATGCTCAGCAAGGAGCGACCGTCGGATGCTTCTGAGAAATGATCTGATGGCTGAGAACGGAGGCGCTTTTGTGTGTAGAAAATGAGGTTGTGCGCACCATTCTTCGCGGCTTCCTTGCGTAATTTCTTCCGGCTTTACACTACTTTTCTGCTCTTTTCGCTCCGCGACTCATCCGAACTTTATTTATTACCTAAAAATGCAAAATTAATTAATAAAAATATTTATTCTTGAAAACAATGAAAATACAGAATATGGGATAAAATGTAGAATTACTGCACAAAAGATGAGTTAAATGCCAACAAAAAGGGATAAATATATACAATATTTGGCACTCATCAAATACCCCCAAACCTGAATTTTACTTGTCCTCAAGTAAAACAGAACTAAGGAAATCCTAACTATACCACTGTCGCTGGTCTCTCGAATGCATTTAGCGTATGCACTAAGCCTTTTAAACCACTAAGTGTCCCTAGTGGACGAGTGAAGTCTCGTGAAGGTTTACCAGAGGTGTGCCTACAAAACCTAAGGACAAAATATAAGCTCAGATTCCATCAAATGTGACATGTGCAAAACAGTTTAAGCTCACAGCAAAATGGAGATGTCAACCTAGCTATTAAAGGCACAATCCTAGCACTGATAACAAAAAAAAAGACATGTGATAAGAGTGTAAAGTGTATCTACACATGTGTAAAGAAAGATCTGAAGTCATGACTACTAATCACCAAGAGATAGTTTCTCAGGCTAAGAATTGAGGTCGAAATCTAGCTAGCTGTCCGGACTTTACGAGAATTGTGAATGAGTTGGAGGTATTTCACAATTTCTCGCGTTGTACATCAATGGCATACACCCTCCTTGCTTATTACAAAAAAACAACAAAATGACTCTTTACATGACTCTTATTTACATTGACAATTCTCTTTTTATTTTTGGAACAAGAGACGATGGAATTGATAAATACTTGATTTTTTTTTTTTTTTTTGGTATTTTTCTGATATTTTTATTTTTTTTTCTGAATATATACATCGTTTTTTTTTTTTTTTTTTTTTTTTTTTTTTTTTTTTTTTTTTTTTGAAGAAGGAAACACTTTTGATACATAACAAAAGAAACAAAAGATTACATGACACTTTGCAAGAGGTAGCCCTTTTTGATGCACCCAGTTAAATTCGATGGTTGTCTTTCTTAATGTAACCTCCACCTTCTATCCCAACCAACCAAAGAACAAGCTAGTCAAGTTTCGTTCAGTATTCTAAAGTGATTGGCAATCGTAACTTCCTATCAAACACCTTGAAGATCGAGGCCATACATGTATTGGTAGATCGTGCGCGTGCAAATTTCTTATCACTATGTGAATTGTGCTAGAATCAGGGTGCCTAAATATCTAGACTAAGACTCCTAATAAAAATACATATTTGCACAAGAGTCAACATTTCAAGGTAAATGAGCTCCATTTTTTATGATTTTTCATTTTTTTAATTTTTTTTGAATTTGATTTTTCAATTTTTTTTGGAATTTTTCAATTTTTTTCAAAAAGAAGGAGTTCGTTTTCAGTTATAGCATATTATCGTGGTATCTACTCTATACCCCCAAACCTAAACTAAACATTGTCCTCAATGTTTCAAAATATGGAAAGAATTAAAATGCAACATATGGAAAGGGACATGCTGAGTAGAGTAAAAGGAGAGAGAATACCCGATTTCGGCGAAAGCAGAATTAAAACTCCGTTATTCAAGGCAAAAAATCCAACATGTTTCTGCCGAGATCATATTGGATTAGCAAAATATATACAAAAGGAACAAAAGGGTTTTTAAGAAATTTTATCTACTGAATTATATACAAAAATTCATCATACACTAACAGTCTAAAGAGTTGAGGATCAACCCAAAAGAAAAAGTGTAGAGACAAAGAAAGTTTCAAAACACTAAAATTGGACTTAAATGGGAGAAAAATAAAACTTTTGTTTTGTTTTTTTTTTTTTTTTTTTTTTTTTTTTTTTTTTTTTTTTTTTTTTTAACAAAAAATAAAATTTGGTTTTTTGAATGGGAGCAAAAGAAAATTTTGGTTTTTTTTTTTTTTTTTTTTTTTTTTTTTTTTTTTTTTTTAATAAAGAAATAAAATTTGGTTTTTAAAATTGGGAGCAAGCCCACTGTTGTCCTCTAATGGAATGGAATGAAGACTGCGGCCTACGAAAATCCAAGTTTTAATTTTGAAAGTTTAATTTGGCCCAGTTGGTTAAGGCCCGACGTTTGTTTTAAAACTTTGGTTTCGCGGTCCACTTTTCAAGTCCACAATCAGTTATAAGCTCAGCTGGGTTTAAACCCAGAGTCCAAAATACAAGTCCAATGAAAGAATTTAAACAAGCCCACAAAAAATAAATACAAGCCCACAAATAAATTATTACAAACCCAAAATAGAAAAATAAAAAGCCCAAAAAAATTGGGTTAATTATTACAAGCCCACAATTAAAGAAATTTGGAAGCCCACAGGTTGGGTTCTCTCAATGAATGGGTTTAGGCTTACCTTTTTAGCACAGCCCAGCTGCTCTGATATTGTTGCAAAAACCCAGTTGGGTTTTGGTTCTTTTCCTTGGTGGCGTCCCAGCAGAGGAAAAACAGGTTCAGAATCAGCAGGTCCAACAGCAAATGAAATGAAGCAGATGCAGATGCAAATGCTATGCAGTGAAATACAAAATAGCTAAGAAAAACACAGATAAAACACAGCACCAATCCCCGGCAGCGGCGCCAAAAACTTGATAATCCCCGGCAGCGGCGCCAAAAACTTGATAGTCCCCGGCAACGGCGCCAAAAACTTGGTAGGCTTCTAAAAGATATTATATTTAAATGCAAAAAGATCCCCGGCAGCGGCGCCAAAAACTTGGCAGGCCTCGAAAGGGTATAGAAATTGAGCGCAAATAAAAACGGGTGCCTACAGTAATACCGCAAGTGCACGGTCGTCAGTTGTAGCTCGTGCAAGTACGGGTCGATCCACAGAGATCGGGTGTGTTTTGGAAGGTGTTTTAGCTATTTGGGTTCCTAAATTGCTATTGGGCTATGAGTGCTCCTTTGGAAGTGTTGGGCTTAATGTACTATTGGGTTTGTTCTCAATAAAAGGAACTGAGCATGGGCTCAGTTTGGTCTTTGAAGTGCAAATGGGCTTTGGCCTTAAACTTAGGCTTTTGATTAAGCCCACAGTTGATTGGATTGGGCTTTTAACCTTAACCTAAACTGGGCTTTGAGCCTTAATGAAATGGGCCTTGGTGGACTGAACTTGAGCTTTGATTTAGCTAGGCCTTTGGGTCTTAACCTGAGCTGTGGTTTCAGTTTGATGGGCCTTTGCTTGGCTGCAGGAAGCAGCAGCAACAACAGCAGCAGCAGCACAAGTGCTGCACTGCAGCAGCAGCAGCTTGGCAGAGGAAGAGAGCAATGCAGCAGGAACTGCAGGAAGGCAACAGCAACAGCAGCTGCAGGAGAAAGAAGCAGCACCAGGTAGCAGGCCTAGCAGCAGCAATAGCAACAGCAGCTGCTTGGCAGCAGCAACAGCAGCAGCACAAGTGACAGAGAAGGCAATGTAGCACAAGTAACAGAATGTACAAGCAATGGAAAGGAAAGCAAAACAAGAGAGTTGCAGGGCAGATGGAATAAGAGAAGCAACAGAAAAAAAAAGCAATGGAAAAACTAAACAGCAACAACAGGGTGAACAAAAACAAAACAAAACAAAACAAGATGAACCAAGGCCTAAGCCAAGGGCAAGGATGAATAAGAAACTGAAATGAAGCAAAGCTAAGGCAGGATACAGGCAAACTAAAAGAATGGGAGGAAAATTAGCTTGCTCATTGTCACTAGTGAGCACTAATTTCCCCCAATGCACAATCAACACTACAACCTAAGCATACAAGGAGAATGGCAAGAACATCAGCTTGCTATGAGCACTGATTTCTTGCCATTGCACAATCAGCACATTGCTTCACAGATACCTAGCCTAGCATTCCTTCAAATGTAACAATACATTAAACACAACAGGAACATTTAACTGACAGTGAACATTTAACAGTGAATAAAAAGTCTAACATGAACATAAACAAAATGAAACTGAGCAGAAATTAACAAATGAACTGAAATTAACATGTGAATACACATAAACATCTAACACATTAACAGGAGACAAATAACAATTATAACATGAACATAAGCATAAGACAAGCAATTAACAGAACAAAGCAAACACAAGCATATTTAACTGAAACATGAAAATTAACAGAACTTGAAAGTTCTGGATGTAGGCTAATCCTAACATGAGTCTTTACATCACACCCACAGTCCCAATTTATAGTTACAAGCACAATTAGGGTTCTACACAAAAAATCCCCAAATTGACAGTAGACTAGGGTTTTGATTTTCGAGCTTACCAAACGTGATAAGACGAGTCCGTCTTCAACCCATGCTTCTTCTCCCTTCTCTGCTCCTTCCCATGCCTTCAATTTCTCATTCTCATCAACCTATTTCACCTACTTCACACCTAGGGCAGTGGCGTGAGAGGAGAAGAAATTGGTTGTTGATGGAGAAGTATAACTCGATAATGATGATGGGTTTAGCTGTGTAGGGGTGGTTAGGTGGTTAGGGAGTAGGTGGTGACAGAGGTGGAGAAGGTGGTGGTACGGTGGCGGACATGGTTTGCAGCAGGGTGATGGTTCTGCAGAGGGGTGGGTGGTGGTGGAGATGGGTGCGATAGAATGGGAGAAGGGTCCGTTTGGTTGGGGTGTAGGTGCTCGGTCGCTAGGGTGTTAGGTGGGTTCATCGAATTTGATGTTCTGCAACGCTGAGTCATTGGATGCGAAGCTGGTAGGTAGATCGGACGGTGATGTGGAGGCAAGCGATGAGCGACCGTTGGATTATATGATACAACAAAATGAACGGTACTTGATGGAGTTAGGTACTGTAGTGTTAGGCGGAGATATCAAACTTTGATGCACAGCAAGGGAGCGACCGTTGGATTCAACTACCATCTAATCTGAAGGCTTAGAATTTCAGCGCTGTGGTGCTTGGCAGAGACATCAGATTTTGATGCTCAGCAAGGAGCGACCGTCGGATGCTTCTGAGAAATGATCTGATGGCTGAGAACGGAGGCGCTTTTGTGTGTAGAAAATGAGGTTGTGCGCACCATTCTTCGCGGCTTCCTTGCGTAATTTCTTCCGGCTTTACACTACTTTTCTGCTCTTTTCGCTCCGCGACTCATCCGAACTTTATTTATTACCTAAAAATGCAAAATTAATTAATAAAAATATTTATTCTTGAAAACAATGAAAATACAGAATATGGGATAAAATGTAGAATTCCTGCACAAAAGATGAGTTAAATGCCAACAAAAAGGGATAAATATATACAATATTTGGCACTCATCACCACTACATAAACCCTAGACGAGGTCATCATCTTGCACAATTTCAGTCGCATACTACACTACTAGCTAATGACCGGTTATTTTTTATTCGATTCTTTCAGTAATAATTTGATTTGCTTTGGGTTTTAACAAAGATTATTATTGTTCTATTGTAGGTTTCGATTTTTGTATTCAGAAAATCATTAGCGTTCCAAACATCTTAGGTAATTCAACTGTCTTATGTAATTCAATTGTATTTTTAAATTTGGATTGTTGTATTCAATTGATTTTTTTTTTTGGGTTTTTGGACTTTGTTGATTCCTATCTAGATTAGGAATTCTATAAATGAGTGATTGCTACAAAATTAGGTACTAAATCAACATCTCTTTTTTCTTATGGAGATTAGATTGATCTGCCCTGCATCTTTGTAATTACATTTTTCAAATTATAATGTTGGATGCCAAAAGGCAATTACCCAGGCAAAGAAACCTCATAAGCAATCATCAAATGGAAGCGGCATTTACCAAAATGGCGGATCGAAATTTCATGTTTTATGATTCTGACATCCTGAATATTTGTTTCCAATTTTGTGCAGCCCATACTATTCCATTGTTTTCAATTGGTTTCCCCGATTGTCAACAACCCTTCCAAGCCAAGTATTTTGTACTTGGTGGTGCTGCCGCTGCTGCTGTTGGTGCTACTGCTGATTATTGGTGGTCGATGTCTATGGAAAATTCATATGGTTTAATCCCGGAAGTTCTCAATATTAACAAGGTAAAAACTAGGCATATAATTGTATTTAATCCTAAAATAACAGTTTCATGTTCTTTGAAATCCTACATCACATTCCTTCTGAAATTAATCATACACAGTATTGCAATGGTTCGTTGCAGGTAATATTACTCCATTTTTACCATCTGGATCATATTTCGACCCGCCTTTTTCTTCCTTACAGTAACCCATGGAATTATCACTTCTTCATTTGAAAGGTGAAGATTCTTATATAGGAAGCCCAGTCTTACTCTGTAAAAGCCCATCGTCCAAATTCAAGTTTTGTTTAGTTGAGTACCCCTTAGCTAAATGTGAGATACTTGTTTCCAGACTTTATTTAACTTTTTTAGCGCCGAGTTTGAAGATGAATTTCAATGTGACCGAGACTTATTCTCCCGCATATTTTTAGCATGCACGGAAAAATCTCTCTGAGCAATTGACTACGAACAATTAGGATTTTCATGCAATGGGATTGAATCTGTGACTGAAAAATTATCTTGATCTGCATCATCATGATCATCATGATTGATTCTTTGATCAGGAACCACCAACAAAGATTTAATAGTAGGAACTTTAATATGTTGTTGATGTAAGAAACTCTCAGAAAGATCGTGAATCCATTCGATGCTCAACCAACTACCTTTGAAGTAAACAACAGCTGGGATTTTATGGAGATCAGCATGTGGACCTTAAATTAGAGAAACTACTAGAGGATTTATGTATTTCCAATAATTTTTCCCAAGGATAACAGATAGTTTCCGGGTTTTTAATATCCCATTGATGAAACGAAATTCCTCGGATACCTACCCAGTGAATACCATTGTCTGAGTAAGATATTAATTCATCAGAATTCCAATGTCTCAAGGAAAGCTGTGTTTTCCCTAAAGATATATTTTGAGTCTCCTTGAAAAGATCATATTCTGAATCGAGTTAATATGTCTGAGATTCAAGTTACTCGACCAATTGAATTATTTTCTCAGACCATTCAAGATATAATTCCAACCTAAGTGAGGGCCTTTTCTTTCCACTACCACACCCAAAATATGAGTATTATTATGATTATCTCTCTTATCTTCTTGCAGCCTTGGAAAGTCATTTGATTTCGCTACAAAATCTTTATTTTGTTTGATCTGCGGAATCAAAGAGTCCCAAAAAAATATTCCAGATTGATCCATCCTTCCCATTAGGAATGCAAATGAAACTTAAGCGTTTCGTCGCAAATATTTTGGAAGAGATATTTGGAGGAATGACTTCCACAAAACTTCTGTGGAGACTTTGGGTTGTATTTATACTCAAAAGAGATTACATAATTTGTTACAACTCAAACTTATTCAAAACCCAAAAATAACTACTCCTCAGATTACGTAGGAGTTTGATTTGATTCTAAACACTGGAACTGATTACTAGGTATCTTGACTAACTCCGTTGAGAGTCTTAAGGAAGACTTTCAACTGTATGCTTAACACTTCCCCTCAAGTTGTACTGGAGATGGCGAAGGTGCAACTTGCTTCTAATGTACTGGAACCGTAATGAAGATAGTCCTTTTGTATGAGAAAAGTGGTGTTTCTCTTCAAATTCATAGTGTGAGATAGTCAAAATACCTCTTCAAATGGTTGTGTGAGATAGTCGAAATACCTCTTCAATTGGTAGTATTGATCTGTGTTGGTTAACAGATATAATTGGTAATGGTAATGATTTGTTTTGGTATTGTTGTTGAAAGGTATTGAAATTTGTTTAGAACTGGTTTTTAAGAATGCTTTTAGTACCAGATCTAAAATGTTGATAATCTAACAAAATACTCTGACAAGTTCCCTTGCCACTAGCAGAGACATTCAAACAAACTTTTCAGCAGCAAACGAAGTTAATAGTGGTGATGAACGGTTATGATCTGGTGATATAAACCTCAGTTGATGTTGGTGGTAGGATGTAGATGGTATGCAGGTGAATGGATTATGCAGGTGAGATGGTGTAACTGCGAATTGGAGGTTATACAGCTGGTAATGGAGATGATGGGTGTATGCTGGATGACGATGAAGGAGGTATGCTGATGGATGCAGGTGCATACCATTTTTCCAGAAGCAAATATCAACGCAGTTGTTTTGGGCTCCCTTATTCTCATAATCACGGCAGCAAAATGCTTTGGATTATACGCAGCATTACGAGCTTTTAAAGCGATTGCTCTGAGGCCCAACTTGCAATCCAAGTTGACAGTAGATACAATGTTTTGTAGTGTAGGCACGATTCCAGAAGGATGCTTGGCAAGATATACCGGTTGGATTTCTTCTAAGAGAAGGAAGAACGACGCAGGGAACAAGGAAGGGCGCCGCTACGCTAGGTTTTTTTTTTTTTTTTTAAAATTTTATATGGTGGTACAGATGCTGGTGGTGATAGATATGCAGGTGGTAAAGATTTGGAGAGGAGCAGAGAGCTCCTTTCTGTTGAAGATGCGGCAGTGATGAGAGGTATGAGATGAAAGTGGTTTTGATGATGGTGATCTACTGTTGGTTGTGATGTCGGCGGCTGTTACACGGTTGCTGCCATCGGTTTTGAATTTTTTTTTTTGTTTTTTAAGTTTTTTTTTGAAAGGGAAGCGTGGGTTGGATCTCTGGCTGATACGAACTTGGAAGAGATATTTGGAGGAATGACTTCCACAAAACTTCTGTGGAGACTTTGGGTTGTATTTATACTCAAAAGAGATTACATAATTTGTTACAACTCAAACTTATTCAAAACCCAAAGATAACTACTCCTCAGATTACGTAGGAGTTTGATTTGATTCTAAACACTGGAACTGATTACTAGGTCTTTTGACTAACTCCGTTGAGAGTCTTAAGGAAGACTCTCAACTGTATGCTTAACACTTCCCCTCAAGTTGTACTGGAGCTGGCGAAGGTGAAACTTGCTTCTAATGTACTGGAACCGTAATGAAGATAGTCCTTTTGTATGAGAAAAGTGGTGTTTCTCTTCAAATTCATAGTGTGAGATAGTCAAAATACCTCTTCAAATGGTTGTGTGAGATAGTCGAAATACCTCTTCAATTGGTAGTATTGATCTGTGTTGGTTAACAGATATAATTGGTAATGGTAATGATTTGATTTGGTATTGTTGTTGAAAGGTATTGAAATTTGTTTAGAACTGGTTTTTAAGAATGCTTTTAGTACCAGATCTAAAATGTTGATAATCTAACAAAATACTCTGACAAGTTCCCTTGCCACTAGCAGAGACATTCAAACAAACTTTTCAGCAGCAAACGAAGTTAATAGTGGTGATGAACGGTTATGATCTGGTGATATAAACCTCAGTTGATGTTGGTGGTAGGATGTAGATGGTATGCAGGTGAATGGATTATGCAGGTGAGATGGTGTAACTGCGAATTGGAGGTTATACAGCTGGTAATGGAGATGATGGGTGTATGCTGGATGACGATGAAGGAGGTATGCTGATGGATGCAGGTGCATACCATTTTTCCAGAAGCAAATATCAACGCAGTTGTTTTGGGCTCCCTTATTCTCATAATCACGGCAGCAAAATGCTTTGGATTATACGCAGCATTACGAGCTTTTAAAGCGATTGCTCTGAGGCCCAACTTGCAATCCAAGTTGACAGTAGATACAATGTTTTGTAGTGTAGGCACGATTCCAGAAGGATGCTTGGCAAGATATACCGGTTGGATTTCTTCTAAGAGAAGGAAGAACGACGCAGGGAACAAGGAAGGGCGCCGCTACGCTAGGTTTTTTTTTTTTTTTTTAAAATTTTATATGGTGGTACAGATGCTGGTGGTGATAGATATGCAGGTGGTAAAGATTTGGAGAGGAGCAGAGAGCTCCTTTCTGTTGAAGATGCGGCAGTGATGAGAGGTATGAGATGAAAGTGGTTTTGATGATGGTGATCTACTGTTGGTTGTGATGTCGGCGGCTGTTACACGGTTGCTGCCATCGGTTTTGAATTTTTTTTTTTGTTTTTTAAGTTTTTTTTTGAAAGGGAAGCGTGGGTTGGATCTCTGGCTGATACGAACTTGGAAGAGATATTTGGAGGAATGACTTCCACAAAACTTCTGTGGAGACTTTGGGTTGTATTTATACTCAAAAGAGATTACATAATTTGTTACAACTCAAACTTATTCAAAACCCAAAGATAACTACTCCTCAGATTACGTAGGAGTTTGATTTGATTCTAAACACTGGAACTGATTACTAGGTCTTTTGACTAACTCCGTTGAGAGTCTTAAGGAAGACTCTCAACTGTATGCTTAACACTTCCCCTCAAGTTGTACTGGAGCTGGCGAAGGTGAAACTTGCTTCTAATGTACTGGAACCGTAATGAAGATAGTCCTTTTGTATGAGAAAAGTGGTGTTTCTCTTCAAATTCATAGTGTGAGATAGTCAAAATACCTCTTCAAATGGTTGTGTGAGATAGTCGAAATACCTCTTCAATTGGTAGTATTGATCTGTGTTGGTTAACAGATATAATTGGTAATGGTAATGATTTGTTTTGGTATTGTTGTTGAAAGGTATTGAAATTTGTTTAGAACTGGTTTTTAAGAATGCTTTTAGTACCAGATCTAAAATGTTGATAATCTAACAAAATACTCTGACAAGTTCCCTTGCCACTAGCAGAGACATTCAAACAAACTTTTCAGCAGCAAACGGAGTTAATAGTGGTGATGAACGGTTATGATCTGGTGATATAAACCTCAGTTGATGTTGGTGGTAGGATGTAGATGGTATGCAGGTGAATGGATTATGCAGGTGAGATGGTGTAACTGCGAATTGGAGGTTATACAGCTGGTAATGGAGATGATGGGTGTATGCTGGATGACGATGAAGGAGGTATGCTGATGGATGCAGGTGCATACCATTTTTCCAGAAGCAAATATCAACGCAGTTGTTTTGGGCTCCCTTATTCTCATAATCACGGCAGCAAAATGCTTTGGATTATACGCAGCATTACGAGCTTTTAAATCGATTGCTCTGAGGCCCAACTTGCAATCCAAGTTGACAGTAGATACAATGTTTTGTAGTGTAGGCACGATTCCAGAAGGATGCTTGGCAAGATATACCGGTTGGATTTCTTCTAAGAGAAGGAAGAACGACGCAGGGAACAAGGAAGGGCGCCGCTACGCTAGGTTTTTTTTTTTTTTTTTAAAATTTTATATGGTGGTACAGATGCTGGTGGTGATAGATATGCAGGTGGTAAAGATTTGGAGAGGAGCAGAGAGCTCCTTTCTGTTGAAGATGCGGCAGTGATGAGAGGTATGAGATGAAAGTGGTTTTGATGATGGTGATCTACTGTTGGTTGTGATGTCGGCGGCTGTTACACGGTTGCTGCCATCGGTTTTGAATTTTTTTTTTTGTTTTTTAAGTTTTTTTTTGAAAGGGAAGCGTGGGTTGGATCTCTGGCTGATACGAACTTGGAAGAGATATTTGGAGGAATGACTTCCACAAAACTTCTGTGGAGACTTTGGGTTGTATTTATACTCAAAAGAGATTACATAATTTGTTACAACTCAAACTTATTCAAAACCCAAAGATAACTACTCCTCAGATTACGTAGGAGTTTGATTTGATTCTAAACACTGGAACTGATTACTAGGTCTCTTGACTAACTCCGTTGAGAGTCTTAAGGAAGACTCTCAACTGTATACTTAACACTTCCCCTCAAGTTGTACTGGAGCTGGCGAAGGTGCAACTTGCTTCTAATGTACTGGAACCGTAATGAAGATAGTCCTTTTGTATGAGAAAAGTGGTGTTTCTCTTCAAATTCATAGTGTGAGATAGTCAAAATACCTCTTCAAATGGTTGTGTGAGATAGTCGAAATACCTCTTCAATTGGTAGTATTGATCTGTGTTGGTTAACAGATATAATTGGTAATGGTAATGATTTGTTTTGGTATTGTTGTTGAAAGGTATTGAAATTTGTTTAGAACTGGTTTTTAAGAATGCTTTTAGTACCAGATCTAAAATGTTGATAATCTAACAAAATACTCTGACAAGTTCCCTTGCCACTAGCAGAGACATTCAAACAAACTTTTCAGCAGCAAACGAAGTTAATAGTGGTGATGAACGGTTATGATCTGGTGATATAAACCTCAGTTGATGTTGGTGGTAGGATGTAGATGGTATGCAGGTGAATGGATTATGCAGGTGAGATGGTGTAACTGCGAATTGGAGGTTATACAGCTGGTAATGGAGATGATGGGTGTATGCTGGATGACGATGAAGGAGGTATGCTGATGGATGCAGGTGCATACCATTTTTCCAGAAGCAAATATCAACGCAGTTGTTTTGGGCTCCCTTATTCTCATAATCACGGCAGCAAAATGCTTTGGATTATACGCAGCATTACGAGCTTTTAAATCGATTGCTCTGAGGCCCAACTTGCAATCCAAGTTGACAGTAGATACAATGTTTTGTAGTGTAGGCACGATTCCAGAAGGATGCTTGGCAAGATATACCGGTTGGATTTCTTCTAAGAGAAGGAAGAACGACGCAGGGAACAAGGAAGGGCGCCGCTACGCTAGGTTTTTTTTTTTTTTTAAAAAATTTTATATGGTGGTACAGATGCTGGTGGTGATAGATATGCAGGTGGTAAAGATTTGGAGAGGAGCAGAGAGCTCCTTTCTGTTGAAGATGCGGCAGTGATGAGAGGTATGAGATGAAAGTGGTTTTGATGATGGTGATCTACTGTTGGTTGTGATGTCGGCGGCTGTTACACGGTTGCTGCCATCGGTTTTGAATTTTTTTTTTTGTTTTTTAAGTTTTTTTTTGAAAGGGAAGCGTGGGTTGGATCTCTGGCTGATACGAACTTGGAAGAGATATTTGGAGGAATGACTTCCACAAAACTTCTGTGGAGACTTTGGGTTGTATTTATACTCAAAAGAGATTACATAATTTGTTACAACTCAAACTTATTCAAAACCCAAAGATAACTACTCCTCAGATTACGTAGGAGTTTGATTTGATTCTAAACACTGGAACTGATTACTAGGTCTCTTGACTAACTCCGTTGAGAGTCTTAAGGAAGACTCTCAACTGTATGCTTAACACTTCCCCTCAAGTTGTACTGGAGCTGGCGAAGGTGCAACTTGCTTCTAATGTACTGGAACCGTAATGAAGATAGTCCTTTTGTATGAGAAAAGTGGTGTTTCTCTTCAAATTCATAGTGTGAGATAGTCAAAATACCTCTTCAAATGGTTGTGTGAGATAGTCGAAATACCTCTTCAATTGGTAGTATTGATCTGTGTTGGTTAACAGATATAATTGGTAATGGTAATGATTTGTTTTGGTATTGTTGTTGAAAGGTATTGAAATTTGTTTAGAACTGGTTTTTAAGAATGCCTTTAGTACCAGATCTAAAATGTTGATAATCTAACAAAATACTCTGACAAGTTCCCTTGCCACTAGCAGAGACATTCAAACAAACTTTTCAGCAGCAAACGAAGTTAATAGTGGTGATGAACGGTTATGATCTGGTGATATAAACCTCAGTTGATGTTGGTGGTAGGATGTAGATGGTATGCAGGTGAATGGATTATGCAGGTGAGATGGTGTAACTGCGAATTGGAGGTTATACAGCTGGTAATGGAGATGATGGGTGTATGCTGGATGACGATGAAGGAGGTATGCTGATGGATGTAGGTGCATACCATTTTTCCAGAAGCAAATATCAACGCAGTTGTTTTGGGCTCCCTTATTCTCATAATCACGGCAGCAAAATGCTTTGGATTATACGCAGCATTACGAGCTTTTAAAGCGATTGCTCTGAGGCCCAACTTGCAATCCAAGTTGACAGTAGATACAATGTTTTGTAGTGTAGGCACGATTCCAGAAGGATGCTTGGCAAGATATACCGGTTGGATTTCTTCTAAGAGAAGGAAGAACGACGCAGGGAACAAGGAAGGGCGCCGCTACGCTAGGTTTTTTTTTTTTTTTTTAAAATTTTATATGGTGGTACAGATGCTGGTGGTGATAGATATGCAGGTGGTAAAGATTTGGAGAGGAGCAGAGAGCTCCTTTCTGTTGAAGATGCGGCAGTGATGAGAGGTATGAGATGAAAGTGGTTTTGATGATGGTGATCTACTGTTGGTTGTGATGTCGGCGGCTGTTACACGGTTGCTGCCATCGGTTTTGAATTTTTTTTTTTGTTTTTTAAGTTTTTTTTTTAAAGGGAAGCATGGGTTGGATCTCTGGCTGATACGAACTTGGAAGAGATATTTGGAGGAATGACTTCCACAAAACTTCTGTGGAGACTTTGGGTTGTATTTATACTCAAAAGAGATTACATAATTTGTTACAACTCAAACTTATTCAAAACCCAAAGATAACTACTCCTCAGATTACGTAGGAGTTTGATTTGATTCTAAACACTGGAACTGATTACTAGGTCTCTTGACTAACTCCGTTGAGAGTCTTAAGGAAGACTCTCAACTGTATGCTTAACACTTCCCCTCAAGTTGTACTGGAGCTGGCGAAGGTGCAACTTGCTTCTAATGTACTGGAACCGTAATGAAGATAGTCCTTTTGTATGAGAAAAGTGGTGTTTCTCTTCAAATTCATAGTGTGAGATAGTCAAAATACCTCTTCAAATGGTTGTGTGAGATAGTCGAAATACCTCTTCAATTGGTAGTATTGATCTGTGTTGGTTAACAATATAATTGGTAATGGTAATGATTTGTTTTGGTATTGTTGTTGAAAGGTATTGAAATTTGTTTAGAACTGGTTTTTAAGAATGCTTTTAGTACCAGATCTAAAATGTTGATAATCTAACAAAATACTCTGACAAGTTCCCTTGCCACTAGCAGAGACATTCAAACAAACTTTTCAGCAGCAAACGAAGTTAATAGTGGTGATGAACGGTTATGATCTGGTGATATAAACCTCAGTTGATGTTGGTGGTAGGATGTAGATGGTATGCAGGTGAATGGATTATGCAGGTGAGATGGTGTAACTGCGAATTGGAGGTTATACAGCTGGTAATGGAGATGATGGGTGTATGCTGGATGACGATGAAGGAGGTATGCTGATGGATGCAGGTGCATACCATTTTTCCAGAAGCAAATATCAACGCAGTTGTTTTGGGCTCCCTTATTCTCATAATCACGGCAGCAAAATGCTTTGGATTATACGCAGCATTACGAGCTTTTAAAGCGATTGCTCTGAGGCCCAACTTGCAATCCAAGTTGACAGTAGATACAATGTTTTGTAGTGTAGGCACGATTCCAGAAGGATGCTTGGCAAGATATACCGGTTGGATTTCTTCTAAGAGAAGGAAGAACGACGCAGGGAACAAGGAAGGGCGCCGCTACGCTAGGTTTTTTTTTTTTTTTTTAAATTTTATATGGTGGTACAGATGCTGGTGGTGATAGATATGCAGGTGGTAAAGATTTGGAGAGGAGCAGAGAGCTCCTTTCTGTTGAAGATGCGGCAGTGATGAGAGGTATGAGATGAAAGTGGTTTGATGATGGTGATCTACTGTTGGTTGTGATGTCGGCGGCTGTTACACGGTTGCTGCCATCGGTTTTGAATTTTTTTTTTGTTTTTTAAGTTTTTTTTGAAAGGGAAGCGTGGGTTGGATCTCTGGCTGATACGAACTTGGAAGAGATATTTGGAGGAATGACTTCCACAAAACTTCTGTGGAGACTTTGGGTTGTATTTATACTCAAAAGAGATTACATAATTTGTTACAACTCAAACTTATTCAAAACCCAAAGATAACTACTCCTCAGATTACGTAGGAGTTTGATTTGATTCTAACACTGGAACTGATTACTAGGTCTCTTGACTAACTCCGTTGAGAGTCTTAAGGAAGACTCTCAACTGTATGCTTAACACTTCCCCTCAAGTTGTACTGGAGCTGGCGAAGGTGCAACTTGCTTCTAATGTACTGGAACCGTAATGAAGATAGTCCTTTTGTGAGAAAAGTGGTGTTTCTCTTCAAATTCATAGTGTGAGATAGTCAAAATACCTCTTCAAATGGTTGTGTGAGATAGTCGAAATACCTCTTCAATTGGTAGTATTGATCTGTGTTGGTTAACAGATATAATTGGTAATGGTAATGATTTGTTTTGGTATTGTTGTTGAAAGGTATTGAAATTTGTTTAGAACTGGTTTTTAAGAATGCTTTAGTACCAGATCTAAAATGTTGATAATCTAACAAAATACTCTGACAAGTTCCCTTGCCACTAGCAGAGACATTCAAACAAACTTTTCAGCAGCAAACGAAGTTAATAGTGGTGATGAACGGTTATGATCTGGTGATATAAACCTCAGTTGATGTTGGTGGTAGGATGTAGATGGTATGCAGGTGAATGGATTATGCAGGTGAGATGGGTGTAACTGCGAATTGGAGGTTATACAGCTGGTAATGGAGATGATGGGTGTATGCTGGATGACGATGAAGGAGGTATGCTGATGGATGCAGGTGCATACCATTTTTCCAGAAGCAAATATCAACGCAGTTGTTTTGGGCTCCCTTATTCTCATAATCACGGCAGCAAAATGCTTTGGATTATACGCAGCATTACGAGCTTTTAAAGCGATTGCTCTGAGGCCCAACTTGCAATCCAAGTTGACAGTAGATACAATGTTTTGTAGTGTAGGCACGATTCCAGAAGGATGCTTGGCAAGATATACCGGTTGGATTTCTTCTAAGAGAAGGAAGAACGACGCAGGGAACAAGGAAGGGCGCCGCTACGCTAGGTTTTTTTTTTTTTTTTAAAATTTTATATGGTGGTACAGATGCTGGTGGTGATAGATATGCAGGTGGTAAAGATTTGGAGGAGCAGAGAGCTCCTTTCTGTTGAAGATGCGGCAGTGATGAGAGGTATGAGATGAGTGAAAGTGGTTTTGATGATGGTGATCTACTGTTGGTTGTGATGTCGGCGGCTGTTACACGGTTGCTGCCATCGGTTTTGAATTTTTTTTTTTGTTTTTTAAGTTTTTTTTTGAAAGGGAAGCGTGGGTTGGATCTCTGGCTGATACGAACTTGGAAGAGATATTTGGAGGAATGACTTCCACAAAACTTCTGTGGAGACTTTGGGTTGTATTTATACTCAAAAGAGATTACATAATTTGTTACAACTCAAACTTATTCAAAACCCAAAGATAACTACTCCTCAGATTACGTAGGAGTTTGATTTGATTCTAAACACTGGAACTGATTACTAGGTCTCTTGACTAACTCCGTTGAGAGTCTTAAGGAAGACTCTCAACTGTATGCTTAACACTTCCCTCAATTTGTACTGGAGCTGGCGAAGGTGCAACTTGCTTCTAATGTACTGGAACCGTAATGAAGATAGTCCTTTTGTATGAGAAAAGTGGTGTTTCTCTTCAAATTCATAGTGTGAGATAGTCAAAATACCTCTTCAAATGGTTGTGTGAGATAGTCGAAATACCTCTTCAATTGGTAGTATTGATCTGTGTTGGTTAACAGATATAATTGGTAATGGTAATGATTTGTTTTGGTATTGTTGTTGAAAGGTATTGAAATTTGTTTAGAACTGGTTTTTAAGAATGCTTTAGTACCAGATCTAAAATGTTGATAATCTAACAAAATACTCTGACAAGTTCCCTTGCCACTAGCAGAGACATTCAAACAAACTTTTCAGCAGCAAACGAAGTTAATAGTGGTGATGAACGGTTATGATCTGGTGATATAAACCTCAGTTGATGTTGGTGGTAGGATGTAGATGGTATGCAGGTGAATGGATTATGCAGGTGAGATGTTGTAACTGCGAATTGGAGGTTATACAGCTGGTAATGGAGATGATGGGTGTATGCTGGATGACGATGAAGGAGGTATGCTGATGGATGCAGGTTGCATACCATTTTTCCAGAAGCAAATATCAACGCAGTTGTTTTGGGCTCCCTTATTCTCATAATCACGGCAGCAAAATGCTTTGGATTATACGCAGCATTACGAGCTTTTAAAGCGATTGCTCTGAGGCCCAACTTGCAATCCAAGTTGACAGTAGATACAATGTTTGTAGTGTAGGCACGATTCCAGAAGGATGCTTGGCAAGATATACCGTTGGATTTCTTCTAAGAGAAGGAAGAACGACGCAGGGAACAAGGAAGGGCGCCGCTACGCTAGGTTTTTTTTTTTTTTTTAAATTTTATATGGTGGTACAGATGCTGGTGGTGATAGATATGCAGGTGGTAAAGATTTGGAGAGGAGCAGAGAGCTCCTTTCTGTTGAAGATGCGGCAGTGATGAGAGGTATGAGATGAAAGTGGTTTTGATGATGGTGATCTACTGTTGGTTGTGATGTCGGCGGCTGTTACACGGTTGCTGCCATCGGTTTTGAATTTTTTTTTTTTGTTTTTTAAGTTTTTTTTTGAAAGGGAAGCGTGGGTTGGATCTCTGGCTGATACGAACTTGGAAGAGATATTTGGAGGAATGACTTCCACAAAACTTCTGTGGAGACTTTGGGTTGTATTTATACTCAAAGAGATTACATAATTTGTTACAACTCAAACTTATTCAAACCAAGAAAATACTCCTCAGATTACGTAGGAGTTTGATTTGATTCTAAACACTGGAACTGATTACTAGGTCTCTTGACTAACTCCGTTGAGAGTCTAAGGAAGACTCTAACTGTATGTAACACTTCCCCTCAAGTTGTACTGGAGCTGGCGAAGGTGAAACTTGCTTCTAATGTACTGGAACCGTAATGAAGATAGTCCTTTGTATGAGAAAAGTGGTGTTTCTCTTCAAATAGTGTGAGATAGTCAAAATACCTCTTCAAATGGTTGTGTGAGATAGTCGAATACCTCTTCAATTGGGTAGTTGATCTGTGTTGGTAACATAATTGGTAATGGGGTATGATTGTTTTTTTGGTATTGTTGTTGAAAGGTATTGAAATTTGTTTAGAACTGGTTTTTAAGAATGCTTTTAGTACCAGATCTAAAATGTTGATAATCTAACAAAATACTCTGACAAGTTCCCTTGCCACTAGCAGAGACATTCAAACAAACTTTTCAGCAGCAAACGAAGTTAATAGTGGTGATGAACGGTTATGATCTGGTGATATAAACCTCAGTTGATGTTGGTGGTAGGATGTAGATGGTATGCAGGTGAATGGATTATGCAGGTGAGATGGTGTAACTGCGAATTGGAGGTTATACAGCTGGTAATGGAGATGATGGGTGTATGCTGGATGACGATGAAGGAGGTATGCTGATGGATGCAGGTGCATACCATTTTTCCAGAAGCAAATATCAACGCAGTTGTTTTGGGCTCCCTTATTCTCATAATCACGGCAGCAAAATGCTTTGGATTATACGCAGCATTACGAGCTTTTAAAGCGATTGCTCTGAGGCCCAACTTGCAATCCAAGTTGACAGTAGATACAATGTTTTGTAGTGTAGGCACGATTCCAGAAGGATGCTTGGCAAGATATACCGGTTGGATTTCTTCTAAGAGAAGGAAGAACGACGCAGGGAACAAGGAAGGGCGCCGCTACGCTAGGTTTTTTTTTTTTTTTTTAAATTTTATATGGTGGTACAGATGCTGGTGGTGATAGATATGCAGGTGGTAAAGATTTGGAGAGGAGCAGAGAGCTCCTTTCTGTTGAAGATGCGGCAGTGATGAGAGGTATGAGATGAAAGTGGTTTTGATGATGGTGATCTACTGTTGGTTGTGATGTCGGCGGCTGTTACACGGTTGCTGCCATCGGTTTTGAATTTTTTTTTTGTTTTTTAAGTTTTTTTTTGAAAGGGAAGCGTGGGTTGGATCTCTGGCTGATACGAACTTGGAAGAGATATTTGGAGGAATGACTTCCACAAAACTTCTGTGGAGACTTTGGGTTGTATTTATACTCAAAAGAGATTACATAATTTGTTACAACTCAAACTTATTCAAAACCCAAAGAAACTACTCCTCAGATTACGTAGGAGTTTGATTTGATTCTAAACACTGGAACTGATTACTAGGTCTCTTGACTAACTCCGTTGAGAGTCTTAAGGAAGACTCTCAACTGTATGCTTAACACTTCCCCTCAAGTTGTACTGGAGCTGGCGAAGGTGCAACTTGCTTCTAATGTACTGGAACCGTAATGAAGATAGTCCTTTTGTATGAGAAAAGTGGTGTTTCTCTTCAAATTCATAGTGTGAGATAGTCAAAATACCTCTTCAAATGGTTGTGTGAGATAGTCGAAATACCTCTTCAATTGGTAGTATTGATCTGTGTTGGTTAACAGATATAATTGGTAATGGTAATGATTTGTTTTGGTATTGTTGTTGAAAGGTATTGAAATTTGTTTAGAACTGGTTTTTAAGAATGCTTTAGTACCAGATCTAAAATGTTGATAATCTAACAAAATACTCTGACAAGTTCCCTTGCCACTAGCAGAGACATTCAAACAAACTTTTCAGCCAAACGAAGTTAATAGTGGTGATGAACGGTTATGATCTGGTGATATAAACCTCAGTTGATGTTGGTGGTAGGATGTAGATGGTATGCAGGTGAATGGATTATGCAGGTGAGATGGTGTGTAACTGCGAATTGGAGGTTATACAGCTGGTAATGGAGATGATGGGGTATGCTGGATGACGATGAAGGAGGTATGCTGATGGTAGGTGCATACCATTTTTCCAGAAGCAAATATCAACGCAGTTGTTTTGGGCTCCCTTATTCTCATAATCACGGCAGCAAAATGCTTTGGATTATACGCAGCATTACGAGCTTTTAAAGCGATTGCTCTGAGGCCCAACTTGCAATCCAAGTTGACAGTAGATACAATGTTTTGTAGTGTAGGCACGATTCCAGAAGGATGCTTGGCAAGATATACCGGTTGGATTTCTTCTAAGAGAAGGAAAACGACGAAACAAGGGCGCCGCTACGCTAGGTTTTTTTTTTTTTTTTTTTATTTTATATGGTGGTACAGATGCTGGTGGTGATAGATATGCAGGTGGTAAAGATTTGGAGAGGAGCAGAGAGCTCCTTTCTGTTGAAGATGCGGCAGTGATGAGAGGTATGAGATGAAAGTGGTTTTGATGATGGTGATCTACTGTTGGTTGTGATGTCGGCGGCTGTTACACGGTTGCTGCCATCGGTTTTGAATTTTTTTTTTTGTTTTTTAAGTTTTTTTTTTAAAGGGAAGCATGGGTTGGATCTCTGGCTGATACGAACTTGGAAGAGATATTTGGAGGAATGACTTCCACAAAACTTCTGTGGAGACTTTGGGTTGTATTTATACTCAAAAGAGATTACATAATTTGTTACAACTCAAACTTATTCAAAACCCAAAGATAACTACTCCTCAGATTACGTAGGAGTTTGATTTGATTCTAAACACTGGAACTGATTACTAGGTCTCTTGACTAACTCCGTTGAGATTCTTAAGGAAGACTCTCAACTGTATCCTTAACACTTCCCATTAGGAATGCAAATGAAACTTAAGCGAGAATCGTGTTCAAATCTTGAGAATTTGAGATATACACCATTAAGATTTGAGCACATCTCTATGAGTAAAACTATCTGACTAAATCTTTGAGTCCATTTCCGTGGCTTCTTACCCAAGAATGATACTGCTTTTACAGTAATAGAACGAATCCAATTGATAGCATCTTCAGGAATGAAAATCCAACTTTGTCGACCCTTGTAAAATTCGTGAACCTTCAAGTCCTTTAACAGCCCTTTTGATCTCCATGAAGATGTAAAAGATTTAGCTTCTAAAAAAAAAGCAGTCGCCATGAACAGGAAAAGAAAAAGAAAAAGCGAAAATAAAAACTCTACTATCCAATAAATCCCGGCTCCAAGGGGAAGGATCGGTAATCCGTCCTTGGACAGCGGAGAAGTTCAGAATAGCACACATTTACCATGAATCAATCACAAGGATTGAAACCAGTAGAAGGCTGAGTTTTCCGATGAGAATGGCCATTTTTTGAAAGCTCCGTTAAGGTCGGAGAAGAGAGAGAATGAAAAGGGGGAGTGGCTGTATTCTTACCTTCGGGCCTTCAATATATCACTCAATAAAAAATTTGGATCACTTTCCAAAGTGGTGCGTCTTTAGCCCTATCTCCATGGATTTTTTTTAAGTTAATCGTATATGTGAAGCCGTTGGGATTCCTTAGCGCTATTATACCTTCTGGCAAGTATCTTGTTATAGGGATTCTTCTCGTTTGGATTCTTTTGGTTTTCTTTTATATCAGGTTCAGCGTTCAAAACAGATCTCTAATTTTATGTTGTGGATTCTGTTGTGTTTAAGTATGCAGTAGAGACTAGAGAGAGGAGCTTTTACAGATACCTACGTATACACGACCCAGATTTGGGGTCCAACTACAAGTTGCTTGGTCTGTACAGCTTATGGTACAGGTATATCCGATGCATTACGCAGCAAAAGGAGCAACCACAATAAAATGCTCACCTCCACCAGGTACAAATGTTCGTAGCGAATGCTGTTGTAAAAAACCCGCATCTTCTCCACCACCCCCACCATGTTCCCCTCCAGTGTGAAACCGGAGACACATACACAGAGACTACAATAACAACCTCAAATTGCGCTGATTGTACAAATTGGTGTAAAGAAGACTGTTCTGAATCAGGAGGTCGTGTGATTGACAACAAGTGCGCAATAGGTGAATCTTAATTTGTAAGGCGTTGCAAGTGCTGCTGACAACAAGCTATTCGCTAGTGCTGCACATACAAGCTATTGGCATTGTGACCCTCGCTTCCGCATCATCATCGTGGTCCATATATCAATGTAACATCGAGTCGGGAATGTGATCCATCAAAAGCACTTCTTTTATCAACAGTACTGTTAAGTTTCACCTTTAATTAGTAGTACCGTCTAAGTTTAGTCTTTGGAATTGGAGGACTATATCCAAATGGGCCTAATGAAAGACTTAATAGTCTAAGGTTCACGCGAAATATCAAATCTTGGAGTCAAGACCGGTTGACTGATGGTCAATTTCACGTACCATTTCACGACCGGCCGATTGGCTTTGCAACAATTCGTAGGCCCACCTAATTTGCTGCCATACGGAGGCATTGGCCAAAAAAAAAAGAAAAAACTCCATGCAACATGTAACCCACGTCCACTCTGAGAATTTTGCATCTCTATTTACGGAATTGAAGAGAATTTGCGTCTCTAATATGACTTGGAATTCATTTTAATCATTTTTGTAAAATCTTGAATTTACAAATTTGCAATGCAGCAGCCAGCATACCATGCAGGGAAAAGGGTCATAAGTCAGGAACATATGACTACTACTCTGCTAGTGGTTTTTGCTATTACGTTTGCTCATTGTATTTTCTCATTTTCCCCTTCTTTTTTCTTATCAAAGAAATGGAATGATGTTCATTACAATGAATGGTTTCTCTCCTAAATGTCGACCTTGACTCCATCCTTTCTTCAACGTCGAATAAAAACTACGTAATCACAAAAGTCAAATAAGTCTTAGTCCAAAGTCCAACCTTCTTGCCATTAAACAATAGTTACTTTTGGTGAAATAGGTTTACCAACCAATTGAAGACTAATGATAGATTGATACTTGGACTAATTAGAATTCCAAATGGTACTAAAAGAAACCAGGTTCTAGATCCAATGTTTGATCAATTGTTCGGATGTATCCTGTTTTTAATTTTTTATCTTCCTAGTTATCCAGCATTCACTTTAATAAATATCTATTACATTATTTTTAAAAGATTCGTTAAAGCGAGCACCGACATACATTCGCCACGACTCATCGAAATATCACTCACTTTTGTATAAAGTATAAGAACTATGCCATGATAAAGGTGTAATGAATGTGGAGAAATTATAACCATGTTTCTATTTTAGTTTTGAATCTGTCGACGAAGAATGTTAAAGTTAGTAAAAGAAGAGGACTAAATCAAGCACCCGACTCAAAAAGGAAAGTCCTAATGGCTAGAGGTCCCTCAACCAACACACACGATAAGATGAATGTCGCCGCATAAAGAAGCTAGAGAAAACCCACAGCAATGGAGCGCCATACAAGACCTTACAGTACACACCACCTCACCAGACACCTATGACCAACACAAACTGCATTCATGACTTGATGGAGGTCCATAGTAAGATTAGATTCCACTCCTAATCATGAAAAGTGTGCTGCGGCCTGCGGGCTTCACATTTTATGATCAACTACCACACCTATAATGAGTACTTTGGATTATGATAAAGCTTCACTTACCTTCCCTATATCTTTGGTCCTAGACTAGACGTTACTGTTATCTAGGTGATCAAGAGGTTTGAATTTTACCGGAAGCTCTTGATTACCTCTATTATACCTTCCGGTAAGCATATCACCGCCAGATCCGTCACAAATTCATCTCCTTTTAGTTTTATTGTCGTTTTTCCCGCACCGTACATGTCATCATTTCTGTTGCTTAGAGAAATCTGAAATAATTGTACCCCGTTTTGTTGCAAATAACTTAATCTTAATTGGATTTTTTTAATCACTAAAGAATTTAGTGGTGATGAGTTTTGAACTCAGATCACTGATACCAGTGAAACCGTCACTTATAATCTTATTTTGGGTTTTCTTGAAGATCAGCAAAACAAATTTCTATATAAGCAGTGAACTTTGTTGTGTTATGCAGTAGAGTCGACCGGAACTCCTTCAGATAATTACTTCAGTGACACTAACGCAAACGGATACACAACTCAGGAATGGGGTCCAACTAAAGATTGCTTTCTCTGCACACCTTATTGCTATGGCGCATGCGATTCGATGCGTACCACTTCGGCGTTATCCCCGACTTGCACATGGATTTGAGGTACAAACGTCCGTTGTGAATGTTGTTGTGTAAAGCCAAAATCTTCACCGCCCCCAGCATGTCCCCCTCCCGCTCCTCTTCCACCACCCCACCATGTCCTACTCCTCCTTCCAGCGATAAGTGTGATACTGGAGACGACGTTACTGAGACTACGATGCCAAGTTCAAATTGCGCTGATTGTACAAATTGGTGTAACCAAGATTGTTCGGAATTAGGAGGTCGTGTGATCGAGAACAAGTGCGCGATTGGTGAATCTAAATTCGTAAGGTGTTGCAACTGCTGCTGTCGTGGAGGAAACTTTGTTCTAAAGCTGTCTTATTTATTTATTTTTGGATGTTACCAGGTCTCTGGGACGATGCAGCTACAAGCTACTGTCTTGTAAAATATGAAATCATGTCAAGAAGAATACCTAAAAAAATGCATATGCAAAATAAGATGGTCTTGATTCAATGTGGTGTATTCACAACAAGATCAGTTTACAGAAAACTCAGGGGTCACCACCAAAACAATATTCAAATGCAAAGAAAACACTGGCTGCAACTATGCCATATATAAATTTCACAAAAAAGTGCATTACTTTTCTTGGAATACTATCTGGACATTCATCCTACCAACAAAAAAAAAAATGAGTAGAGACAAAACTAATATCAACAAGGTTTTTGTTTTTTCTTTTTTTGGAAGAAACCTGTTTTGAGGCATACAGAACCATTTTCCTATTTAGGGTGGATTTATAAGGGGTGTCTTAGTAATGGGTGGATTACTAAGTTACCCTTAATTAATTTAAAATATTTAATGCCTTCACCAAAATTTAAAACATAAACATAAACTAACAAAAATCCAAAATCATTTTCATCCCTAACCTAATTTTATAATTAATCAATCTGTTTTGATTTTACATTTCGTCGGTGATTAATTGTTGTTTCATAAACCTTTAATCATTGATTAAAATCACAAGTATAAGTGAGTCGTGTGAAGCGTTGCACAAAGACGTTTAGCTTCAGATCCGCATATTGGAACTCAAATATTTGTTCTTCGTTTTTTTACGTCTTAGAAGAACAGTTCAGCTGATAATTAATCATGAAAATAATAGTCGAACTTCACTTTGTTAAAAAACACACTTTGTTCGGTTATTCAGTTTTTTATTCGAATAAGCCGAACTTAAATTCGTTAATTATAGAGTGGAGTTCGGCTGATAACTTGTCAGCCGAAACTATGTTTTTTGGAATACCTAGATTCGGCTGACAAGTTATCAGCCTAACCTGGGTATATTTTCAAAAAACAGAGGTTCGGCTGACAAGTTATCAGCCGAACCATTCATCTGGTCAGTAGATCTAGGTTGTAAAAATTCAATTTTTTTTTAAGAATTCAACCTAAAAAATGGAGATCAAACATCGTCTACAAGTATACCTGTGAACTGATTTGAGTCACACATTACGGTCACTTTTAATCGGTAAAATCTCAAAACTCAAGTTTTTTTTCTCACTTCTTCCTCTTCCTCTCAAAAACCCCAAATCTCTCACATAAGTCAAATTTCTCCACTAATGATATCCGTAACATTCCTAATTAATCATTATCATTAAACCTAATCATAATCATTAACATTAATCATGTAAAGGTAGTAATGTCATTATCAAAAAAGGTAGATAAGGGGTGATGAGTTTTTTTACCTAATGACCCTATTTTGACACTATTAGGTATGCCTCAAAACATTTTAGCATGCCTCAAATAGGTTTCTTTTGAAAACTTGAGGAAAAAAAAGCATACACCTGCTAATTGATGAATTCCAACTACCCATGCAGTATTTGGTGTGAGTTCTCTAAGGCCATACAAAAATCAAAAGACATTCACAACGATCTTTAAGACCGGGTTCTTACTTGGTTTCCTGACTTTACTACATGAGCACTCTCCAACCTCAAGATCCCAGAATTCTAAACAATTATGTAAATAAGACTGAAAATTAATTGGCAGAAACTTCAAGTGAATTAAATAAGAACAAATATTGATCTATCAAAATCCAATGGTTGTGAATGGGTTCTTTAGTGCCATCCACGGCCATCATTTGCTCTCAAAGTTGAGAAAGTTTAGAGACAAATCGCGGTTAAGAATCAACCCATATTTAACGCCTCATCCAACCGTCCAGATTCACGCATCCATGTTTTTCAATAATATTCTCCCCGTCAGTTACGAAGACAAAAACAAAAACGATTTTCTTTAAAGACCCAACCAGTAATAACTTCAAACGTTACATGCAACAACATTCCTTTCAAATGTTCCACTACATAAACCCTAGACGAGGTCATCATCTTGCACAATTTCAGTCGCATACTACACTACTAGCTAATGACCGGTTATTTTTTATTCGATTCTTTCAGTAATAATTTGATTTGCTTTGGGTTTTAACAAAGATTATTATTGTTCTATTGTAGGTTTCGATTTTTGTATTCAGAAAATCATTAGCGTTCCAAACATCTTAGGTAATTCACATGTCTTATGTAATTCAATTGTATTTTTAAATTTGGATTGTTGTATTCAATTGATTTTTTTTTTTTGGGTTTTTGGACTTTGTTGATTCCTATCTAGATTAGGAATTCTATAAATGAGTGATTGCTACAAAATTAGGTACTAAATCAACATCTCTTTTTTCTTATGGAGATTAGATTGATCTGCCCTGCATCTTGGTAATTACATTTTTCAAATTATAATGTTGGATGCCAAAAGGCAATTACCCAGGCAAAGAAACCTCATAAGCAATCATCAAATGGAAGCGGCATTTACCAAAATGGCGGATCGAAATTTCATGTTTTATGATTCTGACATCCTGAATATTTGTTTCCAATTTTGTGCAGCCCATACTATTCCATTGTTTTCAATTGGTTTCCCCGATTGTCAACAACCCTTCCAAGCCAAGTATTTTGTACTTGGTGGTGCTGCCGCTGCTGCTGTTGGTGCTACTGCTGATTATTGGTGGTCGATGTCTATGGAAAATTCATATGGTTTAATCCCGGAAGTTCTCAATATTAACAGGGTAAAAACTAGGCATATAATTGTATTTAATCCTAAAATAACAGTTTCATGTTCTTTGAAATCCTACATCACATTCCTTCTGAAATTAATCATACACAGTATTGCAATGGTTCGTTGCAGGTAATATTACTCCATTTTTCCGAGGAGAAGGAGATTATAGATTATATGCAATCATCACTTTGGTGAGTAAAATTTTTAGTGGGCATTTTATATGACAAGCCAGTTGTGGCTCACTCAGTTTGTCTGAAACGTGGTGCAGGTAAACCATATATCTGCAAGTATTGATCTTTTGACTCATTCTAATTATTGGCATTAAGATCATGTCTCACAAGTAGAGGATGTGTATCTGTGATGAAACAGGTAACCAAACTCAGCCATGTATCTATTTCCACAGGCTATGTCCCATATCAGTGACAGTAAAACTAGAAATCCTCATCCCATATATGCTACTATGTTTTATACGACTAAACCCATTTACCAATTTGCATACTTTTCTTTTTATGGTAAATAACAATACAGTTTGATCTCAATATATTTGTTATTTTACTATTTTTCTGTCTTAATTTCATGGTTTTTTCTTCTAATTGGAATTTATACCTTTCTCAAGACTACCCAGCCACTTCTATCTTAATTGGAATATGTGCCATTCTTATTTCTTGATATTCTTAAATTTGTATTTGATTTTCACTTGGATTCCCTTGAATCTCACAGTACAGTGGTTTGGGATGATGGAGATGGCTGAATCTATACTAAATCCATACTCGGAATTAAGCGTTGAAGGACTAAGTAAATTACACATTGTATTTCAAGCATATTTCTTCACACTGCACTTTTGATTGTGTCTCAAATTCTTTCCAACTGTAGTTCAAAAATGGTCCATTGAGGACCGTCATATGCTTTAGCTTTAATAGTTGTCAAATTTAACCACATTCGTAGGTGCAACATTTAGTCATTGCCTAGGATATTTACTTTTAAGTACCACATTCATTGTAAAAGTGACTGCTTGGACACGTCTACGTTAAGCACCAATGGATGGCATAACTGTAGCGTGTCCAACTGATAGGTGGGAAAGTAGTATATTTGATTCATGATAGGTTCACTCCCCCGTAATTCTTTGAATTTCTGACCAGTTCTTAATCTTTATTGATAACATGCCTAGCTAATCTACACTCCCTAAGTGCCAATTGGTTCATTTCTTAGTTAGAACTTCTTTGAAAACTACCTAACCTACTAATCACTATGAAACCTATTCAACAGTTAACCACCAATACAAACACACTTATACCCTTTTGATCATTTAAGTGATTTTAAGTTGTAAATAGCAAGAATCCTTAACAGTTAAATGATAACTTGGTAAAAAAAAAAAGAGTGTTGTATGGTTATTTATATTTTAAGAAGCTTCTGTGATGTAATTTATCCGGATAACAAACCATGACTATTTAGTCGTTCAAAATCTAATTTGGGTTCACTGTGATATGCTCAATAAATATTCTCACATAATCTTTATATTTTTCTTTTTTTATCGAGTGCGCTACTTGAAGTTCATTCATTCTTATTAACTAACTTATTCAATTGGGAATAGTACGTACTATGTACAGAGGTGTTCAAAGTCCAACAGTAATATTATATGATTTGCATACTTTGAAGTCCAGAAGTTCACTTTGCACCGCCACTTTTAAACATTTATAAAGATGAATTGTTTCGGTCGACTTCGAGTTCAGGAACCCTTGCTTCTTAAGTGTTTATAAGTGGAACAGGTTTCCACGTAAAATAATTGGAGTACTTTGGATTTGTCCGCAGGTTGTGAAAGCACGTTCTGTTCTTCAACCAGTGAGCTCTGCAGGCTCCCGCATCGTATCATCAACCAGCAGGGAAAACTGAAAATGCAACAAACCACTACCAGATATGCTCAAACATTGTAAAACTATAGTGTTGTCTTATTTTTATCTCTTATGGTTGCAAAACTTGATTGTATGACATCCTGCTATGATGGCGAGACTGTTAATGTTGATATCTTTACCATTTGAGATCACTTTCTTCGCTCAAAAGAGGCATCATTAATTGTATTGCCAACAATCATATCAGAAATGTTGTATAAGATGAGATATTATGGGAAAACAACAACCAGTGGGATGTGCAGGCTCCCCATCGTATCATCATCCAGCATGGGAAATTGAAAAGCAGCAAGCCACTACCAGGTATACTCCAACATTTTTACTGTCTGAAACATTGCAAAATTATAATGCCGGGTTATTGTATATTTGTACGTCCCTGTGGCCACTAACTTTGATTGCTGAAAATGAGGCGTGGATTACCAAAACCATGATATAAATTTTTGACTATGTTGGCAGGAGTTCACTCTTGCAGCTGTCGGTCTTTAATATGTAGTAGTTAGTTTCAGATGGTAGTGTTACAAAAAATATGGAGATGATAGTAAAATGTATGACGGCATTTAATGTTAAGCCTTGCGTTTCAATGATCGTTGCCATTGAACGTTTAATATTTGTGCTGACTCTGCAATATCAATAAACTGCAAAACCTATTGGACAAATGATAATTTGAGAGTTCGGCAAAGAAGCTGAAGCAGAGGTGAGTGTTACTTTTTTTTTGATCGGCGAAAGAGAGGTTTATTAAAGAAATAAGAATTGTTACAACCAGAATCGAAATAGAAAATTACAAAGGGATACACCTTTCAATTGAAAGAGTAAGGAGATGAGTCACATGACCCAAGGAGATCGAAATAGTCCCTTACAAGCTGTAAGAGGCCCAAGAGACACAAACTCATCAAAGCCCAAGACCAATTATAATACTAGGGATACCCGGATATGGACCACCCATGTAAAGTAGAGAGTTCCAACAAACATGAAACCCTAAGCAAAACAGTTTCATTACCAAAACTCGCCGCCGCTGCCGCCATTTGCACCTCTAATGCATCACCAACCATTATTAAGATTCGCCGTGATATCAATATCAACAGAACCAGCACCCGATTAAGAACTCATGATGAAAGCCCTTCTCTACCAACACCATTGTTGGTTAAGAATTGAAAGTGAGAAAAACCCTGAATATCAACAGAACCACCAGCACCATTAATTTCGATTAAAAACTGTGATGGAAGCCTTTTCATCTTCAGAAACCAGTACACCATTGTTGGTTTAGAACTGAAAATGAGGAATTACCCTAAATATCAGCAGAACCAGCACCATCAATGTCGATTAAGAACTGTGATGGAAGCCTTTTCATTTTCAGAAACCAGTACACCATTGTTGGTTTAGAACTGAAAATGATAAATGGGTGCAAGGGATGTGTAAGAAATGTAGGGGATGGGTGCAGGAGATCTATGAGAAGGGTAATAGCAATTGATTGATGGAGATTATATTAATTAGGTTGAAATATATAGCAATTGGTTGCAAATGGTCTTGATTGATGAAATTGACATAGGATTTTTCTGATTATATGGATGATGAGGTAAAGAAATTGGTAGATTCACCATCAGTACCTCAAAGCTTCAAACTAAGATGAGATTGGCAGAGGAAAGTAGGAGATCCATGGATACCAACAAAACCCATTTCAACTGCCATGAGAGACCTAATGATAAAACTATTAAAAATATAATTAAAGGAGAGCCTTGCTCGGATCTAGTTAGACTAGATCCGAGCAAGCAAGCGGCGCCGGTGTTTTTCTCTACTGTAGTTTGAGTGTTTTTTAGGTTGAGTGTTACACAACCTAACATGGGTCGCATAGGTGATTTGGATTATCCCATTGATAACATTAATAGTATCAGGTGTTCTGACCACCGTATTGGTAAACATAATTAGACATTGTCTTCAAAAAATTAAACATGATACGTTGCAAAAAAAATAATTGTTTCAAAATTGTCCCTGTTGGAATGGATGGAGTGGGCAAGAGAGTTCTTACCCAGTCTCCATATAACCATTAGAAAATCCAATTTAATTTTGGCACCGGGGTTTGGGTGTTTGTACCCAAACTGTAACTTACCTTGAAATCACTATTTTGGGAAAAACTTTCAGATAGAAGAGTGTTGTTTGTCAAACCGTCATATCAAATCACCCGTCAACACTTAAAGCACAGTCACTTCTTTCCATCCACATGGTGATTAAAGAAGACATGTTTCCGCCAGACCAAGATTGCCAACATTTCTGATTGCCAACATTTCATTCTTGAGGTAATAAGACATATGTACAGGAGACACTTCGGAAGTTTACCTAAAACCTGTAACGCTGCCGTAACATTTCTCCTCTAACATAAATGACTTGAGTAGTTGTTCTTTTCTTTGGATAGTTGAAGATTTTGGGGCAAAGTGATTGTAGTTGGTCTTAAAAAGTTAAAGATTTTAGACTTAAATGTGTCCCAAAGTTTAAATGGTAATTGAGTATGAGTATGAGTATGCGTATTATCCAATTATAGCCAGAGTCAAGTGAACTGAAAATAAATTAAATATCTTGAATACCAACCAAACAAAACTTTGAATAGTCACCACAATTTGGAGTAACAATCCAATGCCCGGGCCGTTACAGCACGGGTCATATACTAGAATTCTTGGGGGAAATAACATTGATGCTTCAATAAAATCCAAAATCTATAATGCAGGTTTTGCTATTATTATTCATTATTCATGACTCTGCTAGAAAATTCTTGGGGGCAATAACATTCTCATTCTCGGTCTGCGCCAGATATATAAGTCAAGCAAAAGCAATGGTGACGCTGAAAGCTCTAAGATGGATTCAGGATATAAAGCAGCAGAATGTAATACTATAAGGTGATAATGGAGATATCAACAACTTTAGATGGGAGGATCAAAACACTCTGAAGGAGTTTCAGTGTCTAGTTAGAATTATGAGTTCTTGTTCTGATATTTTTTTTTAAAGAAGGTCTTCAAACCATGCCACTGATAAGCTTGCAAAACATTCTAGACAAGTATAAGGTTTTAGGTTTAGTAGAATAAACTTGTACTAGGACTTTGGTCCACCCCCCACCCCAATAAATTCCTCCTTTGATCAACAAAAATATTTATTAACCATAAGTACTTACCTTCTTTCCAAAACGATACATGCGTAATATTTTTAAAATTGAAAGTAATTGACGTTCCCCACTTTCTACCGTCGTTTCGAGGCAGATCCTCTGTCTCGAAATCCCCTGTGTCCCTATCCCAACCACTCATAAGACCCCACGTGGATCTCATTTTAACAACGTCCAAACCCGTTATCTTTTCTCTCTTTCTTCCTTCTTCATAATCCTGTCTTCTGTTATTCTTCGAAACCTCGATTTGAACTCCGCGCATCTAATTTAGTTTATGCGTAATTACTAAGATACTACACCTTTGGTGATCTATATATTGCCCTGGGAGGTGACGGAGATATTAATTTTATCTAGGTGTTCTGGGAGGCAGGCTCGCAACAATCAAGAGATGAAATTGGATTTGAATTGTATTTGTAAAGGTGGTGAAATTCCAGCTGGGATTTGATCCATGTCTTTGATATTGTATATGATAATGAATTTCCAAGTGACTCCCTATTAATTCCCATAGCACAATGGCTTGTATGATTTGGTGAATAATCATCACAAAGGCAAAAAGAAATTTAAGGAATGGAAATTGATGGTCATGGAAAATAGTTTATCCGTTTTTAAACCATCAAGGTTATGAAAATCAAAGAAAATCATCGCAAAGGCAAAATCAATTGGTTTCTTCTTTGATTCCAGAGATCTATTTATTAAATCCCAATGGCATATCACAGTATATGATATAATTTGGATTACATAACTTATAATAGGTTTGAAAGTTCTCTTCTTTTCTTTTTTCCTAACCATAATTCAAAAATTGAAATAGAGATTTATGGAAGAACTTACTTGAGTGATCGGCATAAAATTGGATTCTATGATTTTGGCAAAAAAAAAACAAAAAAACACTGTGCTTTGATACGAAGAAGGAGAAGAACTGGTTTGCTTTTGATTTTTTCGATTTAATCTAAATATTAAAAGAAGTAACGGCGTTTGATGCTGTTAAAATGAAACCCACACGGCGTCTTATGAGTGGTTGGGACAGGGTCACAGAGAGGATTTCGGGACAGAGGATCTGCGGCGCCTATGTGACACATCGTGGAAGAAAAATTTTGGGAGATATAAAACATTTCCAGACTCCCATGTAACTCTATTGTTGGGACATCACCCCAGATGGGTTTTTGGGGGCTTCACTAGGTCATTATTAGTAATTCTTATAACTCGTTAATTATAATTAGTGAATGATTAAATAAACTAATTATCTGATTAATCCTTTAAAAATCAAAAAAAAGTTTTCTTTTCTTTTGATTTAGAAGAAGAAGAATGATGATTTTGATGAGCTCTTTTTGAAAAATTTTGGAAGAAATTGATGAAAGACATCCTGAAAATAGTCAGAACGACCTTGTACGCCTCTCCCAATTATAATTTTGTTGATTCAAATCCTTAAGAATCAGGATCAAAATATGAGTTTTTCAATAATCATGGCTGGAATGTAGTACTCGACCTAACCGTAAACACCGTATACAATTAGGAATTAACACCAATTTACGGTTGCGAGTGAAGAAATCCCAACCGTGAACCATACGTTCGGCTGTGAAATGAAGAACTTCTGGACGTGAAGAAATTCCATCCATATTTAGAATTTGTGGATTGAAAAAAAATTACGGCTACGTTTTCCTAGCATATTTCCTAGCTGAAGTTCAAGTTACGGCTTGGAATATCTAGTCGTACTCAACCTGTTTTTGTTATTATCAGAACATCCGGCTGGAAAAACCCAGACGATTGTACTATCACGGTTGGGAAAACCCTATACGAAATGAGACCTTTGGTTTTCTTTCCGTGGTTATTAGAATTACTTACGGCGTCTAGGAAATCCTAACCGTGAACAATACATTACGTTTGGCAATTAATTTTTTCCCACCCGTGTACCTATTTCACGTTTAGGAATTTTCTGGCCGTAATATATGGTTTGCGGTTGAGAAAATAAGAACTCTCAGCCGTAAACAACTTCAGAAACTAGCTTTTTGTTATTCAGAATTCATAGAATCGAATTTTTAGCTATTTTACATGATGGGTTTTTTTAGTTTTCTTTTTATGATCATCATTTTCACCATAATGAAATTATGATTTATTAATAATGATTTATGAATGAGAAAAGAAAGAGAAGGAAGAGATAATAGAGAAGATGATAGTTTTTTTTTTTACCATCATCATCCTCATCATGATGAAGTTATAATTATCATCTTTATCATGATTTATGAATGAGAAGATGAAATTTTTAATATATTTTTTTTAAATCTTCACCTTCATCATTGTCATCATCTCATCATGATTTGCCAATAAAAAAAACAGGAGAAGAAGATGAAATAGTTTATTTATATATAAGGGTAAATTAAACTATTTATACGGATGAGGTCCCATGTCCATATTTGGGTTTTAGGTCCCAAGTTCCCAAAACCCATGGACTTTCGAGACCCAATAATAGGATTCCTCCGATATACTCCAAGGCACCAAGTGACACTGATTGTGACAGCTGGAGGACACAACGAATTTTGGTACGATTAGGACGGAAATGCTTGTTGCCCACAAAATTCCCTCCTGCAACGTGTCATTGTGTTAATGGTTCAACTGTGTATAACGGGACCCTGTTGTTCCCGAGGGGCGAGGTCGGTGAAATCAACGGTCTTGATTATGCCACATCATGAGGCCAAAAAATGGGGGAGGACGTCATGTAGGTTCACGATTCAGAAGCATGTGCAAAACTCCATATGAATACGCTATGCTCATTCCGAAAATTAGCATCTTTAAAATGACTTGGATTTCTTTGTGGAGTCCCGCATTTGCAATTCAACGTACGTACCAAGTAGTAAGAAACGTATATTGATTACTACTCTACTAATACTTTTTTGCTATCCTGTTTATTCACTTTTTCCCATTTGTCCCTTCTTATTTTTCTAGTGAAAATTACGTCCACACCCATTTTTTAGATTTTTTCTACGATGAAACCCACGGATGGAAAATCTCAAGCGCGCCCCCAAATTTTGTGAGAAAATTTCTCACAGACCTACAGTTTATAAAATTATATTTCTTCGCGATTTCTTTGTCAATTTCTTTTCTTCTTCTTCTCTACCGAATTTCTTCACGTGCCCTGAATTTCTAATTTCAGTTTCTACAATCCAAAACTATAGATGTGAAATCAGATCGAGAAACTGTTGATGTGGTTGAGAAGATAATTGTGGCTGTTGCAATCGAATCGGAGAAGGATTTAGGTTGCATGGTGTTCGTTCGGTGTGTTCTTACTGTTTTCAAATCACACATCCTGGTTAGTTTCTTCGGTCAGTCTCTATTAAATCTTGTCGTCGTCTTTGAAAATCTCACGTACGAATTTGCCAACATTTCTGCGTCTCTTCTTATAATTCATTCGTCGAATATGTCGTTGATGCATGGTTAGTCAATTGTTCTTGGGTTTCGGTGGTTAGTTGCTCAAGTACCCTTTTTTGGGGGGCTATTTGATTTGTGCAACCAAAAAGGAAGATGGAGTGGTTTGTAATGTTTTTTTAGTTGTGTAAGATAGGAATTATGGTGGGTGTTATCTTCTTCTTTTTTCTGCCTTATCTACTGGTCACATTTACGATGTTCTTTAAAAAGTCAGTCAGTTAGGGTTTGTAAGAGTCGTTTTAGTAGTGGGTATAGGCTTTGATTCACAAGAGACAAAAAATTACTTGGATAGATATGCTTTTTTCTACGAAAGATTTGTAGAAAACCATGAGTGTCAAGGCTTAAAGGCAATCGAAAGCTTGAAGAAAATGCTATCCGAGGATTTAGCAAAGCTATCGACATATATGGCTTGTCAGAAATGGAGCTTGGGGTTATTACAGATGCTTGGCGACAGATCATAGAATGCAGGCATGTTCTAAAGTGGACTTATGCCTATGGATACTACTTACCTCAAAGCGAACTTGCAAAAAAGAACTTATTTGACCATTTGCAAGGTTTAGCTGAGTCTGGGTTGGAAAGGCTCCATCAATGTGCAGAACAGGAAATACAAATATATCTCATAGAAGATGAATCGGGTGATGCACACCAAGGCTTCAAGTTTTATCATACAAAGCTATTTGGACTGACCAAAGTCACAGGGAATTACTTTGGAAACATGGTCCGTGCTCTAAAGAATGTTCTTTCAGGTGTAAACTCACAGTAATGGTGTCTGTGATAAGACAAAGAGTCTCAAATTTTCTACTCTATTTATCTTTTTGCGGATGGGAAGTATTTAGAAATTGTTTTTGCAATACATTTTAACTAAGTTGTAAACAGTTGTAGTACGTGGAAATTTTCTCCAGATAGTACTTTTAACAACTTTGCACGAACCTTTACCGTCTATCGATTCATTTTTTAAGTTTTACCCTTGTAAACATTTTTGACTGAACATTCTAAAATGATTGTGGTGCTGTAATGGAGCCTGCTAGTTATGGAGCAAGTGAGAGATTGTTGGTCTGGTGGAGAAAATGGAGAAATATTATTGAATAATTTGTTATGCAGCTATAAAAATGGTTGTTGTTATGCATCTATAAAAATTATTGCATAACTTGTTATGCAGTCCAGAAAACAGTTGCATAATACGTTATGCAACAACTTTTTTGTTACTATTGAAACCAACAAAAACAAAGACCGCATAACTTGTTATGCATCTACAATAATATCTGCATAACATGTTATGCAGTCGTGAAAATGAATGCATAACAACTTTTTTATAAGCACTGAAATAAAAAAAAAAAATTGATGCATAACTTGATATGCATCCAAAAATATGGCTGCATAACACATTATGCATTGACGTTTTCTGTAAGCACTGAAATTAACCAAAACAATGGATGCATAACTTGTAGTTTAGAGAATTATTGCATAATTCGTTATGCGTCTTTTGTTTTTTGTGATGTTATTTTTTTAGGCTATATATCGTTTTAGTGGTTGCATAAATAAATTAGTAAAAACATGAACCAAAATATGGCTGCATAACGTTTTATGCATCTTTTGTTGCGTCTGAATAATGTGTTATGCATCTTTTTTGGTGGTTGAATAGTGGTAGTGTATCAAGTTTTCGAAAATTTTGCCTAAAATGATGATCACCTCCGATTTTTTCTTGAGAAACAAAAATTTGATATTGTTGTTTGTACTCGTTGTGTAGCTCTTTTTAAAAGATTTCCAACGATATAAAATTTATAAATTTCCAAGACACCATTTTGTATATATGTTATATCTAATGTGCGTTCCCAATTATACCCCTGAAAAACTAGGATGCATAACCCGCTATACAATCACTGTTCAAAATTTCATATAATTATGAATGTCACAGAACCTAAAATTAATTGTGGACCTAATTATAAATATATTATTTTTTTTGGACCTACACGTAAGTTTCTCCATATATATATATATATATATATACTGTGAAGAACCCCACAAAGCACGCTTTCTTTCTGTATAAACCAGAAATCTTCGTCTGCACCTTCATCAAGTCACGACTTTTGATGCTTCAAAAGAAAGAGTCGAACATTTTGTGTTTGCCGTTGGTGTCTGGTAAGTGAGGTGGTGAAAGATTTTGAATGGCACTCCATTACTGTGGGGTTTTCTCTCTTCTTCTTTATGTGACGACATTCGTCGTGTCGTGTGTGTTGGTTTGAGGGACCAATGGCCTTTAAGACCTCCCTTTTGTAGTCGGGCGCTTGATTTAGTCCACTTCTTTCACCGACTTTAACATCCGTCATCCATAAATTCAATTGTGGATCGAAACTAAAATAGAATTACCGCCATCAGTTCTCCACTTTCATTACCCTTTATCGTATTATAGCAAGATATTACCAAAAAATGTCTTCCAAAAGTTGATAATATTTTGATGTGTCGTGGCCGAGTGTGTACTGTCGGTGCTTGCTTTTAATGAAGCTTCCAAATTGTTTCAATCTGGATATTTTTCAAATGGAATGCTAGATAACTAAAAAAAGTAAAAGACCGAAAACACGTTACAGTACGATTATTGAGCAAACGTTGGAGCACGAACATGGTCTTTCTTTTTAGTATAAGCTGAAATACTAATACACAAGGTATTGAAAGCCTGAAGCGGAGTGTGAAACGTTTTTCAGTTTTAGGAAGTGATGCATATGTCGAAACGTAAAGCGTCGCTTCATGGTTGATGTTTGAAGCAGATGTTTTCTTATCAATAAATTAGTCGTAACTAGTAATTATAAATTTTTAGGAAGATAATATCTATATAAATTTTATATAAGTCTAATTTTTATCAAAAACAAAATGTGTATACAACAGTTCAATCTACTCCAGATTAGTGGGAGGTGGGGTGTTCAATTCCCTCTTAAAACATTTATATTTTTCTTTTGAAATCTTTAAAAATCACGCAAATTTTTTAAAGCTTCAGAGAAAAATGCGTTTCACATGACCGCTTCAGAGAAAAATGCTGAAATTTGAAGCGAAAAATACGCTCTGAAACGTGAAGCATACGCTTTTTAAAAACCATGACTAATACGGTAGAAGCATCAAACCATTATTAGTCTCCTATTCGTTGGTAAACGTATTTCCAACATTCGTCTCCTTCGAGTTTTATTGTCATTTTTACGGCATAACTGTATTTGTCATCATTTCTGTGATTCAGAGAAATCTGCAATATTTATACTCCCGTTTTGTTTGCAAATACTATCTTAGAGTATTTAGGGTTTGGGTTGTAAATTTAGCGTGGTGGAGTATTTGGGTCCTAAGTTCGTCCATCTTTGAGTTTGGGTCGTTGACACGTCAGCCAACTATTGATTTTAATCAAACTGTTAGGGTTGTCAACCGTATCCAGCTTCTTACAGTTGCCTCACCTTTTCCCTTTGCTCTTTCTCCCTGACTTCCTCTCGGTAACACTTAAATGGCGGTTTCTCACTTCTGCTCCTCCTCCATTTCCCTCTTCTAACCTCTCCATGTAACACCAAGACCATGTCAGTCCTCACAGATAATTTAAATGATAACAGTGGTGAAAATAGTACAGAGCAGGAAAGCCATTATATATTGATTCACGTGAAATCCCAATTCATTGGATGATTTATCATCTAGAGATCCATTTTTTAAATCTCTTTTTATTGATTTGAAAAATGAGAAGAAATCTTAGCGACTAAATCGATAAGTATTGATGTTGTGGTTGACGTGCGGTTTGATTTATTTAGTGTGCTTTTAGTTCCTAAAGAAGTACTGCATAGAAGAATCAATTACAATCGAGAAAATATAACGAAGTTATGAAACAGATAATTCTCCCCTAACAGTTCGACCTAAATCTGTAGTTGATTAATAGGTCAATGATCCAAACTCAAAAATGGACAAACATAGGATCCAAATCTTCTACCATGCTAAAACTTAAGACCCAAATCTTAAAAAACTCTTGATCTTAATTATATATTTTTGATCACTAAAGAATTTAGTGGTGGCGAGTTTTGAACTCAGGTCACTGGTACCAGAGAAACCGGGACTTAATCTTACTTTGGGTTTTCTTGAAGATCAGCAAAACAGATTTCTAATTAAGCAGTGAAATTTGTTGTGTTATGCATGTAGACACAGAATAACGCACATTTATAACGCATGCGAAGTACTGATTATCAAGACCAAGCGAAGACAATCGCGTACAACTTATTCAGAATGACGCATCGGATGCCGTCAGTTTAATCACGAGAAAAGTGTGAAGAGCCATGCGATGTTATAGAGCACGTGCGAAAAAAATCAATATAAACGTGCGTTAAGACGCACGCCAGATCCGAAAATAAGGATTTTATTAGTTGTCATCCACTATGTAAACCCTATATAAGGACGAGCGATCATATAAATGTAAAACAAATTAGTTGATGCGGTGTGGGCTTATTCACCCACCCTACGTGTTCTTATCTTAATTCAAAGGTCCGCGTTCTTCCCATGAATCGTAGTCAACCAAGTTTGACTTACGGTTCTTAACTTAATTCAAAGGTCCGCGTTCTTCCCATGAATCGTAGTCAACCAAGTTTGACTTACGATTCTTAACTTAATTCAAAGGTCCAAGTTGTTTTTTAAAAAATGAAAGGATTCAGTTTCGAACCCACGACCTCCTGCGCAACAGGAGTGACCTTGAACCAGCGTTCCAACTTGATTTTTTTGTTGTTTATTGGACTTTATTGCTCTATATACGAACCAAAAACCAAAACTAGGAAAATAAACCAAACATGTAGTGTTTTTGTATGGTTCCACAGTATCGATTCGCAAATTTCAAAAAACGATTTACAATTCGATTCACGATTTAAAAACCTTGTTCCCAAGGGTGTGATTGACATTTGGTCCTTACATTTGTTTGTATGGAAATCTAAAAATCCCTCGGAATCAAACAAAATCTTGACAGAGACCATATGCTCCGGTCGTTTCTCTCACTAAGATTCCTTACCAAAGGTTTTGATTAACGATGGGAATACCCTTTCAGGCGTCAAACGAGAACTCAAAAGCTTCATTTTCCTTCTTCTTATTCAGTGAATCTTTATTGTATTTTTCTCATTTGATGTTTTTGTAATGGAATGTAAAAATATATTCCTATAACTTATCTATTAATTTCTGCCCCTTTTCTGTGTTTCAATATTAAATCAAGAGAACTTATAGTTGAACAGGAGACATTGTGAAGAAATAAAAGACTTTTGATTTTTCTTTTCAAGATTTACAGGATTACCAACCCCTTTGAATCGAACTTGATCCACTGAATCACGTGTTGATACTGCCGGGTCACCCGGTTCTCAGTATGAAAGCCGTTTTTCAGTAAATTTACTGGGTCACTGATGGCCCAGCCCAGAAAAATGACCGGGTCACTGATTCACTGGGCCGATCGGCCGTTCCGGACCGGTTTTCAGAACACTGGTTTAGACAAGGAATTTAGGAGAAAGAAAGATTGTTTGTTCTCCAAGTTAGAGTTTTCTTGTTATTTTGTATCCAAATGAAAAATCCAATGAATGTTCTTATGAATTTTATGATGATTATTTGAATTCTTTCTATAGATTTCATTAAGGTGTAGTTGAGGATTCCCTGCAACTACAATGCAGTAGAGTCGGCAAATGCTCCTTCAGATAACTACTTCTGTGACACTAACACCAACGTATATACAACTTAGGAATGGGTTCCAACTAAAGATTGCTTTCTCCGCACACCTTATTGCCTTTTCCATACCATACGATGCGGGTGGAAATACGTTTGCCAACCAATAGGAGACTAATAATGGTTGATCCGTATTAGTATTTCAGCTTATACTAAAAAGAAAGACCATGTTCTTGCTCCAACGATTGCTCAATAATCGTACTGTAACGTCTTTTCGGTCTTTTACTTTTTTTAGTTATCTAGCATTCCATTTGAAAAATATCCAGATTGAAACAATTTGGAAGGTTCATTAAAAGCAAGCACCGACAGTACACACTCCGCCACGACACATCAAAATATTATCAACTTTTGGAAGACATTTTTTGGTAATATCTTGCTATAATACGATAAAGGGTAATGAAAGTGGAGAACTGATGGCGGTAATTCTATTTTAGTTTCGATCCACAATTGAATTCATGGATGACGGATGTTAAAGTCGGTGAAAGAAGTGGACTAAATCAAGCGCCCGACTACAAAAGGGAAGTCTTAAAGGCCATTGGTCCCTCAAACCAACACACGCGACACGACGAATGTCGTCACATAAAGAAGCGAGAGAAAATCCCACGGTAATGATAGTTAATAGGGGAAGCCGAATTTACTAGAAGGAAAGCTGATTCGGTCTAAAATATTTGACTTTAGGTCAATATTGGATGGATTTCATGATAAGCTTTCCCCTCATCTATCTTTTCTTTTTGGAGCTTACTTCGACATCATCCTCTCTGTTTATGTGTTGGTAGTTATCTTTGTCATCTAAATTCTACGCAGCTGACTCGACTACTTTTTTTTATTTTACTGATGTTCAAGAACTAAACTAAAATCTATAGTTCACATCATAACTTCTCAAGGGATCGAATATATTCGTATATGATATGCAAAATTGGGTAGTAGAGTCGTACGGATATCTTAACTTTAATGATGTTTTGATGGGTATACATGAGATAAGACAATCGCTGTTTAGCTCATGAAACTGTAAAAATGTGATGCTTAAAGTTAGATTACCCCCTTTTCTCTTTTTACAGTGCAGTAACATGTGTATTTTAAACAGGGTTTGAACATTGATGAAGCTACAAGTTTAAAGGAAAAGGTTTTTCACCACAAAATATATTGGAATTGAGAGAAAGCGCATTACCATTTCTGCAACATATATGCAGTCCTCACTGATTTAGTTCTTCACATTCGAGGTCAAATTAATAATCTAAGAATTTGGATGTTAGATAGGATTGGTTAATCGGTGTTTAATAATAAAAAGAAATTAGGGTTTAACGTGATGTGTACGACTAGTGTATTTTTTATTTCTTTGACAAGGAAAGCTGATTTTGAATCCACCCAATGTTGGCCCAAAGTCAAGTAACCTAGACCGAAATCAGCTTTTCTTCCCCTAATAAAAGTGGCTTTTCCCCTATTAATTTTCCACGGTAATGGAGTGCCATTCAAAATCTTACACCACCTCGACACCAACGGCAAACACAAAATGCTCGACTCTTTCTTTTGAAGCATCAAAAGTCGTGGCTTGATGGAGGTGCACAGGAAGATTTCTGGTTTATAGAAAAAAGAAAGCGTGCCTTGTGGGCTTCTTCACAGTATATGCCCAAATCACACTCTTAATCATGAGTACATTTGGATTAAAATAAAACTTCAGTTACCTGCCAATCTGCCATATATCTTTGGATACTTTCCATAGACTATATTTGTTGCTCTTTTGTTTTTAAATGTTATCAAGACCTTTTGAATCACTCATGATATGTATGATGCACTGTATGAGTGTCATGAAGATGGAAAATGCGTTCGTCCCAATTTGATTATAAAAATCCAATTTTGGCCGAGAATTGATGGTAATTCTCTACAATACAATGGGAGATATTAAAGCAACCAGGGAAGGTATTAAACAAAGCTGTTCAGCTGAAGTGGCATCAGCAATTGAAGCTTCTAAAAGCCAAAGGCCATGGAAACCCATGCACGAGACACAACAAATCTCGTCGCACAAAGAGATCGAGAAAAACCCCACAATAAAGAAGTTCCGTAGAAATTCTTACACCATCTCACGATATGGATTAACCCCAGCTCACTTGATGCCTTCAATCGCGCAATAAAAGATTTGAACCACTTCACAGAGTGCCCATGTGCACCATTGGGTAGATGGGAAGAAGTTAATGCACACCAATAATTCCGTTTAGGTGGGTTGGGTTGCCCTCTCCGGTAATCATATATAAACCAACTCATTTTGCTATATCCATCACAGTTCAGCAAGTAAAATGGCTTCTTATTGTTTTATTTTTGTTTATAATATTGTGTTCCTCCTGGTTTCGGTTCTTCTTGTTTCCGCCTCTGGGGATCACCCAAGTGTCATTGCCTCTGTTATCCCTTCCGGTAAGTACCACCGTAAAAGTGATTTTTATCTCTGTTTTAATTATCATTTTTTTCCAGCATATACACCAGTTAGCAGCTCTGTATTAAGTTCAATATCGGTGTCGTTGTCAAGTTTTAATTTTGTAGTCAATCTTGTGGTTTTTATGCAGTAGATACAGGAGCTCTTGCTACAGATAACTACGTCTGTGACACTAAGAAAAATGTATACACGACTCAGGTTTGGGGTCCAACTTCAGATTGCTTAGTCTGTACAGCTTATTGTTATGGTGGGTGTGCTGCGTTGCGCACCCACGGAGCGTTATCCCCGACATGCACACGTTCAGGTAAAAACGTTCGTTGTGAATGCTGTTGTGTAAAACCAGCATCTCCTCCACCACCCCCGTCATGTCCTCCTCCTACTCCTCTTCCACCACCCCCACCATGTCCTACACCTCCTTCGAGCGATCAGTGTGAAAATGGAGATACATACACAGAGACTACGATGCCAAGCTCAAATTGCGTTGATTGTACAAATTGGTGTAAAGAAGATTGTTCGGAGTTAGGAGGGCGTGTGATCGAGAACAAGTGCGCCATAGGTGAATCTAAATTTGTAAGGCGTTGCAAGTGTTGCTGTCGTGGAGGAAAGTCTGCTCTAAAGTTGTCCTAGTTTTCCTTCGGATGTTACATGGACCATGCGACTACAAGCTACTGTCATCATTCAATGTAACCTCCAGCCCATCAATCAATCATAAATAAGATGGGATCCATCAAGAAGCTTTTATTTGTCACTGTAACTGCTAAGTTTTAATTCGTATTTATCAACTGTAAGTATGTAACTGTTAAGTTTTAGTTAGTATATAGGACCAGGGGTGTGCATGGACCGGTATGGTCCGGTTTTCACCTCATCCGCATCCAATTCAATTCACTGCGGATTTCAAATTTGGCATCCGCAACCAATCTAACATCCAACGGTTTTGCATCCAGTAGATGCACGGATGAACGGATTGGGTGCGGATAATCCAATGGACTTGTGTTAGTTAAGATTTATAATGAAAAAATAAAGCCAATATAGATGACTTCTTATGGAACCTACACATTTTATATATGTATATAAATACGGAAATGCCATGGACAACACTCAAAGTAAACACTTTAAAAGTTCCAAACTATCCATATATTTTCTAAAAACTATATAAGTACCGTTAATCTAACGGGTATGGATGTCCAACGGATATTCAAGGTTGTATCCGGGTCTAATCCGTAATCCGTTGGATTTCAAAAATCTCATCCACGCCCAACCCGTTAGCGAAAGATCTGGGCATCCATCCGCACAAATACGATTGGTCTCGTCTAAATCCGCAGATGACGGATAAAATGTTCACCCCTAACTGGACCTCAAGGAACATGTATTCAGCAAGGGAAAATTAGGCGCAGGCCTAGAATTATTTTTTTTCTTACCGCCAGGCCCACAATTACTTTTCTCTACAGTCGCACCCAACATTATTTAAAATTTTTAAAAACGTGCAGAGTTCCTCAATTACCCATCAACGTTTTTGGGAAGTTCTATTAACTCCCGAAAACGGTCAGAACATTTATTCCTCTCACCCGTTTCTTTTCTCTTCTTCTCATTTATTCCTCATCTGTTTCTCACCAGTTTCTTTTTCTATTCCTATTCCTCCATAAACACTGTAACGTACCTGCAAAGATTTTCTTCTACATCATTCAAACAAATCAATCATTTAAAACCGACGATTGAAGTTGATCAAACCCTAAAAATCAATTTCAAACTCTAAAAAACCTTAACCCTAGAATTTAGTAGAACCAAAATGGATGAAACACCAACAAAAACACGTCTTCAGAAATCAAAAGAGAAGAAATTAGGTACTAAAACTAGTTTAATCGATCTTATTCTTGCATGCATTCGATACATTTGATTTTTTTTTTTCAATTTTAATTTTTGTTCTTGATGATTCAGATGAAGAAAAATGAAGTCGAAGAAACAGAAAAAACCCGGAGAGATTTATCATTAGCTTCATCTGTTAGTGTTTGATTTTTTTTTTCCAATTTTTTTTTTTAATCTTAAATTTTGTTACAGTAATTGCCGATGATGAACCAGAAAAAAAAAGTAAACCTGAAAAGAAAATTGTTTCTGGTAAGAGTTTCATCCTGAATACCCATAATTTGTTTTGAGTTATTACTTTATTCTTCTTCGATTTTAACATAATTTTCTCCTCAATGTGATTTTACCTGTTGATGTTCAAGATGAACAAGAAGAAACTGATAGTGACAAACCACTGAAGGAGATGCAAATGAAAGCAAAAGGAGATGCTCTGAAAAAGAGTATGAAAATCTCTTGTATGCATAACTAGTTCTCATGTGTGATTCTGTATAAAATAAATCTGCATAACTTGTTCTGCAGATGCATGATAGGGTATGCAACATCAAATTAATGTGTGTAACTTTTTATGCAGATGCATGACAGGTTATGCTTACAAAAAAAAACACTGCATAACACCCATTTTTAACCTTGCATTTTTAGGGGCCACTCAAAAGGAATTAGGGGCCAACACTAAAACAAAATAGGGTCACCCAAACTTAAATACAGTTCACCCCTTAAAAAAAAATTTGTAATGACAAAATTACCTTTAATAACCGGAAGTTAAACAACAATTCAGTAGTTTTTTTTTCTTTTTTTTTTCGATTTTTGGGGCGACCATAATCGGTAGTTGTGATCCAAAATTAGGATCAGATTACTTGAAATCAAAATTTTGATCCGAAATTTTCTTGGATTTGCAGCAGCAGAAACATAATCGGTAGGTAACAATCTATTTACCTACTGATTATGGTTGATGTTCTTGGATTTACAGTTGCAGAAACGTAATCGGTAGATAGTAATCTATTTTACCTACCGATTATGGATGATGTTCTTAAGAAACGATGAACATCAACCAGAATCGATAGATAAAATGATTGTTATCTACCGATCATTCTTGATTCAAAAAATTCAATTTTTCTGTACTAAAAGTTAAACACAATCGGTAGATAATGAACACAATTAACTACCGATTATGGTAGTACCAAAATTCGAAAATTGAAGATTTTTTTCAAAAACTCATTTTGGGGCCAGTATATAATCGGAAGTTTAATTAACTTCAAATACTACCGAATATGGTAATTCTCATTTCAAAATGCCACTATATAATCGGAAGTTATGTTTACTTACCTTCCGATTGTTATACCAAAATTTGGAAATTAAGGTTTTTATCAAAAACTCATTTTGGGGATACTATATAATCGGTAGTTTTATTAACTTAAAATACTACCGAATATGGTAATTCTCATTTCAAAATGCCACTATATAATCGGAAGTTACTTTTACTTTCCTTACTTCCGATTTTTATAATTCCAAAATTAGGAAATTAAGGTTTTTATCCAAAAACTCATTTTGGGGTCAGTATATAATTGGTAGTTTTATTAACTTAAATTACTATCGAATATGGTAATTCTCATTTGAAACTGCCACTATATAATCATAAGTTAAGTTCGCTTACCTTACTTCCGATTGTTATAATTCCAAAATTCGAAAAATTAAGTTTCTTTTTCAAAAACTCATTTTGAGGCCAGCATACATTCGGAAGTTAAATTTACTATCGATTATAGTAGTAACAAAATTCAAAAATTGAATATATTCGGAGGTTAAATTTACATAATTTACTGACAGTACCAAAGTTAGAAAATTAAAGAATTTTGGCAAAATCTCATTTTGGGGCCGATATACATTCGGAAATTAAATTTACTACCGATTATGGTAGTACCAAAATTCGAAAATTGAAGGATTTTTGAAAAATATCATTTTAGGGATACTATATTTTCGGAAGTTTAATTAACACAATTTACTACCGATTATGGTCGCACAAAAATTTACTACCGAATTGTTGTTTAACTTCCGATTATTGAAGGGTAATTTTGTCATTACGAAAAAAATTGATAAGGGTGGACTCTATTTAGGTTTGGGTGACTCTATTTTGTCTTATTGTTGGCCCCTAATTCCTTTTGAGTGGCCCCTAAAAATTCTAGGATTTTTAAGTGTTGCTTTTTAATTTTCATCTATTTAAATTTTAACATCATTTTTACCTGCTAATGATGATAACCTAGAAGAGCAAAAAAGGGAAACTGCTGGTGACCAACAACAAAAGGAGACAAGAACCAAGGAAAATCACGACGCTGCGAAGAAGAAAAGAAAAGTCGCGGGTATGCATTTACGTTCCTTCGTGTGTTTGTGATTCATCTGCATAACAAAATTCTGTAGAAAAATGTGCATAACGTGTTATGCAGATGCATAACAGGTTCTGCTTACCAAAGTTACTGCATAACTTAATATTAATAGATTATTTATTTGTGTGTTGAAAAGATCCCGAAGCAACCCCGTCAAGGAAGTCGCAGAGATTAAAATATCAGGTGTCACCTCAAGTATCACATAGGCCTGAAAAAGCTACTAAGAGAAAAAAGAAAGCAAAGAATGCTGCGCCAAAGGAAGTATTGGGTGATGATACAGTTAATGAGGATGATAATACAAAATGATGCCGAAGATGGTAAGATTTGCTTGTGGTATCTTCTGTGTGATATATTTTTTAAATGCTGTCATTGATTTGGTCTGTTTCAGTGAGGCAAGATGTTGATCATCGGGAGAAAAAAAAAATACATGAACCCAAACAATCGAAAGACCTGAAAAGGATGAAGAAGAAGCAAATCGAAAGATCCGAGAGTGAAGATGATGATGAAGAAGAATCTAATAAGCAGTGTGTTTTCTATAAACAAGGTGCGTTGAATTCCGTCATGTTCCTGTTATGCATCAGTTAATAAACTTCTCTTATCATTTACATGCTTGTTTGTATGTAAAACACATCATGCTTGTTAAAAAAACAAATGCATAACATATTGTGCCTTCTTAAAAAATATGCAGAATATGTTATGCATTCAACTATTTGTTTATGTAGTATTAACTAGTAGTGCATGATAGATTATGCATGGTAAAAGATGTGCATAATGGTTTATGTAGATGCCTGAGAAAGATGCATGTGTGGTTATGCAGTTCTAAAATAGCAGTTCTAAAATGTTAAGGTGCATAACTTATTTAAAAATATGAATGCATAATAAATTATGCACCTTAACAAATCAATGCATAACATATTATCCAGTTCCAATATTAAATTTATGACTAGTTATGCATTGTTTAGACTTGATGCGTCACAGGTTATGCATATAAAAAATGTTGTTATATTTGTTATGCAATCCTTTGTTGTTCTAAAATAGCAGTACTAAAATGCATTTTTTTTGTTCTTTTGTTTATGCAGTTAAACCTAAAACCAAATCTGCAGTTCAAGGAGGTACTTATAGAGCAGGTTTCCTAAAGGTAGGTCACTTGTTTGGTAAGATAAAAGACATAGGTGGTTTGAATCCTTTGCAGGCTAACATGATGAATGTGTGTGTGTTTGGGAAGTTCTATAACTGGTTATATGATGCAAACATGGCATACTTGGATGGTAAGAGCAACAATCTGATGGATGAAGTCTTTCTATCATATGACCATGAAGATTTGAATCAACATTCATTCAAGTTGTCTGAAAACAAGTCTATAGCATCAACGTCTAGTGAGCTTGTTGTTACATATATGATTCCAAGAATCAAAGGAGACATGGGAAATGATATTCTGACTTCGAAGGCAGAGATAGAGCTGACTTAGTCATTTTCCCTCGTCAAGCAATTCCCATCCAAAACAAAGCCATAATTTATTAGCACGGGTAACAAAGGTGTGGATAGATGATATTGAAAGGCTGGTGTTGAAAAAACTTGATAAGAAAGGTCATGAAGAAGAAGTTGTCTTCCTCATCTTCCTTTACATGCTAGTCGTCTTGTTCTTTTGTCGTTCAAGTGGAGACAATTTAGACGTCTCGTATGTTGGTTTGGTTAAGGATTTGGAAACCATGGATTATGTCTCTTTTCCTGATCTTATTCATGAACACCTGATGAAGAGCATCAAGACTGTCAAAAGAGACAATCTTTATATCAGGAATTGCAGTGGTTGCACTATATATTCACCTGTGAGTTAGTTTTTTTTTTACTTTCATAATATCTGTTAATAAATATTACTTTCTTGGATACAAAATATCTTATTAGTTATTATTTTTTTCAGCTTTGGTTGGCTGAGCATTCTAACATAGATGAGATATCATCCATCGTCAAGGTCAGTTCCAATGCTACACCGAGAGCTGCAAAGTGGGACTTGGAAACAATAAAGAAAGCAATGCTCAAGAAGAATATTACATTCTTACAGGTACCTGTTTGTGAACATTTCATGATTTATAATTGACCTTCATGCATCTATGATAGTATCTCTAAATTCCTTTAAAAATGAATGCATAATAAGTTACGATAGAAAAAATGATAATTGTATAATAAGTTATGCACCTTAATAAATCAATGCATAACATGTTATGCAACCCAATATATGAATGCATGACCGATTATGCTTTTTTCAATATTGAAAAGGAGTTAAGCAGGGTTGTGTTTTTAAATGCATAATAAGTTATGCACCTTAACAAATCAATGCATGACATCTTATCCAGTTCCAATATTAAATGCATGACTAGTTATGCATTGTTTAGATTAGTTGCATCACAGGTTATGCATATAAAAAATGTTGTTATATTTGTTATGCATTCCTTTGATGAGTGTCATTAATCATGTTGCAGTATAATGAGAAATTTAGAGATGAGTACAGTGCAATGGAGATGGAACTATGTGAACCAAGAAAACCAAGAAAAAAGAAAGAGATATATGATGTCGTCGCAATGAATCTTGAAGAGAACAGGGACAAGTATGAAGAAGCATTTCTGGATGCGATAAAGATCATTGAACAAGAAAAGTGTCCCCCCGATAGTGCTGAAGCAAGGTTGCAGATCATTGAAGCAAAGCTGAATGACATGAAGCATACTTAGGAGAATAAACATAGTGGAGTAGACTTCAATGAAAATTTGTATAATTACATGAAGGAATTGCTCGTTTATTGTGGCAGTATAGAAGTGCAGGATGAGTCGTCAGGTGGACCTAGTGTCAATGTATCATCAGCTGAGCCAAGCGACCCACTGTGACAAAACTTTCCAAGGAATGAGACTCTTGTTGAACTGGTATCTTCAACTGAACCACCTACACAAGAATCAGTGCCAAAAGTTATCATACTCGATAGCCAAGACCAAACGGCTAGTCAAGGTATCCAGTCTTCACCTTTCAAGTTCATGGACATGGAAAAAGCTGTTAATCTCTCCAGCGACGACAAGGAAACAGAAACTCAAGTGGAATTGGAGACAACACCCAATATAGCAACAACACAAGAAAGACTTGAAGCACAGGAAAGAGACTTTTTGGCCGGTGGTGATGATGACATTCTTCTAGAAACTCAGAAGAAAGCATAAGAATATGTAATGCCCACATTTAATCTACGTTTATCACAACCTTATGCTGCAACTAAACATGATGCTGGTGGACCACAACAGCAAGCTGAAAATATACAACAACCTTTTGTTGAGATACCACAACATCAAGCTGAAGAACCACAACAACCAGAAGATCCGGTGGATGAAAAGCCACAACAAGTAGTTGTTGAGATGGTTGTTGATGTAGAGAAGGAGATGGTGGTTGAGAATCCTTTAACTCCTGGTGCCACACAAGATGCTGAAAAAGAAAAAGGCTATAATGAAGATGCTGAGATGGAGATAAAAACACAAAACCTGGTACCTAAAATATAAACAGATTTTATATTTTGAAACTTTCAGAAAAGCAACATAACATCTTTATATGATATTTTTATTAATCTCGAATCAACTATGTACTACTTATTATTTTTAGTCAACTATAAACTATTTATTATATCGTTGTTTTGATGTTTAATCAACTATTTACTTAATTTCATAATAAACTGTTTATATCTAACACATTTTGGTTACATGAATCTCTAGGAAGAAGAAGTATGAGGGAAGTTTGTACCAAGAACAAAATTTTCGAAGAGGTCACCATTGAAGAAAAAGTCAGTAGTGAAGGGAAAAGTCAACCAGGAAAAAGAGGATGGGCAGTAGGAACAGAAAGATGAGAACCTGGTGGAAATGGGAAGCAAGGTAAAAAGAATTAAGAAGAGGACAACAGGTGATGAGACAAAAACCACTGTATTCCTCAAAGATTGTTACCTAGGGAAGCAACCAAAGAAAATAGACAAGCCTGTAGATAATGAAGTTGAAGAAGTTAATCCTCGTACTTCTGCAAAAGGGCCGTTCACAAAATTACCACCGCTGGAAACAATGGAATGATTTTTATATTACAAAGATACATTAGAAACATCCTCCATGGAAGTACTTCAGAGATACTTTGAGCATGCCAACAGCCAGTGAGTACATCAAACTACTTTTATGCTTGTTAAACAAATCGATGCATTACAGGTTATGCTTCTTAAAGTTAAATGCATAACAAGTTTTGCTTTATAAAACTTCAGTGCATAACATATTATGCATTTAATATTTCAATGCATAACAGTTTGTCACAGTTTGTGGGTACATTTGATTGTCAGTTTTTAAAAATATGAATGCATAATAAGTTATACACCTTAACAAAGCAATACATAACATATTATCCAGTTCCAATATTAAATGCATGACCAGTTATGCATTGATTATACTTGCTGCATCACAGGTTATGCATATAAAAATGTTGTTATATTTGTTATGTATTCCTTTGATTGTCACATAAAAGAAAAATCTTATTATGTCTTCTGCAGCAATTCGGCTTGGTTTCTCAGAGAAGGAGAATCATATGAAGACACGCACCTATGGGATACTTAGATTCACGGAGATGTAATAATACATGAACAATCAATACCTGGAAGAACATGTAATAAGCTTCTACAGTTATATGTTGTTCCGTAAGCGAAAAATTGAGAAGGATCTTGTGAGTTTTCATCAAAAGTATGCTGAGGCGGCATTCATGAGGCCAGATGCTTGGGTAAGTTAAACAACTACTTTTCTGCATGAAAAATTATTCATCATTGTTTTACTGCATAACCTGTGATACCCACATTGTTACTTCTGCACAATAAGTTATTTAGCATTGTTTACTATATTTGTTGTGCAATATTTTGTTAAAAACAAGGGTAAAGATGGGATTGCCAAGTATGTTGAACGATTCATCTTAAATCTACCTATTGCAGTTGAGAAAATGTTAATTCCAATGAACTATATCACAAAGGAAAACCCTGCTGGTACACATTGGACATTGTTAGAGTATGACTTCTTTGAGGGTGAGTGGAACTTCTTCAACAGTCTTTCGGGCTATAAAGTTAAAATGCAAGCATCAAGCACTCCAGATGGAAAATGCTTGTATGCCTTATTTGATCCAAAGATATGACAAACTGGGACTCTCAGCAGATGTCGTGGATATAAAGAGAGAGAAACTTGTATATAGGGATATTCTTGTGCCCAAGGTCCATGAACAAGGTTCTTACCCGACTGCCTCATATTTGTATGTTACTATATGAAGATGAGGATGAAATTAAATGGCCAACAGAAATGGGAAGAGTTGACAAGATAAGAAGCAATAGCGAAAGCCAACAAGAAGAGACTAAGTTTGGCATTGAAAATGCTGACAGATACTGGTAAGAATTGGGCCATAGATGCCAATGAAGACTTCTGGGATGCAATATATGATATTGTGGCTTGATAGGTATCTAATGATATGAAGCAAAAACCTTAAGTGGTGTGTAATGTGTAAAGATTAACTTTAGTCGGTCATCATTAACTCGTAGGTAGTGTAATGTGTTGGTATATCTTGTTACATTACCATGAAGATCAAAAAACTTATATCTTTTCTGAACAACTTATATCTTGTCGATGTTTATATATATATTTATGTTATTTCAATGCTTGTTTTAGTGCTTGTATTTGGTGCAATTTTATTTCATTTAACTGTACCATGATAACGAGGAGGCGCTGCCCCCTCGACCCCCGATTATAAACATAACATGATATAAATCTTACAAGGAAAATGAATGAACAACAGGTTACATATAAACATCTAATATCATGTTATGCAACAAAAAAGCACATGTTATGCAACAAAAAAACCATGAAATAACATGTTATGCAGAATAAAATAAATGTGCATGACTTGTTATGCAGACGAATGACTTGTTATGAAGATGCATGAAGGAACCACAGTTGAATGACTCGTTATGCAGCCATCTTCAAAAGAATAAATAGATAACAGCTTGTGCATCTTCAAAAAAAAATGCATAAGAGATTACGCATCTTCAAACATAATGCATAACACGTTATGCATCATCAAAAACTAATGCATAATCCATTATGCATTTAAGAATAAAATTGGAAACATAATCTGATAGAAGCAGAAAAACACACAGTGAAAAAAAGTATTTTTTCATAAAACCAATACAGAAAAGAAACTAAGTAAAGAAAAAGTAATTGTTCATAAAAACTAATACAGAAACTAATGAAAGAAAAATGAATAAGGTTCAAACATAAAAGTAATAGTCTGAAGAAACAAACAAGATAATTGCTCTCCTTTAACTTCCCTTAGGATGCTTCGGCGGCTTCAGAGGCTTCTTGTAACAGGTAGGATCCGTACATGTTTGCTTGTTATGATGACCAATCTCAAAACAATTACCACAGCGCATAGCTCTCCTGGGCGGCTTCTCATATCTGCTCAAATGCCTATTAGCTTTTGGTCTCCCTGGCGGCCTCCTAACATCAGGTACATCGATAATATCATTACCTTCATAAACTTCAGGCCTGTTATAGTTCGGAATAAGATGAATTGCATGGATGTAGGCATTATTGAAGTATGAAGTAGTGAAATAAGGTTCAACAAAATCATATGGATTAGAACCAAACATTGTTATCGATGCGAAAGCATGCACACATGGAAACCCATAGACGCGCCACCTCTGACAGGTACATGTCCTTGCCTCAAGGCTAACATTATGAGAACTCTCCCCTCCCTTATTTTTATTCTTCGGTGTGAGAATTGTTATGAAACTATTACCAGTATTCCGCCTTTTTGACATCATACTCATCACATCCTTCCTTATCTGATCCAGAAGAGAATTTGCAGGGAGCTTCTTGTGTACCTTCATCCAACTATTGAAGGATTCAACAAGAGTAAAAGATGTCCTACCATACCTACAACCCTGGAAAAAGGCATTTGACCACTTCTAAGGAGGGATATCTTCAATATAGTCTGCAACCCAACCACAACTAAGACCCCTAATAGTAGCGATGGAAGTTTGAAAAACTTCGGGACTAAGAGCATACGCAGCAGCTTGAAATGAATAAATAACGACACCATACCTTTCGTCAGATGCATTAATAGGTAAGTTCATCTTAAGATGATAATAGCAGAAACTATGGAAGGCTCCAGGAAAGTAAAATGGAATCGCTCTCTTTAATCCTTTTGTAGGATCAGATAAAAATGTGATTTGCCTTTGATCATGATCAAGAACATTACTCAAATTCCTGATGAACCATTCCCAGTTATCATCATCTTCACCAGGTACCAGGGCCATGGCTAGTGGAAAGAACCCTGCACGGAAAAAAATAAAAATAAAATCATGCCAGCGTCTACATGAAGTATGTGCATCTAAAAAAATGCAAAATGGCTCATGCATGTAAACTAAATGATGCATACGACATTATACATCTAAAACAAAAAATGTATAATGTCTTATGCATCTAAACAGAAATGATGCATAACTAGAAAAGTGAAAACAAATAATGCATAAAAAGGATGCACAAAATCAATAAGTGAAAACCATAATGCATAAGACATTATGCAGCTAAAACAAAAAATGTATAATGTCTTATGCATCAAAACAGAAATGATGCATAACCAGAAAAGTGAAAACAATAATGCATAAGACATTATGAAGCAAAAATAAATAATGCATGAGACATTATGCACATATATAGAAAGGATGCATTATCATAAAAATTACCATTTGCAGCATTGATAGCGGTTGCATCCATGAGGCATCCTCTATATGTCCCTGTAAGAAAGGTAGCATCCATATAAACCATGGGGCGAAGATAACGGTAACCATGGATGCATGCCTCGAAAGCAATAAAAAGACGCACAAACTTATTTGAAGGTGCCTCATCTTCTAATTCAGCTGAACTATCCTCGTTCGCTTCAGGTTCATCCGTTTGAACTTGAAAATCAATCCAACTCCCAGGATTTACCATGGAAGATGCGAATATGAAATGGCTTCATCACCAAATATATCCTCATACACTTTCTCTCTTCCATTGTAAGCTTGGTAATATTTCACATTAATCCCGTAGCTAGTTTTAAAAAACTTTTTCAAATCAGAAGCTATGAAACTCGGATCACTTCTAATTTCATCCTTGATCATACTAGAAACAAATTTACTGCTGATCATGTGGAAAATACTTTCACATCCAACACCACAGCTATGACTGCTAACATACTTCTTAACCTTAAGCATCGTGTTTTCAACATCAACAACACAAACCTTATACTCCCAAGGGCAGTTTTCTTTAGAGCATTTTGCATAGAACCTTCTAGGTTCATTCTTAGTATATACAAGAACACGCCCAGCTTTTAACTCGTACTTGTTTACTGCAATACGTACCTCTGCTACACCTCCAAAAAACACTTTACCAACTTCACCAAGTAATTTATCCTAACCTTCATTCCTAAGAACCTTGTTAACAGGCACATAACCATCTTCAAGGAAATTCACAATAACTTGTTCGGGTTCAAGTTCTATTACACGACTACTTGAAGCTCTACTACGACTTTTGGAAGAATTACAACCAACTTCGACAAGTAAATCAAAGCTCTTCTGACCTTTACAGTGGCAACGAGATACAAAACACTTAAGCAGAATATCAGAATCAACTCGCACAAACTTGCTTCCATCATTAAAGGAAAATATGACATGATGCGGTAATAAACGAGTTCACTTCTGGCAAACGGCTGTCTTCAAAGACTCCAAAGTTGTGTTGATATCAACAGGATGTGCTAAGAATTCATTGAAGTAGTGAATTACAGCTAGTGCACTACCAACAGGCATTTTCACCCTGCAAAACACAAAGAGAAAAAGTCAAACATATCTATCCTGCATATTGCTTCACAAAAATTCTTACTCAAAATTAAAAGATCAAGTCAGCCACAGCAAACAATCTACATTAACCATAATCAGATGAGAAATCAACAGGATATCAAAATCAATAACAGATAACATATCAAAAATAAGAATGGAAAAATAAATCAAATAAAAAATCCAACAGAACAAAAGCAAAACCTAGTAAATTGGCATATCAACATTGGAACATGAAATCGAAACAAAAAAAATTGAATCGAAAAGATCTACATTGATGGTAACAAATTCAAAACCTAGAAAATAAACAAAAATTCAAAAACAAGCTTAAAAGATCTAAAAAACGATTCGAAAAACTAAAAATTAAGCTTCGAAAACCTAAAATAATAGATCATAATCTTACAGAAACTAAAACATAGAATCTAATCAAGATTAAACAAAAATCAGAATCAAGATTGGAATGAAAACGAACGAACCTGAAGATTCGCTGAGTAAATTGAATCTCAGTAATCAAGGACAAGTGAGGCTAACGCTTGCTGAGTAAATTGAATCTCGATAATCAAGGACAAATCTCTATAATCAATCTCTCGAACAAGTGAGGCTAAAGCTTGAATTATCTTTTCTGAGTAAATCGAATATCTCAATCAGTTCCTTCTCAGCTATCGATAGTTCAATCTCTCAGCTCCCGCTCGTATTCTACCTCCTTCTCAATCTCTCAAAAACTGAATCCCTGAATCTAAATCTCTGCGCCTAAATCATTGAAACTGAAACTGAGGCTAAACTGAGAAATAAAAAAGAAAATAAACGAATTTTAAAAACTCTGGGCCTGTGAATAATTTGTTGGCCGATTTTGGGTGTGCCCGTGAGATTTTGTGAGAATGAGTTTCACAGTAGGGAAATGTGTAAGAATGGGTCTCCATGTAGTTTTCACATTGGGCAAAGAACTTTATTGAAGCCTTAAGTTATAAGTCCATGCAGGCTATAACCAAATGGGCCAAATAAAGTACTCTGAGGTTCACCCAAAGCCAAGGTTCAAACCTTGAAGTCAAGCTTGGTTTACTGATGGTCAAACTGCGGTCCGTTTGATTAATTTTTCTCGGTACACAAATGCTTTAATTGTTAATTTACGCGTATCCAAATGCTTTCTTCTATCCTCTCTCTCCTAAGAGAAAAAAAAAAGAAAGCTCTAGAATTTTTTCTTTTTGCTCAGATTTAGCTTTTTTTGGGCTAGATTTGTGCAAGGATATTTAATTTCTAATTTGTAGTTTGAGAAATTTATTTTGTTGTTTTTTGTGTCTATGGACACATTTTTTCGTTATTTGGGCGATCTTTTCTTCGTCTTTAGGACGATTTTCTCTTCGCTCTAATAGCGATTTTCTCAAATCTCCATGGTCTTGGGATGCTATTCTCGATTCATCAAGAACATCTATGATTCTGCTCGGATTCGCTTTGGATTTATCTTCAACAAGAGGGATTTAGGGCATCCAGATTCATTTGGCTCTCAAAGATTTTGGGCAAACTACTCCATTTTAATTGGAGCATCTCTTATTGAAGAAGATAAATATTTAAAATGGTCGGAGTTGATTCCGATTCACACCATCATTCATCAATACTACTGGTACAAAAATTGGATATCTTTGCGGTGCATGGCTCTCTCTTCGCGATGTATTTGCAATTTGTGTCATCATTTATATTTGAGTTTTGATTATCTTGTATTTTGGTGTTTTTAATAATCTTGTAAGCAATCATGTAATCACCGTTTTGGTTTAAATGAATTGAAATATGACTTCCAAAAAACAAAAAAAAAACATATCTAAATGCAACTAAAATGTCAGCTAAAATGCTCAGCTTCCACGGTAACTGGATAATCATTAATAAATGATTTATGATTAATGTTCAACTCCTTGTATTTCCCTTACAACGTGTTGGTTTGGGGAACTCAAAGTCTAATTAAATTAATTTTCAAAAAATGGGTCGAATTCTTTGAACTGAAAAGGCTTTCAAAATTCAGAACCAGATTAAAAATGGATATATTACCTGCAAAATATTTGTTTTCCATTGCACCACCGAAGGATTGCAAGAGAATCCAATTACGAAGGAATTGAGAATATTCCTTTCATAACTAAATGATTGGTTGGACATGATATTTGTGAATGAGCAATGCTGTCCCGCATCATTTTGCGGGTAGCTATCCCGCTCAAACAGTTTTTTTACCGTTAGATCACGGTAAAATCCAGATCTAACATCCTTGAACCCTTTAGGAAAAATGGTGGGTCCTATCCTGAATGCGAATCTAACCGTTGATTTGATCATCTAACGGTAAAAAAGCCTGCTTGAGCGGGATAGCATTTGTCTTTGTGAATACCAATAATTCTCCGTACAGTGTTGCGATAATGGAGTTCGTATGTAAGATACTAAAATAGCCCCGACGCCACACAAGAGCTACACATTCTTCCCCTGTTGATCCTAAAATAGGTTTTGGAGTCAGCTGGGCAGAGTGTAAGTGCACACCCTTATAACGGACGGGCTCCGCCCCTGCAAGAAGCTCTTCCATTTTTAGGACTTGGAGAAAGAAAAAAGCACACACCTACTACTTTTAATTGAAGTTACTTATATGATATTTTTGGCATGGGTTATGTAAGGAATTATAACAGTCAAAAGACATTCACAGCGATCTTTAAGACAAGATTCTACCTTGGTTTCCTGACTTTACTTCTCTTCAAACCAAAGAGCAATCTTGCTAACTTAGCTGCTTGTATCCTATGGGCCTATGGCGCTTCCGGAAGTCAGATGTGAAAAGATCTTTGAAAGCAGATTATTTAAGCTCAATACAATAGTGTGTTAGGGTTCTAGACCTTTTAACTCCGGAGAAAGCTGTGAAGATAGTCTTTACAGGAATAAAGTCGTGAAGATAGTCTTCACAGAATGTATTCTAACGAAAAAGAAGAAAAGAATCGGATAAACCCTTTGAGTTGGGGTTAGCCACCAGCTTTAAGAAGAAAATAAAAGTAAACTGGAATTGTTATTTGATTGATTGATCCAAAACAACTTATGACCAGGCTATTTATAACTTCAAAGCCTTGGTAAACAAGCAAAGCTAATATTAATAATTATATTCAAACTAGGAAACTAATCTAAGCTAAATAAGGAGAACTTAAGCAAACTAAATAAGGAAATAGAAAACAGGTGGTGTTGGTGTCTCAACATCCCGCCCTACTGAAAAAAGGGCTTGTCCTCAAGCCTGAAATTCTGGAAATACATCACGACAATGCGCGCGGCTTGTAATCTCTATATAATTCTTTTAAGCAACTGGTACGGCTTACCACGATCGAACACAAAAGTCATAGCCTTGGATATTATAAAACGAAATAGCCACAAAATGTTGTTCCACGCATCAGAAGATGTGCATTTAAATTTTCGGCGATCAAACACCAAAGTCACCTCATTAGTGATTGTAATGGAGTTGACCATCCAAGCAGCGATCACGAGTATAGAAAATGTATCTCCCAAATTTTGAATTACATTTTTGAATTCAAATCCAATTGATTCGTTCCTCTGATGGTTTAAGACATGGATTAGCTTCTCAAATTTCAAAATCATCTGCACAGGACTTAGAGTATCAAACTCAGTGTATTCCCAAAAAAGCAAGAAAAATAAAACACCCCGATATTTAGTTCTGGGAAAAAGTAACCCCATATCCTCATGAGAATACCAATCAGGAAAACCAATGTGAACATTACTGCTTGGACAGTACCTGATTGGTGCATCTTTATTAACCAGTTCTCTTAGAGAGTCACCAAACTGGCCAGTGGTATGAATCACCACCTTTTCGCATGTAACAGACGCTTTACCTGGTAAATTGTCGCCGCTTTTCGCACCCATTATACGCTGACTGAACTCATCCTTGAGAAAAATTGTTAATTCCATATGATTATGAGATCTGCTCCAACAAACGTACCCAAGTTTAGTGTTTCTACGTCTACCTCTTTGTAAAGTCTTATGAAACTCATTAGTCCGTACTTGCCAAAAATGTAAATATCAGCAAAGTTGTAACCTTTGAACATACTCTTAAATTATCGAGCAACTTCATTAAATATAACCCACATTAACACATTTCTATGAATGTTATTCTTTAGCAGCTGAAAACAGTCATCAACCTTCATAAAACTTCTGGGAAAAAACGAATCCGCATATCATAGCTGAGACAACACGTGACCAACTCGACGAAGAAAGATAAGATTCTCGATGAACCATTTTACAGCGCCTGGTTTCTGAAGTTCATGGTTAGCCGAAGTACAAAACTCCAGAATTGGACCTAGACCTGTACCAACTTCATTGCAGTCCACTTCAATTTTAACCTTTTGGTGGACGTGAACATCTATCATTTGTATAGTAGAGATCAGGAAGTAGGTCCAGTGAACTCGAAAATTTTCTTCATCACGTGTCCAGTGTGTAGGAAACGTTCGATAGAGATTACGAGCATCGTATTCCAAGACTCCGATATATTTGTTCTTTGTCTTAACTAGAATATTGAATACCAAAGAAACATATCCACTTGAAATATTGAAGTCGTTAATAGGATCGTCCCATCCAGTTAAATTTATAAGTTTGCAATATGAAAAATACTTCCATCCCGGCACACCTAGGAACGATCTCTGACGAACTAATGTGATGGTAAAGTTTGAAATCCATTGCGAAGAATATCCATCATTCAAAACTAATTCCTCCTCCTTTAGCCAAAACTGATATGATGTCCACTTAGTCAAGGATAGTCCCTGAAATACTGTATTTTTCAATTCTTTAAACATGACTGGACCAGTATCCAGGCTTATTTTCACTTCGCAACAGCTTCCCTTCACAACACTTGCAAGCTTCTCTTTGATGAAATTATTAAGGGCATAACAAAGTGATTTGTCATGAAGAACAGGTTGATTATCTCCTTGAAGAAACGAATACCAGAAGCAATCAGATTTCGTATTTATTTGTTTTATCAAGCTTAGTTTTACGAAAGTAACAACCTTTGGTGAAATTACAGGTTCAACAAAGCAACTCTATGACCAACACTCTTCTCTATAAGGTAGCTTAGTTAATGGTAAATATTCTCCGTTCAAAAACTCAAATTTACTTGGCATCAAATGGTCTAATTCCGTAACAAATGATAAGATGGCAACACCATTACTTGTCGAACTGTCAGAACAAAGTGCACTAGGAGTAGAGTATAATTTGTAGTGTCTTATAGCATTAATTCCACCAAAGCATAATGGACTAACTTCTGAAACTTCTTGACAAACTTGAACAAGTAAGCATTCACCGTCACACTTGTTGAAAACATCATCTTTACTATACTGAAATTTGTAAAACAAACTTTGTAGAGCAAAAGGGATACTGCCTCCTGAAAGCAAAACATTCTCAGTTGTCTTCATATTGTAAACTTCCTTCTGTAAAAGAGTACGTGAGCAGAAATTTTTCCCATTACTAGGAATTCTTCTCTTGATAGAAAGAGTACGTGAGCAGAAAGATACAACAAAAATATCACAGGAATCGTTCGAGATGCAGATTCATTTGTCTTTTCCCATTTTGGACTCTTGGGAAATGAACTACAAACTATTATTGTGAAATAAGCTCCATGCAATAAACTGTATCCTTTACTTGGTCTCGATAGCTCCATCTCATTCACAGATGTTAGGATGTCATATGCAATAGTAGGGGTAAGATGTGTATCTTTCCATCGTATACTTGGACATAGCACAAAAGTGTACTTCTCATAAGTATCAATATCTGGACATGTATTTATGTTATCTCTTAGCTTAACTACAAACTCTTGTGCCAATGATACTCTTTTGGCGTTTGAGAAAATTCGAACACGAATTCGTCCGGTATAATTTTCCACAGTTATATCCTCAAAAGATTGAGAATAAAACACATCGACAGACATATCAAAAGACACACAATAATTCTCCTGGGATAACTCTACAAGTTGAACCTTGCTAGAGTTTACATAAGAGACGGTTTGGGTTTCTTCATGAATGACAACTGGATTGTTCTCAACAGCAGATAACGATGAATCGAAATCATGAACTAATAAATCATTAGGTTTAAGATTCAATAACTCACCATTCATCTTTTGAAAATCATACGGAACCGTTTTAGGAATATGATCTTCCTCGACTGGTTCTGTTCGGACGACTTGTACTGCGAATTCTAAATGTTGCGGAACTTTAGCAATCTCTTACGATTCTTGAACCAGTATCGCATCATCCTTCTCTGTGGTATCTATTGTATATTCATCATCAACTAATGCAATAATATCCCGTGAATCATGCAAAATCTCTTCAACTAACAATGTAGCGGAATCAGCCTTAGCATCTTTAGATGATGACGAATCCTCTTGATTCGCTGGTAAAACTTCTGTAACCTGATTTTCATCTTTCTCTTTAGAAGTATCTTTTTGAGTTGTCAATGAAAATTTCTGTTTAATGGTACTTAATGCCATCCTAGTATCAACCAATTTCGCATGAGAAAAACGAGCACGAACAAGAGAACATAAATCTTCCCATGTAGTTACTGAAGTCATGGTCGTGGACTTCCTCCAACGATATCAAACATAGGCATCACCTTTCAAACTAGCAGCAACAATAGTAATCTTTAGAGCATCATCAGCTGTATGAACCGAAAAATATTGATCAACGTTAAAAATCCAGCCATCAGGATCCTCTCCGTCAAAGTAAGGAAACTTGAGGTGAACGACACTAGCTATGGCTGGTGGAGGCGGCAGTGGAGGTGGAGGATTTGCACCATGATTGTTACCATCACCATTATTGGTAGGCTGAGGAATAAATTCAGGAAAGACCGTTTTCAACGAATTGGTGAGCTCTGTGTTTAGATTTTGAGTGAGGTGAGTAGACAAAGCTGTAGATATACTTGTCGACAGAGTTGTGGACCAACTATTCAGAGCTGTTGTTATGTTGGTTGCAATGGTATCTGCGAGAACTTTATTATTCTCAGTTGTTTCTAGTTGATGAGCAACTCGTTCTTCTTCTTCTCTTTGTTTACGTTTTGCAACATCCTTGGTATTGCTCTTCTCGTCTTCATCAAGTTGTTGTTTAGCCAAAGCAGTAATTATGTGATCAAAGTTTTTAGACATATCAGTTATACCATCGCTTACGAGTTTCAGATTCTTTGTATAATTTTGACCCATTAGAATTTCTTTTTTTGTTGGTGAATTTAGGGTTTAATATAAACCTGCTCTGATCCAGGTGTTAGGGTTCTAGATCTTTTAACTCTGGAGAAAGCTGTGAAGATAGTCTTCACAGGAGAAAAGTCGTGAATATAGTCTTCACAGAATGTATTCTAACGAAAAAGAAGAAAAGAACCGGATAAACCCTTTGATTTTGGGGTTAGCCACCAGCTTTAACAAGAAAATAAAAGTAAACTTGAATTGTTATTTGATTGATTGATCCAAAACAACTTATGGCTAGGCTATTTATAGCTTCAAAGCCTTGGTAAACAAGCAAAGCTAAGATTAAGAATTTTATTCAAACTAGGAAACTAATCTAAGCTAAATAAGGAGAACTTAAGCAAACTAAATAAGGAAATAGAAAACAGGTGGTGTTGGTCTCGTAACATAGTGTATTAAATCAGGCACTATATGAGCACTCTCCAGTCTCAAGATCCCATAATTTTAAACAATTACGTAAATAAGACTGAACATTGATTGGAAAAAACCTCAAGTGAATTATATAGATAACAATAAAAATTGGTGTTTCATCAAAATCTGAAAACTCTAATGCAGGTGTTTCTATCATTATTCGTGACTCTGAAGGAAAATTCTTGTGTGCAATAACATTTTCGGTCTATGACAGATATGTTTCATGAAATCTCTAAGATAGATTAAGGTGCAAAGATGTAGAATGCAATAGTGGAAGGTGATAATTAGAGGTGTAAATTGAGATGGGCCAACACGTTTATGGCACAACACAACACGTTAAAATTCGAACACAGCACGGGCACAACACGTTTATTTAACGTGAGGTGTTGTGCCAGACAAATTGGCACATCAGCACGGCACAACACGCGGCACAACATTGTTAGTACAGCGGCACGCGAAGAAAGCACGCCACGTCATGTGTAGAATATTATACAATATATCACATTTGATGCATATTTCATAAAAAAATCATTGTTTTAGCCAATTTTTGACGTTTATTTTCATTATGGAAAACATAAAATAAGTGCACTAGCACAACACAGCATAACATGTCTGAATCTTTGGCACAACCCAGCACAGCACGCAGCTTGCTAAGCACGTGACTTTATAGGATGGACCGTGCCTGGCGGCACGTTTCACACCTCTAGTGATAATAGAGATATTGTGAGTTGTTGTAATGTATTAACGGTTTTAGACGGGAAGATCAAAATATTTTGAAGGAGTTTTCGTGTGTAGTTAGAATCTTGAGTTGTTGTTCTGTTATTTTTCAAAGAAGATCGTTCAACCGTACAGCTTATAAGCTTGCAAAACAGGCAAGACAAGTGTAAGGTTTTAGGTCCGGAGGAATGAACCACCTAGGGTGTTACATTAAGTCCTTGCTTTAAATTGTAACCATCAAAACTGATCGATGGTTGAGTTCCCTGTATCAGGACTTTGGTCCTTTTTTTCTCATATAAAATCCTCTTCAGGTCAACAAAAAAAAAAATGATTTACTATTAATACTTACCTATTTCTTCTTCTTCTTTTTTTTTTTTTTTTTGTTTGTTTTGCTCGGTAAGCAGAGAGATATATTAAGAGGAAAGCAAAGAGTTAACGGCTGCAATGCAGCTAAGCCACCAAGTAAGGGGAAAAACACAACACGAAAAAGAAAACCCAAAAAGAACAACGCTTAGGAGGATCAAAAAACATCGTCTTGCAGTTACAGATAGCTTCGTGCAATTAATATCAGACATGGAGGGGAGACATTTATCCCAAAGAAGAAAGGTGAACTTCGACTCTACTATAATCGCCTGCACATTACTTTTCAGAAATACTTACCTTATTTCTGAAAGAGAAATTTATTCTTATGACCCTGGAAATTATGGGTCTTACACTTTTAGCCCCAGAGTTATTTAATAAATTTACAAATTATTCAAGTCGTCCTGGAATATTATAGGAAGTAGGATTAACAAAATAACTCGTGTGCATATTGCCTGCACATAAAATCAGTTTGCATATTGCCTACACACTATAAAATATATGAAGAAAATTTAATTTTTTTTTACAAAAATCAGCGTGCATATATCCTGCACACTATAGAATATGAAGAAAATTTAAAAAAATATGTACAGAAATCAGTGTGTATATTTCCTGCACATCAAATCAGTATGCATATTATCTGCACACTAAAAAATATGAAGAAAAATTTTAAAATTATTTAGAGAGTAAAAAATTTCATGAAATGAAAATTTGATAGTTGTATTTATGCTCGTTGTGTAGGTTTTTCAAAAAGCTTTCCAAATATATAAAATTTGTTGAATTCTTACGTATGATTTGTGAGACATATTATGTTTAAGTTGGCATGACGATTATACCCTTAAAGGATATAGTTTATCATTTGATAACATCATGAAACATCTTTATCCAAATGACCCTCCATTTTTTTTAAGGGTCATTTCAATAAAATGAGTTAATTCTTTTAAAATTGAGTTTTAAGTCAAATGCCATTTGAGTAAGAGAGAGTGAGGGGAGGACCAAACACTTAATTCTCACTTTCTGAAATGATACATTATACGGAAAATGGGTCATTTGTCCAAATATTTTTAAAACATGGTTCAAATGGACGAGTAAAAATTAGTTTTGGTGAAATGGACACAAAAGAATAACAAGGATGAAACTGGATTCATCTTGACTTAAACATAAAAAATAGCAAGGATGAAACTGGATGCATCCTGATGTAAATTAAAAATAAGAAAAAATATTTGAAAATGGGTAGGATGAAACTGTTTACATCCTGGCTATTTTTACATTTTTGTCCATTTAAATAGTATCAAAATCTAACTGTCTTTTTCACCCAGAAATTATTGATTTTGGTCTTTTTAATCAATTTTGTGTACACCATAATAGTTTTAATATCGAAAGTGGTTTCTATCCCCCACTTTCTTCCCTGTTTCCCCACGACGTGTTGTGATGTTAATGGTCCAAATATGTATTAACGGGACTCCCTTTTGTTCCAAAGGGATAAGGTCGATTAAATCAAGGGTCTGGAATCAAGACTCTTGATAATGCCATATCATGGGAGCAAAAACCGGGGAGAAGTCAAGTGGGTTCGCGGATGCATTTGCAAAACTCCGTACAAATAGTCTAAGATTATTCCTAAATAAGCATCGTTAAAATGACTTGAATTTGTTTGTGGAGTCTTGCTTTTGCAATGCAGCATACCAAGTAAGAAAATGGAGTCTGGCCATATATCAAATGTCTTGTTTCGGTATACCAAAAGAAATAACAAAGAAGATGGATTCTTTAAATTGTTCCTTCTGGTGGGGACTTTCTGATTCTAACATTAGGGGTTGGTGCCTTAAAGCTTGGGACTCTATATACACTCCCATCATTGATGGTGGGGTGGGGGTCAGGTTAGGATTCGTTTGTTTTTTTTAATTGAAAGAGAAGATATTATTAGAAAGAAGAATATACCGAAAAGCTACCAATAGTAGCTGAAAAAAGAAAAAGAATTGAACCTGCAAAGTTCAGATGATCAAACAAAGAAGATTACACAAAAATTTCTTCCCAGTTGTTATGAACTGAACCCGCAAAGTTCAGATGAACCCTTTTACCTGCTGCTGCAGTCCAACTAAGCACCAACGATTTTGCATCAATGATCAAATCTAAATCTGTTTTGAAGGTGTAGTCTTTCTCAAAGGTTCTACAATTGCGTTATCGCCAAATCACCCAGATGATTGCAGCTGGGAGTAAACCGCAAACCAGGTTACCAGAACTGGAGAACAACTTGTGGTCCCATCCATTAGCTAAAGAATACAGTGAGTTTGGAAAAACCCAAGTCCAACTGCCGCCAGGGAAAAGAGAGTACCAAATCTTCTGTGCAATTTTGCAGTGGATAAACAAATGTTCCTGGGACTCTTCAGTATTGCCGCATAATATGCATGAATTATAGAGCATCATTCCCTTGTTTTTCAAAGTGTCAGGTTAGGATTCAAACAAGTTGTTCAGTTTAACATAGCAATGTTTTCCAAAACAACCTGGAGGATGTTACAAAACCCCAACTCTCTTAACTCTAAAGTTCTTAAAACAAAATACTTCAGAACCAGCTCTCCTCTCAGCATTTCCAAACCAAATTTTTTTTTCTTGGTTCTGGAAGGGTCTTTGGGATGGCCTAAAAATCATACAAGACGAGGATGTATGGATAGAGCTGTCAAACGGGCCAAGCTAGGGTCAACCCGTCCCTAGCTTGCCAACCCGTACTAGGGTTAGGATCAACCCTAGCCCTAGTACTATTCACGAACAAGCTCAAAACCCCAACCCTAGTCCTAGACTGGTCAACCCTGACGGGTTGGCGGGTTGGCTTGTTAATGTTATCAATTTAGAAATTAAATTTAAAATTTAGGATTGTTTAGGATTATTCATTTAGTAAAGGTCGAACCTAGGTCAATTTTTTGTTTAACTAGAAGCCCCACCACTGAGTTGGAAAGTGGACGTTTTTATTGCCATTTAATCAACGATATAGCCGGTTACGGCGCTTTAGTTTTCTTACGCAGAGAACCCTAACATCAACTAAGCATTTTACTTTTTTTTTATCATTTTATAAGTTTAAATTAATGTGAGTAAGACTAACTCACTGTTTAAATTATGCTAATGTTTTTATCAATTTATGGCATCCTGAATAAATATGTGATTGATGAATCTAAGTTGTAATTTAATTTATTGATTGATTATTTAAAATCTAAAAATTGTTATACTTGTTTGGGTAGATCCAAAATTAGCTTTATTTATTGATTTAAAATTAACTAATTCTAATATATGTTTGCAAATCATGAATTTTAAAGAATTGGTGGGATTGAGGGATATATTTATTAATTTTGACGGGTTGACGGGTAACCCGCGGATTGGCCCTAGCCCGTCTTGTTTTCTAGTAGGGTTATATATGCCAACCCTAACCCGGCCCGTTTAGACAACAAACCAAATCGGACCGGGTTGAAACAAGCCGGGTTAGAATCAACCCGCAAGACGGGTTATAAATTGACAGCTCTATGTATGGAGGATATGGAATGTGGAGGATATTCATAAAAGTTATGGGATCAGAACTGGATATCTACATAACCCCAATCTTATCCAATGAAACGACATAAAGCCAACTATTGATAATACCTTGAGAAAAGTCAGTGATATCATGCATCAAAAAAGTCCAAAAAATCGTTAGCATTGATCTTCAACAAAACAATAATAACCAAGATACCCTTGTCTGCCGTTAACCAAAAAAGGAAATTTTTTGTATGGTAACATATTCTTCTACATCAACCACGAATTTAATGGTGATTTGTTGATGATCGATCCACTGCTTTTTTCTCCAAGTGAATAGTGTTGGGGGTACCTGCAAAAAATCCTCTGATACTTAAGTTAGCTTAGGTTTTTCACAGATTATTTTAGTGGGGAAGATTGCATACCTTCTAGGGTTGCGAAACCATCTATTTATATGTTGCAAATCAGGATCTTACCTCATTTTGAGCTAAGCATGAATTGCATTAATTGGTCCATGCATGCCTCCTGGCATAAATTTCCTTGACTGGCCCTTGCGTGCCTCGTGGCATAAATTGCATTACCTGGCCCTTGCATGCCTCCTATCATGAATTGCATTGACTGGCCCTTCCATCCCTCCTAGAAGTTTCCAGAAACTTCCTCTATGGTTATGGAATTAACCAAGCCAAATAGTGCAAAGGGTTGGCCCAAACAATTAGGTGTTCACATGCTAAGCCCAAAGAGAGAAGTGTGCATAAGCCCACAGTGGGTCATAAATATTTGCAAGGCAAATCAGAAAGGGAAGGAAAAATCCAGTGAGCCATGACTTGGCTCGTCTAGCGAGCCGACTCGGCCGAGTTGCCTCGGCTCGGCTCAGTTGGGGAGAAAACATCCCACGTAAAACTCAGAGGAGCGTATAAATCCAAGGGATATGGAATTAAACTACACCGTGATGTGCTGAATCAGGGCTACGAGATTAAGTTGTTTCGGGATACACGGAAGAAGTACTGTTGCTGCCGGACAAAATTCAGTCCAACCGCTGGACAGTGCTGCCACCGCCGGCCACCTGCAACTGTCACTGTTGCCGGAGAGGATGACCGTCGCCGGCTGCCGTCGTCGACCTGCTGCTGCACCGTCGCTGGGGAAGATGAACTGCTGATGATGACGTCATGCTGACGTCTTGAACGGTAACGGCCATCTAACGGAGTTATGAATGAACGGACAAAATTGGTTGATGGCAAACGACGTTAGATGATAACGGAATATGCCTACCTTAATGGAATCTTTTGACGGTTTAGTGACGATAACGGAATATTCTAACGACATCGGCATTTGCTGACGTCATTGTCCAGTTTGCTGCTGACCATGCCTATTCTGGTGACGTGGTCGACGCTGGTTGGACGAAGCTGCTGATGAGGCAACGCTGAGTGGTTGGCACCTCCTTGACTTGACTTGGATCCTTTCACATGGGCTTCTATGTATGATTCTTGTGAGGCCTAGCTATTTAGTTTGTTGCACATGGGCTTGCACGTAGAGTGCTTTTAGGGCCCACTTTGTCTATATTTGGCTAATATGAGGAGCATATTAGACCTAAGTTAGCCCATTTTTGGTGTAGAATATTAGGGGAACAAACATCACACCCTCTTAATCCATAACCTGTTATGGGTTAAGAAGTTCGGGTTCCCCAATTCTACTGAATTTGCATTTTTCTGGAGTGTTGCATAACTCGCCCCCAAGCGCGTTGTTCGGAGTGTTATGCAACTCGCCCCCAGGAATGTAATGATTGCGTTGTAGTGTCATATATCTCCCCCCACCCCCACCCCAAATGGTTGAGGTGACATATAACTCACCCCCAGTATGTTGTGGTGTCATGCTGCTCAATGCTCGCGTAAGGGTGCACTTCCCTGCTGCATTTTGCTCGCGCATGGAATGAAAAGTTGAGTTTTTATGCTATCTTGAATTCGCACAGGGGGCCAATCCTACTATTCAAGATGCGCGCAGAGTTGAGATGTGTACATTTTCACATGTCTGGACAGGTGAAAATGTTCGCCACATTTATTGATATCCCATGATGGGGTTACAATTGGAATACGATAAAAATGCTCGAACTGTGCATTCACCCTATCTGCGAGGTGTAGAGACGTTGATGACAGTATACTTAAACTGTACTGTTTTTCTATTTAGGACTGACTGCGGATTTGAACGTTCGCAACAGCTTAAAATTAAACACGAATAATTTTTATAAAGTGTGGAATACCAAAATAATGTTGAATAGAAATAACAAGATAAATTTCTGAATATAAATAACAAGTTAAATACCTGCTGCTTGACAACAGCTGCCTCGTTAAAACCTTTGCGTGGAAAACCCATTGGGATAAAACCATCATAAAGGAAAAAGAGTGCAGCACAACAGGATTTGAAACTACTCCTAATGATAAAACTTCTTCAAGTGGAACTAATTCCATGGCTTCCGTGGTTTTGAATCTTGAGTACCATCGAGGTTCCTTAGGTAGTAAGAGCCACGAGACGCTGGCCTGTCCACTATGTATGGACCTTCCCAGTTTGCTCCGAGATTCCCACAGTTTGGTTCCATTGTGGCTGCTCGGGTTTTCTTCAAGACATATTCCCCTGGTTTGAATGACCGTTCTCTGACTTTACGATCATAGCTAAGCTTGATTGCCTGCTGGTATCGGACCAACTGCTGTAAGGATGTTTCTCTTTGTTCTTCTAGCAACTCTTTATCAAAAGAGAGGTATGCTGTCGTTTTTCCCATATTTGACAACACGAGTTTTGGTAGTCTTGATATGTACCTCGGTGGTTATAAATTCCTCTGTCCCATAAGCCAGATTAAATGGTGAAAATCCAGTGGATTTTTTTGGGATCGTTCGATAGTACCATAATACTCCAGGGAATTCTTCTGTCCATTTTCCCTTCGCTTTCTCCAGCCTTTTCTTGAGATTTTCCATAATAACGTGATTGGTTGCTTCCGCCCGTTGCTCTGAGCATAATAAGGAGATGAGAAATTGTAGCGAATATTCAGGTTCTTGCAGAATTCTTTGATCACCCAGAATCGAACTGCTTCCCATTTTCTAGTACTAACTCGCTTGAGATTCCAAATCTGCAGACGATATTCTTCCGTATGAACCTTTTCAGATCATGTCCGATAACATGTACCAATGCCACAACTTAGACTCATTTGGTGAAATAATCAGTAGCGGCTAGTACGAATTTAACGCCTCCAGGAGCCTTGGGAAGTGATCCGACGATGTCTAGTCCCCACCTAGAGAATGGTCAGGGACTAAAAAATGGTTGCAATTCGTTGGCGGGTCTTTTAGGAATTGGAGCGTGGTATTGGCATGGCACGCATTTCTTCGCGTATTCTTTAGCATCTTTCTTCATGTATGGCCAGAAGTATCCCTGGGCAAGGATCCTGTGCGCGAGACTGCGCCCTACAGAATGGTTTCCACATATTCCTTCATGAGCCTCCGCCAATATCTGTGCCCTTCTTCGGCTGATATGCACCGCAAAAATGGCTCCAAAGCTACAGGTTTGCGGTACAGCTGTCCCTCAATCATTGAATATCTCCAAGCATTCTTCTTCACTTTTGAAGCGAGATGCTCATCTTCTGGGAGTTCACTGGTTGTCAAATACCGAACATAAGGTTGACGCCAGTCTGCAGTGTTTTCAGCAGGACAACTTGAATCATTTATCACTGGACTGTCAACGTTCTCGGTATCTCCATGTGCCAATGCAGATGCCCTCTCGCCCCCACTAGCGTGTTCGAGATCCTGAACAAAGTGGCTGTCGGAGATGCTAGGTAATTCTTGGAAATCCACTACAACGAAACAGGTGGTATCAGTATCGACTTCGGAAGATAGATATGCTAAAGTATATGCGTGCCTGTTTTCCATCCGTGGTCGCCGCCCAATAGAGAACTGGTCGAATTCATTTGCAATCTCTCTCATATGATCCAAATATAAGGCCATCCTCTCTTCCTTGGCTCTGCAGGTTCCCAGAAACTAGTTAACTACCAGCATAGAATCAGTTACCAGCTTCACGTTCTTCGCGTCTAACTGTTTGGAAGCCTTTAAACCGATAATTGTTGCTTCATATTCAGTTTCATTGTTTGAAGCTCGAAATCCCAATCTGGTCGCTTTCTCGATCCTCGAACCTTCAGGAGTAAGGATGACACATCCAACTCCATCTCCACCAACGTTTGATCTTCCTCGAACAAAGGTATTTGGTTATACCCCGAAAAACCGTCCATGAATGATAGTCTCCCGTACCCTGAGGTTGCATCCACCAAATATCTTATCAGCGGTATCGGGTATGGATCACTAGGACATGCTTTATTCAAATTAGTAAAATCGATACAGTCACGAATTTTACCATTCTTCTTTCGAACGGGTACAACATTAGACAGCCAACGAGGATACTGCACTGGTCGAATAAAGCCTGCTTCCAACAGCTTTTCGACTTCTGCAGTAACTTCATATTTTTTTTCTTTGCGCCATATTCCTGATTTTCTGACGAACTGGATGGAACTTCTCATCGATATTTAACATGTGGAAGGCTACATTCGGATCTATCCCAGGAATCTCAGCAAAACTCCATGCGAAAACGTCGGCGTTTTCCCTTAGCAATGTAATCAAACCATCACGTTCGTGTGCAGGAAGATATGCCCCTAAGAACGTTGTTTTGTGCTTTTCATCTCCAGTACGGACCTCGATTAGTTTCTCAAATGTTGGGGGTTCAGCTGCGTTCTCTCCCATATATGATTCTGGAGGGAGAGGATTCTGTAATTGCTATTTCTGTTCGACTCGCAGGATTCGGTTCCCGCTACCTTCTGACTTGTTGTACTCATCCATAGCACTCTCGTGACACTTGTGGGAGGCCATCTGGTCGCTTCTAACTTTCACGACTCCTTCAGGGGTAATAAACTTCAGAAATTGATGATATGAGGATGTGACTGCACCAATCTCTTGCATCCAGTCTCGTCGTACAATCAAGCAACAAGAAACTTCCTAAAATGGACTTGTCAGCCACTGTTGTACGTATCTTCACTTTTCTAATCGCGTTTGTAACTTGGGCACTGAAACCGATAATTGGATTTTCATCCTCTTCGATCAAGTCGTGTGGGAGATTCATAGAGGAATAGGCTCTTGAAAACAGCACGCTCACTGAGCTTCCTGTATCCACAAGAATCCGGTGTACACGAAACATGCCAATCCAAGCAGTTATAACGATAGCATCCACTACCAAAAAGAAGGCTTCTTGGGACGGCTCATACTAAAAAAAATCGTCCCTCCAACATAGTTGTTGTTGGGACACTCAACTCTAGCCGTCCCTAGAGATTTGCCGTTCGTAACTTAACTATTTTACCCCCACGGTATAATAAAATAGTTTCCCTATTTTCTTTTTATTCTTTTTTTTTGGTAAACCTCTTTCAGTTTCGACATTTCTCTTGTTCTTCTCTGCTCAAACAGTTTTTCTGTGTTTTTGAAAACCCTAAAATTAAATCTGAACTCTCTTCGTGAAATCTTCACGATCTTCTCCATCTCCGCTAAGAAAGTGAATGATGCAAACTTAGGGTAAGAATCTCTTTCTCATTCCCTTTGAATTTTTTTTGGAATTCGTGGGAAACGAAGAATTTAAGGGTGCTTTTGTGGAAATCGCAACCTATATTCCCTAATCGCAATCCCTTTCTCAATTAGAGAATATCTGCTCATTCCCCTGGAATTTTTCTGGTTTGCTGTTTGAAACGAAGAATTAATTTGCTCGATTTTGAGGTGAAATTTGTTTTTCTTAGGTTCAATTAGAGAGATTTTGGTAGTTTTGAGTTGAATCTGTTATATCCTTGTTTCATTATTGATTGAGTATGATAATTTTGAGTTGAATCTGTTGTTTTTGAGTTCAGTTTTAGTCCTAGATAGATAATTTTGAGTTAAATATGTTTGTTTCTTTGGTATTACATGATTAAGGGTACATGCATGCTAGATGTGAAGCTCATACTTAGTTGAATGGATTATTTGGTAGTTCTTGCTGCTATTGTATTAGTGTAAACTAAAGAGAACCATCCGATAAATGATTTGACTTCCTATTACCCAGTTTTTGTGTCATATCTGTCAGTAGTTTCGTCATGAAGTCTGTTGAACTTCCTATTACCCAGTTCTTATTTATAGTCACTGATAACTTTGAGCTGTTTTACCATGTTAATATATTCATTAAATAACTTTGAGCTGTTTTACCATGTTGATAACTTTGGTTTCTTGTCAACTCATCTCAGCATGGATTAACTGGGAGGATAGCATGGGTAAGTAATTCTGATTTTATTCCACTTTTACCCCTAAAGATTTGCTTGATCTGGTAACCCTAGTGTGGAATAGGGAGAATCCCACATGGCCACAACATTGTTGAGCAAATAGAGTACATTAAAAATGTTGTATTTTATTCAATTTAAGAAATCATATTCATCAGTTGTCTATCCATGTCAATTTTGATTTATATACTGACACAATAAGATTGGTTTTCTGCAGGGGTTAAAATCTACTTTTAGATACGCTGGGTCGGACGAGAACACATCAATTGAAGTCAGGTATCCAGCTGTACTCGATATCTTTCAAAGAAAGAGATAGGGCACTTTAACTTTGCAACCAAGTGACATTTATTATCTCATATCTGTTTTAAGTTTGTATCTATCTTAGAGAACTAAACATAACCAGGCATCGAGTTTGTCAATCTCATATTGACCAATTGTCTGGAAGGCATCAAAAGCTGTGCGAGGAAATGCTGTGAAATCATCAAAGTCGCCTGGGATGGGTTCTAAGAGGTCACATAACAACAACTGAGAATGTACTATAAAATTCTTGGATTTGTTGATGACCCGCTTATGCGAAAATCATGTGAGTTCTATTATTTATTATTTCAACAAGATACTGTATACACCTTATTCTAGAAAATTTTGTGGTATTTTTTCCGTCTCTCTTTGTTATGAGCATGTCATGCAAAAGAATATGTTTCTTAACCTTTTCGGGCAAAGAACAGTCCTAGATCTTCTTTTGAGTGAATTGGTCAAAGATTTTTGTTTTTTTTTTTTTACTTCAGAAGTATATCACCTTACTGATATTGTTGTTTCTTTTGGTATCCCTCAATTTAGGTTCCTTCATTTTTAATCCGCAAGCTCTATTACTCAAGTATTTCCGTCCATCAATATACAACTATTCAATAGGTGAGAGTCCAATTCTACCGTGTGAAGCTGCTCAAACTGTTCATTTCCATTTTCTCTTATGAGCAAATATGAACTGAGTATATAACTTACGACACAATTTGTTTAGTTAATTTCAGGAGCTATAAAGGGTCGTTCTGGAGCAGAAGCACTCAAATACATTTCCAGTGCAGATGGTGCACCATCTATGTCCGGGTTGTGTACAACTTTGGTAGCCTGAAAATATCACCTTTTGGTTGTTTTACAGATTTTTTTTTTTCTTGTATGAGACTTGGTATTATAAATGACTGAATCTTTTTTGTCAACAACTTGATTTCACGAGTGAGAATCTATTTTGGGATAAAATGCAGTCTGAATGAATGTTTAACAGGTAAAGGGAAAAGCATCCTGCCAAAGCAACTGAAAAGAGAATTCAATTTTTTTCAAACTTTAGCAACGTTTTCTAGGTGTTGCTAATAGTCATTATATGACCATTAGAAATACATCTGGGACGGAATTAAAAACCGGCCCTACATCCCTACATCCGTCCCAAAAAGTATTACTGGTGGTTTTATAAATCCGTCTTTAGAACCCCAAGACGTCCCCAGAAGTATTAGTGACGGTGGATCTAGGGACGTTAACAAAACCGTCCCTAGTACCTTTTTGGGATGGACTTTTGCCTCTTGGGACGGTTTTTTGACCGTCCCAAGAGCCCTTCTGCTTTGTAGTGATCATTTTGGGGAGCATATACACCTATCATGTATGATTCAGAGTACTCAATCTTTGTGTATCCAATCTCCCGAATTTCTGCTCCATTTCCACTGACCAAATCGATATGATTTGTCAAGTACCATTCTTTTAAATGTCTGAGCTTTGTCCTGGTCTCATCTTCCGATGCCCGCCTGGTCATTGAATGGATACTGACGTGGCTGGCGTTAATTACATGTGCGTTAATCACATGTGTTGTGCCAAATTATCCAGGACCTTTCCCAAAATCCTTTTTCACGTACTATTGTAGCTTTCCAGCGTCTATCATTCGCTGGACCTCGATCTGTAAAGAGCGGCAATTCTCGGTCTTGTAACCATGGTTTTTGTGAATTTTGCAGTATTTGCTCTTATCAAGTTTATCACGTGTCTTCGCTGGCAAAGGCCGAGGGGGGATCAAATCCTTGCTTGTTTTCTCATACAACTCTGTAAGTTGTATGTTCAACGGTGTCAGCTTCATATCATGATATTTCTGATATCCAGTTTCCATTCGTTCTCCTTAGTTTTTATCTCGAACTTCACCTCGATCGTTATGTTGTTCGCTCGAACGGTTCTTTGACTTGTCTTTCTTCCCATCATTTGGATGATTGGATGATCTGTTAACATCTCTCGTCTCTCGATCTTTGGAGTCATCCTCAACTCGAGCGTATTCTTCTGCTGGATCATACAGTTCTTCTAGAGTCTTTGGTGGTTTCTTGACCAAGAAACCATACACACCTCTTTGATCATATTGGTATGCTTGTTTGTGAGCTTCGGTGATGACTTGGTCGTTGGCATCATCCTCATCGGCCAACTCTTGCTTAAAGCGTCGAGTAAAATGTCTGATGATTTTTTCATTCCGAATTCCTAGAAGGAACAATACGTGGCATCCCTTATGATCACGTCTGTTGTACTTGTAGTGAGAGCAGAATTCTCCAACCAGCTCATGGTAAGTACCGATCGACTGTGCCGGGAGCTGATTGAACCACTTTATTGCTCCACCAGCCAGTGACTGTGGAAACATTTTGCACACCAACTCATCGTTGTACAACCACAGAGTCATGGCAGTTTCATAGTGTAAAACATGCTAATTTGGATCATCCATTTTCTCATGGAATTAGTGTAAAACATGCTAATTTGGATCATACGAATTTGCCAACATTTCTGCGTCTCTTCTTATAATTCATTCATCGAATATGTCGTTGATGCATGGTTAGTCAATTGTTCTTGGGTTTCGGTGGTTAGTTGTTCAAGTACCCTTTTTTGGGGGGCTATTTGATTTGTGCAACCAAAAAGGAAGATGGAGTGGTTTGTAATGTTTTTTTAGTTGTGTAAGATAGGAATTATGGTGGGTGTTATCTTCTTCTTTTTCTGCCTTATCTACTGGTCACATTTACGATGTTCTTTAAAAAGTCAGTCAGTTAGGGTTTGTAAGAGTCGTTTTAGTAGTGGGTATAGGCTTTGATTCACAAGAGACAAAAGATTACTTGGATAGATATGCTTTTTTCTACGAAAGATTTGTAGAAAACCATGAGTGTCAAGGCTTAAAGGCAATCGAAAGCTTGAAGAAAATGCTATCCGAGGATTTAGCAAAGCTTAATATGGCTTGTCTGAAATGGAGCTTGGGGTTATTACAGATGCTTGGCGACAGATCATAGAATGCAGGCGTGTTCTAAAGTGGACTTATGCCTATGGATACTACTTACCTCAAAGCGAACTTGCAAAAAAGAACTTATTTGACCATTTGCAAGGTTTAGCTGAGTCTGGGTTGGAAAGGCTCCATCAATGTGCAGAACAGGAAATACAAATATATCTCATAGAAGATGAATCGGGTGATGCACACCAAGGCTTCAAGTTTTATCATACAAAGCTATTTGGACTGACCAAAGTCACAGGGAATTACTTTGGAAGCATGGTCCGTGCTCTAGAGAATGTTCTTTCAGGTGTAAACTCACAGTAATGGTATCTGTGATAAGACAAAGAGTCTCAAATTTTCTACTCTATTTATGTTTTTGTGGATGGGAAGTATTTAGAAATTGTTTTTGCAATACATTTTAACTAAGTTGTAAACAGTTGTAGTACGTGGAAATTTTCTCCAGATAGTACTTTTAACAACTTTGCACGAACCTTTACCGTCTATCGATTCATTTTTTAAGTTTTACCCTTGTAAACATTTTTGACTGAACATTCTAAAATGATTGTGGTGCTGTAATGGAGTCTGCTAGTTATGGATGCAGTGAGAGATTGTTGGTCTGGTGGAGAAAATGGAGAAATATTATTGAATAATTTGTTATTCAGCTATAAAAACGGTTGCATAACCTGTTATGCATCTATAAAAATTGTTGCATAACTTGTTTTGCAGTTCAGAAAACGGTTGCATAATACGTTATGTAACAACTTTTTTGTTACTATTAAAACCAACAAAAACAAAGACCGCATAACTTGTTATGCATCTATAATAATATCTGCATAACAGCCTGACGGTTTTATTTGGCCGATAAAAGCCTGTTCGAAAATTTCGAATCCAAAAGACACCATTGATGTCTGTTGATGAAGGAACCTGACGTTTCGTGAATAGAAACCTGTTGGCGAATAAAAACCTATTCCCAACAGGTGCAAAACCCTTTATAAATAGCTTCTCCCAGTTTCGTTTAACATATAAGAAAAATCAATCTGTTTTCTCTGTTTCAAAAAGCATCATCAGAAATCAGTAATCTCTTTGTGTGTTCTTGATTGAATCAAGGGGTACAAACCTTGAATTCAGTTTTCGTTGCAGGGCTTTCATTGTATCCTGAAGGCAATATTTCGCATACCTGTTGTAATCGCCAATTGTTATTGGGAGGGTAGAAATATTTGTCTAAAAGAAATTTATACAAGCCTTGAAAGTTTTGGAGTGCAACACTTTCTTCTCTGATTCATTCATCCTTTGTGAAACCCAATTTTTTCCAACAGTTTTTAGACAAATATTTCTGGCAATGGAGGGTGAATCTTCGAATTCGAATGCTACTGCTCAATCTCTGCAAGTGATGAACCAAACCTTTACTCGATTGGAACGTTTTGATGGTGAAGGTTTTACCCGTTGGCAAGAGACTGTGAAGTTTTTCCTGATCACCATCAAGTTGTGGTACATACTTGAAGATGGATTGGAGGAAATTCCTGCTGCAACTGACAATGACACTGAGGAATTGAAGGCTAGACGAAAGCAGCGTCAGGAAGATGATTTCATGTGTCGTGGTGATATTTTGAATGCTCTGGACAAACATGTGTACAATGCACATCGGAGTATTGGGACTGCAAAGGGATTGTGGACTGCGCTTGACAACAAATACAAGATTTCTGAAGCAAGCAACAAGAAATTCCTGATTTGCAATTTCATGGATTTTAAGATGGTTGACAGTAAGTCAATCATTGCCCAGGTCAGTGAACTTTTACTCATAGTTAATCATCTTAAGGATGCTGGAATTGATCTTGTTTCTGCGTTTGTTGTTGGGGTTATTATTTCTCGTCTCCCCCCTTCTTGGAATGGTTATAAGAAGAAACTTAAGCATGCTGAGACTGACTATGATTTAGAGGCCTTACAACGTCATCTTCGCATAGAAGAGGACTCTCGTAAGAGAGAACTTAAGGATAGTCCACATTCTGAAAACCATTCTAAGGTGAATAGCGTAGAAGAATCTAAAACACCGAATTCCTTGAAACCTAAGAATGATACTCAGTTTAAGAAGCATCCCAACAAGAAGAGTAAGAAGAAGGGCGCTGTCGGCCCTTGCTACTTCTGTGACAAACCCGGCCATTTTGCTCGTGACTGTCGTCTCAAAAAGAAACAACAGCAAAACCAGAAACCAGTACACCATTGTTGGTTTAGAACTGAAAATGATAAATGGGTGCAAGGGATGTGTAAGAAATGTAGGGGATGGGTGCAGGAGATCTATGAGAAGGGTAATAGCAATTGATTGATGGAGATTATATTAATTAGGTTGAAATATATAGCAATTGGTTGCAAATGGTCTTGATTGATGAAATTGACATAGGATTTTTCTGATTATATGGATGATGAGGTAAAGAAATTGGTAGATTCACCATCAGTACCTCAAAGCTTCAAACTAAGATGAGATTGGCAGAGGAAAGTAGGAGATCCATGGATACCAACAAAACCCATTTCAACTGCCATGAGAGACCTAATGATAAAACTATTAAAAATATAATTAAAGGAGAGCCTTGCTCGGATCTAGTTAGACTAGATCCGAGCAAGCAAGCGGCGCCGGTGTTTTTCTCTACTGTAGTTTGAGTGTTTTTTAGGTTGAGTGTTACACAACCTAACATGGGTCGCATAGGTGATTTGGATTATCCCATTGATAACATTAATAGTATCAGGTGTTCTGACCACCGTATTGGTAAACATAATTAGACATTGTCTTCAAAAAATTAAACATGATACGTTGCAAAAAAATAATTGTTTCAAAATTGTCCCTGTTGGAATGGATGGAGTGGGCAAGAGAGTTCTTACCCAGTCTCCATATAACCATTAGAAAATCCAATTTAATTTTGGCACCGGGGTTTGGGTGTTTGTACCCAAACTTTGACTTACCTTGAAATCACTATTTTGAGAAAAACTTTCAGATAGAAGAGTGTTGTTTGTCAAACCGTCATATCAAATCACCCGTCAACACTTAAAGCACAGTCACTTCTTTCCATCCACATGGTGATTAAAGAAGACATGTTTCCGCCAGACCAAGATTGCCAACATTTCTGATTGCCAACATTTCATTCTTGAGGTAATAAGACATATGTACAGGAGACACTTCGGAAGTTTACCTAAAACCTGTAACGCTGCCGTAACATTTCTCCTCTAACATAAATGACTTGAGTAGTTGTTCTTTTCTTTGGATAGTTGAAGATTTTGGGGCAAAGTGATTGTAGTTGGTCTTAAAAAGTTAAAGATTTTAGACTTAAATGTGTCCCAAAGTTTAAATGGTAATTGAGTATGAGTATGAGTATGAGTATTATCCAATTATAGCCAGAGTCAAGTGAACTGAAAATAAATTAAATATCTTGAATACCAACCAAACAAAACTTTGAATAGTCACCACAATTTGGAGTAACAATCCAATGCCCGGGCCGTTACAGCACGGGTCATATACTAGAATTCTTGGGGGAAATAACATTGATGCTTCAATAAAATCCAAAATCTATAATGCAGGTTTTGCTATTATTATTCATTATTCATGACTCTGCTAGAAAATTCTTGGGGGCAATAACATTCTCATTCTCGGTCTGCGCCAGATATATAAGTCAAGCAAAAGCAATGGTGACGCTGAAAGCTCTAAGATGGATTCAGGATATAAAGCAGCAGAATGTAATACTATAAGGTGATAATGGAGATATCAACAACTTTAGATGGGAGGATCAAAACACTCTGAAGGAGTTTCAGTGTCTAGTTAGAATTATGAGTTCTTGTTCTGATATTTTTTTTTAAAGAAGGTCTTCAAACCATGCCACTGATAAGCTTGCAAAACATTCTAGACAAGTATAAGGTTTTAGGTTTAGTAGAATAAACTTGTACTAGGACTTTGGTCCACCCCCCACCCCAATAAATTCCTCCTTTGATCAACAAAAATATTTATTAACCATAAGTACTTACCTTCTTTCCAAAACGATACATGCGTAATATTTTTAAAATTGAAAGTAATTGACGTTCCCCACTTTCTACCGTCGTTTCGAGGCAGATCCTCTGTCTCGAAATCCCCTGTGTCCCTATCCCAACCACCTCGAAATCCCCTGTGTCCCTATCCCAACCACTCATAAGACCCCACGTGGATCTCATTTTAACAACGTCCAAACCCGTTATCTTTTCTCTCTTTCTTCCTTCTTCATAATCCTGTCTTCTGTTATTCTTCGAAACCTCGATTTGAACTCCGCGCATCTAATTTAGTTTATGCGTAATTACTAAGATACTACACCTTTGGTGATCTATATATTGCCCTGGGAGGTGACGGAGATATTAATTTTATCTAGGTGTTCTGGGAGGCAGGCTCGCAACAATCAAGAGATGAAATTGGATTTGAATTGTATTTGTAAAGGTGGTGAAATTCCAGCTGGGATTTGATCCATGTCTTTGATATTGTATATGATAATGAATTTCCAAGTGACTCCCTATTAATTCCCATAGCACAATGGCTTGTATGATTTGGTGAATAATCATCACAAAGGCAAAAAGAATTTAAGGAATGGAAATTGATGGTCATGGAAAATAGTTTATCCGTTTTTAAACCATCAAGGTTATGAAAATCAAAGAAAATCATCGCAAAGGCAAAATCAATTGGTTTCTTCTTTGATTCCAGAGATCTATTTATTAAATCCCAATGGCCTATCACAGTATATGATATAATTTGGATTACATAACTTATAATAGGTTTGAAAGTTCTCTTCTTTTCTTTTTCCTAACCATAATTCAAAAATTGAAATAGAGATTTATGGAAGAACTTACTTGAGTGATCGGCATAAAATTGGATTCTATGATTTTGGCAAAAAAAAAACAAAAAACACTGTGCTTTGATACGAAGAAGGAGAAGAACTGGTTTGCTTTTGATTTTTTCGATTTAATCTAAATATTAAAAGAAGTAACGGCGTTTGATGCTGTTAAAATGAAACCCACACGGCGTCTTAGAGTGGTTGGGACAGGGTCACAGAGAGGATTTCGGGACAGAGGATCTGCGGCGCCTATGTGACACATCGTGGAAGAAAATTTTTGGGAGATATAAAACATTTCCAGACTCCCATGTAACTCTATTGTTGGGACATCACCCCAGATGGGTTTTTGGGGCTTCACTAGGTCATTATTAGTAATTCTTATAACTCGTTAATTATAATTAGTGAATGATTAAATAAACTAATTATCTGATTAATCCTTTAAAAATCAAAAAAAAGTTTTCTTTTCTTTGATTTAGAAGAAGAAGAATGATGATTTTGATGAGCTCTTTTTGAAAAATTTTGGAAGAAATTGATGAAGACATCCTGAAAATAGTCAGAACGACCTTGTACGCCTCTCCCAATTATAATTTTGTTGATTCAAATCCTTAAGAATCAGGATCAAAATATGAGTTTTTCAATAATCATGGCTGGAATGTAGTACTCGACCTAACCGTAAACACCGTATACAATTAGGAATTAACACCAATTTACGGTTGCGAGTGAAGAAATCCCAACCGTGAACCATACGTTCGGCTGTGAAATGAAGACTTCTGGACGTGAAGAAATTCCATCCATATTTAGAATTTGTGGATTGAAAAAAAATTACGGCTACGTTTTCCTAGCATATTTCCTAGCCGAAGTTCAAGTTACGGCTTGGAATATCTAGTCGTACTCAACCTGTTTTTTATTATCAGAACATCCGGCTGGAAAAACCCAGACGATTGTACTATCACGGTTGGGAAAACCCTATACGAAATGAGACCTTTGGTTTTCTTTCCGTGGTTATTAGAATTACTTACGGCGGCTAGGAAATCCTAACCGTGAACAATACATTACGTTTGGCAATTAATTTTTTCCCACCCGTGTACCTATTTCACGTTTAGGAATTTTCTGGCCGTAATATATGGTTTGCGGTTGAGAAATAAGAACTCTCAGCCGTAAACAACTTCAGAAACTAGCTTTTTGTTATCCAGAATTCATAGAATCGAATTTTTAGCTATTTTACATGATGGGTTTTTTTAGTTTTCTTTTTATGATCATCATTTTCACCATAATGAAATTATGATATTAATAATGATTTATGAATGAGAAAAGAAAGAGAAGAAGAGATAATAGAGAGATGATAGTTTTTTTTTTTTACCATCATCATCCTCATCATGATGAAGTTATAATTATCATCTTTATCATGATTTATGAATGAGAAGATGAAATTTTTAATATATTTTTTTTAAATCTTCACCTTCATCATTGTCATCATCTCATCATGATTTGCCAATAAAAAAACAGGAAGAAGATGAAATAGTTTATTTATATATAAGGGTAAATTAAACTATTTATACGGATGAGGTCCCATGTCCATATTTGGGTTTTAGGTCCCAAGTTCCCAAAACCCATGGACTTTCGAGACCCAATAATAGGATTCCTCCGATATACTCCAGGCACCAAGTGACACTGATTGTGACAGCTGGAGGACACAACGAATTTTGGTACGATTAGGACGGAAATGCTTGTTGCCCACAAAATTCCCTCCTGCAACGTGTCATTGTGTTAATGGTTCAACTGTGTATAACGGGACCCTGTTGTTCCCGAGGGGCGAGGTCGGTGAAATCAACGGTCTTGATTATGCCACATCATGAGGCCAAAAAATGGGGGAGGACGTCATGTAGGTTCACGATTCAGAAGCATGTGCAAAACTCCATATGAATACGCTATGCTCATTCCGAAAATTAGCATCTTTAAAATGACTTGGATTTCTTTGTGGAGTCCCCGCATTTGCATTCAACGTACGTACCAAGTAGTAAGAAACGTAATTGATTCTACTCTACTAATACTTTTTGCTATCCTGTTTATTCCTTTTTCCCATTTGTCCCTTCTTATTTTTCTAGTGAAAATTACGTCCACACCCATTTTTTAGATTTTTTTTACGATGATGAACCCACAATGGAAAATCTCAAGCGCGCCCCCAAATTTTGTGAGAAAATTTCTCACAGACCTACACAGTTTATAAAATTATATTTCTTCGCGATTTCTTCGTCAATTTCTTTTCTTCTTCTCTACCGAATTTCTTCACGTGCCCTGAATTTCTAATTTCAGTTTCTACAATCCAAAACTATAGATGTGAAATCAGATCGAGAAACTGTTGATGTGGTTGAGAAGATAATTGTGGCTGCTGCAATCGAATCGGAGAAGGATTTAGGTTGCATGGTGTTCGTTCGGTGTGTTCTTACTGTTTTCAAATCACACATCCTGGTTAGTTTCTTCGGTCAGTCTCTATTAAATCTTGTCGTCGTCTTTGAAAATCTCACGTACGAATTTGCCAACATTTCTGCGTCTCTTCTTATAATTCATTCGTCGAATATGTCGTTGATGCATGGTTAGTCAATTGTTCTTGGGTTTCGGTGGTTAGTTGCTCAAGTACCCTTTTTTGGGGGGCTATTTGATTTGTGCAACCAAAAAGGAAGATGGAGTGGTTTGTAATGTTTTTTTAGTTGTGTAAGATAGGAATTATGGTGGGTGTTATCTCTTCTTTTTTCTGCCTTATCTACTGGTCACATTTACGATGTTCTTTAAAAAGTCAGTCAGTTAGGGTTTGTAAGAGTCGTTTTAGTAGTGGGTATAGGCTTTGATTCACAAGAGACAAAAAATTACTTGGATAGATATGCTTTTTTCTACGAAAGATTTGTAGAAAACCATGAGTGTCAAGGCTTAAAGGCAATCGAAAGCTTGAAGAAAATGCTATCCGAGGATTTAGCAAAGCTATCGACATATATGGCTTGTCAGAAATGGAGCTTGGGGTTATTACAGATGCTTGGCGACAGATCATAGAATGCAGGCATGTTCTAAAGTGGACTTATGCCTATGGATACTACTTACCTCAAAGCGAACTTGCAAAAAAGAACTTATTTGACCATTTGCAAGGTTTAGCTGAGTCTGGGTTGGAAAGGCTCCATCAATGTGCAGAACAGGAAATACAAATATATCTCATAGAAGATGAATCGGGTGATGCACACCAAGGCTTCAAGTTTTATCATACAAAGCTATTTGGACTGACCAAAGTCACAGGGAATTACTTTGGAAACATGGTCCGTGCTCTAAAGAATGTTCTTTCAGGTGTAAACTCACAGTAATGGTGTCTGTGATAAGACAAAGAGTCTCAAATTTTCTACTCTATTTATCTTTTTGCGGATGGGAAGTATTTAGAAATTGTTTTTGCAATACATTTTAACTAAGTTGTAAACAGTTGTAGTACGTGGAAATTTTCTCCAGATAGTACTTTTAACAACTTTGCACGAACCTTTACCGTCTATCGATTCATTTTTTAAGTTTTACCCTTGTAAACATTTTTGACTGAACATTCTAAAATGATTGTGGTGCTGTAATGGAGCCTGCTAGTTATGGAGCAAGTGAGAGATTGTTGGTCTGGTGGAGAAAATGGAGAAATATTATTGAATAATTTGTATGCAGCTATAAAAACGGTTGTGTTATGCATCTATAAAAATTATTGCATAACTTGTTATGCAGTCCAGAAAACAGTTGCATAATACGTTATGCAACAACTTTTTTGTTACTATTGAAACCAACAAAAACAAAGACCGCATAACTTGTTATGCATCTACAATAATATCTGCATAACATGTTATGCAGTCGTGAAAATGAATGCATAACAACTTTTTTATAAGCACTGAAATAAAAAAAAAAAATTGATGCATAACTTGATATGCATCCAAAAATATGGCTGCATAACACATTATGCATTGACGTTTTCTGTAAGCACTGAAATTAACCAAAACAATGGATGCATAACTTGTAGTTTAGAGAATTATTGCATAATTCGTTATGCGTCTTTTGTTTTTTGTGATGTTATTTTTTTAGGCTATATATCGTTTTAGTGGTTGCATAAATAAATTAGTAAAAACATGAACCAAAATATGGCTGCATAACGTTTTATGCATCTTTTGTTGCGTCTGAATAATGTGTTATGCATCTTTTTTGGTGGTTGAATAGTGGTAGTGTATCAAGTTTTCGAAAATTTTGCCTAAAATGATGATCACCTCCGATTTTTTCTTGAGAAACAAAAATTTGATATTGTTGTTTGTACTCGTTGTGTAGCTCTTTTTAAAAGATTTCCAACGATATAAAATTTATAAATTTCCAAGACACCATTTTGTATATATGTTATATCTAATGTGCGTTCCCAATTATACCCCTGAAAAACTAGGATGCATAACCCGCTATACAATCACTGTTCAAAATTTCATATAATTATGAATGTCACAGAACCTAAAATTAATTGTGGACCTAATTATAAATATATTATTTTTTTTGGACCTACACGTAAGTTTCTCCATATATATATATATATACTGTGAAGAACCCCACAAAGCACGCTTTCTTTCTGTATAAACCAGAAATCTTCGTCTGCACCTTCATCAAGTCACGACTTTTGATGCTTCAAAAGAAAGAGTCGAACATTTTGTGTTTGCCGTTGGTGTCTGGTAAGTGAGGTGGTGAAAGATTTTGAATGGCACTCCATTACTGTGGGGTTTTCTCTCTTCTTCTTTATGTGACGACATTCGTCGTGTCGTGTGTGTTGGTTTGAGGGACCAATGGCCTTTAAGACCTCCCTTTTGTAGTCGGGCGCTTGATTTAGTCCACTTCTTTCACCGACTTTAACATCCGTCATCCATAAATTCAATTGTGGATCGAAACTAAAATAGAATTACCGCCATCAGTTCTCCACTTTCATTACCCTTTATCGTATTATAGCAAGATATTACCAAAAAATGTCTTCCAAAAGTTGATAATATTTTGATGTGTCGTGGCCGAGTGTGTACTGTCGGTGCTTGCTTTTAATGAAGCTTCCAAATTGTTTCAATCTGGATATTTTTCAAATGGAATGCTAGATAACTAAAAAAAGTAAAAGACCGAAAACACGTTACAGTACGATTATTGAGCAAACGTTGGAGCACGAACATGGTCTTTCTTTTTAGTATAAGCTGAAATACTAATACACAAGGTATTGAAAGCCTGAAGCGGAGTGTGAAACGTTTTTCAGTTTTAGGAAGTGATGCATATGTCGAAACGTAAAGCGTCGCTTCATGGTTGATGTTTGAAGCAGATGTTTTCTTATCAATAAATTAGTCGTAACTAGTAATTATAAATTTATTAGGAAGATAATATCTATATAAATTTTATATAAGTCTAATTTTTATCAAAAACAAAATGTGTATACAACAGTTCAATCTACTCCAGATTAGTGGGAGGTGGGGTGTTCAATTCCCTCTTAAAACATTTATATTTTTCTTTTGAAATCTTTAAAAATCACGCAAATTTTTTAAAGCTTCAGAGAAAAATGCGTTTCACATGACCGCTTCAGAGAAAAATGCTGAAATTTGAAGCGAAAAATACGCTCTGAAACGTGAAGCATACGCTTTTTAAAAACCATGACTAATACGGTAGAAGCATCAAACCATTATTAGTCTCCTATTCGTTGGTAAACGTATTTCCAACATTCGTCTCCTTCGAGTTTTATTGTCATTTTTACGGCATAACTGTATTTGTCATCATTTCTGTGATTCAGAGAAATCTGCAATATTTATACTCCCGTTTTGTTGCAAATAACTTGATCTTAGAGTTATTTAGGGTTTGGGTTGTAAATTTAGCGTGGTGGAGTATTTGGGTCCTAAGTTCGTCCATCTTTGAGTTTGGGTCGTTGACACGTCAGCCAACTATTGATTTTAATCAAACTGTTAGGGTTGTCAACCGTATCCAGCTTCTTACAGTTGCCTCACCTTTTCCCTTTGCTCTTTCTCCCTGACTTCCTCTCGGTAACACTTAAATGGCGGTTTCTCACTTCTGCTCCTCCTCCATTTCCCTCTTCTAACCTCTCCATGTAACACCAAGACCATGTCAGTCCTCACAGATAATTTAAATGATAACAGTGGTGAAAATAGTACAGAGCAGGAAAGCCATTATATATTGATTCACGTGAAATCCCAATTCATTGGATGATTTATCATCTAGAGATCCATTTTTTAAATCTCTTTTTATTGATTTGAAAAATGAGAAGAAATCTTAGCGACTAAATCGATAAGTATTGATGTTGTGGTTGACGTGCGGTTTGATTTATTTAGTGTGCTTTTAGTTCCTAAAGAAGTACTGCATAGAAGAATCAATTACAATCGAGAAAAATATAACGAAGTTATGAAACAGATAATTCTCCCCTAACAGTTCGACCTAAATCTGTAGTTGATTAATAGGTCAATGATCCAAACTCAAAAATGGACAAACTTAGGATCCAAATCTTCTACCATGCTAAAACTTAAGACCCAAATCTTAAAAAACTCTTGATCTTAATTATATATTTTTGATCACTAAAGAATTTAGTGGTGGCGAGTTTTGAACTCAGGTCACTGGTACCAGAGAAACCGGGACTTAATCTTACTTTGGGTTTTCTTGAAGATCAGCAAAACAGATTTCTAATTAAGCAGTGAAATTTGTTGTGTTATGCATGTAGACACAGAATAACGCACATTTATAACGCATGCGAAGTACTGATTATCAAGACCAAGCGAAGACAATCGCGTACAACTTATTCAGAATGACGCATCGGATGCCGTCAGTTTAATCACGAGAAAAGTGTGAAGAGCCATGCGATGTTATAGAGCACGTGCGAAAAAAATCAATATAAACGTGCGTTAAGACGCACGCCAGATCCGAAAATAAGGATTTTATTAGTTGTCATCCACTATGTAAACCCTATATAAGGACCGAGCGATCATATAAATGTAAAACAAATTAGTTGATGCGGTGTGGGCTTATTCACCCACCCTACGTGTTCTTATCTTAATTCAAAGGTCCGCGTTCTTCCCATGAATCGTAGTCAACCAAGTTTGACTTACGGTTCTTAACTTAATTCAAAGGTCCGCGTTCTTCCCATGAATCGTAGTCAACCAAGTTTGACTTACGATTCTTAACTTAATTCAAAGGTCCAAGTTGTTTTTTAAAAAATGAAAGGATTCAGTTTCGAACCCACGACCTCCTGCGCAACAGGAGTGACCTTGAACCAGCGTTCCAACTTGATTTTTTTGTTGTTTATTGGACTTTATTGCTCTATATACGAACCAAAAACCAAAACTAGGAAAATAAACCAAACATGTAGTAGTATTTTGTATGGTTCCACAGTATCGATTCGCAAATTTCAAAAAACGATTTACAATTCGATTCACGATTTAAAAACCTTGTTCCCAAGGGTGTGATTGACATTTGGTCCTTACATTTGTTTGTATGGAAATCTAAAAATCCCTCGGAATCAAACAAAATCTTGACAGAGACCATATGCTCCGGTCGTTTCTCTCACTAAGATTCCTTACCAAAGGTTTTGATTAACGATGGGAATACCCTTTCAGGCGTCAAACGAGAACTCAAAAGCTTCATTTTCCTTCTTCTTATTCAGTGAATCTTTATTGTATTTTTCTCATTTGATGTTTTTGTAATGGAATGTAAAAATATATTCCTATAACTTATCTATTAATTTCTGCCCCTTTTCTGTGTTTCAATATTAAATCAAGAGAACTTATAGTTGAACAGGAGACATTGTGAAGAAATAAAAGACTTTTGATTTTTCTTTTCAAGATTTACAGGATTACCAACCCCTTTGAATCGAACTTGATCCACTGAATCACGTGTTGATACTGCCGGGTCACCCGGTTCTCAGTATGAAAGCCGTTTTTCAGTAAATTTACTGGGTCACTGATGGCCCAGCCCAGAAAAATGACCGGGTCACTGATTCACTGGGCCGATCGGCCGTTCCGGACCGGTTTTCAGAACACTGGTTTAGACAAGGAATTTAGGAGAAAGAAAGATTGTTTGTTCTCCAAGTTAGAGTTTTCTTGTTATTTTGTATCCAAATGAAAAATCCAATGAATGTTCTTATGAATTTTATGATGATTATTTGAATTCTTTCTATAGATTTCATTAAGGGTGTAGTTGTAGGATTCCCTGCAACTACAATGCAGTAGAGTCGGCAAATGCTCCTTCAGATAACTACTTCTGTGACACTAACACCAACGTATATACAACTTAGGAATGGGTTCCAACTAAAGATTGCTTTCTCCGCACACCTTATTGCCTTTTTCCATACCATACGATGCGGGTGGAAATACGTTTGCCAACCAATAGGAGACTAATAATGGTTTGATCCGTATTAGTATTTCAGCTTATACTAAAAAGAAAGACCATGTTCTTGCTCCAACGATTGCTCAATAATCGTACTGTAACGTCTTTTCGGTCTTTTACTTTTTTTAGTTATCTAGCATTCCATTTGAAAAATATCCAGATTGAAACAATTTGGAAGGTTCATTAAAAGCAAGCACCGACAGTACACACTCCGCCACGACACATCAAAATATTATCAACTTTTGGAAGACATTTTTTGGTAATATCTTGCTATAATACGATAAAGGGTAATGAAAGTGGAGAACTGATGGCGGTAATTCTATTTTAGTTTCGATCCACAATTGAATTCATGGATGACGGATGTTAAAGTCGGTGAAAGAAGTGGACTAAATCAAGCGCCCGACTACAAAAGGGAAGTCTTAAAGGCCATTGGTCCCTCAAACCAACACACGCGACACGACGAATGTCGTCACATAAAGAAGCGAGAGAAAATCCCACGGTAATGATAGTTAATAGGGGAAGCCGAATTTACTAGAAGGAAAGCTGATTCGGTCTAAAATATTTGACTTTAGGTCAATATTGGATGGATTTCATGATAAGCTTTCCCCTCATCTATCTTTTCTTTTTGGAGCTTACTTCGACATCATCCTCTCTGTTTATGTGTTGGTAGTTATCTTTGTCATCTAAATTCTACGCAGCTGACTCGACTACTTTTTTTTATTTTACTGATGTTCAAGAACTAAACTAAAATCTATAGTTCACATCATAACTTCTCAAGGGATCGAATATATTCGTATATGATATGCAAAATTGGGTAGTAGAGTCGTACGGATATCTTAACTTTAATGATGTTTTGATGGGTATACATGAGATAAGACAATCGCTGTTTAGCTCATGAAACTGTAAAAATGTGATGCTTAAAGTTAGATTACCCCCTTTTCTCTTTTTACAGTGCAGTAACATGTGTATTTTAAACAGGGTTTGAACATTGATGAAGCTACAAGTTTAAAGGAAAAGGTTTTTCACCACAAAATATATTGGAATTGAGAGAAAGCGCATTACCATTTCTGCAACATATATGCAGTCCTCACTGATTTAGTTCTTCACATTCGAGGTCAAATTAATAATCTAAGAATTTGGATGTTAGATAGGATTGGTTAATCGGTGTTTAATAATAAAAAGAAATTAGGGTTTAACGTGATGTGTACGACTAGTGTATTTTTTATTTCTTTGACAAGGAAAGCTGATTTTGAATCCACCCAATGTTGGCCCAAAGTCAAGTAACCTAGACCGAAATCAGCTTTTCTTCCCCTAATAAAAGTGGCTTTTCCCCTATTAATTTTCCACGGTAATGGAGTGCCATTCAAAATCTTACACCACCTCGACACCAACGGCAAACACAAAATGCTCGACTCTTTCTTTTGAAGCATCAAAAGTCGTGGCTTGATGGAGGTGCACAGGAAGATTTCTGGTTTATAGAAAAAAGAAAGCGTGCCTTGTGGGCTTCTTCACAGTATATGCCCAAATCACACTCTTAATCATGAGTACATTTGGATTAAAATAAAACTTCAGTTACCTGCCAATCTGCCATATATCTTTGGATACTTTCCATAGACTATATTTGTTGCTCTTTTGTTTTTAAATGTTATCAAGACCTTTTGAATCACTCATGATATGTATGATGCACTGTATGAGTGTCATGAAGATGGAAAATGCGTTCGTCCCAATTTGATTATAAAAATCCAATTTTGGCCGAGAATTGATGGTAATTCTCTACAATACAATGGGAGATATTAAAGCAACCAGGGAAGGTATTAAACAAAGCTGTTCAGCTGAAGTGGCATCAGCAATTGAAGCTTCTAAAAGCCAAAGGCCATGGAAACCCATGCACGAGACACAACAAATCTCGTCGCACAAAGAGATCGAGAAAAACCCCACAATAAAGAAGTTCCGTAGAAATTCTTACACCATCTCACGATATGGATTAACCCCAGCTCACTTGATGCCTTCAATCGCGCAATAAAAGATTTGAACCACTTCACAGAGTGCCCATGTGCACCATTGGGTAGATGGGAAGAAGTTAATGCACACCAATAATTCCGTTTAGGTGGGTTGGGTTGCCCTCTCCGGTAATCATATATAAACCAACTCATTTTGCTATATCCATCACAGTTCAGCAAGTAAAATGGCTTCTTATTGTTTTATTTTTGTTTATAATATTGTGTTCCTCCTGGTTTCGGTTCTTCTTGTTTCCGCCTCTGGGGATCACCCAAGTGTCATTGCCTCTGTTATCCCTTCCGGTAAGTACCACCGTAAAAGTGATTTTTATCTCTGTTTTAATTATCATTTTTTCCAGCATATACACCAGTTAGCAGCTCTGTATTAAGTTCAATATCGGTGTCGTTGTCAAGTTTTAATTTTGTCGTCAATCTTGTGGTTTTTATGCAGTAGATACAGGAGCTCTTGCTACAGATAACTACGTCTGTGACACTAAGAAAAATGTATACACGACTCAGGTTTGGGGTCCAACTTCAGATTGCTTAGTCTGTACAGCTTATTGTTATGGTGGGTGTGCTGCGTTGCGCACCCACGGAGCGTTATCCCCGACATGCACACGTTCAGGTAGAAACGTTCGTTGCGAATGCTGTTGTGTAAAACCAGCATCTCCTCCACCACCCCCGTCATGTCCTCCTCCTACTCCTCTTCCACCACCCCCACCATGTCCTACACCTCCTTCGAGCGATCAGTGTGAAAATGGAGATACATACACAGAGACTACGATGCCAAGCTCAAATTGCGTTGATTGTACAAATTGGTGTAAAGAAGATTGTTCGGAGTTAGGAGGGCGTGTGATCGAGAACAAGTGCGCCATAGGTGAATCTAAATTTGTAAGGCGTTGCAAGTGTTGCTGTCGTGGAGGAAAGTCTGCTCTAAAGTTGTCCTAGTTTTCCTTCGGATGTTACATGGACCATGCGACTACAAGCTACTGTCACCATTCAATGTAACCTCCAGCCCATCAATCAATCATAAATAAGATCACTACAAGAAAACTTGGTTTAAGCGACCAAAATCTTAGCAAGCTCTCAAAATTTTGGTCGCTTTAATAGTTAAGCAACCATGTTTGCAATTACCAAAAACTTTGGGTGCTATTAACATGCCCCCATTAAATCGTAGCTACTAATTAAATTTGTGGGTTGCTCCAGCCTTTTTCCCAGTAATACATAGCGAGTGGAATAGTAGGTTAATAGCTATGTACTTCAAGCTACCATGTATCAGCAATTCAAAATATGTTTGGCTGCTAAAAACCTGTCTCAGCAACTAAGGTATAGCGACCACCAATTCAGAAAAGGAAAGTGGATGATTCTAATAATGGGAAAGGGAAGCGATCACCAATCTAGTGTTTGATGTTTGATATTGAGATGTTTAATTTTGATTTGTAGAAATTTTACGAGGTGGGTTTCTAATAGAAGTTCTATAGTAATTTTACGAGGTGGGTTTCCCATTCTTTCTCATTTTGCTAATCATTTTCATTCAATTGATTTATACACATTCGTAGTATTCAATCCAAAATATATATATTCTACATATTTTCTACGATAATAATTCACTTGTTCATTCCGTCCATTTCTAATACAATACTCGAAATTCTATCTAATTGAAAACCGAAGGTAATTACTTCCAATCATTACCTAGCTCTTGGCTTTCTATTGGCCAGATAAATTTCAAAAATCGTATTCCTTGTTCGTTTTGTAATTAGCACAATTTTGTATGATCTTAAATACTCTTTATATCCTAATTGCGTTATTAAAAAAAATTTGGGACAGAAAAAAGAAAGAATCGGAAAAATCTGATTCCTATGATTCAACATGAAATTGTTTTAGGTGTTTTATCAAAACCTTGAAAATTTAAAAATTATATCATTAATTCCTTTTTTTTCAAAAAATCGGTGGAACTTGGTCAATTTTCCCGATTTACTGTCAGTAGTTCCCATCCTCGGTGAACTAATGATGGACATTCAGTTAAAATAATGGATAACTGGATAAACCAATTTATGTAAGAGAAATTGAGTAAGGTCGAGCGAATTGGATAACATTGATAGATAAAGGGTGAAATACACAAAGGTCGATGGACATTCAGTTAAAATAATGGATAACCAGATAAACCAATCTATTTAAGAGAAACTGAGTGAGGTCCAACGATATTGGGTAAGATTGATGGATAACAAGTTAAATTAAGTCAAAGCGAAGGAAATTTAGTTTATTTGATCGATAACCATATAAACTCATGGAATCTAAAAAAAATTGAGTGAGATCCAGTAATATTGGACAAGAATGATAAATAATGTCTTTAATTAATTAAGGTCGATGAACATTCAATTAAAATGATAGATAACTAAAGAACCTTATGATTTTTGGGAAAATCTGAGTGAGGCCGATTGACATTGGGTAAGATTGACAAATAACAAGTGAAATTAAGTGAAGCCACGAACATTCGGTTTATTTGATAGATAACTATGTGGCGAAATTGACTAAGGTCGATCGATTGAGATGCACTTGTATAAACCAAACAGTAGGTTTCGGATAACAAGGCCGGTCTAATTTATAATCAGGAATCTATTTTTAATGACAAAGCTGGTTCAAGTAGTGATAGTGTGTTATACCGAAATTTAAGTTCGAATGGACATTGAGCTTCATATTTAATGATTTCGATGATGTATCATTCTAAGTTTCAAGTCAGAACTCTTCTGAAGCTTCGTGGTTCATAGTTTGTATGCCATTTTACCACATTTAAAGTACGAATCGACATTGAGATTCATATTTATCTATTTTGATGATGTATCCTTCTAAGTTTGAAGTCAGAACCCTCCTAGAGCTTCTTGGTTCATAGTTTCGTTGTCGTTATACCGAATTTGAAGTTCGAGTTGGAATTGAGCTTCATATTTATCGATTTTGATGATGTATCATGCTAAGTTTGAAGTCAGAACCCTCCTGAAGCTTCGTTTTTCATAGTTTCGTTGTCGTTATACCGAATTTGAAGTTCGAATCGACACTGAGCTTCATATTTATTGATAAATATGATGTATCATGCTAAGTTTGAAGCCAGAACCCTCCCGGAGCTTCGTGGTTCATAGTTTCTATGCCGTTATACCAAATTTGAAGTTCAAATCCATACTGATCTTCATATTTATCTATAATGAATAGTAGAAATTACTTCATGACCTATATGACTAGTAGAAATTACTTCATGACCTATGCGGCTAGTCGAAATTCAAACCGGAAACACACAAAGAAAGCACAAAAACACAAAGAAACACACCAATTATCGATTTCATTTTTCATTTCCCGATTCATTCTTATGTATTTTTTGGATTTTTTTATATCATAATGTCGATAACAATGTCCTAAATTTATTAATATTTTTTTTGGATTTTTTTTCTTGTCAAATGTTGATAACAAAACCGGATACATGAGTTCGTATTAGCACAAACAGAAAAACACTTACTTCTCAATCCGCATGATCATTCCAAATATAATATCAACCGTCAAGATCTTTTTCTTGATCCGTATGAGTGGATCAAACGAAATGTGGTCCTTCGATAATTTTAGTTTTCATTTTGGTTGTATCATCAACTACTCGAACTCTAATTCTTTTTGGTTCTCTCTTTCTTTCTTCCTCTCCTCCGAAGCACACCGTCGGAGCTGCATCACAGAAAATCATCAATTGAATACCTCAGATCCACCTTCTACAAACCCTAAATCAAACGAAACCCGATTTCAATTCGTAATCTGCTACTGATTTCTTCTTTCACCGATTCAATCTCAGAACTCCTTTCAATTCTTCATTCAACATCTAACCTAGCCATAAGAATCATATCTCTCCATCCCTGAACATCGAATCAATAACATAAAATTCATTATCTCTTCCATCTCTGATTAAAGTTTCTTAATCATGGGTTCGATTTGTGGAATTGGTGTTGCTGCTGCTAGAAATCAAGATGGATGGTGAATTATAGTTAGGGTTTGAACAAGAAATTGGAGATGAAGATTTTAACTGAACTGTAGATGGAATTGATTACATAAAAGAAGGAATTGAAATCAAGATGGATGGTGAATTACAGTTAAACCTCATCATTTCTAATGTTTATAATTTTGTTTTCGTGGCCATACAAACACTGAAGTTCGGCCGTACAAAGATCTTGAAAGTAAAATGCTTAAGAAACTAAAGAAATCAATGTTTTTCTCTGATTTTGCGGCTTTTTATGGGATCCCATATTATGAAAATGTAGTTTCAGATGTAATTAGGATTTTAGAGGGGTTTTTTGTCTGGTAATACTTGTCTGAGGCTTTAAGCATCTCATTTTGATTGTTTGATAAACATTTTGTTCCATGCTTATTATGTGTTTGTTAATATTCCTCTGAGAAATAATTATTTTGAAGTGATTTATAGTGTGATTCATTCAGTAACTTGAAGGAAGTTCTTTGATAATATAGTTGGATTATAGTAGCCTTTGATAATATGGTTGATTATAGTAGGTCTTTCTCTGTATTGTTAGCATGGGAGATGATGTTCGAATCAATCATATTTTTGTTTGTCATGCACCCATTTGATGTTGGAGATCGATGTGAAATTGATGGAGTTCAGGTAATTTTTTTTTTACCGAGTATTATCTTTCTTTTTTGGAAATGGCCTTGTTGAATGTTTTCTCAAGAAACTCGTTTTCATTGAAATTTCAGATGGTAATTGAGCAGATGAATATTCTGACCACTGTGTTTCTAAGGTTCCACAATCAAAAGCTAATCTATATGTAGGTAGGACATTTGTGTCCACCTTCATTACATTTTTGGATCATACTAGGTGGTTCAAACTACCTGCAATGAACCCCATTTGCTAAAATATCTGCACAAGCATTTCCCTATTTGTGGATATATGATTCGTACTGTTCAGTTGATTGATAGTTGCATTTTCTGTAGGAATTGATGCAGAGGTCAAGGACATGTGATCCATTATGTTCAGTTGATGATGTGAGCTCCCAAGATTTTGAAGCGAGTTACCAGCCAAAGACTGATTTCTTGAAAGCGTTTGCAATCGTTGGAGCAGCTGCGGCTGGGGCTGTGGCAATTAATCACTCATGGGTTGCTGCCAATCAGGTCCATCCCCATGTTTTGTTTTCCTGAATCGTCATTTAAATTGTGCTTTCATTGATTGCTTATGAGTAGAACCATTGCATATAGCCATATAGGTTAAGTTTCTCTTTAACACTGTTCGTTGTTTATCTCCATTGAATTGCCTAGACATGCAAAAGAACTTGCTGACACTGGTTTAACTGGAAGTTGTATCATGGTACAGGACATAGACATGGAATTGGTATTCGGATTAGGATATGCAGGGATTATCTTTGAGGAATCTTTAGCATTCAATAAAAGTGGAGTTGGATTATTGATGGCAGTTAGTTTATGGGTTATCAGAAGCATCGGGGTAAGATTCATTTCAATTTCTTGAGATTTCAGCTTAATGGGAAAAGTATATAGAAACATGATACTGGCTATTTTCTTTTTCGAAATAATCAGCTGCTCCTTTCATTTCTAACCTCTCTTATCTGGAGGTTTTCATGTTTGTTTCTTTCCCCTATTAAGTTCTTATTTGTTTGGTTGTGACAATTTGTTGTCTTTTCTGGTACAGGCTCCCTCGACTGATATAGCTGTGAATGAGCTCAGTCATACATATGCAGAAGTTAGTGAAATAGTATTTTTTTTTGCTTGGTGCAATGACCATAGTAGAGATAGTTGATGCTCATCAAGGATTTAAACTGGTTACTGATAATATAACTACTCGGAAGCCACGGACTCTTCTTTGTGTGGTGAGTGGTCGCTACTCCTCATTGACTGATTCTTCTGATTCCATTTCCATATTATGACATGGTGTATTGGTGTTACCTCTGTTGTTTCTATTGAGCCATTTGCTCCAAAAGCATATAAGTAAGGTGTTATGCACTTTTTACTGTCAGATGCCTACATATGTATTATACAGCCAAACTAATCCTTGAAGTTGTTGTTCACACTATTGTAAAATGCATTCTCAGCAGAAACATGTATATCTGTTTTTCATTCTAAAAATCTGCAAGGACAGAGAATCACTGCCATATTTTGATGGCTCATGTTATGAAGTTCTGGTGGCTTCCGATTATCCCATCCATGGCTAAGCTGAAATATTGAAGTACATTAGATATAGATTTTCCTAAGAGTATAGTCATGAAAATATATTCTTGATATAAGTATACGTTAGATGTTTTTTGATATCTTCATGTGATTGAAATGCATGACGTTGCTGTGATAACACCATGGGTTTTTGTTGTACATTTCAGGTTGGAATTGTCACTTTCTTTCTAAGCTCAGTCCTTGACAACCTAACATCCACCATTGTGATGGTCTCGTTATTGAGGAAACTAGTGCCTCCATCGGAATACCGAAAATATGTCCCAATCATGTCCTTTGTTTCAGATGTTCCTGGCTAATAATGACATTCTTCATTAGATCATTTCTAAAATTTATATTATGAATATCATTATCTTTGATTTGACATGTTCGTGTTTTGTATAATCTGAATTAGTAACATTGTGGCAAAAAGCAGACTACAAGTTGTGGAGATTCAGGATTTGCTGGTTTCTTTACACTTGAATGATGAATGATCAGATAGGAACTTAAACACAAGAATGATGGCAGTATGAATCTCTTATTATGATCTTGGTGCTACAAAGTCGAAGGAGTGTTCATCTTTAGTTTCAAAATTAAGGAAATTGTAATCAGCATTTTTTAAAGAAATGATTAGTTTGTATTTTTGATCTTTTTGTTCCTGTAAAGATTGTTTTTTTTTTAAAAGAAATGATGTAAATTGATCTATGTGATACAATAAAACTTGATTCAGTTTTTAATTTGGTTCATAATTTGTTTTAGTATCAATTTTAATTGTAATTTTAATTTTAATTTCAATTTGGGATTATCTAAATCGAAATCGGCCAGATACTTCCGGCACTAGAACAACAGATGTAACGGTTAAAAAGTTTGGTAGCTCAAAAATGTAGGAAACCAACTTCAGGGCAAAACATTTGGTAGCTCAAAAATGTAAGCAACCAACTTCGGTAGCTCAAAAATGTAAGGAACTAACTTCAGGGCAAAAAATTTGGTAGCTCAAAAATGTAAGCAACCAACTTCAGGTATTTCACTTGCTCTATTATGGTTGGTCAATCTATGAAGCGATCGGCGTTTTACTTGCTCTATTATCGTTGGTTTATCTATGAAGTGATCAGCGTTTTACTTGCTGTATTTTGGTTGGTCTAGCTTTAAAGCGATCACTATTTTGCTTGCTCTAGGAAGGTCGTTCTAGCCATGAAGCAATTAAGAAAAAAGACGCTATGTGATAATTGCTTGATTACTAAAGTGATTGCCTAGCTGCTCTAGACTTGTAAAAATCCCACCTTTTGCAACTCGGGAGCGAGAGCCAAATTAAGTCGCTTTAAGGGTTAGAGCGACTCAATATGGGCTTTTCCAACCAAAAATGACTGGTCGCTTAATCCAACTTTTCTTGTAGTGGATGGGATCCATCAAGAAGCTTTTATTTGTCACTGTAACTGCTAAGTTTTAATTCGTATTTATCAACTGTAAGTTTGTAACTGTTAAGTTTTAGTTAGTATATAGGACCAGGGGTGAGCATGGAACGGTATGGTCCGGTTTTCACCTCATCCGCATCCAATTCAATTCACTGCGGATTTCAAATTTGGCATCCGCAACCAATCTAACATCCAACTGTTTTGCATCCAGTGGATGCACGAATGAACGGATTGGGTGCGGATAATCCAATGGACTTGTGTTAGTTAAGATTTATAATGAAAAAATAAATCCAATATAGATGACTTCTTATGGAACCTACACAATTTATTTATGTATACAAATACAGAAATGCCATGGAAAACACTCAAAGTAAACACTTTAAAAGTTCCAAACTATCCATATATTTTCTAAAAACTATATAAGTACCGTTAATCTAACGGGTATGGATGTCCAACGGATTTTCAAGGTTGTATCCGGGTCTAATCCATAATCCGTTGGATTTCAAAAATCTCATCCACGCCCAACCCGTTAGCGAACGATCTGGGCATCCATCCGCACAAATACGGTTGGTCTCGTCTAAATCCGCAGATGACGGATAAAATGTTCACCCCTAATTGGACCTCAAGGAACATGTATTCAGCAAGGGAAAATTAGGCGCAGGCCTAGAATTATTTTTTTTCTTACCGCCAGGCCCACAATTACTTTTCTCTACAGTCGCACCCAACATTATTTAAAATTTTTAAAAACGTGCAGAATTCCTCAATTACCCATCACCGTTTTTGGGAAGTTCTATTAACTCCCGAAAACGGTCAGAACATTTATTCCTCTCACCCGTTTCTTTTCTATTCTTCTCATTTATTCCTCATCCGTTTCTCACCAGTTTATTTTTCTATTCCTATTCCTCCATAAACGTACCTGCAAAGATTTTCTTCTACATCATTCAAACAAATCAATCATTTAAAACCGACGATTGAAGTTGATCAAACCCTAAAAATCAATTTCAAACTCTAAAAAACCTTAACCCTAGAATTTAGTAGAACCAAAATGGATGAAACACCAACAAAAACACGTCTTCAGAAATCAAAAGAGAAGAAATTAGGTACTAAAACTAGTTTAATCGATCTTATTCTTGCATGCATTCGGTACATTTGATTTTTTTTTTCAATTTTAATTTTTGTTCTTGATGATTCAGATGAAGAAAAATGAAGTCGAAGAAACAGAAAAAACCCGGTGATATTTATCATTAGCTTCATCTGTTAGTGTTTGATTTTTTTTTTCCAATTCTTTTTTTAATCTTAAATTTTGTTACAGTAATTGCAGATGATGAACCGGAAAAAAAAGTAAACTTAAAAAGAAAACTGTTTCTGGTGAGAGTTTCATCCTGAATACCCATAATTTGTTTTGAGTTATTACTTTATTCTTCTTCGATTTTAACATAATTTTCTCCTCAATGTGATTTTACTTGTTGATGTTCAAGATGAACAAGAAGAAACTGATAGTGACAAACCACTGAAGGAGATGCAAATGAAAGCAAAAGGAGATGCTCTGAAAAAGAGTATGAAAGTCTCTTGTATGCATAACTAGTTCTCATGTGTGATTCTGTATAAAATAAATCTGCATAACTTGTTCTGCAGATGCATGACAGGGTATGCAGCATCAAATTAATGTGTGTAACTTGTTATGCAGATGCATGACAGGTTATGCTTACAAAAAAAAAACACTGCATAACACCCATTTTGAACCTTGCATTTTTAGGGGCCACTCAAAAGGAATTAGGGGCCAACACTAAAACAAAATAGGGTCACCCAAACTTAAATACAGTTCACCCCTTAAAAAAAAATTGTAATGACAAAATTACCTTTAATAATCGGAAGTTAAACAACAATTCAGTAGTTTTTTTTTTCTTTTTTTTTTCGATTTTTGGTGCGACCATAATCGGTAGTTGTGATCCAAAATTAGGATCAGATTACTTGAAATCAAAATTTTGATCCGAAATTTTCTTGGATTTGCAGCAGCAGAAACATAATCGGTAGGTAACAATCTATTTTACCTACTGATTATGGTTGATGTTCTTGGATTTACAGTTGCAGAAACGTAATCGGTAGATAGTAATCTATTTTACCTACCGATTATGGATGATGTTCTTAAGAAACGATGAACATCAACCAGAATCGGTAGATAAAATGATTGTTATCTACCGATCATTCTTCATTCAAAAAATTCAATTTTTCAGTACTAAAAATTAAACACAACCGGTAGATAATGAACACAATTAACTACCGATTATGGTAGTACCAAAATTCGAAAATTGAAGATTTTTTTTCAAAAACTCATTTTGGGGCCAGTATATAATCGGAAGTTTAATTAACTTCAAATACTACCGAATATGGTAATTCTCATTTCAAAATGCCACTATATAATCGGAAGTTATGTTTACTTACCTTCCGATTGTTATACTTCCAAAATTTGGAAATTAAGGTTTTTATCCAAAAACTCATTTTGGGGCTACTATATAATCGGTAGTTTTATTAACTTAAAATACTACCGAATATGGTAATTCTCATTTCAAAATGCCACTATATAATCGGAAGTTACGTTTACTTACCTTACTTCCGATTTTTATAATTCCAAAATTTGGAAATTAAGGTTTTTATCCAAAAACTCATTTTGGGGCCAGTATATAATCGGTAGTTTTATTAACTTAAATTACTATCGAATATGGTAATTCTCATTTCAAACTGCCACTATATAATCAGAAGTTAAGTTCGCTTACCTTACTTCCGATTGTTATAATTCCAAATTCGAAAAATTAAGTTTCTTTTTCAAAAACTCATTTTGAGGCCAACATACATTCAGAAGTTAAATTTACTACCGATTATAGTAGTAACAAAATTCAAAAATTGAATATATTCGGAGGTTAAATTAACATAATTTACTGACAGTACCAAAGTTAGAAAATTAAAGAATTTTGGCAAAATCTCATTTTGGGGCCGATATACATTCGGAAATTAAATTTACTACCGATTATGGTAGTACCAAAATTCGAAAATTGAAGGATTTTTGAAAAATATCATTTTAGGGACACTATATTTTCGGAAGTTTAATTAACACAATTTACTACCGATTATGGTCGTACAAAAAATAGGGAAAAAAAACTACCGAATTGTTGTTTAACTTCCGATTATTGAAGGGTAATTTTGTCATTACGAAAAAAATTGATAAGGGTGGACTCTATTTAGGTTTGGGTGACCCTATTTTGTCTTATTGTTGGCCCCTAATTCCTTTTGAGTGGCCCCTAAAAATGCTAGGATTTTTAAGTGTTGCTTTTTAATTTTCATCTATTTAAATTTTAACATCATTTTTACCTGCTAATGATGATAACCTAGAAGAGCAAAAAAGGGAAACTGCTGGTGACCAGCAACAAAAGGAGACAAGAACCAAGGAAAAGCACGACGCTGCGAAGAAGAAAAGAAAAGTCGCGGGTATGCATTTACGTTCCTTCGTGTGTTTGTGATTCATCTGCATAACAAAATTCTGTAGAAAAATGTGCATAACGTGTTATGCAGATGCATAACAGGTTCTGCTTACCAAATTTACTGCATAACTTAATATGAATAGATTATTTATTTGTGTGTTGAAAAGATCCCGAAGCAACCCCGTCAAGGAAGTCGCAGAGATTAAAATATCAGGTGTCACCTCAAGTATCACCTAGTTCACCTAGGCCTGGAAAAGCTACTAAGAGAAAAAAGAAAGCAAATAATGCTGCGCCAAAGGAAGTATTGGGTGATGATACAGATAATGAGGATGATAATGCAAATGATGCCGAAGATGGTAAGATTTGCTTGTGGTATCTTCTGTGTGATATATTTTTTAATTGCTGTCATTGATTTGGTCTGTTTCAGTGAGGCAAGATGTTGATCATCGGAAGAAAATAAAAAGACATGAACCCAAACAATCGAAAGACCTGAAAAGGATGAAGAAGAAGCAAATCGAAAGATCCGAGAGTGAAGATGATGAAGAAGAAGAATCTAATAAGCAGTGTGTTTTCTATAAACAAGGTGTGTTGAATTCCGTCATGTTCCTGTTATGCATCAGTTAATAAACTTCTCTTATCATTTACATGCTTGTTAAAAAAACAAATGCATAACATATTGTGCCTTTTTAAAAATATGCAGAATATGTTATGCATTCAACTGTTTGTTTATGTAGTATTAACTAGTGTGCATGATAGATTATGCATGGTAAAAGATGTGCATAATGGTTTATGTAGATGCCTGAGAAAGATGCATGTGTGGTTATACAGTTCTAAAATAGCAGAATGTTAAGGAGCATAAATTATTTAAAAATATGAATGCATAATAAATTATGCACCTTAACAAATCAATGCATAACATATTATCCAGTTCCAATATTAAATTCATGACTAGTTATGCATTGTTTAGACTTGATGCGTCACAGGTTATGCATATAAAAAATGTTGTTATATTTGTTATGCAATCCTTTATTGTTCTAAAATAGCAGTACTAAAATGCATTTTTTTTTGTTCTTTTGTTTATGCAGTTAAACCTAAAACCAAATCTGCAGTTCAAGGAGGTACTTATAGATCAGGTTTCCTAAAGGTAGGTCACTTGTTTGGTAAGATAAAATACATAGGTGGTTTGAATCCGTTGCAGGCTAACATGATGAATGTGTGTGTGTTTGGGAAGTTCTATAACTGGTTATATGATGCAAACATGGCATACTTGGATGGTAAGAGCAACAATCTGATGGATGAAGTCTTTCTATCATATGACCATGAAGATTTGAATCAATATTCATTCAAGTTGTCTAAAAACAAGTCTATAACATCAACGTCTAGTGAGCTTGCTGTTACATATATGATTCCAAGAATCAAAGGAGACAGGGGAAATGATATTCTGACTTCGAAGGCAGAGATAGAGATGACTTAGTCACTTTCCCTCGTCAAGCAATTCTCATCCAAAACAAAGCCAGAATTTATTAGCACGGGTAACAAAGGTGTGGACAGATGATATTGAAAGGCTGGTGTTGAAAAAACTTGATAAGAAAGGTCATGAAGAGGAAGTTTTCTGCCTTATCTGCCTTTACATGCTAGTCGTCTTGTTCTTTTGTCGTTCAAGTGGAGACAATTTAGACGTCTCATATGTTGGTTTGGTTAAGGATTTGGAAACCATGGATTCTGTCTCTTTTCCTGATCTTATTCATGAACACCTGATGAAGAGCATCAAGAATGTCAAAAGAGACAATCTTTATATCAGGAATTGCAGTGGTTGCACTATATATTCACCTGTGAGTTAGTTTTTTTTACTTTCATAATATCTGTTAATAAATATTACTTTCTTGAATACAAAATATCTTATTAGTTATTATTTTTTTCAGATTTGGTTGACTGAGCATTCTCACATAGATGCGATATCATCCGACATCGTCAAGGTCAGTTCCAATGCTACACCGATAGCTGCAAAGTGGGACTTGGCAACAATGAAGAAAGCAATGCTCAAGAAGAATATTACATTCTTAGAGGTACCTGTTTGTGAACATTTCATGATTTATAATTGACCTTCATGCATCTATGATAGTATCTCTAAATTCCTTAAAAATGAATGCATAATAAGTTACGCTAGCAAAAATGATAACTGTATAATAAGTTATGCACCTTAATAAATCAATGCATAACATGTTATGCATCCCAATATATGAATGCATGACCGATTATGCTTTTTTCAATATTGAAAAGGAGTTAAGCAGGGTTGTGTTTTTAAATGCATAATAAGTTATGCACCTTAACAAATCAATGCATGACATCTTATCTAGTTCCAATATTAAATGCATGACTAGTTATGAATTGTTTAGACTAGCTGCATCACAGGTTATGCATATAAAAAATGTTGTTATATTTTTTATGCATTCCTTTGATGAGTGTCATTAATCATGTTGCAGTATAATGAGAAATTTAGAGATGAGTACAGTGCAATGGAGATGGAACTATGTGAACCAAGAAAACCAAGAAAAAAGAAAGAGATATATGATGTCGTCGCAATGAATCTTGAAGATAACAGGGACAAGTATGAAGAAGCATTTCTGGATGCGATAAATATCATTGAACAAGAAAAGTGTCCCCCCGATAGAGCTGAAGCAAGGTTGCAGATCATTGAAGCAAAGCTGAATGACATGAAGCAGACTTAGGAGAATAAACATAGTGGAGTAGACTTCAATGAAAATTTGTATAATTACGTGAAGGAATTGCTCGTTGATTATGGCAATATAGAAGTGCATGATGAGTCGTCAGGTGGACCTAGTGTCAATGTATCATCAGCTGAGCCAAGCGACCCACTGAGACAAAACTTTCCAAGGAATGAGACTCTTGTTGAACTGGTATCTTCAACTGAACCACCTACACAAGAATCAGTGCCAAAAGTTATCAGACTCGATAGCCAAGACCAAACGGCTAGTCAAGGTATCCAGTATTCACCTTTCAAGTTCATGGACATGGAAAAAGCTGTTAATCTCTCCAGCGACGACAAGGAAAAAAAAATCAAGTGGAATTGGAGCCAACACCCAATATAGCAACAACACAAGAAAGACTTGAAGCACAGGAAAGAGACTTTTTGGCCGGTGGTGATGATGACATTCTTCTAGAAACTCAGAAGAAAGCATAAGAATATGTAGTGCCCACATTTAATCTACATTTATCACAACCTTATGCTGCAACTAAACATGATGCTGGTGGACCACAACAACAAGCTGCAAATCTACAACAACCTTTTGTTGAGATACCACAACATCAAGCTGAAGAACCACAACAACCAGAAGATCCGGTGGCTGAAAAGCCACAACAAGTAGTTGTTGAGATGGTTGTTGATGTAGAGAAGGAGATGGTAGTTGAGAATCCTTTAACTCCTGGTGCCACACAAGATGCTGAAAAAGAAAAAGGCTATAATGAAAATGCTGAGATGGAGATAAAAACACAAAACCTGGTACCTAAAATATAAACATATTTTGTATTTTGAAACTTTCAGAAAAGCAACATAACATCTTTATATGATATTTTTATTAATCTCGAATCAACTATATACTACTTATTATTTTTAGTCAACTATAAACTATTTATTATATCGTTGTATTGATGTTTAATCAACTATTTACTTAATTTCATAATAAACTGTTTATATCTAACACATTTTGGTTACATGAATCTCTAAGAAGAAGAAGTAGGAGGGGAGTTTGTACCAAGAACAGAATTTTCGAAGAGGTCACCATTGAAGAAAAAGTCAGTAGTGAAGGGAAAAGTCAACCAGGCAAAAGAGGATGGGCAGTAGGAACATAAAGATGAGAACCTGGTGGAAATGGGAAGCAAGGTAAAAAGAATTAAGAAAAGGACAACAGGTGATGAGAGAACAACCACTGTACTCCTCAAAGATTGTTACCTAGGGAAGCAACCAAAGAAAATAGACAAGGCTGTAGATAATGAAGTTGAAGAAGTTAATCCTCGTACTTCTGCAAAAGGGTCGTTCACAAAATTACCACCGCTGGAAACAATGGAATGCTTTTTATATTACAAAGATACATTAGAAACATCCTCCATGGAAGTACTTCAGAGATACTTTGACCATGCCAACAGCCTGTGAGTACATCAAACTACTTTTATGCTTGTTAAACAAATCGATGCATTACAGGTTATGCTTCTTAAAGTTAAATGCATAACAAGTTTTGCTTTATAAAACTTCAGTGCATAACATATTATGCATTTAATATTTCAATGCATAACAGTTTGTCACAATTTGTGGGTACATTTGATTGTCAGTTTTTAAAAATATGAATGCATAATAAGTTATACACCTTAACAAAGCAATGCATAACATATTATCCAGTTCCAATATTAAATGCATGACCAGTTATGCATTGATTATACTTGCTGCATCACAGGTTATGCATATAAAAATGTTGTTATATTTGTTATGTATTCCTTTGATTGTCACTTAAAAGAAAAATCTTATTATGTCTTTTGCAGCAATTCGGCTTGGTTTCTCAGAGAAGGAGAATCATACGAAGACACGCACCTATGGGATACTTAGATTCACGGAGATGTAATAATACAGCTGCTGAATAATCAATACCTGGAAGAACATGTAATAAGCTTCTACAGTTATATGTTGTTCCGTAAGCGAAAAATTGAGAAGGATCTGGTGAGTTTTCATCAAAGGTATGCTGAGGCGGCATTCATGAGGCCAGATGCTTGGGTAAGTTAAACAACTACTTTTCTGCATGAAAAATTATTCATCATTGTTTTACTGCATAACCTGTGATACCCACATTGTTACTTCTGCACAATAAGTTATTCAACATTGTTTACTATATTTGTTGTGCAGTATTTTGTTAAAAACAAGGGAAAAGATGGGATTTCCAGGTATGTTGAACGATTCATCTTAAATCTACCTATTTTAGTTGAGAAAATGTTCATTCCAATGAACTATATCACAAAGGAAAACCCTGCTGGTAAACATTGGACATTGTTAGAGTATGAATTCTTTGAGGGTGAGTGTAACTTCTTCAACAGTCTTTCGGGCTATAAAGTTAAAATGCAAGCATCAAGCACTCCAGATGGCAAATGCTTGTATGCCTTATTTGATCCAAAGATATGACAAACTGGGACTCTCAGCAGATGTCGTGGATATAAAGAGAGAGAAACTTGTATACAGGGATATTCTTGTGCCCAAGGTCCATGAACAAGGTTCTTACCCGACTGCCTCATATTTGTCTGTTACTATATGAAGATGAGGATGAAATTAAATGGCCAACAGAAATGGGAAGAGTTGACAAGATAAGAAGCAATAGCGAAAGCCAACAAGAAGAGAGTAAGTTTGGCATTGAAAATGCTGACAGATACTGGTAAGAATTGGGCCATAGATGGCCATGAAGACTTCTGGGATGCAATAGATGATATTGTGGCTTGATAGGTATCTATTGATATGAAGCGAAAACCTTCAGTGGTGTGTAATGTGTAAAGCTTAACTTTAGTCGGTCATTATTAACTCGTAGGTAGTGTAATGTGTTGGTATATATTGTTACATTACCATGAAGATCAGAAAACTTATATCTTTTCTGAACAACTTATATCTTGTCGATGTTTACATATATATATATTTATGTTATTTCAATGCTTGTTTTAGTGCTTGTATTTGCTGCAATTTTATTTCATTTAACTGTACCATGATAACGAGGAGGCGCTGCCCCCTCGACCCCCGATTATAAACATAACATGATATAAATCTTACAAGGAAAATGAATGAACAACAGGTTACATATAAACATCTAATATCATGTTACACAACAAAAAAGCACATGCTAAGCAACAAAAAAACCCTGAAATAACATGTTATGCAGAATAAAATAAATGTGCATGACTTGTTATGCAGACGAATGACTTGTTATGAAGATGCATGAAGGAACCACAGTTGAATGACTCGTTATGCAACCATCTTCATAAAACCAATACAAAAAAGAAACTAAGTAAAGAAAAAGTAATTGTTCATAAAAACTAATACAGAAACTAATGAAATAAAAATGAATAAGGTTCAAACATAAAAGTAATAGTCTGAAGAAACAAACAAGATAATTGCTCTCCTTTAACTTCCTTTAGGCTGCTTCGGCGGCTTCTGAGGCTTCTTGTAACAGGTAGGATCTGTACATGTTTGCTTGTTATGATGACCAATATCAAAACAATTACCACAGCGCATAGCTCTCCTGGGAGGCTTCTCATATATGCTCAAATGCCTATTAGCTTGTGGTCTCCCTGGCGGCCTCCTAACATCAGGTACATCGATAATATCATTACCTTCATAAACTTCAGGCCTGTTATAGTTCGGAATAAGATGAATTGCATGGATGTAGGCATTATTGAAGTATGAAGTAGTGAAATAAGGTTCAACAAAGTCATATGGATTAGAACCAGACATTTTTATCGATGTGAAAGCATGCACACATGGAAACCCATAGACGCGCCACCTCTGACAGGTACATGTCCTTGCCTCAAGGCTAACACTATGAGAACTCTCCCCTCCCTCCACTTCATAAACATGAGTATCGGACTGTATAACCAGACAGGTTAAACCCTCATCAATAAGAGCCTTCATCTTATTTTTATTCTTCGGTGTGAGAATTGTTATGAAACTATTACCAGTATTCTGCCTTTCTGACATCATACTCATCACATCCTTCCTTATCTGATCCAGAAGAGAATTTGCAGGGAGCTTCTTGTGTACCTTCATCCAACTATTGAAGGATTCAACAAGAGTAGAAGATGTCCTACCATACCTACAACCCTGGAAAATGGCATTTGACCACTTCTATGGAGGGATATCTTCAATATAGTATGCAACCCAACCACAACTAAGACCCCTAATAGTAGCGATGACAATTTGGAAAACTTCGGGACTAAGAGAAAACGCAACAGCTTGAAATGAATAAATAACGGCAGCATACCTTTCGTCAGATGCATAAATAGGTAAGTTCATCTTAAGATGATAATAGCAGAAACTATGGAAGGCTCCAGGAAAGTAAAATGGAATCGCTCTCTTTAATCCTTTTGTAGGATCAGATAAAAATGTGATTTTCCTTTGATCATGATCAAGAACATTACTCAAATTCCTGATGAACCATTCCCAGTTATCATCATCTTCACCAGGTACCAGGGCCATGGCTAGTGGAAAGAACCCTGCACGGAAAAAAAAAAAATCATGCCAGCGTCTACATGAAGTATGTGCAGCTAAAAAAAATGAATAATGGCTCATGCATGTAAACTAAATGATGCATAAGACATTATGCAGCTAAAACAAAAAATGTATAATGTCTTATGCATCTAAACAGAAATGATGCATAACTAGAAAAGTGAAAGCAAATAATGCATAAAAAGGATGCATAAAATCAATAAGTGAAAACCATAATGCATAAGACATTATGCAGCTAAAACAAAAAATGTATAATGTCTTATGCATCTAAACAGAAATGATGCATAAACAGAAAAGTGAAAATCAATCCAACTCCCAGGATTTACCATGGAAGATGCGAATATGAAATGGCTTCATCACCAAATATATCCTCATACACTTTCTCTCTTCCATTGTAAGCTTGGTAATATTTCACATTAATCCCGTAGCTAGTTTTAAAAAACTTTTTCAAATCAGAAGCTATGAAACTCGGATCACTTCTAATTTCATCCTTGATCATACTAGAAACAAATTTACTGCTGATCATGTGGAAAATACTTTCACATCCAACACCACAGCTATGACTGCTAACATACTTCTTAACCTTAAGCATCGTGTTTTCAACATCAACAGCACAAACCTTATACTCCCAAGGGAAGTTTTCTTTAGGGCATTTTTCATAGAACCTGCTAGGTTCATTCTTAGTATATACAAGAACACGCCCAGCTTTTAACTCGTACCTGTTTACTGCAATACGTACCTCTGCTACACCTCCAAAAAACACTTTACCAACTTCACCAAGTAATTTATCCCAACCTTCAGTCCTAAGAACCTTGTTAACAGGCACATAACCATCTTCAAGGAAATTCACCATAACTTGTTCGGGTTCAAGTTCCATTACACGACTACTTGAAGCTCTACTACGACTTCTGGAAGAATTACAGCCAACTTCGACAAGTAAATCAAAGCTCTTCTGACCTTTACAGTGGCAACGAGATACAAAACACTGAAGCAGAATATCAGAATCAACTCGCACAAACTTGCTTCCATCATTAAAGGAAAATATGACATGATGCGGTAATAAACGAGTTCACTTATGGCAAACGGCTGTCTTCAAAGACTCCAAAGTTGTGTTGATATCAACAGGATGTGCTAAGAATTAATTGAAGTAGTGAATTACAGCTAGTGCACTACCAACAAGCATTTTCACCCTGCAAAACACAAAGAGAAAAAGTCAAACATATCTACCCTGCATATTGCTTCACAAAAATTCTTACTCAAAATTAAAAGATCAAATCAACCACAGCAAACAATCTACATTAACCATAATCAGATGAGAAATCAACAGGATATCAAAATCAATAACAGATAACAGATCAAAAATAAGAATGGAAAAACAAATCAAATAAAAAATCCAACAGAACAAAAGCAAAACCTAGTAAATTGGTATATCAACATTGGAACATGAAATCGAAACAAAAAAAATTGAATCGAAAAGATCTACATTGATGGTAACAAATTCAAAACCTAGAAAATAAACAAAAATAAGCTTAAAAGATCTAAAAAACGATTCGAAAAACTAAAAATTAAGCTTCGAAAACCTAAAATAATAGATCATAATCTTACAGAAACTAAAACATAGAATCGAATCAAGATTAAACAAAAATCAGAATCAAGATTGGAATGAAAACGAACGAACCTGAAGATTCGCTGAGTAAATTGAATCTCAGTAATCAAGGACAAGTGAGGCTAAGGCTTGCTGAGTAAATTGAATCTCGATAATCAAGGACAAATCTCGATAATCAATCTCTCGATCAGAACAAGTGAGGCTAAAGCTTGAATTATCTTTTCTGAGTAAATCGAATATCTCAATCAGTTCCTTCTCATCTATCGATAGTTCAATCTCTCAGCTCCCGCTCGTATTCTACCTCCTTCTCAATCTCTCAAAAACTGAATCCCTGAATCTAAATCTCTGCGCCTAAATCATTGAAACTGAAACTGAGGCTAAACTGGGAAATAAAAAAGAAAATAAACGAATTTTAAAAACTCTGGGCCTATGAATAATTTGTTGGCCGATTTTGGGTGTGCCCGTGAGATTTTGTGGGAATGGGTTTCACAGTAGGGAAATGTGTAAGAATGGGTCTCCCTGTAGTTTTCACATTGGACAAAGAACTTTATTGAAGCCTTAAGTTATAAGTCCATGCAGGCTATAACTAAATGGGCCAAATAAAGTACTCTGAGGTTCACCCAAAGCCAAGGTTCAAACCTTGAAGTCAAGCTTGGTTTACTGATGGTCAAACTGCGGTCCGTTTGATTGATTTTTCTCGGTACACAAATGCTTTAATTGTTAATTTACGCGTATCCAAATGCTTTCTTCTATCCTCTCTCTCCTAAGAGAAAAAAGAAAAAAAGCTCTAGAATTTTTTCTTTTTGCTCAGATTTAGTTTTTTTTTGCTAGATTTGTGCAAGGATATTTAATTTCTAATTTGTAGTTTGAGAAATTTATTTTGTTGTTTTTGGTGTCTATGGATACATTTCTTCGCTATTTGAGCGATCTTTTCTTCGTCTTTAGGACGATTTTCTCTTCGCTCTAATAGCGATTTTCTCAAATCTCCATGGTCTTGGGATGCTATTCTCGATTCATCAAGAACATCTATGATTCTGCTCGGATTCGCTTTGGATTTATCTTCAACAAGAGGGATTTAGGGCATCCGGATTCATTTGGCTCTCCAAGATTTTGGGCAAACTACTCCATTTTAATTGGAGCATCTCTTATTGAAGAAGATAAATATTTAAAATGGTCGGAGTTGATTCCGATTCACACCATCATTCGTCAATACTACTGGTACGAAAATTGGATATCTTTGCGGTGCATGGCTCTCTCTTCGCGATGTATTTGCAATTTGTGTCATCATTTATATTTGAGTTTTGATTATCTTGTATTTTGGTGTTTTTGATAATTTTGTAAGTAATCATGTAATCACCGTTTTGGTTTGAATGAATTGAAATATGACTTCCAAAAAACAAAAAAAAAACATATCTAAATGCAACTAAAATGTCAGCTAAAATGCTCAGCTTCCACGGTAACTGGATAATCATTAATAAATGATTTAGGATTAATGTTCAACTCCTTGTATTTCCCTTACAACGTGTTGGTTTGGGGAACTCAAAGTCTAATTAAATTAATTTTCAAAAAATGGGTCGAATTCTTTGAACTGAAAAGGCTTTCAAAATTCAGAACCAGATTAAAAATGGATATATTACCTGCAAAATATTTGTTTTCCATTGCACCACCGAAGGATTGCAAGAGAATCCAATTACGAAGGAATTGAGAATATTCCTTTCATAACTAAATGATTGGTTGGACATGATATTTGTGAATGAGCAATGCTGTCCCGCATCATTTTGCGGGTAGGTATCCCGCTCAAGCGGTTTTTTTACCGTTAGATCACGCTAAAATCCAGATCTAACATCCTTGAACCCTTTAGGAAAAATGGTGGGTCCTTTCCTGAATGCGAATCTAACCGTTGATTTGATCATCTAACGGTAAAGAAGCCTGCTTGAGCGGGATAGTTTGTCTTTGTGAATATCAATAATTCTCCATACAGTGTTGCGATATTGGAGTTCGTATGTAAGATACTAAAATAGCCCCGACGCCACACAAGAGCTACACATTCTTCCCCTGTTGAGCCTAAAATAGGTTTTGGAGTCAGCTGGGCAAGATGTAAGTGCACACCCTTATAACGGACGGGCTCCCCTGCAAGAAGCTCTTCCATTTTTGGGACTTGGAGAAAGAAAAAAGCACACACCTACTACTTTAAGAAGAAAATAAAAGTAAACTTGAATTGTTATTTGATTGATTGATCCAAAACAACTTATGACCAGGCTATTTATAGCTTCAAAGCCTTGGTAAACAAGCAAAGCTAATATTAATAATTATATTCAAACTAGGAAACTAATCTAAGCTAAATAAGGAGAACTTAAGCAAACTAAATAAGGAAATAGAAAACAGGTGGTTTTGATGTCGCAACATCCCGCCCTACTGGAAAAATGACTTGTCCTCAAGTCTGAAATTCTGGAAATACATCACGACAATGCGCGCGGCTTGTAATCTCTATATAATTCTTTTAAGCAACTGGTACGACTTACCACGATCGAACACAAAAGTCATAGCCTTGTATATTATAAAACGAAATAGCCACAAAATATTGTTCCACGCATCAGAAGATGTGCATTTAAATTTTCCGCGATCAAACACCAAAGTCACCTCATTAGTGATTGTAATGGAGTTGACAATCCAAGCAGCGATCACGAGTATAGAAAATGTATCTCCCAAATTTTGAATTACATTTTTGAATTCAAATCCAATTGATTCGTTCCTCTGATGGTTTAAGACATGGATTAGCTTCTCAAATTTCAAAATCATCTGCACAGGACTTAGAGTATCAAACTCAGTGTATTCCCAAAAAAGCAAAAAAAAATAAAACACCCCGATATTTAGTTCTGGGAAAAAGTAACCCCATATCCTCATGAGAATACCAATCAGGAAAACCAATGTGAACATTACTGCTTGGACAGTACCTGATTGGTGCATCTTTATTAACCAGTTCTCTTAGAGAGTCACCAAACTGGCCAGTGGTATGAATCACCACCTTTTCGTATGTAACAGACGCTTTACCTGGTAAATTGTCGCCGCTTTTCGCACCCATTATACGCTGACTGAACTCATCCTTGAGAAAAATTGTTAATTCTATATGATTATGCAGATCTTCTCCAACAAACGTACCCAAGTTTAGTGTTTCTACGTCTACCTCTTTGTAAAGTCTTATGAAACTCATTAGTCCGTACTTTCCAAAAATGTAAATATCAGCAAAGTTGTAACCTTTGAACATACTCTTAAATTATCGAGCAACTTCATTAAATATAACCCACATTAACACATTTCTATGAATGTTATTCTTTAGCAGCTGAAAACAGTCATCAATGTTAGATTTTGTAAACACATATATCAAAATAGTCCGTATCTCTTTCATTCATTCAACCTGCTTCTTATACAAGACACAACCCTAGTTTTAGACCCTAGAGTTCGACCTTACATTGGACTGTCCATAACCGTTTAGACGTTGGACTGTCCATAACAATTTAGACAGTAGACTGAGAAGATGGGTCTCAATCCTGGGTCTCAAACCAACAGTCTCGAGCCCATATATAACTCTCCTAATACCCTCCCTCAAGACGGAGCATGGAGATCACACATGCCCATCCTGGAAATAAGAAACTAAAACTGAGCTTTCCCTAAAAATTTAGTAAAAATATCCGCCAATTGCACTGTTGTAGGAGTGTAAGAAGGCGTAATAAGCTTCTGCATGATAACATCTCTAACCAGATGACAATCCACTTCAATATGCTTTGTTCGTTCATGAAAAAATGGATTCTGGGCAATATACAAAGCCGATTGACTATCACATAGAAGACGCATACCATGTGGATGATGAACTCCCAAATGACCCAGTAATTTTTTCAACCATTTTAACTCACACGTAGCCGCCGCCATAGATCTATATTCCGCTTCAGCTGACGAACGAAAAACGGTATATTGCTTCTTAGTTTTCCAGGATATTGGAGAATACCCAAGAAGAACAAACCATCCTGTCAACGAGCGTCTAGTTAAGGGACAACCAGCCCAATCTGAGTCACACCATCCTTTCAAATTAAGACCACTATCAGAGCGCAACAGAATTCCCTGCCCAGGATTCTTCTTCAAATATCGAACCACACGAAGAGCCGCTTCCCAATGTGCTATTCTCGGCAGTTGCATGAATTGAGACAAAATATGAACGGAATATGCTAGGTCTGGCCTAGTCACGGACAAATAGATTAAACGCCCAATCAGTTTTCGATATTTTTCCACATCCGTGAACAAATCTCCTTTGTCCAAAGAAAGACGATGATTAGTTTCCATTGGAAATTCTGCAGGTTTTGCACCTAATAAACCTGCTTCCATGATGATATCCAATGCATATTTGCGTTGACACATATAAAAACCTTGTGCACTCCGTGCCAACTCCAAACCCAGAAAATACTTCAAGTTTCCCAAATCTTTCATCTTGAAACATTGTCCCAAGTAAAGTTTGAATTGATCAAGCGCAACTAAATCATTACCCGCAACAATCAAATCATCCACATAGACCAAAACGTTAAGTTGGGTTTTTCCCTTAGTCATAGTAAAAAGAGAATAATCGGAATATGATTGCCGAAACCCATAATTCTTCAAAGCTGCAGACAATTTTGCAAACCAACACCGAGGAGCCTGCTTTAAACCATATAAAGATTTTTTCATCCTACACACCATATTAGACTTACCTTGAGCAAATCCAGGTGGTATTTTCATATACACTCCTTCTTCCAAGTCTTCATGAAGAAATGCATTATGTACATCCATCTGATGCACTTCCCAATTCTTAATTGCTGCCACAGCTAGGAAAGTCCGCACTGTCGTCATTTTCGCCACTGGTGCAAATGTCTCATTGTAATCCAACCCTTCTACTTGATGATTCCCAAAGATCACCAGTCTAGCTTTGAGCCGCACCAACTGTCCATTCTCATCATACTTCTCTGTGTAAATCCATTTACTACCAAGAGCTTTCTTTCCCGGCGGTAATTCTTCTAATTCCCATGTTCCTTGTTCTTCCAAAGCTCGTATTTCTTCTGCCATTGCCTTACGCCATCCTGGATGCTTCATGGCTTCTTTGAAATTTTTAGGCGCAGACCCAGCAGTAATTGCTGCAAGAAACTTTTTATGAACTGTAGAGAATTTATCACAACTAACATAATACGTCAAAGGATACGGCGTACCTGAGGATGATGACTGTGGAGAGTGAGCATGAGATGGACTATTTTCTCGTACAGTGTGCATTACAAAACCTTTGAGCCGACTAGACGGAATCTTGTGTCGCCTTCCTTTACCCATACTAGCTTCCGTCACTTCTTCCTTCGAGACCACAGGGTTCTCAGTAATATATTCTGGGTTCTCAGTATCATCTTCCGGGTTCTCAGTAATGTCTTCCGGGTTCTCAGTAATGTTTTCTGGGTTCGCAGTAATACCTTCCTCGTTCCCAGTAATGTATTCTGGGTTCTCAGTTCTGTATTCCGGGTTCTCAGTAATGTATTTTGGGTTCTCAGTAATATCTTCTGGGTTCTCTTGCCGCACTATTTCTTCATCATCACTCCAACACATGTCATTATTAGCCCGAACTATCTCAGTTGGATTATCAGGTACCCTAGATATGTAAGGAAACTGATGTTCATGAAACTCTACATCCCTTGAAACCAAAAATTGTCTTTTGTCTAAGTCATATACTTGCCATGCCTTTTTCCCAAAAGGATAACCCAGAAAGACACACCTTCTTCCTCGACTTGCAAACTTATCCCCTTTACTACTTTGATCATGTGCATAACACAAGCAACCAAATACTTTCAACTGATTATATGGTGTCGGTTTAGAACTTCATATGGAGTTTTGTTGTTTAGAACCGATGTAGGCGTACGATTAATCAAATACGCTGCTTTCAAAGCACATTCTCCCCAAAATCGGATCGGTAAATTTGCTTGAAATCTCAAAGCTCTTGCCACATTCATTATGTGCTGATGTTTTCTCTCAACTCTTCCATTTTGTTGAGGTGTTCCTACACAGGATGTCTCAAAAACTATTCCATTAGTCTTAAAATAGCCACGCAATGCATTAAATTCAGTTCCATTATCACTTCTAACAATTTTGACTTCTTTACCAAATTGACGTTTCACAAGCGCAATAAAGTTAAGAAATATCATTTCAACCTCAGTTTTGCTTTGAATTAAATAAATCCACACACCTCTTGAAAAATCATCTACTATTGTCAGAAAATATTGTGCTCCAAAAGACGAGCGCGTCTTATAAGGACCCCACAAATCTATATGAACCAAATCAAAACTACAACTGGATTTGCTCAAACTACTAGCAAAACTACTTCTACGATGTTTTGCACGTGGACAAATATCGCACGCATCATTATTCTTCTTCAATAATCTACCCAGACCCGGTAACTGTTGTAACACTTTCTCTGATGGATGTCCCAATCGATGATGCCACAGCTCATACGTATCTTCACTCACCGCAAGCACTTTAACTGGAGGCACACCACAGAAGATATATAGTCCACCTCGTCGCTCACCCACTCCAATCACCTTCCTCGTCAACCGGTCCTGTATAAGACATAAATTGTTAGTACATTGAACATTACATACTACCTCATCAATGAGTTGTGTAACTGAAATCAAGTTACAAGTTATCTGTGGCACATAAAGCACATTGTCCAATCTCAAACCACTAGGAAGAATAATTGTTCCTATTTTCTCAGAGTGAGCATATTTTCCGTCCGGCAGTCCCACAGAACATGCTCTAATATCTTTCACATTTATCATATCATCTCTTTTACACGTGACATGATTTGTAGCTCCTGTGTCTATAATCCAGGGTGTTTGATTTGTCTTACATTGGATCTGGGAACTGATTTTTCTTGAATTTAAATATTCAAGAACCTGCTGAACTTGACTTGAATTCACGCCTGTCAGTCCTGATGCATCTCCTGAAGACCCAGTGGCAGGATGAGATGTTATTGCTGCCGAGATGCTCAAATTATGCGCACGTATATTGTCTTGTCCTCTACCTCCTATGTTGTTCACAAACCCGGAACCAGCACGTCCTCGACCACCAGCTCTACCACCAGTTCGGCCTCCTCGACCATATCCTCTTCCACCTCTTTGTCTGTCACCCCACCATTCCGGGTATCCAATAAGCTGAAAACACTCTTCCTGTGAGTGCCCTTCTCGGCTACAATGATTGCAAAATTTGTTAGGATCATACATATTATTGTATGGACGCTGATCTGACTGAACCTTGAACGCCATAACATTGTCCTGTGTCTGAGACGCCACAACTCCGTCCCCCAATTTTAGACGTTCCGAATTAACCACAACTTGGTAAGCCACATCTATAGATGGCAGTGGTTCTCTTGCCAGTAATTGTTCACGCAGGGAGCTATACATAGTATCCAAACCAATCAAAAAATAGTGTAAGAAATCTTCTTCTCTCAACGTACTAATCTGTGTCACAATGTTATACGTGCACTGGCCACAGCTACACTTTGGTATCTTCATTTACGTCACCATCTCATCCCATATCTTGTTCAATCTCCCATAGTACACTGCAACTTCCTCAGTTTTCTTCTGTTTGCATTCGCTTAAGGCAGCTTTCAACTGGCAGATCCGAGTTCCACTTACGACACAAAATATCCTCTTCAAGTGCGTCCATAACATGCTCGCATCATCATAATCCCCCAACATTGATCTAATAGTTGTCTCCAGTGTATTGCTGATCCAAGAAACCAGCATTGAATGGACTGCAATCCACTCCTCTAACTCCTCAGGTTCCTTTGGTTCTTTGACAGTTCCATCAACAAAACCAAATTTTCTTTTGGCTATCAATGATCTTCTCACTGCTCTAGCCCATTCATCATAGTTTGCTCCCTTTAACACAATCGGTGTGATGATAATCCTGGTCCATCACTTGATCCCAGATGATATTCTGGCTTCTTCTTTTGCATATTGTTTTCTACCTCTTTTCCTCTTTTAGATGATTCTGTATCATCCGCCATGTTTACTGTTCTAGGGTTTTCTTATTCGTGTTAATCAACTCTGGCTCTTGATTCCATGTTAGATTTTGTAAACACATATATCAAAATAGTTCGTATCTCTTTCATTCATTCAACCTGCTTCTTATACAAGACACAACCCTAGTTTTAGACCCTAGAGTTCGACCTTACATTGGACTGTCCATAACCGTTTAGACATTGGACTGTCCATAACAGTTTAGACAGTAGACTGAGAAGATGGGTCTCAATCCTGGGTCTCAAACCAACAGTCTCGAGCCCATATATAACTCTCCTAATAATCAACCTTCATAAAACTTCTGGGAAAAAACGAATCCGCATATCATAGCTGAGACAACAGGTGACCAACTCGACGAAGAAAGATAAGATTCTCGATGAACCATTTTACAGTGCCTGGTTTCTGAAGATCATGGTTAGCCGAAGTACAAAACTCCAGAATCGGACCTAGACCTGTACCAACTTCTTCATTGCAGTCCACTTCAATTTTAACCTTTTGGTGGGAACATCTATCATTTGTATAGTAGAGATCAGGAAGTAGGTCCAGTGAACTCGAAAATTTTCTTCATCACGTGTCCAGTGTGTAGGAAACGTTCGATAGAGATTACGAGCATCGTATTCCAAGACTCCGATATATTTGTTCTTTGTCTTAACTAGAATATTGAATACCAAAGAAACATATCCACTTGAAATATTGAAGTCGTTAATAGGATCGTCCCATCCAGTTAAATTTATAAGTTTGCAATATGAAAAATACTTCCATCCCGGCACACCTAGGAACGATCTCTGACGAACTAAAGTGATGGTAAAGTTTGAAATCCATTGCGAAGAATATCCATCATTCAAAACTAATTCCTCCTCCTTTAGCCAAAACTGATATGATGTCCACTTAGTCAAGGATAGTCCCTGAAATACTGTATTTTTCAATTCTTTAAACATGACTGGACCAGTATCCAGGCTTATTTTCACTTCGCAACAGCTTCCCTTCACAACACTTGCAAGCTTCTCTTTGATGAAATTATTAAGGGCATAACAAAGTGATTTGTCATGAAGAACAGGTTGATTATCTCCTTGAAGAAACGAATACCAGAAGCAATCAGATTTCGTATTTATTTGTTTTATCAAGCTTGGTTTTACGAAAGTAACAACCTTTGGTGAATTTTCAGGTTCAACAAAGCAACTCTATGACCAACACTCTTCTCTATAAGGTAGCTTAGTTAATGGTAAATATTCTCCGTTCAAAAACTCAAATTTACTTGGCATCAAATGGTCTAATTCCGTAACAAATGATAAGATGGCAACACCATTACTTGTCGAACTGTCAGAACAAAGTGCACTAGGAGTAGAGTATAATTTGTAGTGTCTTATAGCATTAATTCCACCAAAGCATAATGGACTAACTTCTGAAACTTCTTGACAAACTTGAACAAGTAAGCATTCACCGTCACACTTGTTGAAAACATCATCTTTATTATACTGAAATTTGTAAAACAAACTTTGTAGAGCAAAAGGGATACTGCCTCCTGAAAGCAAAACATTCTCAGTTGTCTTCATATTGTAAACTTCCTTCTGTAAAAGAGTACGTGAGCAGAAATTTTTCCCATTACTAGGAATTCTTCTCTTGATAGAAAGAGTACGTGAGCAGAAAGATACAACAAAAATATCACAGGAATCGTTCGAGATGCAGATTCATTTGTCTTTTCCCATTTTGGACTCTTGGGAAATGAACTACAAACTATTATCGTGAAATAAGCTCCATGCAATAAACTGTATCCTTTACTTGGTCTCGATAGCTCCATCTCATTCACAGATGTTAGGATGTCATATGCAATAGTAGGGGTAAGATGTGTATCTTTCCATCGTATACTTGGACATAGCACAAAAGTGTACTTCTCATAAGTATCAATATCTGGACATGTATTTATGTTATTTCTTAGCTTAACTACAAACACTTGTGCCAATGATACTCTTTTGGCGTTTGAGAAAATTCGACCACGAATTCGTCCGGTATAATTTTCCACAGTTATATCCTCAAAAGATTGAGAATAAAACACATCGACAGACATATCAAAAGACACACAATAATTCTCCTGGGATAACTCTACAAGTTGAACCTTGCTAGAGTTTACATAAGAGATGGTTTGGGTTTCTTCATGAATGACAACTGGATTGTTCTCAACAGCAGATAACGATGAATCGAAATCATGAACTAATAAATCATTAGGTTTAAGATTCAATAACTCACCATTCATCTTTTGAAAATCATACGGAACCGTTTTAGGAATATGATCTTCCTCGACTGGTTCTGTTCGGACGACTTGTACTGCGAATTCTAAATGTTGCGGAACTTTAGCAATCTCTTACGATTCTTGAACCAATATCGCACCATCCTTCTCTGTGGTATCTATTGTATATTCATCATCAACTAATGCAATAATATCCCGTGAATCATGTGAAATCTCTTCAACTAACAATGTAGCGGAATCAGCCTTAGCATCTTTAGATGATGACGAATCCTCTTGATTCGCTGATAAAACTTCTGTAACCTGATTTTCATCTTCCTCTTTAGAAGTATCTTTTTGAGTTGTCAATGAAACTTTCTGTTTAATGGTACTTAATGCCATCCTAGTATCCACCAATTTCGCATGAGAAAAACGAGCACGAACAAGAGAACACAAATCTTCCCATGTAGTTACTGAAGTCATGGTCGTGGACTTCCTCCAACGATATCAAACATAGGCATCACCTTTCAAACTAGCAGCAACAATAGTAATCTTTAGAGCATCATCAGATGTATGAACCGAAAAATATTGATCAACGTTAAAAATCCAGCCATCACGATCCTCTCCGTCAAAGTAAGGAAACTTGAGGTGAACGACACTAGTTATGGCTGGTGGAGGCGGCAGTGGAGGTGGAGGATTTGCACCATGATTGTTACCATCACCATTATTGGTAGGCTGAGGAATAAATTCAGGAAAGACCGTTTTCAACGAATTGGTGATCTCTATGTTTAGATTTTGAGTGAGGTGAGTAAACAAAGCTGTAGATATACTTGTCGACAGAGTTGTGGACCAAGTATTCAGAGCTGTTGTTATGCTGGTTGCAATGGTATCTGCGAGAACTTTATTATTCTCAGTTGTTTCTAGTTGACGAGCAACTCGTTCTTCTTCTTCTCTTTGTTGACGTTTTGCAACAGCCTTGGTCTTGCTCTTCTCGTCTTCATCAAGTTGTTGTTTAGCCAAAGCAGTAATTAGGTGATCAAAGTTTTTAGACATATCAGTTATGCCATCGCTTACGAGTTTCAGATTCTCTGAATAATTTTGACCCATTAGAATTTCTTTTTTTGTTGGTGAATTTAGGGTTTAATATAAACCTGCTCTGATCCAGATGTTAGGGTTCTAGATCTTTTAACTCTGGAGAAAGCTGTGAAGTAGTCTTCACAGGAGAAAAGTCGTGAATATAGTCTTCACATAATGTATTCTAACGAAAAAGAAGAAAAGAACCGGATAAACCCTTTGAGTTTGGGGTTAGCCACCAGCTTTAACAAGAAAATAAAAGTAAACTTGAATTGTTATTTGATTGATTGATCCAAAACAACTTATGGCTAGGCTATTTATAGCTTCAAAGCCTTGGTAAACAAGCAAAGCTAATATTAAGAATTTTATTCAAACTAGGAAACTAATCTAAGCAAAATAAGGAGAACTTAAGCAAACTAAATAAGGAAATAGAAAACAGGTGGTGTTGGTCTCGTAACATAGTGTATTAAATCAGGCACTATATGAGCACTCTCCAATCTCAAAATCCCATAATTTTAAACAATTACGTAAATAAGACTGAACATTGATTGGCAAAAACCTCAAGTGAATTATATAGATAACAATAAAAATTGGTGTTTCATCAAAATCTGAAAACTCTAATGCAGGTGTTTCTATCATTATTCGTGACTCTGAAGGAAAATTCTTGTGTGCAATAACATTTTCGGTCTATGACAGATATGTTTCATGAAAGCTCTAAGATAGATTAAGGTGCAAAGCTGCAGAATGCAATAGTGGAAGGTGATAATTAGATGTGTAAATTGAGACGGTCCAACACGTTTATGGCACAACACAACACGTTAAAATTCGAACACAGCACGGGCACAACACGTTTATTTAACGTGAGGTGTTGTGCCAGACAAATTGGCACATCAGCACGGCACAACACGCGGCACAACACTGTTAGCACAGCGGCACGCGACGAAAGCGCGCCACGTCATGTGTAAAATACTACACAATACATCACATTTGATGCATATTTCATAAAAAAATAATTGTTTTAACCAATTTCTGACGTTTATTTTCGTTATGGAAAACATAAAATAAGTGCACTAGCACAAAACAGCATAACATGTCTGAATCTTTGGCATATCCCAGCACAGCACGCAGCTTGCTAAGCACGTGACTTCATGGGCTGGACCGTGCCTGGCGGCACGTTTCACACCTCTAGTGATAATAGAGATACTGTGAGTTGTTGTAATGTATTAACGGTTTTAGATGGGAAGATCAAAATATTTTGAAGGAGTTTTCGTGTGTAGTTAGAATCTTGAGTTGTTGTTCTGTTGTTTTTCAAAGAAGATCGTTCAACCGTACAGCTTATAAGCTTGCAAAACAGGCAAGATAAGTGTAAGGTTTTAGGTCTGGAGGAATGAACCACCTAGGGTGTTACATTAAGTCCTTGCTTTAAATTGTAACCATCAAAACTGATCGATGGTTGAGTTCCCTGTATCAGGACTTTGGTCCTTTTTTTCTCATATAAAATCCTCTTCAGGTCAACAAATGATTTACTATTAATACTTACCTATTTCTTCTTCTTCTTTTTTTTTTTTTGTTTGTTTTGCTCGGTAAGCAGAGAGATATATTAAGAGGAAAGCAAAGAGTTAACGGCTGCAATGCAGCTAAGCCACCAAGTAAGGGGAAAAACACAACACGAAAAAGAAAACCCAAAAAGAACAACGCTTAGGAGATCAAAAAACATCGTCTTGCAGTTACAGATAGCTTCGTGCAATTAATATCAGACATGGAGGGGAGACATTTATCCCAAAGAAGAAAGGTGAACTTCGACTCTACTATAATCGCCTGCACATTACTTTTCAGAAATACATACGTTATTTCTGAAAGAGAAATTTATTCTTATGACCCTGGAAATTATGGGTCTTACACTTTTAGCCCCAGGGTTATTTAATAAATTTACAAATTATTCCAGTGGTCCTGGAATATTATAGGAAGTAGGATTAACAAAATAACCCGTGTGTATATTGCCTGCACATAAAATCAGTTTGCATATTGCCTACACACTATAAAATATATGAAGAAAATTTAATTTTTTTTTTACAAAAATCAGCGTGCATATATCCTGCACACTATAGAATATGAAGAAAATTTAAAAAAATATGTACAAAAATCAGTGTGTATATTTCCTGCACATAAAATCAGTATGCATATTATCTGCACACTAAAAAATATGAAGAAAAATTTTAAAATTATTTAGAGAGTAAAAAATTTCATGAAATGAAAATTTGATAGTTGTATTTACGCTCGTTGTGTAGGGTTTTCGAAAAGCTTTCCAAATATATAAAATTTGTCGAATTCTTACGTATGATTTGTGAGACATGTTATGTTTAAGTTGGCATGACGATTATACCCTTAAAGGATATAGTTTATCATTTGATAACGTCATGAAACATCTTTATCCAAATGACCCTCCATCTTTTTTAAGGGTCATTTCAATAAAATGAGTTAATTCTTTTAAAATTGAGTTTTAAGTCAAATGCATTTGAGTAAGAGAGAGTGAGGGGGAGGACCAAACACTTAATTCTCACTTTCTGAAATGATACATTATACGGAAAATGGGTCATTTGTCCAAATATTTTTAAAACATGGTTCAAATGGACGAGTAAAAATTAGTTTTGGTGAAATGGACACAAAAAAATATCAAGGATGAAACTGGATTCATCTTGACTTAAACATAAAAAATAGCAAGGATGAAACTGGATGCATCCTGATGTAAATTAAAAATAAGAAAAAATATTTGAAAATGGGTAGGATGAAACTGTTTACATCCTGGCTATTTTTACATTTTTGTCCATTTAAATAGTATCAGCATCTAACTGTCTTTTTCACCCAAAAATTATTGATTTTGGTCTTTTTAATCAATTTTGTGTACACTATAATAGTTTTAATATCGAAAGTGATTTCTATCCCCCACTTTCTTCCCTGTTTCCCCACGACGTGTTGTGATGTTAATAGTCCAAATATGTATTAACGGGACTCCCTTTTGTTCCAAAGGGATAAGGTCGATTAAATCAAGGGTCTGGAATCAAGACTCTTGATAATGCCATATCATGGGAGCAAAAACCGGGGAGAAGTCAAGTGGGTTCGCGGATGCATTTGCAAAACTCCGTACAAATAGTCTAAGATTATTCCTAAATAAGCATCGTTAAAATGACTTGAATTTGTTTGTGGAGTCTTGCTTTTGCAATGCAGCATACCAAGTAAGAAAATGGAGTCTGGCCATATATCAAATGTCTTGTTTCGGTATACCAAAAGAAATAACAAAGAAGATGGATTCTTTAAATTGTTCCTTCTGGTGGGGACTTTCTGATTCTAACATTAGGGGTTGGTGCCTTAAAGCTTGGGACTCTATATACACTCCCATCATTGATGATGGGGTGGGGTCAGGTTAGGATTCGTTTGTTTTTTTTAATTGAAAGAGAAGATATTATTAGAAAGAAGAATATACCGAAAAGCTACCAATAGTAGCTGAAAAAAGAAAAAGAATTGAACCCGCAAAGTTCAGGTGAACCCTTTTACCTGCTGCTGCAGTCCAACTAAGCACCAACGATTTTGCATCAATGATCAAATCTAAATCTGTTTTGAAGGTGTAGTCTTTCTCAAAGGTTCTACAATTGCGTTATCGCCAAATCACCCAGATGATTGCAGCTGGGAGTAAACCGCAAACCAGGTTACCAGAACTGGAGAACAACTTGTGGTCCCATCCATTAGCTAAAGAATACAGTGAGTTTGGAAAAACCCAAGTCCAACAGCCGCCAGGGAAAAGAGAGTACCAAATCTTCTGTGCAATTTTGCAGTGGATAAACAAATGTTCGTGGGACTCTTCAGTATTGCCGCATAATATGCATGAATTATAGAGCATCATTCCCTTATTTTTCAAAGTGTCAGGTTAGGATTCAAACAAGTTGTTCAGTTTAACATAGCAATGTTTTCCAAAACAACCTGTAGGATGTTACAAAACCCCAAGTCTCTTAACTCTAAAGTTCTTAAAACAAAATACTTCAGAACCAGCTCTCCTCTCAGCATTTCCAAACCAAATTTTTTTTTCTTGGTTCTGGAAGGGTCTTTGGAATGGCCTAAAAATCATACAAGACGAGGATGTATGGAGGATATGGAATGGGGAGGATATTCAGTTATGGGATCAGAACTGGATATCTACATAACCCCAATCTTATCCAACGAAACGACATAAAGCCAACTATTGATAATACCTTGAGAAAAGTCAGTGATATCATGCATCAAAATAGTCCAAAACATCGTTAGCATTGATCTTCAACAAAACAATAATAACCAAGATACCCTTGTCTGCCGTTAACCAAAAAAGGAAATTGTTTGTATGGTAACATATTCTTCTACATCAAACACGAATTTAATGGTGATTTGTTGATGATCGATCCACTGCTTTTTTCTCCAAGTGAATAGTGTTGGGGGTACCTGCAAAAAACCCTCTGATACTTAAATTAGCTTAGATTTTTCACAGATTATTTTAGTGGGGAAGACTGCATACCTTCTAGGATTGCGAAACCATCTATTTATATGTTGCAAATCAGGATCTTACCTCATTTTGAGCTAAGCATGAATTGCATTAATTGGTCCCTGCATGCCTCCTGGCATAAATTGCCTTGACTGGTCCTTGCGTGCCTCCTGGCATAAATTGCATTACCTGGCCCTTGCATGTCTCCTATCATGAATTGTATTGACTGGCCCTCCCATCCCTCCTAGAAGTTTCCAGAAACTTCTTCTATGGTTATGGAATTAACCAAGCCAAATAGTGCAAAGGGTTGGCCCAAACAATTAGGTGTTCACATGCTAAGCCCAAAGAGAGAAGTGTGCATAAGCCCACAGTGGGTCATAAATATTTGCAAGGCAAATCAGAAAGGGAAGGAAAAATCCAGTGAGCCATGGCTTGGCTCGTCTAGCGAGCCGACTCGGCCGAGTTGCCTCGGCTCGGCTCAGCTGAGGAGAAAACATCCCACGTAAAACTCGGAGGAGCGTATAAATCCAAGGGCTATGGAATTAAACTACACCGTGATGCGCTGAATCAGGGCTACGAGAATAAGTTGCTTCGGGATACATGGAAGAAGTATTGTTGCTGCCGGAAAAAAATCAGTCCAACCGCTGGACAGACCTGCCACCGCCGGCCACCTGCAACTGTCACTGTTGCCGGAGAGGATGACCGTCGCCGGCTGCCGTCGACGACCTGCTGCTGCACCGTCGCTGGGGAAGATGAACTGCTGATGATGACGTCTTGAACGGTAACGGCCATCTAACAGAGTTATGAATGAACGGACAAAATTGGTTGATGGCAAACGGCGTTAGATGATAACGGAATATTCCTACCTTAATGGAATATTTTTACGGTTTAGTGACGATAACGGAATATTCTAACGACATCAGCATTTGCTGACGTCATTGTTCAGTTTGCTGCTGACCATGCCTATTCTGGTGACGTGGTCGACGCTGGTTGGACGGAGTTGCTAATAAGGCAACGCTGAGTGGTTGGAACCTCCTTGACTTTACTTGGATCCTTTCACATGGGCTTCTATGTATGATGCTTGTGAGGCCTAGCTATTTAGTTTGTTGCACATGGGCTTGCACGTAGAGTGCTTTTAGGGCCCACTTTGTCTATATTTGGATAATATGAGGAGCATATTAGACCTAAGTTAGCCCATTTTTGGTGTAGAATATTAGGGGAAAAAACATCACACCCTCTTAATCCATAACCTGTTATGGATTAAGAAGTTCGGGTTCCCCAATTCTACTGAATTTGCATTTTTCTGGAGTGTTGCATAATTCGCCCCCAAGCGCGTTGTTCGGAGTGTTATGCAACTCTCCCCCAGGAATGTAATGATTGCGTTGGAGTGTCATATATCTCCCCCCACCCCCACCCCAAATGGTTGAGGTGACATATAACTCGCCCCCAGTATGTTGTGGTGTCATGCTGCTCAATGCTCGCGTAAGGGTGCACTTCCCTGCTGCATTTTGCTAGCGCATGGAATGAAAAATTGAGTTTTTATGCTATCTTGAATTCGCACAGGGGGCCAATCCTACTATTCAAGATGCGCGCAGAGTTGAGATGTGTACATTTTCACATGTATGGACAGGTGAAAATGTTCGCCACATTTATTGATATCCCATGATGGGGTTACAATTGGAATACGGTAAAAATGCTCGAACTGTGCATTCACCCTATCTGCGAGGTGTAGAGACATTGTTGACAGTATACTTGAACTGTACTGTTTTTCCATTTAGGACTGATTGCGGATTTGAACGTCCGCAACAAATTAAAATTAAACACGAATAATTTTTATAAAGTGTGGAATACCAAATAATGTTGAATAGAAATAACAAGATAAATTTCTGAATATAAATAACAAGATAAATGCCTACTGCTTGACAACAGCTGCCTCGTTAAAACCTTTGCGTGGAAAACCCATTGGGATAAAACCATCATAAAGGAAAAAGAGTGCAGCATAACAGGATTTGAAACTACTCCTAATGATAAAACTTCTTCAAGTGGAACGAATTTCATGGCTTCCGTGGTTTTGAATCTTGAGTACCATCGAGGTTCCTTAGGTAGTAAGAGCCACGAGACGCTGGCCTGTCCACTATGTATGGACCTTCCCAGTTTGCTCCGAGATTCCCACAGTTTGGTTCCATTGTGGCTTCTCGGGTTTTCTTCAAGACATATTCCCCTGGTTTGAATGACCGTTCTCTGACTTTACGATCATAACTCAGCTTGATTTCCTGCTGGTATCGGACCAACTGCTGTAAAGATGTTTCTCTTTGTTCTTCTAGCAACTCTTTATCAAAAGCCAGTATGCTTTCGTTTTTCCCATATTTGAAAACACGAGTTTTGGTAGTCTTGAGATGTACCTCGGTGGCTATAAATGCCTCTGTCCCATAAGCCAGAGTAAATGGTGAAAATCCAGTGGATTTTTTTGGGGTCGTTCGATAGTACAATAATACTCCAGGGAATTCTTCTGTCCATTTTCCCTTCGCTTTCTCCAGCATTTTCTTGAGATCGTCCATAATAACGTGATTGGTTGATTCCGCCCGTTGCTCTGAGCATAATAAGGAGATGAGAAATTGTGGCGAATATTCAGGTTCTTGCAGAATTCTTTGATCACCCAGAATCGAACTGCTTCCCATTTTCTAATACTAACTCGCTTGGGATTCCAAATCTGCAGACGATATTCTCCCGTATGAACCTTTTCAGATCATGTCCGATAACATATACCAATGCCACAACTTAGACCCATTTGGTGAAATAATCAGTAACGGCTAGTACGAATTTAACGCCTCCAGGAGCTTTGGGAAGTGATCCGACGATGTCTAGTCCCCATCTAGAGAATGGCCAGGGACTAAAAAATGGTTGCAATTCGTTGGCGGGTCTTTTAGGAATTGGAGCGTGCTATTGGCATGGCACGCATTTCTTCGCGTATTCTTTAGCATCTTTCTGCATGTATGGCCAGAAGTATCCCTGGGCAAGGATCCTGGGCGCGAGACTGCGCCCTACAGAATGGTTTCCACATATTCCTTCATGAACCTCCGCCAATATCTGTTGCCCTTCTTCGGCTGATATGCACCGCAAAAATGGCTCTAAAGCTACAGGTTTGCGGTACAGCTGTCCCTCGATCATTGAATATCTCCAAGCATTCTTCTTCACTTTTGAAGCGAGATGCTCATCTTCTGGGAGTTCACTAGTTATCAAATACCGAACATAAGGTTGACGCCAGTATGCAGTGTTTTCACCAGGACTGCTTGAATCATCTATCAATGGACTGTCAACATTCTCGGTATCTCCATGTGATGATGCAGATGCCCTCTCGCCCCCACTAGCCTGTTCGAGAGCCTGAACAAAGTGGCTGTCGGAGATGCTAGGTAATTCTTGGAAATCCACTACAACGAAACAGGTGGTATCAGTATCGACTTCGGAATATAGATATGCTAAAGTATATGCGTGCATGTTTTCCATCCGTGGTCGCTGCCCAATAGAGAACTGGTCGAGTTCATTTGCAAGCTCTCTCATATGATCCAAATATAAGGCCATCCTCTCTTCCTTGGCTCTGCAGGTTCCCAGAAACTGGTTAACTACCAGCATAGAATCAGTTACCAGCTTCACGTTCTTCGCGTCTAACTGTTTGGAAGCCTTTAAACCGATAATTTTTGCTTCATATTCAACTTCATTGTTTGAAGCTCGAAAGCCCAATCTGGTCGCTTTCTCGATCCTCGAACCTTCAGGAGTAAGGATGACACATCCAACTCCAGCTACACCAACGTTTGATCTTTCTCGAACAAAGGTATTTGGTTATACCCCGAAAAAACGTCCATGAATGACAGTCTCCCGTACCCTGAGGTTGCATCCACCAAATATCTTATCAGCGGTATCGGGTATGGATCACTCGGACATGCTTTATTCAAATTAGTAAAATCGATACAGTCACGAATTTTACCATTCTTCTTTCGAACGGGTACAACATTAGACATCCAACGAGGATACTGCACTGGTCGAATAAAGCCTGCTTCCAACAGCTTTTCGACTTCTGCAGTAACTTAATATTTTTTGCTTTGCGCCATATTCCTGATTTTCTGACGAACTGGATGGAACTTCTCATCGATATTTAGCCTGTGGAAGGCTACATTCAGATCTATCCCAGGCATCTCAGCAAAACTCCATGCGAAAACGTCGGCGTTTTCCCTTAGCAATGTAATCAAACCATCACGTTCGTGTGCAGGAAGATATGCCCCTAAGAACGTTGTTGTGTGCTTCTCATCTCCAGTACGGACCTCGATTAGTTTCTCAAATGTTGGGGGTTCATCTGCGTTCTCTTCCATATATGATTCTGGAGGGAGAGGATTCTATAATTGCTATTTCTGTTCGACTCGCAGGATTCGGTTCCCGCTAACTTCTGACTTGTTGTACTCATCCATAGCACTCTCGTGACACTTGTGGGCGGCTATCTGGTCGCTTCTAACTTTCACAACTCCTTCAGGGGTAATAAACTTCAGACATTGATGATATGAGGATGTGAATGCACCGATCTCTTGCAGCCAGTCTCATCCTACAATCGCATTGTAGGGAGCTCGACAATCAAGCAACAAGAAACTGCCTAAAATGGACTTGACAGCCACTGTTATACGTATCTTCACTTTTCTAATCGCGTTTGTAACTTCGGCACTGAAACCGATAATTGGATTTTCATCCTCTTCGATCAAGTCGTGTGGGAGATTCATAGAGGAATAGGCTCCTGAAAATAGCACGCTCACTGAGCTTCCTGCATCCACTAGAATCCGGTGTACACGAAACATGCCAATCCAAGCAGTTATAACGATAGCATCCACTACCAAAAAGAAGGATTCTTGGGACGGCTCATACTAAAAAAAAATCGTCCCTCCAACATAGTTGTTGTTGGGACACTCAACTCTAGCCGTCCCTAGAGATTTTCCGTTCGTAACTTAACTATTTTACCCCCCCGGTATAATAAAATAGTTTCCCTATTTTCTTTTTATTCTTTTTTTTTGGTAAACCTCTTTCAGTTTCGACATTTCTCTTGTTCTTCTCTGCTCAAACAGTTTTTCTGTGTTTTTGAAAACCCTAAAATTAAATCTGAACTCTCTTCGTGAAATCTTCACGATCTTCTCCATCTCCGCTAAGAAAGTGAATGATGCAAACTTAGGGTAAGAATCTCTTTCTCATTCCCTTTGAATTTTTTCTGGAATTCGTGGGAAACGAAGAATTTAAGGGTGCTTTTGTGGAAATCGTAACCTATATTCCCTAATCACAATCCCTTTCTCAATTAGAGAATATCTTCTCATTCCCTTGGAATTTTTCTGGTTTGCTGTTTGAAACGAAGAATTAATTTGCTCGATTTTGAGGTGAAATTTGTTCTTTCTTAGGTTCAATTAGAGAATATTATCGATTGAGTTTGATAGTTTTGAGTTGAATCTGTTATATCCTTGTTTCATTATTGATTGAGTATGATAATTTTGAGTTGAATCTGTTGTTTTTGAGTTCAGTTTTATTCCTAGATAGATAATTTTGAGTTAAATCTGTTTGTTTCTTTGGTATTACATGATTAAGGGTACATGCATGCTAGATGTGAAGCTCATACTTAGTTGAATGGATTATTTGGTAGTTCTTGCTGCTATTGTATTAGTGTAAACTAAAGAGAACCATCCGATAAATGAATTGACTTCCTATTACCCAGTTTTTGTGTCATATCTGTCAGTAGTTTCGTCATGAAGTCTGTTGAACTTCCTATTACCCAGTTCTTATTTATAGTCACTGATAACTTTGAGCTGTTTTACCATGTTGATATATTCATTAAATAACTTTGAGCTGTTTTACCATGTTGATAACTTTGGTTTCTTGTCAACTCATCTCAGCATGGATTAACTGGGAGGATAACATGGGTAAGTAATTTTGATTTTATTCCACTTTTACCCCTAAAGATTTGCTTGATCTGGTAACCCTAGTGTGGAATAGGGAGAATCCCACATGGCCACAACATTGTTGAGCAAATAGAGTACATTAAAAATTTTGTATTTTATTCAATTTAAGAAATCATATTCATCAGTTGTCTATCCATGTCAATTTTGATTTATATACTGACACAATAAGATTGGTTTTCTGCAGGGGTTAAAATCTACTTTTAGATACGCTGGGTCGGACGAGAACACATCAATTGAAGTCAGATATCTAGCTGTACTCGATATCTTTCAAATAAAGAGATAGGGCCACTTTAACTTTGCAACCAGGTGACATTTATTATCTCATATCTGTTTTAAGTTTGTATCTATCTTAGAGAACTAAACATAACCAGGCATCGAGTTTGTCAATCTCATATTGACCAATTGTCTGGAAGGCATCAAAAGTTGTGCGAGGAAATGCTATGAAATCATCAAAGTCGCCTGGGATGGGTTCTAAGAAGTCACATAACAACAACTGAGAATGTACTATAAAATTCTTGGATTTGTTGATGACCCGCTTATGCGAAAATCATGTGAGTTCTGTTATTTATTATTTCAACAGGATACCGTATACACCTTATTCTAGCAGATTTTGTGTTATTCTTTCCGTCTCTCTTTGTTATGAGCATGTCATGCAAGAGAATATGTTTCTTAACCTTTTCGGGCAAAGAACAGTCCTAGATCTTCTTTTGAGTGAATTGGTCAAAGATTTTTGTTTTTTTGTTTTTTACTTCAGAAGTATATCACCTTACTGATATTGTTGTTTCTTTTGGTATCCCTCAATTTAGGTTCCTTCATTTTTAATCTGCAAGCTCTATTACTCAAGTATTTCCGTCCATCAATATACAACTATTCAATAGGTGAGTGTCCAATTCTACCGTGTGAAGCTGCTCAAACTGTTCATTTCCATTTTCTCTTATGAGCAAATATGAACTGAGTATATAACTTACGACACAATTTGTTTAGTTAATTTCAGGAGCTATAAAGGGTCGTTCTGGAGCAGAAGCACTCAAATACATTTCCAGCGCAGATGGTGCACCATCTATGTCCGGGTTGTGTACAACTTTGGTAGCCTGAAAATATCACCTTTTGGTTGTTTTACAGATTTTTTTTTCTTGTATGAGACTTGGTATTATAAATGACTGAATCTTTTTTGTGAACAACTTGATTTCATGAGTGAGAATCTATTTTGGGATAAAATGCAGTCTGAATGAATGTTTAACAGGTAAAGGGAAAAGCATCCTGCCAAAGCAACTGAAAAGAGAATTCAAATTTTTCAAACTTTAGCAACGTTTTCTAGGTGTTGCTAATAGTCATTATATGACCATTAGAAATACATCTGGGACGGAATTAAAAACCGGCCCTACATCCCTACATCCGTCCCAAAAAGTATTACTGGTGGTTTTATAAATCCGTCTTTAGAACCCCAAGCCGTCCCCATAAGTATTAGTGACGGTGGATCTAGGGACGTTAACAAAACCGTCCCTAGTACCCTTTTGGGATGGACTTTTGCCTCTTGGGACGGTTTTTTGACCGTCTCAAGAGCCCTTCTGCTTTGTAGTGATCATTGTGGGGAGCATATACACCTATCATGTATGATTCAGAGTACTCGATCTTTGTGTATCCAAGCTCCCGAATTTCTGCTCCATTTCCACTGACCAAATCGATATGATTTGTCAAGTACCATTCTTTTAACTGTCTGAGCTTTCTCCTGGTCTCATCTTCCGATGCCCGCCTGGTCATTGAATGGATACTGACGTGACTAACGTTAATTACATGTGCGTTAATCACATGTGTTGTGCCAAATTATCCAGGACCTTTCCCAAAATCCTTTTTCACGTACTCTTGTAGCTTTCCAGCGTCTATCATTCGCTGGACCTCGATCTGTAAAGAGCGGCAATTCTTGGTCTTGTAACCATGGTTTTTGTGAATTTTGCAGTATTTGCTCTTACCAAGTTTATCACGTGTCTTCGCTGGCAAAGGCCGAAGGGGGATCAAATCCTTGCTTATTTTCTCATACAACTCTGTAAGCCGTATGTTCAACGGTGTCATCTTCATATCATGATATTTCTGATATCCAGTTTCCATTCGTTCTCCTTAGTTTTTATCTCGAACTTCACCTCGATCGTTATGTTGTTCGCTCGAACGGTTCTTTGACTTGTCTTTCTTCCCATCATTTGGATGATTGGATGATCTGTTAACATCTCTCGTCTCTCGATCTTTGGAGTCATCTCAACTCGAGCGTATTCTTCTGCTGGATCATATACAGTTCTTCTAGAGTCTTTGGTGGTTTCTTGACCAAGAAACCATACACACCTCTTTGATCATATTGGTATGCTTGTTTGTGAGCTTCGATGATGACTTGGTCGTTGGCATCATCCTCATCGGCCAACTCTTGCTTAAAGCGTCGAGTAAAATGTCTGATGATTTTTTCCTTCCGAATTCCTAGAAGGAACAATACGTGGCATCCCTTATGATCACGTCTGTTGTACTTGTAGTGAGAGCAGAATTCTCCAACCATCTCATGGTAAGTACCGATCGACTGTGCCGGGAGCTGATTTAACCACTTTATTGCTCCACCAGCCAGTGACTGTGGAAACATTTTGCACACCAACTCATCGTTGTACAACCACAGAGTCATGGCAGTTTCATAGTGTAAAACATGCTAATTTGGATCATCCGTTTTCTCATCGAATTCTAGCAACTTTGGAACTTGAAAATTCATTAGCGGCCGGAATTCTCTGATATTCAGTTTGAAAGGAGCTCCTGCGGCTCGATCCAACCTTTCTATCATTTCTTCTCTGGAGTGCTTTTTCGATATTACTTTCTCGATCATCTTTCAAAGGAGAGCTTCTGTTATTGCGTCCACATCGCCATCTGAGGAACTGTCTTCCTGCTCATAATCTCGGTCCTCTGGAATATGAGCTTTAGATCTCATTCTTTTCCTTTGGGGTCCAGTGGCGCTCTTCCAGCTCTGCCTTGCTCCGAACGAGCATAATAATCGGGCGAAAATTCTCTCTCATCATGCCGATCTCGAACCTCATCTTCATTATTCCTGAGACGTTTTGAATGGGTGGTAGTTCTGGCCGAACTCTGTTGATTCGCAGCTGGACGAGTCCCTTCTCGCGGGGATCGTACACGCCTTCGTTTAGGTAGATCTCCAGTGACCAACATATTTTTCTCTGGTCGATCAAGATCGAACGCACTACAACAAAACACACGTCTAGTGACAAATTTTTTTGTGACCAATAAAATTTTGTCTACAAATCTAGTGTTTAGGGATGAATATTTTTTTGGTCGTCGTATATATTTTTTTCGCGACAAACGGTAAATTTAGTCTTTAAAGTTGTCACTGAAAATTTTTGTGACCAAATATGGTGACCAATCCTGTCTCCGTCTCTAAATATTTTTTTTGTGACCTAATATAGTGACCAATCCTGTCTCCGCCTCTAAATATTTCTTTGTGACAAATTATTTTAGTCACGAAATTGATTTCTAGCGACAAAGAAAAATTATAGTCTCCAAACATATTATTGCTAACTATCCAAGACTTTTGTCCCTAAATATATCTTACACTGACAAAATTAGTTTGTTGCCGAAATGAATTCCCGTCAAATAAAATATTTTGCCGTTAGAACTATTAGTATCTAAAAAATTGTTGTCGCAAATGGATTGTTTTCTACCGACGGAAAAAAATTTGTCTTCGAAAACACTATTGGTGACACCATGTAGCTTTTGTCCTTATATCTATTTATGCAGACAAAAATTGATTCGTCATCTAAATGAATGCGAAGCAAATCTGAAATTTTGCCGTTAAAAATTTGTAGTGGCAGGACAAATTGTGGTCACAAAATCCAAATATTCGGTGACTGCTTGTGATTTAGTCTGCTCGGAGGAATTGAAGTGGTGTTGTTGCTTGAGTATGACTAGGACGGTTTTTGCAAGGACACTCCTCACAGGCATCACGTGAACCTCAATCACCAGAAGCTCCACCTAGATCTCAAGCAATGGACATGAACCTCAAGAACAACCCAATATCCCTCATATTATACTAATATCAATAGGGGAATATCATTCTGTGAGTATAAATCTATAAGAAGGGAAATTAAAACCAGAAACAAGAGACAGGACAGCAGCTGCATCACCCAAACAGGCAAAGTTCATCATCCTTAAAGGTTTCCTTGTGTCACTAAGAGGTGAATAACAGTCCACAGTTGAACTTGCACACCAACTATCCTCATTGAATCCACCAAATAAGAATACCGGCTTATTATTGCAAGGAACCCCTCCATAGAAATATAACAAAAACAATAGAAAGGAACTAATTATACACATCTTAGATTAGTATTCACTTTTGGAACTGGTCAGAATAAAAACGACGGAAATCTAGAAAAAATAAACTAAAGTAAAATCTCAGAGAACCAGCTAAATGCTTAATGCAATTGTGCTGACAAAATCTCGGGAATCATCACAAGCTTGAGCCACCTCCCATCATCTTCTTTCACCTATTTTCCTCTTCAACTCAAAGATAATTTTGGTACATTTGTTGAAATCAGTCTCAGCATTCCACAGACTTTTGTTCTCCTTACTTCTTTCGGCGGATGACTTTGAACTCTGGACTAAATGAAAAAGAAGACGTGCAGAGCAAGGCCAGATGATAAGGTCATTGAATGTTTCTAACTTCCCGTTTACAGAATTAAAGCATTGAGGTCCATACAAATATTTCTCATCTGCACTAGTCTGAAATCAAGCATCAAGGGTTCAAGAATTCTCCTAACCCACTAAGCACAATCAAGTTCAATATCTTTTGAGTTTGTTACAAGCTTGTAAAAAATGACAGACAGCGCAGAACCAAGTACACAATTAACGATCGCATTGAAAGTTTTATACATCATTGGCGCTTTTCTTCCATATTTCCACTATCTTATTTCTAAAATCTAGAGGCAAGGCTCACGTTTCCTAGCAAAAAGTATCAGTTTCTCGAAAGATAAGCTAAATTCCTAGAGATTGTGTTGGTAAAACAAATACTTTACAGGATTTCACAAAAGAGCAATGACGCCAGAATCATATGATTAGCAAGACGTGTTACTGTAGCACAATCGCCCGGCACAAATAAGAAAACAATGTACCACACCAGCAAACTAAAGCGTCATATGGGCATCCAACTAAATCCATGTATTGTGTTTGCTCAACTTCCTCAACAATGTTAGCCTATCCTTAATCTCCAATCACCCTTGCCACCACAAAAATGAAGCCTAAAAATCCTAAATTTCTTACACAAATATCAAACCTTTCTCATCCAGATTTAGCCAAAAAAGTACCCAAAATCATGTAATTGACTGCAGCTATCCACTTTATGAAAAAACCGAATCTGCCACAAAAATAGGAAAATATATTTATGAACTGGAATAAAAATAGAGCTCTGCAGTATAAGATTGCATATTCTGTACTCCACAGTATTGAACATCAAACAAGGGAACTAGCTTCGAAGGCATACCAAACAAAGATGCGTATCAGGGCTATCCGGGTCCAATCTAAGAAGATGCTTTAGCGCCTGAAATAAACAGCAATTCGAACTCCAGATCATTGAAACGCTCTGTCAATTGTTGAACTTGAATCTCTGTCGTAGTCTGAAAAATTAAGGGAAAAAGTTGTTAGTTACACGTTTAGGAAAATATACCATAACAAGATGCAAAATTCACAGAAGTATACAAGTTAAATACTAGCTAGCTTGAGCAAGATCCTGACATCTCGATTTCAGAAATGGCCTAATTGTGAATCCTTTTGCAAGCGCTAGCATTTGAGCAAGGGATATCAAGGTATTATCACTGCTTAAAGGAATGGGTCAGGGGAAAAGACAAGCCAAAATGTTGAAAGAGCTCTGAAGCAAGATCTTTCCTGATCAGGAAGCAGTTTTTTATAACATTTTGGATTCTTTTTCTTTTTTGAAGAGGAAAATATAATATAAATAAGAAAGGGTGCCAAGATGGCACCCTCAAGAGGTACAGGAATAAAAGAGCTAAGAACTTACAACAAAACTACTCTCTAAAACATATTTTTCCAATCAAAAATAAAATCATTAAGTTTTATATTTTTAAAAGAAACAATATTAACGGACAAACTAAGAAGCAACACTTTGATATCTATAATAAGAAAGCTAACATGCTTCCTCACTTTTTTCTTAGTAATTAAAATGTCGTTGCTTTCTAACCACTCAACCCACCACATAGCAAAAGGCAAACAATATCTCAAAAAAATAAGAGGCTTGTAGATACCTTCACCATTTTGAAAGTTATTTATGTTCTCGATAATATAAAGTTCGTCTATTTGGTATGAACGGATGCCCAACCCGTAATCATTAGAAGAAAAAATATAATAAAATGCTTATATTTTTATATGAAGAATTGATTGATATGATATGATGAGCCAGGATGAACATACGTACAAGTTTTTTTAAATACATATGTAGTGGAAATAAAAAAGGATTATGTTTGATATACACTTTTGTAGGTCTAAAATATATATTCATACAATTTTGGATACGTATACGTTGGATGCGGATACCTTCATGTCTTATTTTCGTATTGGAACAAAAAAGATCGGATACTTTAAATGAGTTTTGAAGTTTTTAAATATTAAAAGAGACCCTTAATTTTGTCCAAAGACATTATGTTATAGTTGTTTTTAACTTAAGAAAGGATCATATTCATCTGTTGTGTCCTAAGGTTTATCTAGAGATATATATGTTCAATAATTTTTGACAATGCACATTAAAAAAGATCATACATTTTACCTGAAACACAATTGGGAGTGTGCTATATCTACTCAAAATGATAATACTGACGTTATGCATATTTTAGTGTGAAAACCTTTAACTGCTCTTTGGCTATAAAAATTAACTTAATGATTTATATAAGTATAACTCCAAGATTATTATGAATTTGTTTGATCTCATTTGAACCTTGTGCTTCTCGCGCGTACATGTACAGTTTGTTGACTCGCGGCCTGAGTCAGATCTAACCCCTAATTCATACCCATTTGAGCCATGAAATGACATGTCCTTAATTCATTAGACCAGCCATTAACTCACGTATTTTTGAGTCTGATAAGTCAGTTTTGATTCAAAACAACAAACACACGAGCTGATCCATATAAATCAGATAATTTCTGTCAGATCTTAACTAGTCGGATTAAGACAAATAAAAATGATGTTACATGTCTTAATCCATACGAGAAACGAAAGTGATACACATCCCATGGATTCAATCCCGCAAATTTTATCACAGGAGACAAAGAGGGGTGGTCCCCTTGTAACCCGACGTACTTGCAGGGGTGGGTTTGGTGCGGCTGTCTTCCCCTGTGTCTTGCTGTACAACCTGCGGGATTGAGCCCGCCCAATGTAAATCATTTCGATAGGAGAAGTCCAAGAGAAATATCCACCGCTCAGTAAATATCGGACTACACATTTGACCAAGATCCGCTATCGATAATTTTTATGCAAACCTTTTTTCTTCCTCTCACTTCTCTCTTGTTTTGGTATCTCTTTCTCAATCTTTGGTCTGGTATTTCTTCATCAATCGTAAGAAACAAAAATAGAAAAAAAAAATTAGAGGGAAGAGTTCTAGTAGAGCACACTAATAGCAAATTAGGTGATGCACAACTTTCATTAGATGCTTAGCGTGTTCAAGTTTCTTAATCAATGGTAGATTTTCCACAAATTTCGTCAAATCTCATCTTTTAGTCTGTATTAATCTCTAATAAGAGTTTTTATTTCTACCAGTTGTCTCATCTTCTATCGATTCTTCCTTAGGGATTTGATTTCGAACTGTCGACTCTTCCTTAGGGATTTGATTTATAATTAGGGTTTTTATTTCTAATTAGGATGCCGATTTCTAATAAGGGTTTTGATTTCTTCCTCGGGGTTAGGTTTTCAGAGTACATGACTTCATCACTGCAATTCGATGGTTGGTATATTTGCGGTTGTCATCTTTTCAATTTGTTTGTTTTATTAGTTTTGTTTTACTGATTTTGTGTATATTTTTTTTTAATTCAGGCACCAAAGAAGGAGAAAGCTCCACGACCATCTTCAAAGCCATCTAAATTTGGTAGTGGATTTCAGGTAATATATTGAAATATACTCATGTGTGCCAGATAGTTATTATTTCTAAAATTTATGCTTCATGAGAGCTGGGTGTTATACATTTCTGGTTTCCTTAGACATGCTTTTCTTTGTAGACTTGATCAAAAATTCAACTGATTTTAGTTGGTTAGGTGGCTGCGAGATCGGAATGGGGATGTAGTTGGAGAAGAGTTGGTGTTATCGTTAAGTTGTTGCAACAATCTAATGGAAGCCTTTAATGTAGTTTTGTGTGTGAGATGCGGCTAAGGCATTCAAAGCTTATGTCAACTTCAGCACAACTAGGTGAGCTATTTGTATTTTAGTATGACAGTTGTCCCTTTTAAAGCATGTAACTCTACATCGGCATCATCGGTTTGTTAACGTCCCTATTGATATCAATGTTCATTGTTCACTGCACCTGTTAGGCTTTTTTTTTATTATCAGATGGGTGGGAAGGTCTCTAGTCTCATTCACCTAGGTACTTTAGCAATAACTGTTCCAGATTTCGTAAATGTTTGGTAATCATTGTGCAGTCAAATGTGCATCATTATTTGAATTTCAAAAGCACACTTTTTTATTTCATCTTTCTGTTCTTTGTTCCTTGTCAATTTACCCACTTTATTTCTCTTGCAAGAATTCTTTCCTCGCTCGATTAGGCAAACAAGGAATCCAGATTTCAGCAAGCACCCACATCCAGTCCCTATCCAAGAAAAAGAAAAAAAGATATGTATGCAAGAGTGTTGTTCTCCTATTCTTATTCTTCTTGAAGAAAAGCAGTGACTGGAAGCTAATGATGCAGGATATGTGGATGAGTGCTGACGGTAAAGCTATTGCCGGTACCAAATTTGTTTATTGTTATCCAAGTTCCCTTTCTATTTTCTATTTTAGGTTCATTCTAATATCCAATTGTTTTCATGATTGTAGATGGAAAAGTTTCATTAGTAACCGGGAATACCTCGGTTGTGGATGAAGGAAAGGACCATTCACCCCCTCTGAAGGAAAAATCCACAGGTGATGGACGTGAGTTCATCTATAAAAGCGTTGCACTTATAGATTTTGCACAAGTGCATTCCTACAATGCAAAGGAAAATTACTCCAAAAAGTAAGCCAGTACAACCTCATCAGGCTCAGGTCTTCACAACCGAGAAGAATGAACCCAAAGTGGCAAGAAAAGAAACTGAGACCAGAATGAGGAATGAAACCCGAGTTATGGAACTAAGTTGGTGTAATAACTTAAGTTCAGTTGAACAAATGTAAGTATCATATGTACTATTTAGCTATCCGAACCTTTTAATACTTCTGATGATCGATTTAGCCCTGCATTGAGAGTTAGAAATAAAAACGTGAAGCAACTAATATCCTAAACCGTGCTCTTTGAGTTCCAGGATATGGATGAAGCATCAGGTAATTTTTCTCTTGTGAGCCTTGCAAGTTTTCTTGGTTGTCTCAGGATGATATGTTTATCCTTGTGCCCCAGCTCTGGATAACAATTGACTATGCATATCAGACTTGTATGAGGTGTGATTGACTCTGACAGATTTTTAGTGCACTTAATATTCATTCTTTGTACATTTAATAATCGGTCAATTTGTTAGTTCATATCATACAATAGGGCTCTATTACTTGTCCCAACTCCGGAATTGGCTTTAAGATGTTCCTGCAATGCGCAGAGGTATATCATAGTTTTTAAAAGAAGAGAATCCGGAAGATGCAAGCAGATTTGGAATCCGGAAGATGCAAGCAGATTTGGTATCCAACAAGAGATATGGATTCAAATGTTGAATCAAATGGACCTGGATGAAGGGTTTCAAGTTATGAATATAGTATTCTAATTTTTTAGTGTTCAGAATAATACACAAGAGATTTAATTTCTAGATGAATTTCAATTTTTGATGTTTTTCTTTTTGTTTTGTTTTTAGGTTGTTTGCCATAGTAATGGTAATCTCATATTTAAATATATGGTTTAATAAAACTTAAATTCAATAATTATTTTAGGTTGTAGAGACGAATAATTTTGTCTTTGAAATTCTCTTCTAAGCAAAACAAGTAGTCCTTAATAAAGTACTCAGGGACGAAGAATAAAATTGTCTGAGAAATTCATTTTCTAAGGCAAAATTAATTGTCATTTTTTATAATATTTAGAGGCGATTTTTTGGACGGAAAGTATTTGTCTTTGAATAAAGAATTTCGAGGCAAACTTGAGTTGTCATTTATGGAATATTTCGGGACAAAACATGTTGCTTTTGGAGGCAAAAAAAATGTATTTGAAAGTTCGTTTTAAAGAAAAAATGAATCGTCTTTAATAAATAATTTAGAGACAAAATAAAAAGTTTTGGAGAGGAGGAATTTGTCTCCGAAAATTCTTTTTAAGGCAAAAAATTTGGTCACTAAATTTGTTTTGTTGGAGACGAACAAGTTAGTCTCCAAAAATTCGATATTCAGGGGCTATTTATATTGTCTCTAACTAAATTAATTAGAGACAATTTTTTTCGTTTTTGATAATAACTATTAAAGAAAAATTAAATTGACATAAAATTTCACCTTTGAGACAATTTTTTTGGTCTTAAATAGTTATCATTAAAGACAAATTAAATTGACACAAAACTTCCTTTTTTGAGACAATTTTATTGATCTTAAACAGTTATCATTAAGGACAAATTAAATTGACACAAAACTTTCGATTTTGAGACAATTTAATTGGTCTTAAATATTAATCATTAAAGACAAATTAGTTTGTCCTTGAACTTACATTTTTGCGACCAAAAAATTGCCCGCCAAAAATTGCTTTTCGGTGGCCAATTTTTGGTCATTAAAATATCTTTCGCAGACAATTTTATTTCATTGGTGAAAGAGACTTTTATTGACAATAAATTTTTAGTTGTTAATTAAGTTTTCTCGTGACCGTTCATAATTTTGTCGCAAAATACTTTCCCAGACGGGGTATTTGAAACAACTTCGCGACAAAAAAAATTCATCTCAGAAAATATTTTGAGACAAAAAAAGGGGATTTCCGGAAAAACTTTTTTGCCACTAAACGTGTGTTTTGTTGTAGTATATCACTTCTCTGTTTTGGTCTGCAGCTTGTGGACTAATACGATTTCCAAGGCGCTGCCACATAGATCGAACCCTCTAGTTGTTCAGATTTTCAGACCTAGCCGAGACTGGTTCTCACGTTCTAATATCAGGAGAGCGTTCTCTTTCTCCACCTCGTTCAGCCGATTGCGCAACAGTTCCTCCTCTGTATTAGGAGTCGCGGTTCGTCCATCTCGCAGGTCCTATCGATCGTCATTCCTCCTTGATGGACTGCCGAATACACGACCTTTGTCTCCTCGAACTTGTGGGTTTTCCCCATCAACATCCATTCCTTCTTCTTCGATCACTGGTTATTTTTCGCTTCGCCGATTCAGATCTGGGGTTCTGTCACGGGAACGATCTCGATCCCGACTACGATCCAGGGCTATGTCATGAGCACAATATCGGCGGTTCCTGTTTCCAGTGGGTACTGCTGGAGCTGACAGAACCTCAATCTCGTGCCTTTCAATTTCGCGGCTCCTGCGCTGTTGAGAATTGCTAACAGAATCGACCCTTCGCGCAGTTTGTTTGACTACTTCCATAACTCGATTTGGGAAAACATGACTTTCTTTTCTCGAAACCCTTGGTCGTCGCTATTGTTTGTATGGTAAAATATTATTCTACCTCAAACACGCATTTAATGATGATTTGTTGATGATCGATCCGCTGCTTTTTTCTCCAAGTGAATAGTGTTGGGGGGATACGTGCAAAAAAAGCCTTTCGATGCTTAAGTTAGCTTAGGTTTCACAGATTATTTTAGTGGGGAAGATTGCATACCTTCTAGGGTTGAGAACCCATCTATTTATATGTTCCAAATCAGGATCTTACCCTCATTTCGAGCTAAGCATGAATTGCATTAATTGGTCCCAGCATGCCTCCTGGCTTAAATTGCCTTGACTGTCCCTTGCATGCCTCCTGGCATAAAATTGCATTACCTGGCCCTTGCATGCCTCCTATCATGAATTGCGTTGACTGGCCCTTGCATGCCTCCTAGAATTTCCAGAAACTTCCTCTATGGTTATGGAGTTAACCAAGCCAAATAGTGCAAAGGGTTGGCCCAAACAATTAGGTGTTCACATGCCAAGCCCAAAGAAAGAAGTGTGCATAAGCCCAGAGTGGGGCATAAATATCCGCAAGGAAAATCAGAAAGGGGAGGAAAAATCCAGGGATCCATGGCTTGGCTTGGCTTGGCTCGTCTAGCGAGCCGACTCGGCTAAGTTGCCTCGACTCGGCTCAGCTGGGGTGAAAACATCCCACATATAACTCAGAGGGGCGTATAAATCCAAAGGCTATAGAATTAAACTACACTGTGATGATCTGAATCAGGGCTATGGTATTATGTTGCTTCGTGATACACGGAAGAAGTGTTGTTGCTTCCAGACAAAAATCAGTCCATCCTCCGAATGCCGCCGCTGCCTCCGGATGCCGCCGCCGCCAGACAAGGCCGTCGGGCGTTGCCGCAGTCTACGTGAAACTGTCACTGTTGTCGGAGAGGATGACCGTCGCCGGCTGCCGCCGATAACCTGTTATTGCACCGTCGCTGGGGAAGATGAACTGCTGATGATGATGTCATGCTGACGTCTTGAACGGTAACGACCATCTAACGACGTTATGAATGAAGGAACAAGATTGGTTGATGGCAAACAGCGTGAGATGATAACTGAATATGCCGACCTTAACAGAATCTTTTGACGGTATTAGTGACGGTAACAGAATATTCTAACGGTATTGGCATCTGCTGACGTCATTCCCAAGTTTGTTGATGATCGTGCCTATTCTGGTGACGTGGTCGACACTGGTTGGACGAAGCTGCTGATGAGGCAACGCTGAGTGGATGGAACCTCCTTGAATTGACTTGGATCCTTTCACATGGTCTTCCATGTATCATGTTTGTGAGGCCTAGCTATTTAGTTTGTTGTACATGGGCTTGCACATAGAGTGCTTTTAGGGTCCAATTTGTCTATTTTTGGCTAATATGAGGAGCATATTAGATCTAAGTTAGCCCATTTTTGGCGTAGAATATTAGGGGTACAAAAGGAAATCTCACGGTAAAATCAGTGTATAAGTACCTGATTCAAGGCTTGTTGAGTAATAATGCTCAACCCCTCCAGTGAATCCAATATGGAGGAAAATTTGGCCTTTGAATGTCCTCCGTATCAGTGTCTTTGTTTGGAAATGTTATAATGGCATCCTCCCAGTTAGTATCTCTCTAGGTTGATGGGTGGCAACAATTAATACCACTTGCACCGTGTGTGACAATTATATGGAAATTGATGACCACACCCTCCTAAAATGCCCTTTTAGCAAAGCAGTCTGGTTTAGTATGAACTGCGTGATATACATTACAATTGTTAGTGTTTTTTTTTTTGATCGGTAAATGTTGGTGTAAATATTTGAACCATGATCACAAGAGTTTTAAAAGAATTCCAAGCCAACTTACTTAACCAGGAACCTTTACAATTGTTAGTGTTAACTCCAATATATTACAACAGTCATTGTGTTAACTGCGTGACATACATTATAATTTGACAATGTCAAGCTATCCAAGTAAGTTTTTGTTTCCTAAAATTAAATCCAATGTATTAAATATCCCTTTTTACGTCTAATAAAATTTCAAATTTACTAAAAATAAAAAATGCATTTAATTCATAAGAAATCACCAACACCACCATTGGAGATGAAATGTTTTCTCCCCCTAAATTTAAGGAAAAATTGAAATGAGGATGTCTTGTTTGGGTTACCACCTAGGTGACACACACAACCACCATTGGAGAAGATCTGAAAGGCACACGGTCAAACCTCATCAAAATATCATTAACTTCTGTAAGCTTTACATTATATCTTACTCATGAATGCGGAGTAGTATTTACGATAAAAGGGTAATGAATGCGGAGAATTGATGACCATAATTCTCATTATTTATAAAGGGGGATACCAGTTCTACTAAGTGCTGATACCGTTTCATATAGGACAAAAAAATTCCACCGACTCTGGCCGTTGGATCGATAAAATAGTATCAACACTTAATAAGACTGGTATCCCCTTTATAAATCGTGATAATTATGTTCTAGTTTTGAAACTTTTGATGGACAATTGAATATATCGATGTTGAATGTTAAATTAGTAAACCAAGTGGACCAAATCAAGCACCCGAATACAAAAGGGCTTCAAATCCAAGTGTCACTCAAACCAACACATAAGACACGACGAATGTCGCCACATAAAGAAGCAAGAGAAAACCTGATGTAGTTTTTCAAGTGGTAAATAAAGTATCGTTCACTCGGACTTGTTGAGATTGATTTCAGACTTAAAAATAGAAGATATATACAAGAGTGTCACAATATCGGGAGGTACTGGGACTTAGGATTTCACCACTAATCACATTCAATTGGTTCATATAATGATTCATAACAATTCTAGCTCTTTTGTTGACTCTTTTCTTTTCCAAAAGTAGATTTTGTAAAATATTAATTGTAGATCACAAGCATGATGCATCAAAAGATCTAAGTCTAAGCATACATTATCAAACGAAGTCACAACTAATTAATAAAAATCATGCATCGATTAAAAACAATGCAAAAGTCATAAAGAATCGATTATAGTTACCAACCAATTGTGAAACATGGCTTCCTCCTTTGTCCTAGTGATGGGGTTTAGCTCATAATGGTGAAAACACGCTCAAAATAATAATACATGGCTCAATAGGTGTTTTATTGGAGAAAAATAATATTACAGCGGATTCGCAACTCTGTAAAGGCGTTACAGAACCTGCTGAACTGTTACAAAGTAAAGATGACAATCTTATTAAGGTTGTGATCTATTCTTCTTCTTCTTCTCCAACTTCGTTCGTACAACTTCACTCTGTAACTCTGATTTCTCCGGCTGTGTTGTCTCTGCTCGGTCCCCCAAACTCTCGACACCTCTTTCTCGGACTCTCATAACCCTTTTATACACCCACAGGTCGATTTAATCTCCAAGAAATCTCCTTTTTCTTTTTGCCAAAGTTATGTGTTTTATCTATTGTTTCCATATCCTCATATGCGGCTTCAAACACTCCCTATTTTGCTTCTCACGCGTCTTCCAAGTATAATCCAACGTCCCAGACTCTCTCGAGGGTAATATCGAATCAAACAACTACCAATATTCCCTTATCTCCAACCGGTAACTTCCATGTATTCAACTAAAATCCCGTGATACTCTCCAATCCTTGTTTTAATCCAAAACCCACGTAACTCTCTTTTTCTTCACCCTACTCGTATTTTGTGCTTGTCTAAATTCATTCCATAGATAGAGGAAGAAATAATATGGGAAGTATTCTCCAAGAATGAAATAAAAATCCGAGAACAAATACCTCTCTGATTTAACGAGATAACCATGGAAAACTTGCTTGTTTTCCAACTATGAATCATATACCATCCCTGTTTGAGATTAACAGGCCCATACGAACCTAATCCAACAAGAAAATCCGACAAATATTCAACAGAAACGGATCCAGGGAAGTTTGCTGCGACTAAACTTTTCTAACTCAATTTCCCGCCAAAATCTTGTCCTTTAAGCCGTGAAGAAAGGTAGTCCCCCTACCCAGAGTAGGGTTCCCTTAGCCGTGGGTGTAAATAACAGGTCTGGGGTGAAAATAGCGGTGAGGTTCCCCTTATCAACAAGTTACCCCTTATCTAAAATGGGAGTCCGAATAGTAATTTTCTCCCACGAGCGCAAATACCACTTTTCGAGTCAATTTTCTCGCAAAAGCTTATTTCTCTAAAAACACCTATAAAACAATAAAATAACCAAATAAATACAAAATCCAGCACTAACAATATATACAATTGAGATCAAAATAGACACATAAATGCGTCTATCAAATACCCCCAAACTTATTATTTGCTAGTCCTCGAGCAAATCAAACCTAGAAAATAAAATCCTAACTCATTGTCGCAAGCATCATCGGTTGCATTTAGCGTATGCAACAAGCCATTAAACCCCTAGGTGGCCCTAGTGTCCGAGTTATAGTTTCGGGAGGGCTTAACAGAGATACACCCACAAAACCTTTATACTCCAGACCCTAGCTATCTACACAGAACCTTGGAAGGCACTAAAGAATCTCCTTGGTTGGCATACTTATTGAATACAGGAGGGAGTACCCTGATGCGAAATTCCAATTGTTGTACACGAGTTCGCACTCAAGCATACTAAAATTCATATGAAGTGACAAAGCTCTACTCAGATAGTCGCATCCAAACTCAGAATCAAACAAATCACATGGATAGATTAAGAAGATGGATATAGAAAAACATAGATGGTTTTGATGTTGACTAAGGTGAACGGTGTTTCTCATATCCGTCTGAAGGCCACTTCCATAATGAACCTATCCTAATGGACTGAGATACCGGTCTGACTAATATCAACACACTGGCATATACAAGGGTACCAGTGGTCGATAATCCTAACTCTAGGTCAACACAACTGGCATATACAAGGGTTCCAGTGGTCGACTTTATTAAATTTATTCCAGTTGGTCTGGTCTCAATTTATTTATTTTTTTATTATTTTTTTTTTGGCTGTCTCAATCACTCTATTTCACCCTAGCAATGGTAACAACTTGAATCGTGAGCCCCACCTAATCATTTAGAGAAACATATTTTAAAAAAAAAATAGAAGTGAAAAGGACTCAATGAGATATGGCGAAACTACCATGTTATTTCTAACACCTGAGCTCTGTGCTTTTATGAATAGACTCTTTAGATGTTTCCATCTAATCAGATTGGTCCTTCAACTCCTAAAACCAAAATTCTTCCATCCACTTAGATTGGGTAGTGCCATCATTAATAAGGATAAATTTCTAGGCTCTGGAGTTTATAATTCAACTATAAAGTTTCTCCCATACCCCCAAACTTAAATCTAACATTGTCCTTAATGTTCTAAAGATCAAATTTAAAGCATGAACAAGGAGAAACCGTTAACATTTGAAGCAAAAGAGTTAAGGAAATATATTACCGTGTTGCATGAGATTAGGTTACCTCCCAAGAACTGTTAAGTTTAACGTCTTCAGACAGACTAAGACAGGATTAGTCACCTCATAGAATCATAAAGTAATAACCGAAATATCTGTGGGTCATCAAAACCAAATAAATCTACCACCAATAAAAGGAATCTGCAATATGCCAAGAAAATTAACAAATAAAGCACACCTTTGTCTAGTTTCCAATGTAAGACAACTACATATAACTGTGATTCAGGTTCAGGCACTATGAAAGGGTCTAAATAAATTTCTTTGGGCTTGTGTTCCTCATAAGTAAGATCCAAATTATCAGGTTGTAGAGTCTGGAAAAAATCAAATAAAAACTTAGAAGCACATAATAATAACCTAAATAACTGCGGATCCTTAAAGTCAATCAGTTTTGACTCACACAGATGACCACAATGCGAGTGGTGGTCATTCTTAAGCAAATGTGTCTTTTCTATTCTCCTAAAGTATTTAGGTTTAGTCTCAGAACTTAATAACAAACAAATTTGAAATTCAGATGTTCCCACATACGGCAGAAGAATGTTTGGTGGGAAAACAAAATCAATCTCGGTATCATAGCCTGGGTGAACTACATCAACCAGAGGATGGGTTTCTAACAACTGAACTTCCTTATGGACATCACTAGGTTCAGGAAAACGTGTATGAAGATAATCTTGTAAAATGGTTGAGGCACATATGTCAAGTCCCAAGTGAGGGATCTTTCTAATAGTTAAAGCACATGGAGAATGATAATCACCCCCAAACTTAGAGTTTTCAGTTTCTCTAGAAAGACTAGTCACAACTTCCCTAATTTCAAGGTCATCTGATTCCTGAAAATAGTCAATTGATTCTTCTATGTTAGGTTCATCCTCACTCATCTCTACGAGTTCATTTTCTTTTTCTAAGATTAATGTTTCTAAATCTCTAGACCCTGAAACAATATTCTCAGAAAAAACTCGTTCCTCTAAACCATTATTAGCTTCGTAATCAAAAGGAAATACTACATCGTCTAAAACGGGAGTATCTCTAGTCAAATCCTCGTCCTTTCGAATAGGTGAATAATTATTAAAATTATTTGGATTTGAACTAGAAATAATATTATCGTTATAAAGCTCAGTTGGAGTAACAAATTCCTGATCACTATGCCTACATATTTCAAATTCTTCGTCAACACTATCCTCATGAAATGGTTGAACCTCATCTAAATTAGTAGTGTTACCAATTCTAACCTCGTCATCTTGATTATGCAAATAACTATCCTCATTTTCAAGAGTACTATTGGAAACACTATATTGGAAATTAAGACTATTTTGAGCAGTTCTTTTCCGGGCCTCTAACAAAAGATTATGAGTCGACTCACATGACTTCCTGATTGAATCTAGGAAAGAAATTTCACTCGTTGCATTTCTTTCGTCCATAACTAAGTTATTCATTTCTGCTAACTTACGTGTTGACTCTAGTAGGGAGGAATTTTGCTCGTACAACTGGTTGGCGTGTGGATAGTAATTGGGCTCACCGTGATATGGACCAAAACCTTCAAAAGTTTGATGTTCCCAACCACTATTTACACTATGGTCAAAGTAGTAACGTCCATTTTGAAACTCGGTCGGATATTCGTTGTATTGGCTATTGTAATACCAGTTCGACATTCTATTGCAGAGGTGTGAGTTGTCACACAAAATAAAACCCACTGACAGGGGATTCGTGGGTGGATAGAGTCTTACCTCCCGTACCAGACGGGCGATGAACCGTTGAAGTCGACTCAGGCCACGGACTCCTATGTCAGTTTACGAACCCGAGGGGTCGAGACAGTATCGTAACTGTCGTCCTTCCCTGCGTACAGTTTATATTTAATTTTTAACCCTTCCTTAGGGTTTTAAAAATAGTAATGTCCAATGTCCCAAAAATAAAGTCCAAAAAGTGTCCAAAAATAAAAAGAAAAATTACAAAAATACAACAAACCCTAATACAATTTTCCAAAAATAAAAGAAATAAAATCTAAATATATACAAAATCTTCTTCACCCCTTTTGGAATCCTCTTTTCTTTCCTTCTTTGGCGATGCTTTCCTTTTATAGCGCTTTCTCTTTCCTTGTAGCTTCGCTCCAAATATGAAAAAGAATAGAAAAATACCAAAGGCGTAAAAGAGAACAAAAAAATTTTCAAATAATAAAAAAAAAATCTAAAACCTAAAACCTAATACAAATCCGCGTCGGCGGCGCCAAAAATTGATGTAGTTTTTCAAGTGGTAAATAAAGTATTGTTCGCTCGGACTTGTTGAGATTGATTTCAGACTTAAAAATAGAAGATATATACAAGAGTGTCACAATATTGGGAGGTACTGGGACTTAGGATTTCACCACTAATCACATTCAATTGGTTCATATAATGATTCATAACAATTCTAGCTCTTTGTTGACTCTTTTCTTTGCCAAAAGTAGATTTTGTAAAATATTAATTGTAGATCACAAGCATGATGCATCAAAAGCTCTAAGTCTAAGCATACATCATCAAACGAAGTCACAACTAATTAATAAAAATCATACATCGATTAAAACAATGCAAAAGTCATAAAGAATGGATTATAGTTACCAACCAATTGTGAAACATGGCTTCCTCCATTGTCCCAGTGATGGGGTTTAGCTCATAATGGTGAAAACACGCTCAAAATAATAATACATGGCTCAATAGGTGTTTTATTGGAGAAAAATAATATTACAGCGGATTCGCAACTCTGTAAAGGTGTTACAGAACCTGCTGGACTGTTACAAAGTAAAGATGACAATCTTATTAAGGTTGTGTTCTATTCTTGTCTTCTTCTCCAACTCCGTTCGTACAGCTTCACTCTGCAACTCTGATTTCTCCGTCTCTGTATTCTCTGCTCTTTCCCCCAAACTCTCGACACCTCTTTCTCGGACTCTCATAACCCTTTTATACACCCGCAGGTCGATTTAATCTCCAAGAAATCTCCTTTTTCTTTTTTCCAAAGTTACGGGTTATATTTATTCTTTCCATATCCTCATACGCGGCTACAAACACTCTCTCTTTTGCTTCTCACGCGTCTTCCGAGTATAATCCAACGTCCCAGACTCTCTCAAGGGTAATATCGAATCAAACAACTACCAATATTCCCTTATCTCCAACCGGTAACTTCCATGTATTCAACCAAAATCCCGTGATACTCTCCAAGCCTTGTTTTAATCCAAAACCCACGTAACTCTCTTTTTCTTCACCCTACACGTATTCTGTACTCGTCTAAATTCTTGCCATAGATAGAGGAACAAATAATATGGGAAGTATTCTCCAAGAATGAAATAAAAATCCGAGAACAAATACCTCTCTGATTTAACGAGATAACCATGGAAACTTGCTTGTTTTCCAACTATGAATCACATACCATCCTTGGTTGAGATTAACAGGCCCATATGCACCTAATCCAACAAGAAAATCTGATAAATATTCAACAGAAACGGATCCAGGGAAGTTTGCTGCGACTAAACTTTTCTAACTCAATTTCCCGCCAAAATCTTGTCCTTTAAGCCGTGAAGAAAGGTAGTCCCCCTATCCAGAATAGGGTGCCCTTAGTCGTGGGTGTAAATAACAGGTCTGGGGTGCAAATAGCGGTGAGGTTCCCCTTATCAACAAGTTACCCCTTATCTAAAATGGGAGTCCGAATATTAATTTTCTCCCACGAGCGCAAATACCACTTTTTGAGCCATTTTCCCGCAAAAGTTTATTTCTCCAAAAACACCTATAAAACAATAAAATAACCAAATAAATACAAAATCAGGTACTAACAATATATACAATTGAGATCAAAATAGACACATAAATGCGTCTATCAAAACCCCATAGTAATGGAGTGCCATTCAAAACCTTCACCATCTCACTCACCAGACACCTATGGCAAACACAAAATGCTCGACTCCTTCTTTTGAAGCACCAAAAGTCAAGACTTGATGGAGGTCCATAGGAAGATTGTTGGTTTATAAAAAAGAAAGGAAAGCGTGCCTTGTGGGCTTCTTCACAGTATATGCCCAAATCACACTCTTAATCATGAGTAGGGGTGTGCAGAAAAACCAAAACCGCGGATTTTACCCGTAACCGTCCGAAAAATTGCGGGTGAAAACCAATCCTCAAGAGTCTATGGTCCGGTCACGCTTGCATCCTCAAATACGCAGGCGGTGCGGTTACGGTTTGGATTTCAAAAACCGCGGATTACCCGCACCGTAGGATAGTTAGGGGATTTAATGAAATTATTAAGAATAGTATGGGAAGCTTGAGTCTTATATATAAGCATGTTTATCTTTTTGAAACCTAATATCATTTTCTTTCTCGAGAGGAAGAGACTTAGCATCAGTTTTTCTTCTCTAGGCAGCATCAGTACCCAAGAAGGCAAGAAGTGTCTCTTGCTACCGGATTCTTCTTCAATCATCACCTCCTTCTGATAAGTAAGTAACGATTAAATGTTACTTTTGATTGCAGAGAAATTAAGTTTTTTGATTTTTTTCCCCCAATTCGATTGCATGTTAGGGATTCAATCGATTTCTTCTTCGTTTGCTCTTAATATTAACTTTTAGTGTCTCTTTCAGGTTGCAGAGATTTAGTTTCAGAAAATGGTGAAGTGAAGAATATACCTGCAACGAGGGAAGTTGATTTTTTCTTATAGTTGGAGTTGAATTGATTGATAAACAAGTGAGTTAACGAAACACAACCCTTGTTTACTAATGAAAATTCAGTTTTTGTTTACTAATTTTTGGTTTGAAAATGAATTTTGTTATTTGAATGAAGATTTATATATTGTTCTTGGTTTAGTAAGGAATTGGGTCTTACTGAATGACCCATTTAGGTAAATAGATGGGGTTTAGAAAATTTTGTTGATTATCTTGTAGATATTTAGGCTAAATTGAGTGGGTAGTTCCTGGAGGAACTCATGTCATGATGATGATGCTAACAAGTAACACCTGACTTTTGGAGGAATTAATTTGCTAACAAGTAGACTGCGATCATCTCAATAATCTCATGTAGTAGTTACTTTGATATGTTTCGTGATATGCAATACTCCTTAAACATTGTAGTTTTCATAAATTTGGTTTTGAAAGGGTTTCACTTCCGTTTTATAACCTACGGGCACTTAATAGTTAAACTCTCAGATGTTTTCCTGCCTTCCGGGTAGATGTTTTTGAAACATTTTAGAAAAGCAAAAAAATAGTATCCCAAAGGAGCTACTCTTTCGGTGTGATTTTATAATTAATCCTGTCCAATTTTGGCACCTTGTCCATTGTATTCAGGTTTGTTTCATATGATCTGTATTTTTATACATTGTATGAAACAGATCAATTGACTTAATCTCTTAGAATGTGTTGTCTTTATTGTGTTCATTACCTAATGTGTTCAATTTTTTTGTAGATGGATTCAAGTACTCAGGGGCCTTCTATTCCTGTTAACAATCCTGATGAGAGCATTGGTACATCTATCCCTGCAACCTTCGAGATCATAGCTACATATACAGAGACAACTACACCATCTCAGGTTGAAGTTTCAAAGCCTCCTAAAGCTTCTAGTAAGAAGCAATCAGATTGATGGCAACATTTTTCTAAGCGTCTTGATCTTAAGCCACCTAAAGTTGAGTGCAAGCATTGTAAGCATAGGTTATCATGGGGTAAAGACACTTCATAGGATTCTAACACTTATGGAACAACAAACATGAACAACCATATAAAGAAAAGAAAGTGTCCTCAATTCACTCCACCTGGACAACAACAATTGACATTTCAAGTAAGTGATGATGGTGAGACTCATTCTGTTGTGACTCACTCGTTTGACCTAGATGCATGCAGAGCATCCCTTACCAGAATGATCATCAAATGCGAATTACCTTTTATTCTTGTACAACTGGAAGGCTACCAAGAATTTTGTAATCAACTAGAACCTAGATTTGAAGTTCCTTCTCGTTATACTGAAGCTAGAGACTGCATGAAGATGTATTTGAGTGAATACCACAGATTGAAGGCTGATTTTAAAAGTATGGCAGACAGTTCAGTCTCACCACTGATACGTGGATTTCAGTTACAAACATGAGCTACATGGTGTTGACAGGGCATTATATTGATGAAAATTGGGTGTTACAGAAGAAGATATTGAATTTATGTCCAGTTACGGATCATACTGGTCTGGAATTGGGTAAAACAGTTGCATCTTGTCTTTTACAGTGGGGGATTGAAAGGGTATTCACTATGACTATTGATAATATTAATTCTATTAATGAAACAGTTGCTTATTTGTTCAAGAGAGTTGTGGGTTGGAAGGCAACAATTTTGGGAGGAGATCACATGCATCTTAGATGTGCAGCACATATCCTTGCCTTAGTCATTAAAGATGATATGGATTTGTATACCGAGCATCTGAATGTGACCTCTCATATGATTCAGAATAATGTCATGAAAGTATCTGTAACTAAAGTATGTTTATGGCTTGATGACTAACCAGCTTGGTTTTGGTTGTGTAGCAGTCGTGAATTGGAAGTTGTTACAGGACGTTAGTTTAACATTTTCCACTTATGTTTGCCCATCGTATAAGAATCTTTTTTCTTTTCTACCTCCCTTAACAGAACATATATCGAGTCATAGATGATTTCCTATATCTTATTGGTCTCTCTAGTCATTTTATTCTTCTTTATGTCCATCTCCGGAATGGTGCATTATGCGGAGCTCTGTTTTGTTTCATGGTTTTGAGCAAGAATATGATAGTGGTGTCTGTCAGATTCAGTTTTTTTAGTCAATTGGTACTTGTTATATGATCACAGTTCAATGTTATCTAATTGCAAACATTCCTTCTCATTTTACATATGCGGAAGAAATTCTGAAAGAAATTCCGGACATATCAATTATGAATTGAATGAACTAGTACTCAAATCCAAGGACTCTTTTTTGGCAGCAAAATTTCCATTGGCTTGGCATCGGACTTGTTGCATTTGATAGTTTACCTTCCGTTGTTGCAAGAATTCTTACCATTTTGTTTCAGTTGAAAAAAACACAATACTCTTTTGTGTTACCAGTACTATCTTTTGTGTTAAAATTTCTTGTTTCTGAACTTAGTATTTTTATTTGTTTTGTTTTATTTTTCCCGAGTAAACCGCAGTTAATACCGGCCTGTATCACCCGCTGATCCGCGGATGTGAAATCCACGGGTGATTGGATCAGAGACGGTTTGATTTTCTAAAACCGCAACTTTGACGGATTGGTTGCGGATGATCCCTAATCCGCAACCGTCCGTCCCTTGCACACCCTTAATCATGACTACATTTGGATTAAAATAAAATTTCAGTTACCTGCCAATCTGCCATATATCTTTGGATATTTTCATAAATATTATGAAGATAATCAAGAGATTTTGAATATTATCAAGATAATCAAGAGCTTTTGAATCTTTGGATATTTTCCATAAATATTATCAAGATAATCTGCCATATATCTTTGGATATCTCCATAGACTGAATTTGTTGTTCTTTCTTTTTTTCTTAAATATTATCAAGATAATCAAGAGCTTTTGAATCACTCATGATATTTATGATGCGCTCTATAGGAGTGTAATGAAGATGGAAAATGCCTTCCTCGGGTTTTTGTCCCAATTTGATTATAAAATCCAATTTTGGCTAAGAATTGATGGTAATTCTCTACAATACACTGGGAGATATTAAAGCAACCAGGGAAGGTATTAGACAAAGCTGTTCGGCTGAAATGCAGAAATGGCACCAACAATTGAAGCTTCTAAACTAAAAGCCAAAGGCCATGCAAACCCATGCACGAGACACAACAAATCTCGTCGCACAAAGAGATCAAGAAAAACCCCATAATAAAGAAGTGCCGTACAAAACCTCACACCACCTCACCTCACGATATGGATTAACCCCAGCTCATTTCTCACCGTACCTTGGTGCCTTCAATCGCACAATAAAAGATTTGAACCACTTCACAGAGTTCCCACGTGCACCATTGGGTAGATGGGAAGAAGTTAATGGACACCAATAGTTCCGTTGAGGTGAGTGGGTTACTCTCTCCGTTAATCATATATAAACCAACTCATTCTGGTATATCCATCACTAAATTTCTTCAGTTCAGCAAGAAAAATGGCTTCTTATTGTTTTACTTCTGTTTACAATGTTGTGTTCCTCCTAGTTCCTTTTCTTCTTGTTTCCGCCTCTGGGGATCACCCAAGTGTCATTGATTCTGTTATCCCTTCCGGTAAGTATACACCGGAAAAGTGATTTTTGTCTCCGTTTAGTTAATTATCTGTGTCATTTTGGTCGGCGTCATTGTCAAATTCTAATTATATGTAGTGAATTTTTGGTGTTTATGCAGTAGAGACAGGAGCTCTTACTACAGATAACTACGTCTGCGACACTAAGAAAAATATATACACGACTCATGTTTGGGGTCCAACTTCAGACTACTTTGTCTGCACACCCTATTGTTATGGTGCGTGCGATGCGTACCCACGGAGCGTTATCCCCGAGTTGCAGGCGTTCAGGTACGCAAAACGTTCGCTGTAAATGCTAGTGTGAAACCTGCATCTCCTCCACGACCACGACCCCCATCATGTCCCCCTCCTACTCCTCTTCCACCACCCCCACCGTGTCCTCCTCCTCCTTCGAGAAATCAGTGTCAAACCGGAGTGCTAACACAACATAACGTCAATGTATAACGTGACCCAAGTTACTCTTTTAAGAGTTGGTTTAATTTGGAATTCCTTGTATGTTAGGAAACCATACTTTAGGAAACACTCTAGCTTATGGTTTAGGCCAGGTCTGTATATATATGCATACTGTGATGTTCACGGTTTCTCTTGTACGCAAAAAAAGATTAATAATACACAGTTCAGTTTATCTTCTTCTTCTCCTTTTCTCAAGTTAACCTAAACCTAAAACCTATACAGTTCTATCTTGGTATCAGCCAACACCGATCCTTAATCATGTCAACTGAATCATCTACTATCTCTTCTTTAATCACCTCTACTGCTTCTGCTTTACAATCAACTATGTCATCAGTTGACTTTTCTCAACCTCATCACATAATTACGGTCAAATTAGATGAAACCAATTATTCGTTATGGCGTGCACAATTTTTACCATATCTTCAAGGATACGATCTTGATGGTCATGTTACTGGTACAAAAACCTGCCGAGCATCTCCTTTGACGATGCAGCTCCTACCCGGCGTTTCTTTCGTGGACAAAACAGGATAAAATCCTGGTAAGTTGGTTGTTCTCGTCTCTTACACCTGCTTTTTTTCGTCATGTCCATCGTCTTACAACTTCCAAAGAAATCTGGTACTCTCTTGAAGCTCAATATGCTTCCAAATCTGACGCTCAGATTCACCATCTTCACTGTGAACTACGATCTCTTCAGAAAGGGTCAATAACCATGCGTGAATATATCAATCATGCTCGAGACTTAGTGGATAATCTTGCAGCTTCATATACAACAGTTACGGTCAAAGAATTTCGTCATTGTCTTCTCGCTGGTCTTGACAGTTCATATGATGCCATTGTTACATCCTTAACTACTACGATGAGCTCTCTTACTGTGGAAGATTTTCTTACTTTTCTTCTCACCTTTGAACTGCGTGTTGAGCATCAGTCTAAAGAATTTAACATGCAGCCCGTGGCTAACCTTGCTGCACCGTCTCACCATACTACATCAAGTTCACCTCGTCCTGGATACAGCTCCTCCCCTGCTCAGTTTGCGACTACACCAAATCGGTTCAATTCTGCACCAAGCTCCTCAAGCTCGTCCCGGTTCCCTGGTTCTAATCGTCCTCCAGCAAAACGCAACCGTTCGGAGCTCCTGTGTCAACTCTATGGTCGGCCGAATCATGAAGCTCCAGATTGTTGGAACAGAATTGATCAAAGTTTTCATCCTTCGTGCCTATACTGCTCAAACCAGTTTATTGCCAACTCATCCTTGGACTCCTGACAGTGGTGCTACAGATCATATAACGAATGATTTTTCTAGTCTTCAGTTTTCAACTGAGTACACTGGTCCTGATCAAATTCAGATGGGTAATGGCTCTTCTATTCCGATTTCTAATTTGGATCTTCTGTTTTGGGAACTCCCAACCGTAAGTTACAGCTTCGTAATGTCCTCTTTGCACCACAAATTTATCATAATCTCTTGTCAGTTTCTCGTCTCACTACTGATAATAATGTCTTATTTGAATTTCATTCGAATTTTTGTCTTGTGAAGGATCGATGTACCGGGAAGGTTCTTCTTCGCGGCAGCAGGAGGAGTGGTCTCTATCAACTTGATGACTCGTCTAAGAAAGTTTTCATAGGAGAACGTACTAATTTACAATACTGGCACTTTAGATTGGGACATCCAGTGATGCGCAAAGTTCGTAAAGTCGTTTCTCAGTTTTCACTTCCGGTTTCCAGTCAGACTATTAAGTTTTGTTCATCTTGTCATGAACATAAGAGTCATAAGTTACCTTTCAATCCTAGTAAAACTACTTATTTGAATCCATTATATTTAATTGTCTCAGATGTATGGGGACCCTCTCATATTTCATCTAATGAAGGATACATATATTATATCATTTTTATTGATGCGTTTAGTCGTTTTACTTGGATGTTTCCTATGTCTCAAAAGTTTGATGTCTTTTCTATATTCTTTTTGTTTCTAAAGCATGTCGAAAATCTATTTAATCGAAATATCAAAAAATTTCAATATGATAATGCACTCGAGTATCGTAAACTTACTCATCATCTTCAGAAACTTGGTATTTTTCATAGATTTTCATGTCCACACACTTCTGAACAAAATGGTTTAGTGGAACGCCGTTGATAGACGTATTTATGTGTCTAATGTAGCTCATTTGTATATATTGTTAGTGCTCGATATCGTACTTATTTGGTTATTTTATTTATTTGTAGGTGTTTTTGGAAGAATAAGGCTTTGTGGCGAAATTGGCTAAAAAGTGGTTTTTGCGCTCGTGGAAAAAAATACTATACGGACTCTCACTTTGGATAAGGGGTAACCTAATTATTAAGGGGTGACCCATTTCCAGGCATCTGCTAAAGGGAGACCGGAACTGGATAGGGGGAGGTCATCTTCAAAATTCAAAACAGAAATTGGCGGGAAAAAAAGACAACAGTTTTTGAGCAGAGATTTGAGCGACTTAGGAGGAGATTCAATGGGAATATTTGGTACCTACGGACTCTAGAAGACATTACAAGCCCAGTACAATCAATTGGTCCCGGAAAATTGGGCTGGAATACCCGTGAGAAGCAAAGAAAGGAAAAACAGAGTACGTGTTCTCTGTTGGGTTTTTAGAATATTTTTGAGAGATTTCTGGAGGACTTTGACGCTGGATTAACATGTACATGGTCCTATTCAAGATTATGGAAGAGTTTGGTAGCTATTTTATAGCCAACAGCACGTGAAAAAGCTCAACAGAAGCGATTATCGTTTCAACTGCATGAGAAGAAGAAAAAGAATAATCGCATATTTAGTCGAGATTTATGGATCTGTTGGGCTATATAAGAGTTGGTTTACATCAAAGAAAAGTTTAGAAAGTTTTAGAAACCTTTAGGAGAGAGTTTAGAGTCCAGGAGAGCCGAGGAGAAGCGATTACCGAGAAGAAAGTGCTGCTGCTGCTGCTGCCATTGAAGAGCTTCAAGAACACGAAGAACAGACTCGCAGAGTCAGTCGTTCTTCAACAGTCTTAAACAGCAGTATCCGTGTTCTTCATTACAGCAGTACCGAAGTGTCGTTCTTCAACAGTGCAAACAACGAACTCGTTGTGTCGTTCTTATACAACACTTGTGTTGTATCGATTATTTTCAGCACTTACCCTTTTGTAACAGTGACGCTGTAACACTATTACAGCGTTACAAACTTCAATTATCAATTATTTTCATCAATAAAAACACTTATTTAGCCATGAATACATCTTGTGAGTGTGTTTTCGGGATGAGGAGCTAAACCCATTAGCCAAGGCGACGGAGGAAGCCATTGTTCCACATTAATTGGTATAATTCTTATTTTACTATTTATTTGCAATATTATTATTGGATTATTTGCATGGAATTGGAATTGAAATAATAGTTTTTATTGAATAGTTGTGAATTAATTTGATGAAGCATGCTGGGTTTTAAAAACTTTTGATGTTTTATACTCTTTGATTACAATTATTACTTCAAAAATATATTTGAGGCAAATAGTAGAATTATTTTTAAAGATAGAATTGCATGAATATTATTTAGAGTTTACAATTTATTTGGTCAATGGTGGAATCCTAGTCTTGGTATTTTTCTCTAAAGCTTTGAATTATTTATTTGCTTGTTTAATTTAAATTTGAAAATTGTTTCCTTCACAAGTCTGAAAAGAACCCTTTTTACCACTACAACTACAATCACTTTTGAAATACCCTCAAATTTTTGGCGCCGCCGACGCGGATTTGTGTTTAGGTAGCATTTTTTTTAGATTTATTTTATTTTTATTTTTATTATTATTTTTGTTCTTCTTTACGTTTTTGGGTTTTTTTGTTTCCTTGCAGATTTTTGAAGATTGGAGCGAAAGACAATTTTGCCAAAGCTTGTGGTGATTTACTTAAAGTTTGGGAGGGAAAAGCAAAGCTAAAGGAGCGAAAGAAGAAGATTTTCTTTATTTTGTAAAAGAGAGATTTTTGTTTTATTATTTATTTTTTTTAGGCTTTCATTTTTGTTTTTGCACTTTATTTTTGGACTCTGTACTGTGAACTTTGGGACTTTATTTTTATTTTATTTTTATACCCTACGGAAGGGTACCCTTAAATACAAACTGTGTGCAGGGAAGGACGGCGATTACGATATCGTCTCGGCCCCTCGGGTTCGTACATGACATAGGAGTCGTGGCCCGAGTCGACTTCAACGGTTCATCCCCCGTCTGGTACGGGAGGTAAGTCCAATCGAAACACTCGCGAATCTCCTGCAAGCGGGTTACTGTATTCCTTAAGGTGATAATTGTTTGAGGACGAACCGGACTGTTTTTATATTCCTAGTAAAGGGCAAGGCCTGGCCTAAACAAGATAAGGGTTCGGATTTCATCACCGCTCCCTTCTTGCCCGCCTTAGGAAAACGAAACCTAAAGCGAACCTAAGCCTAAAATTTGGACTAGAAAGAGACCTATAGGGTATCGAGCTTAACAGGACAATCATTCGAAAAATATTGGTTACTCTTTTAAGCACACCTCGAAGTTCTTGACGGTTTCTGCGAGTTGAATGCGTGACTGCGCCGCATTGGATCGGTGAGGTTTTGGGTATCAAAGCTCCACTGAGCTTCCCTCACCTCGATTCAACTTGCTTTAACTCGGATTGATTCCAGAGGGGTTTGATTAAATTGTAACGAATTCCCTTTCGAAGGATTAGAAGCTGGTCTAGAAACAATCTAAGTGGAGCCATCATGCTTGTTGTTTGCTAGAAATCTTTAGGTTTGCTATGGTAAAGTCGAGTCAGCCTGCTGTGTGATTGCTAGAACCTTCCTGTTAGGATTTTTATTTCTTTTTGAATTCTTTTTAGTGTATGCCCGATTTTGTTAATAGGGCTTGTAAAAGAGATACTCTAGGTCGATTGATTAGCGAAAAACCTAGTAGTTCTTCTGATTTAAACAGGGAGCTCGAAGACTCTTCTTTGGAAAGCCCTGTTTTTGGAAACTTCAGTTTTGAGAATTTATCTCTGAGTGATAAAAGTACCCCTAGTACTCCAGTTGTGCCAACGATGGCAACTTTGAAAGATTACATGTTCCCAACTATGACCAACCGAGCTTCATGCATTAAATTGCCAGCCACTAGGGATAATTTTGAGATAAAACCTAGTATTCTTCAGATGATCCCTATATTCTTAGGAAAAGATGATGAGAACCCTTATTTCCATATTAGGGACTTTGAGGAAATCTGTGGGACAATTAGGATAAAGGACCTTACCGATGAAGTCTTGAAACTTAAGATGTTTCCCTTTTCCTTGAGAGATAAAGCCAAGACCTGGTTGAACAACCTACCATCTGAATCCATCGAAACATGGCAGGAACTTATTGCTGCTTTCTATATGAAATTCTACCCTAAGCATAAAACTGCAGCTGTTAGGCAGAACATTAGTACTAGTGTGCAACAAGAGGGAGAGTCTCTTTATAGATTTTTAGAGAGATTCAATGATCTTCTATCCCAGTGTCCTCACCATGGATTTGATAAGATGAAACTTTTAGAGATTATTTATAATGGTTTGGACTATTCGACCAAAGCTATGGTCGAATCTATGTGCGCTGGTGAGTTCACTAGTAAAAATGTTGATGATGATTTTACCTTCTTAGGAGCTATCGCTGAAAAATCCCAACAGTGGGAATCTTGTGTTGAACCCCCTAAAAGACTCTTGGTCAATATAAGTAGCACCAATATGGTAGATACGAGTTTTGCGTCAGATGCTAAGTTTGTTGCTTTGTCCAGAAGGTTAGAAGCTTTGGAAATGGGCCAGTCTAAAAATAGGTCCCTTGTTGAACCTAATAGAACCTCTCAAGTCTCTAGTTGTGGAATAGAGCCCGATAAATCATTTTGGGAAGGTCAGGTTAGTGAAGAACAAGCCCATGCTGTGTATAACAATGCTAGGTTTGAAAACCTTCAGAAGTTTGACCCCTACTCAGAGACCTACAACCCTGGTTGGAGAAACCATCCTAATTTCTCTTGGTCTAAGGGCCAGAATCAAGGCCAGTCTTGTAATTCTCAGCCTACCCCAGGTTTTGGTTATACTAAGAACTCTTCAGGTCAGACCCAGAACCCATCTGAGAATAGAATAGCTAGCTTAGAGGAAACCCTTAGTATATTAAGGAAGAGCCAGGAGATGCTATCACAAAGCCAGGAAATGTTAGTAAAAAGCCAGGGTAATTTTCAAGAGGAAACCAAACAGAATTTTAAAAATAGTGCCCAGTCTTTTGCTAAATTAGAGCTTCAAGCCGGCCAAATAGCTAAGTTTATCAATGAGAGAGAAGAAGGAAGGTTCCCTAGTCATACTGATCCTAACCCTAGAGGAGAGAAATCGTACAATCATGTGAATGCTGTCACAACCCTGAGGAGTGGAAAGAAGGTTGACAACAAGGTTTCCATGCCTGATAGTGAACATGCTGTAGTTCACCCTGCTGAGCCAGAAAATGAGGAGACTGATAGAGTCTCCAAAGAGACCAATGAGGGTCCTGTTGAGCCCGACTTTGTTCCCAGAGCCCCATTCCCACAGCTGCTAGTTCCGACTAAGAGGGAGTCCAACTTTAAGGATATATTGGAGGTTTTTAAGCAGGTTAATATCAACCTTCCACTATTAGATGCAATTAGGAAGATTTCCTCTTATGCCAAGTTCCTTAAGGACTTGTGTACACGAAAGCGTAAGCTTAGTGTCCAGTAGAAAGCCTTCATAGCTAGTCATGTGAGTTCTATTATTCAGAATACCACTACTCCTAAGTATAAAGACCCAGGGTCCCCGACCATTTCTTGCACAATAGGTAAATACCGTGTTGAGAAAGCGTTGCTTGACTTAGGAGCCAGTGTGAACTTAATGCCATACCATGTGTACCTTAAGCTAGGACTTGGTGAGATGAAACCTACCCAGATGACACTTCAGTTAGCGGATAGGTCCGTTAAAATTCCTCGTGGTGTGATCGAGGATGTTCTCATAGAGGTCGACAAGTTTATATATCCGGTGTATTTTGTTATCCTAGATACCCAACCTGTCCCTGACCCAGAGAACCAAATACCAGTGATTTTAGGTCGCTCGTTTTTAGCTACATCTAATGCGATCATTAATTGTCGAAATGGTATAATGAATTTGTCTTTTGGTAATATGACTATTGAGCTGAACATTTTTAATATTAGTAAGCTACCCTCCGAGCTAGATGAATCGAGCGTAGAAGAGGTAAGCATGATAGGAACCTTAGTTCAGGAGTCATTACCAAACATCGTATCGAAAGATCCGTTAGAGAGTTGTCTATCCCATTTTAGCCTGGATTTCGACGATGGTAGTAACATTGAACAAGTAAATGCTATGTTAGATTCCATTCCTGTGTTAGATATTGATATATGGAAATATAGGTTTGAACCATTTCTAGCTTCCGAGTCTACCTTAATACCTTGTTTAAAAGAGCCTCCTGAGTTGGAGCCTAATTATACATTTTTAGGCCCACCCAAGTCTTTTCCTGTGATTGTAGCATCCGATTTGGATAGTGATCAGGAGAATAGGCCAGAGACCGCGCTTCAAGAAAATAAGGAAGTTTTAGAGTGGACCATAGTAGCTGTGAAGCAAGTAGAGGATGAACAACCTGATTATAACTTAGAGAAAGCAATTGACCTTTTTCAAGAACCCGATGGTCTAGAAATTAGGAACATTTTGACTAGTCTATGTAGTGGCACCCAAAATTCTAAGTTTGGGGGTAGAGAACTAGAAGAATCTCTTGAGAATTTTAAGGACTGGGAAGATCCGGAAATCCAAGCAATAATTAAAGGTTCGTCTGAGAGTAGTGAAAACCCTAAGTTTGGGGGTAGTAATGATTCTTGTGATCGTCAAGTATCCCCATTGGAAGTCCCTAACTTGTGACTCAAGCCTAGTGAGGTATTCCCTGAGTCTATTCAGACTCTACAACCCGATCCTCCTGATACTGTCCAGGAGAAAATCCATATGTTAGAGACCCGTTTTTCGGATGAATCTGTTTTCCGAGACACTCATATGAAGCCCAAGTGGGCACCTCAGATAAATCCAGTTTTCTTGCGAGAAACTTTAGATCAGGTTGTGCTCTATCTGCTCATTTTTCTGATCTTGAGCATTTGTCTCCTATTCGTGGCAGTTCTATTTGGTCTTATGGACCCACAATTGTTTCGACTATTGGTATACGACTTTCGAAGGTGACAATTCTTTTAGAGGTATTTGATGTCTAGCTAATGACTATAAATTTAGCATTTACTGGGAGGCTCCCGCGTTCATATGATACGGTAATATCCTTCCTTATTTCTTTTCCCTCTAGTGGTAATAGTTTCTCCTTGTTCATGCTTTTAATTTCCACTTTAGAACATTGAGGACAATGTTAGATTTAAGTTTGGGGGTATGGGAGAAACTTTTTTGTTGCACTTTTGAAACTTCTAGCGTCACATGGTATCCGGTTAGCTAAGTTTACATACTGTTTCTCACCGAAAAGATAGAAATTGGAATGCTACAGATAACAACTTATTGAGACATTAGAGAAAAAGACATTGAGATCCTTGAAATTCAGGAGAGAACTTGTTCTTTTTAGAGGGTAACCGTGATGGACCTAACCATACATGATGGAAAGGCAAGTAGGTCAGGAAATGCCAGAAAGACAAAGCAACCTCACAATGTAGTCTTAGTTACTGGATTGCGACTCTCTCTCAGTAGAAACTTATCATCATCAACAAGCGGAGCTACATCAAAATCTATGAAGAAAGTGAAGACGTTTTAGGTTTAGAAGCAACAATAGAAGAGAATAATTCAAAAATCAAAGTTGAAGTTATAAGAGCAAATGATATAAGTTGTTAGAATCCATGATACCAAGACATGACAAGTTGCGAAGATCCAAGTTTTGAAAGTCCTTCTCTCATGGACATGTAAATTTTTGTCTTTTAATTTATTTTTTTTAGCCAAAAAAAAAAGAAAGAATGAAAAAAAAAATGAAAAAAAATAAATAATAATGAAACATCATTACGTTCTTTTTGTTCAATAAGGCCATAGGGAAGAAGAAATTTATAAGTCAAGCAAGAAATCGAAGAGAAGAGTTAATTGTCAAGGTTCTATGAGGTTCGAGAGTTTATCATCAACAGTTGAAGACCGAAGAAGGCGTTGTTTCTACTGGGCACTGTGAGAGAGTCGAAGAAAGATGCATTTTGGTTGCTTTGTTAGTCTGCTTTCAATCTGGCACAAGATCTTTCTAGCACTGGTTTAACTCATCACACGTAATTAGTCCAGCTGTATAGCAGATGTCCCTCTCATTTTTATCTCTCTCCTAATCTTATCCAGCTGTAAAGCAGCGGACGAATCTTACAATGTTTATCCAGCTGTATAGCGGATATCTCTTTATCTAGCAGTCGTGTGGATGTGTCTTCCCTTTTCTTCAGTTAGCTTTAGAGCTGACACCTTTAATTTCTCTGGCATTCTAGTTACTTGGAGATAGGTTGAGAATATGTATGTCCTCATAGCTCTTTGGATACTTGTGACCAATTAGGAGTAAACGTTTTGTGGTTATATCTCTGGTAAGCCCTCCCGAGACTATAACTCGGCCACTAGGGCCACCTAGGGGTTTAAAGGCTTATTGCATACGCTAAATGCAATCGACGATGCCTGCGACAGTGAGTTAGGATTTTATTTTGTAGTTTTGATTTGCTCGAGGACTAGCAAATAATAAGTTTGGGGGTATTTGATAGACGCATTTATGTGTCTAATATAGCTCATTTGTATATATTGCTAGTGCTCGATATCGTACTTATTTGGTTATTTTATTTATTTGTAGGTGTTTTTGGAAGAATAAGGCTTTGTGGCGAAATTGGCTAAAAAGTGGTTTTTGCGCTCGTGGAAAAAATTACTATACGGAATATCACTTTGGATAAGGGGTAACCTAATTAATAAGGGGTGACCCATTTCCAGGCATCTGTTAAAGGGAGACCGGAACTGGATAGGGGGAGGTCATATTCAAAATTCAAAACAGAAATTGGCGGAAAAAAAAGACAGCAGTTTTTGAGCAGAGATTTGAGCGACTTAGGAGGAGATTCAATGGGAATATTTGGTACCTACGGACTCTAGAAGACATTACAAGCCCAGAACAATCAATTGGACCCGGAAAATTGGGCTGGAATACCCGTGAGAAGCAAAGAAAGGGAAAACAGAGTACGTGTTCTCTGTTGGGTTTTTAGAATATTTTTGAGAGATTTCTGGAGGACTTTGACGCTGGATTAACATGTACATGGTCCTATTTAAGATTATGGAAGAGTTTGGTAGCTATTTTATAGCCAACAGCACGTGAAAAAGCTCAACAGAAGCGATTATCGTTTTAACTGCATGGGAAGAAGAAAAAAAATAATCGCATATTTAGTCGAGATTTATGGATCTGTTGGGCTATATAAGAGTTGGTTTACATCAAAGAAAAGTTTAGAAAGTTTTAGAAACCTTTAGGAGAGAGTTTAGAGTCCAGGAGAGCCGAGGAGAAGCGATTACAGAGAAGACAGTGCTGCTGCTGCTGCTGCCATTGAAGAGCTTCAAGAACACGAAGAACAGACTCGCAGAGTCAGTCGTTCTTCAACGGTCTTAACCAGTAGTATCCGTTTTCTTCATTACAGCAGTACCGAAGTGTCGTTCTTCAACAGTGCAAACATCAAACTCGCTGTGTCGTTCTTATACAGCACTTGTGTTGTATCGATTATTTTCAGCACTTACCCTTTTGTAACAGTGACGCTGTAACACTATTACAGCGTTACAAACTTCAATTATCAATTATTTTCATCAATAAAAACACTTATTTAGCCATGAATACATCTTGTGAGTGTGTTTTCGGGATGAGGAGCTAAACCCATTAGCCAAGGCGACGGAGGAAGCCATTGTTCCACATTAATTGGTATAATTCTAATTTTACTATTTATTTGCAATATTATTATTGGATTATTTGCATGGAATTGGAATTGAAATAATAGTTTTTATTGAATAGTTGTGAATTAATTTGATGAAGCATGCTGGGTTTTAAAAAATTTTGATGTTTTATACTCTTTGATTACAATTATTACTTCAAAAATATATTTGAGGCAAATAGTGGAATTATTTTTAAAGATAGAATTGCATGAATATTATTTAGAGTTTACTATTTATTTGGTCAATGGTGGAATCCTAGTCTTGGTATTTTTCTCTAAAGCTTTGAATTATTTATTTGCTTGTTTAATTTAAATTTGAAAATTGTTTCCTTCACAAGTCTGAAAAGACCCCTTTTTACCACTACAACTACAATCACTTTTGAAATACCATCAGCCGTCAACGTCATATTCATGAAACTGGACTTACAATTTTAAACATGGATTTTGTACCATCCTCACATTGGTATGATTCTTTTTACACTGCTTTTTATTTAATGAATCGTGTTGCTTCCACTTCTATTAATAATTCATCTCCATATGAAGATCTTTTTGGTCTTCCACCGGATTACACCTCCCTTCGTGTATTTGGTTGTTTATGTTACCCTCACCTGCGTCCATATAGGTCTCACAGAATGGAGCCTCTTTCCTCTCCATGTGTGTTTATTGGTTATAGTTCATCTCAAAAGGGCTACAAATGTCTCCATATTCCTACAGGTCGTATTTATGTAAGTCGTCATGTCGTTTTTGATGAGATTACCTTTTCCTTTGCATCTGCATCATTACCTTCACCGGCATCGGCTCATTCTCAGGTAAATTCTACTTCAAATTTATCTGGTTCATTCCCACCTGTCTCGGTTACTCGTACAACTGTTACTCGGTTACTGCCAGTTTCCATAATTCTCATTGGTTAGAATAATATTACGCAGTCTGCAACTATACAACAGTTATCATACGGTTTTGATTCTTCCTCTCCAACTGTGCCTGATCTGTCGTCACCTTCTCATCCAACGCCACGTCAATGACATCACTTTGATATGGTAGCTCCTGATCTGTCGTCACCTGCACCTGCCTCAAATCAAGGTTTGTCTGCACCTGCTTCGAATCAAGATTTTTTCTAAGCCAAACGTCTCCAGCACCAGCTACTACTTCTCCCTCTTACTCCATCAGACATCTGCGCTCAGCTCCAATTTCCACTTGGGCAAATGAAGAGTCTATAGCACCAGCTACTGTATCAGAATCTGACATGGTATCTCCAGATTCAACTTCCACTTCAGTTGCAGACCCTGCTCTTGGGACACATCCGATGGTGACTAGAGCCAAAGATGGAATTTTTAAACCCAGCTCCAAATATGCACTGGTATATAATTCTCTTCGCAAAGCAACTTGTATTTCCGAAGCTCATAAAAATCCAGACTGGCGCGCCTCCTCAGATGATGAGATCAATGCATTGCTTCGTAACGGTACCTGGACATTAGTACCATATGATCCTTCCATGAATGTTATTGGTTGTAAATGGGTATTTCGTATCAAACGCAAGTCTAATGGTGAAATTGTAAGTCTAGCTTGGTTGCTAAAGGATACAATCAACGAGAGGGAATAGATTTTTCTGAAACGTTTAGTCCGGTTGTTAAACCATGCACTATTCGTCTTATTCTTACATTGGCTCTGTCTTCCAATTGGCTTATTCATCAACTTAACGTGCAGAATGCTTTCTTACATGGTGAACTTCAAGAAGAGGTGTACATGAAACAACCTCCATGTTATGTTGATTCTCTATTTCCTACACATATTTGAAAGTTGCATTGTTTCTCTCTATGGTCTTAAACAAGCTCCTCGTGCATCGTACCACTGGCTCAGTACCTTTTTATTACAAATTGGGTTTGTCACTTCAAAATCTGACTCATCCTTATTTATCTACAATGGTTCATATGACACTATTTATCTGTTGGTGTATGTGGATGATATTATTGTTACAGGTTCCAACTCTGCTGGTATTAAATATACTCTTGATTGTCTGCAACAAGAATTTGCAATTAAAGATCTCGGATCCTTGTCTTATTTTCTTTGAATTGAAGCAATTCGTATTTCCTCGGGATTGTTTCTGTCTCAACAAAGGTATGCTCATGATCTTCTTATTCGAGCAAAAATGGATGGTGTTAAACCTATTCAAACACCACTTAGCACTTCTGGTGACATCTCCTCTGATCGTAGTACCTTGTTATCTGATGCTACTGAATATCGTAGTACTGTTGGAGCCTTACAATATTTAACATTTACTCGTCCCGACTTGGCATATGTTGTTAATAAGGTATGTCAGTTTATGCGTGCACCCATTGTCTTTCACTGGGGTATGGTAAAGCGTATACTTCGTTATCTTAAAAATACGTCTACCTTTGGTATACTTCTTCGGCCATCTCATTCTATACAGTTATCCTTCAGTGCATATACTGATTCAGATTGGGCTGGTTCTCTTGAAGATCGACGTTCTACAAGTGGTTATTGTATTTTCTTGGGTGGTAATAATATTTCTTGGAGTGCTCGTAAACAGAAAACAGTATCTCGTTCTAGTATCGAAGCAGAATATAGGGGACTTGCAATTGCTACTGCTGAAATTATGTGGATTCAATCACTTCTTTCAGAACTTCGCGTTTCCATTCAATCACCTCTTGTTCTGTGGTGTGACAATCTTGGTGTAACTTATCTCACCGTCAATCCTATATTTCATGCGAGAACAAAGCACATTGAGATTGACTATCACTTTCTTCTTGATCAAGTTGCTTTGAAACTTCTTGATGTCCGGATTATATCATCTAAGGATCAGATTACGGATATATTTACAAAACAATTATCCAATGACCGGTTTTGTCTTTTAAGGTTCAATCTAACGGTTCAAGATAACCCGTTGTGTTTGCGGGAGGGTGTTAACACAACATCACGTCAATGTATAACGTGACCCAAGCTACTCTTTTAAGAGTTGGTTTAATTTGGAATTCCTTGCATGTTAGGAAACCATACTTTAGGAAATACTCTAGCACTACAACAAAACATGGCATTAGCGACGAAATTCCTGGCGACATGCAAATTTTCGTCGCTCTATATAATAAATAGCGACCTAAAAAAATGTGGTCGCGAAATGATAGTTTTAGCGACATCTAGAAAAAATTGTAGCTAAAATCGTCGGTAAACCTTAATGTTTCTTTTAAACTTCTGTAATGTGTAACCTAATTGATTAGCTTAGAAATAGAAACCTTGAACGATAAATTTGGTTTTGGATGAATGAGAAAAGGGGTTTTATAAGGGTTTAGCTAGTTTTTTATTTTGCAATCTGTTTCCCTTTATTTGGTCCAAGTTTGTCAAAGATTGATGAGGCTAAAAAGTAATATATATATATATAGATTTGTACTCATGTTACGCACTTCCATGATCAGCTATATTTTGAACCCATTAGTAGGTTATGTCTTTGTTTACCAATGTCCTGTACTAGTACAAAAGAGATAAAATGTTATGGTTAGGGATTTCCGCCACTTTACCCTACAATTTTCCATCAAAACTCCATAATCTCAAGGCTACACACACGAATAAAGGTGCAGTTTAAGCTCACATAACTGGACTATCTAACTTTCATCCGTTATATATAATTCTGTAGTTTGGTAAGAGACTACAAATCAGGACCATGTACGACGAAGTAGTTAGTTCCAAACCTTGTACCGTTGAGCAGCAAAATCCTGACCTTGTGCTGCTAAGCGATGACACCAGTGGTGGCATGCGAGGTGTTAGTTCCTTTAACATTTGAATCGATAGGTAATGTGTTTTGCTTAAGGTTGCCTGGACCTGCTTGGTCTGGGTGAATGAATTGCTTGGTTTAGTAAAAAATTTGGAAACAAAGTTCGGGCTTTGTCCACCATATGTGGATTTAGAAGATGTCATTTTTGAATAAGGTTCCTCCAATTGTTTATGTTTCGTCTTGGTCGGCTTCTGCTGGTGGAGGTTTATAATATCTTAGAGACAACATGTAAAAGAGACATGTCAAATTTCCATGTCACTATTCAAAGGTATATTTAGAGAACGTCGTCGGAGAGAACTCTGTTTGTTGTTGTCAGTTATCACGGATTCCCTGTAACAGTGAGAAAATAGATTAAAGCAATCTGGTATTGTTATCAGTTGTCTTTTAGTGTCAGTGTGTCACTATATTGCTTAAATTTGTCCCTGGTTGTATTATAATATTTAGCTTTCTTTATTGCTTTTTCTCTTAACCCGTTGCTTTGAATACTGCTAGACAGGCCAAAGAGGAATAGAAAAACTTTGATGTTAGAGTTTTTTCTCTCAAAAATGAAGATCATATTTGTGTGCTTGTTTTATGTTTTAGTAATATTTAAAAAGAAACTTTATGATAAGAGGGATTGTTTTTTGTTCTTCAAGTTTGAGATTTGAACATTAGATATATACACTTCTTTGATTAGTATAAGTATACCGGTTATATGACTTTACTTACTTTTGGGTGATACCTTAACAGGCCTTGCTAGTGACTACTGGAAACCAAAGATGGATAGGAGTTGGATTCGGCTAAAAGATAGAACTTCCGACGAATATGTAAAAGGTATCCAGTCTTTTATGGCAGTAGCAAAGAATTACACTGATGCCGAGCAGAAAACACTATGTCCATGTCGCAGTTGTCAGAATAAAAACCCGAAACGTAAGTTAGATTTGATTGAACGACACTTGAGGTCTAACGGGTTTTCTCCGAGTTATCAAGTGTGGGTGCATCATGGTGAAAAGCTAAACCTTAATGATTTCTTACCACATTCAAATAGGCAATATGAAGCTACCTCTAGTATGCAGCACAATAAAGAGCCCGAACCGGATAAAATGTTTGAGATGATAGATAGTTTAAGTTTACCAATACCTATTGATAATGGATCTTCAGGAGAGCCCGTGGAAAGAGCTGATGCTAATAATGATCATCCAAAAGTAACTGAGTCAATTTTGGGATTATTAGAAGAAGCAAGGAGAGAATTACACCCAGGTTGCAGCAACATGTCGTCCTTAAATTTTTTGGTTAAGTTGATGCATATTAAGGTGTTTAATCATATGAGCATTAAAGCTTTTAATATGGTGCTTAAATTATAAAATGAAGCTTTTCCTAGTGCAAGTATACCAGCACTTTTTATGATGCTAAAAAGGTTTTAAAGCACTTGGGGTTGGGGTATGAAACTATTGATGTATGTAAATATGATTGTGCTTTATTTTGGAAGGAGCATAGTAAAAGAGATGACTGCCCTGTTTGCAGCGAGCCTAGATATATCTTTCATCAGGGTAAGGGTAAAAAAGTTGCACAGAAGGTTTTGCGTTACTTTCCCTTGAAGCCTAGATTAGAAAGATTATTTATGTCAAAACACACGACATCTGCAATGCGATGGCACAAGGATAAGAGCGTCGAAACAGAAGACATACTAAGACATCCAACGGACGCTAAAGGGTGGAAAGATTTTGATGGAAAGTATGAACAGTTTGCAAGAGATCCGCGTAATGTTAGGCTTGGACTCGCTACTGATGGTTTTAATCCATTTGGAAATATGAGCAACTCCTACAGCATGTGGCCGGTTATACTTATTCCATACAATCTTCCGCCTTGGATGTGCATGAAAGAGCCATACTTCATGATGTCATTACTTATTCCAGGGACCAAGGCCCCCGGAAAAGATATCGATGTGTATTTGCGGCCTTTAATAGATGAATTTAAGGAGTTATGGGAAGTTGGAGCAGATACTTTCGATGCCTCTACAGGGAAGAGTTTCCAAATGCATGCCGCAGTCATTTTAACTATAAACGACTTTCCAGCGTTTGGGAATTTATCTGGTTGGAGTACCAAAGGGTACAAGGCATGTCCAGTATGTAATTCTGAAACATCATCTCAACATTTGAGGAGTAAAATAGGTTACTTGGGTCATCGTCGCTTCTTTCCTCGTGGTCACTCGTGGAGAAGGAGAAAGCAGTTTAATGGTAAGAGTGATCTTCGACCTCCACCTAAAGAATTGAATGGATATGATATTGTAAACCAGTTAGAGGAATTCAAACATGTTGAGCTAGGAAAAAACCCAAATCGTAAAAGTAAAAAAAGAAAGCGTAGTGTCAGTGACGAGCTAAATTGGGTAAAAAAGAGTATCTTCTTTGAGTTGCCATATTGGGAATTTCTTAGAATAAGACATAAGCTTGATGTTATGCATATTGAGAAAAATATATGTGATAACATTATGGGAACATTGCTAAACCTTGATAAGAAAACAAAAGACAGAGAAAAATCCCGGTTAGATCTCGCAGATATGAATATTAGGTCAGAGCTTCATCTAAAAGTTTTAGGGGATAAGTGTACCAAGCCTCGTGCTTCTTATGCTTTGACACCAGAACAAAGAAGAGAGTTTTGTAAGTTTTTAAAGTCAGTAAAGTTTCCGGATGGGTATGCATCAAATATTTCGAGGAAAGTTAGCATCAGGGACGGAAAAATATTAGGTTTGAAAATCCATGATTGTCATGTTTTGTTACAACGACTTATTCCTGTTGGAATCCGCGCTTACTTGCCTAAGGATATTTGTGATGCCTTGATTGAATTGAACAACTTTTTCCGAGACTTGTGCGCAAAATCATTGAGTGTGAAGCATCTGGAAAATTTAAAAAAAGAGATAGTTTTGATTCTTTGTAAATTGGAAAGGATCTTCCCACCGGCATTTTTTGATGTTATGGTTCACTTGGCTGTGCATTTTCCGCATGAAGCCAAAATAGCTGGTCCTGTGAACTATAATTGGATGTACCCAATTGAAAGGTATTTTTCGCAAAACTACATGCTTTTACATTCAAGTTTCCATATAAAAGTCGAATTTCTATGTGTTTAAGTCATATCTATATATGGTTGCAGGTTTCTAGGATCACTTAAGAGGTTTGTGAAAAATAAAGCTCGTACAGAAGGTTCTATAGCAGAAGGATACATTGTGAAGGAATTTTTAACTTATTGTTCAATGTATCTCCGTGGTATTGAAACTAAATTTAACCGTGAAGAACGAAATAACGATACCTCATGTGATGGCCATGGTAAAAAAGGGACGTCGTTGCCTGTCTTTTCTCAAAGTGCTCGTCCAATTAGTGGTACAACTTACAAACAATTATCGAAAAAAGAGATAGAAATGGCTCATTGGTATGTGTTGAATAATTGCGATGAGTTACGCCCGTATTTAGAGTAAGTGACTTCCCTCTATTCTTTATGCAGAGTTTGGCATTCTTTGATAATGATAATTTGGTATTTATTATCACCTGTTCACGTGAAGCAAGCATATGAATGAATTAAAAGCACAGTCTAATGTCAATTTACATCAACGGCAAATACAAGAATTCCCAAAATGGTTTAAACGACATGTAAGTATGCAAACAAGTTAAAATTTAATGTAATATGTGATTTGATCTAGTTTAACTGTTTGTAATGTTTTACAATGCAGGTTTTGGCTTTGCGAGACAAAGGATCAGCTGATGCAACCGATGAATTATACTCTATAGCATGTGGCTCGGATTCTCGTGTGAAATCATATTCAGGTTGTATTGTGAATGGGGTTCGGTTTTTCACCAAATCTCGTGATGACATCCGTACGACCCAAAATAGTGGACTGGTTGTAGAAGAGGAACATGAAGGCAAACAGGTATATTTTTATGGAATTTTATCCGACATCATAGAGCTGCAGTATGTATATCCATATAGGGTGATGCTATTTAAGTGTGAATGGTTCGATCTAGATCCAAAGAAGAAAAGAGTTAAAAAGGATTACAACTTGACTTGTATAGATGTGAGCGGCATGTGGTATAAGGATGATCCATTTGTGCTTGCTGACGGCCGACAAGCCCAACAAGTATTTTACCTGGATGATTATAAATTTGGATCGAATTGGAAAGTAGCAGAAAGGATGCAACATATGCATTTGTGGGATGTTCCAGAACTAGAAGAGGTGGAAGAGATAGAAGAAACAGAAACATACAAAACCACTGAAGAAGCATACCAAAATAACGAGGTTTCAACCCTTTTAGAAACTGTTGAAGAAGAAGATCTTGATGCACGAGAATTTAGTAGACATGATGCAGAAGCAGAGGTAGTAGACACACCTATTGATCTCAATGATAATTTTATTTATGATGTAGAAAGTGATGAAGAAGATGAAACTGCAGTCGAGTACATTGACAGTGATGTAGAAGTTATCATGAGTGATGATGAGATGTAGTGAATGTCTTTCTAAAAATAAAGTAGAGGTAGACCTCACTGTTACTAGCTTGCTTTATTTAAATTCCTTATTCTTTTAAATTGTGTAATTAATTTTTTTTATCAGTTTTCCACTACTCTTTGTTTGATAAAATTTTGTAATTTTTTATTTTTTGATCAAGTAAACTACATTGTTTTCCTGCTTAAAAAAAAAGCACTACATTGTTTTCCTAGATGGGTTGAGGAACCAATACCAAGCTCACATGATCTGAAGTAGCGTTTACTTTACGGGCATCATTTTGTATAAAATAAATAAAAATGTTAGAACTTTTGATTTTATAACTTAATGGAGGCAAAAATTCTTCTTCAATAAGGTGACTTATTCGATATCAAGAGTATGAATACCCTTCCATACGATAACACCTTATTATTCCTGATCGGAAGTTTATTATGTGACCCAAATTCAACACTATGTGCGAAAGTAATTTCGTATTTTTCAATATGATGTTGGTTGTGCCGAAGGACTTGCTTAATGTATATATATATTTAGCATTCACATTGTGGGGTGAAAATTAGCAAATATGCGCACCCCAGTGGACTTTCTTAATGCATATATATATCACAATCTTTAGTTTAATAAAACTTTTTCTTGTGTTGAAAAGTTCTCGGTATTAGGAAATGACAAACCATTCCCTATATGCCATTCAGCGAACCACTATCGAAATTGGGATATTAAAATACCACCAACTTAAATTGGAGTCATTTATAATGACACCTTAAATTGGAGCCATTTATAATGACCCGTCCATTCACCGATATTTTCCCACTTAGCCACTGTGGTTATCCGACAGTGTGGGGTTTTTAACGGGCATCGCTGCAGTTATCCTGCACCAACTTCCCGGGAGGTCACCCATTCCTGGATTACTCCATCCCAAGCACGCCTAACTGCAGAGTTTTCTGCCAACTTTGGAGCCAATTGTACTGAAAAGGTCACGGTGTTAGGAAAGGACAAACCATTACCTATATTCTATTCAGCGAAACACTGCCGAAATCAGGGTATTACAGTCTGTAATTCATTTTGTTCCTTTTTTTAGTTTAGCAGCTTATTAGCAGTAGTAACTTAATAGTTGTAACTATACTTATATTTGGGTTTCAGTTTTTGTAACATTGGTAATAACATTGCTAGTTAGTTTAGCGCTAAATGTTTCTAGGGAAAATATTGGACGATACTTCAAGCCACATTCAAAGATAAAAAACTCAGGTTGAAGCTTTGGATATGACCGGAAAAAAGGAGGTAAACAATTATCGTTTGTGTAGTTCTCCACCACAATTAGGTACAAAGATATATCTGTTTCGGATCAATTGTATCAACACCCCTCACCAACAACCAAGTCCTAATGGACTCAGTCATGTCCATCAAACGTACAACTTTTCTTGTGGAAAGCATTCGTCGAAGGCTTATGATCAGCAACCTCATCCAGATCCAGCACGCCAACTACAACATCTACCCTCATCTGCAGATTTAATCTAGAGATTGATATTCACCTTTTGCTCAACTATAATATCTCAGTAATTTCTTGGCGTTTCGATCCAACTATATTCGAATCTTCGGGTATACAATACCCTCATGCAATATGGCTCTAAGAGATTAATAAAGTTCATGCTTCAAAGAAAAAGAAAAAAAAATCAATTAAGTGAAGCTAGATCTGTAGATGTATGCTTGGATTCGCAGTTCATTTGGTCCTGATATATTTTCTAGATAGTGACTATTTGCTTTGAAAAATTGAAGTGGCCATATAACTCACATCCTCTTTTTCTTGTGTTTCAATTTTGGGCTAAAAATCCATGGTTAATAATAAGAGTTATCAGTATAGGTCCTAAGAGTATACCAAATTCCACCTAAGACAACATAAAAGATGTTTTTTCTTATAACATTCATGGGAAGTAACTACATTGACTTGAAAATTATGCATTCACCTCCATCCTAACTAGGAAATCATCCAAGGTTGAATTTTTGTAATATAATAATGTAAAATAAATATGTTTATCAAGTTTGGACAATTATTAACGACACAACACTTAGTTTTGGTTCCTTCATTCGACTTAGCCCCTAAACAAGCTTTTGCTTCTGCATCTAGTGGATTCTATTTCTATACCAATCAATCAGAACTCTTTCTCCCTTAACAAAGACCACTTCCACATGTGAGTCTCAAATTCTTGTGTTGAGGAGCGTGGAGATTCAAGTCCTCTTCAAGGCATGATATTGAGAATGCTCATTGAATAAGCAATTAAATAAGAGATTTCGGTTCGAAGTGATGTTGATATATCGAGTATGTATCTGTTGATATGAAGTAGTATAGAAATCCACAGATTCCGAATCTGGGTTGTTGGAATTGGAATGAGTTCGACAGAGATTCCTACTTTTTTTCAAGACCGTCCCTAATAGACTTGTTTTCTTTTTTCCCTCATAAAAATAAGAAATGGGATTCATTTTTAATGAAACACAATTCAAATCCAACATATTTCATCAAATCATTGACGAAGAGATTTTGCACGTCCAATGATATAGAAAAGAATATAAAAAATAAAAATTAGATGGAACTATGAAAGCATTTGTTCATTGCATTACATTATAATATTGGCAATTACAAAACACGGTTCATAGTTGGAAGCTCCTCCACTTTCGCCCTTGCAATTTCTCAATTGACGTCTTTTATAATAATTCGATATAGTAATTGCAGATTACTATCTCTAAATGACAATTAGGAGAATCATACAAAATTTTTGGTTGGTAGCCTAGCGACAAATTGGACTCCAACTCCTTTTTGAATTATAATTGCATATCTTAAATTATAATTGCATATCCCATGATTAAATTAGACTCCAGATATGAAACATCAAAATGAATGGACCAATTAAAATTTCTACCTTCTATTACGTTAGAAAGGTCCTAATTCTCATTCTTTTTGTTTATTTGTCCTGATTAAATTATACTCTAGCAACGGTGTATTCTTTGAAATTTAAGCAACTAATTTATTTGGCTCAGGCAAAATTTTGTCAAAAATCACGCCTTATATATCTAGGTTGACCAGAAAGTAATATCTGATAATGAAAAAAAAAAAAGAAATGTAATTTATAAATTAAAACTACTCCTTAAAAAACGTATAAACACCATAGACATATGACACCTGTTAGCAAAACGAACCAAAATAGGACACGTATAGTTGTTTTGGTCGGTAGACCAACACGTATTTTTATTATTATTTTTTTGTTCTTCTAAATTCCTTACTTATCGGATAGAGCTAAGACTAAAAAGCTCAAGACTTGAACAGCTCCATTGCACCTAATTAGTTAGGTTAGGGCAAATAGATTCTCCGATTTCTCCTAGTTCCAGTCTCTTTTCAGATCATTTATTGTCGGAATTTCTTGAATCGAGGAAATCTCTCTTTTATCATCTTCCTTTTATAAGATCTGTGGATTGTGGATTTGGGAAAGTTTTAATATTAGTTGCACAATAGAGGGAATCGGTTTTGGATGATGGCAGATTTGATGGTTATTGATGTGTTACGGATTGAGAAGGGTCTGATGGTCAAGAAAGTAATACACAAATTGAAAAGAAAGATGGTTTCTTTAGAAAACATTAGTGTGCAAGAGAGGGAAAGTAAGATTAATGGGTTAAGGGAAGAAATTAGAGTTTGTATTGGTATATTAAGGAGGGATTATTGGTCGAAAATTTTAAATTTTTGATAAGAACGATGGTTGTGGGGAAGTTTCCTATATGCTAGTTTGATTGAAGGGAGCTGATTATCGTTTTCCAAACTAATCATGAATAGATTTATGAGAAATTGGAGAGTACAAATGGGATTGGTAATGTTGTTGCTTAGCGTTGGAGGGCGACAGTGGTATGAATTGACTCAGGTAAATCGTTAATTTGGAATATTTTTGAGCAGGTCTAAGATACTGTTTTTATTGTTTATGTCAATTTAAATGTGGATTTTTAATTTGATTATGCTCGGGTTTTATTTCTCTAAAGTTTTTTTTTTTTTTTGATGGTTTGGAAGAGTGGTCTTGGGTTACATCCTTAACTCCTTATTTCTCTAAGGTTCAGTGTAATATTATTTTCCTAGTTTCTCAAAATTAAAATCATTTGGTTGCAAAATATTCTAAAACGATGAAGAATCACTAATACCCTTTTACAAATGTGCAGGTGTCTGAGGAGCATAAGCAACTGACCGAAGGCCTTGAAACAAATAAAATTCATAATACTATGCAAGTAAGCTTTTTATTGTCTTGTATGTATGAATACGTTACATTTTATTTAGGTTACATATGATGTATTTTAGGTTCTACCGAATGGAATTGTGTTATGCTTGTATACATATGGATGGCATAGGGGCGGGCGGGTCAGCTGGATAACAGTTAAGTCTTTTTCCTTGTTTTAAGGTAGTGGGAGTCTACCTTGGTTAAAAAATTTCAATCAAAAGTGAAAACCGAATCCCTCCAATTTTTCAATTTTTTTTTCCTATTCCCGACTGTATTTCTAATTGATTTTGTATTCCTAATATATCTCACCACTCCTCCTGTTCTCATAACTCCCCACTCATTATATCTTTCCCTAATTTATCTTTAACCACCTAGAATTTCTGCTTCCATTGGAGAGGGAATAGGATCTAGAAGTAAGTAGTAATATTTTAACCATTTTTTTCTTTGTATTTTTTCTTCTTGTGGTTAAATATTCACTCCAGGTTTGATCTGTTCCACTGTGATTTCATTTTGTATCATAATCATTTTCAGCCTGAAGCAATGGTAATGATTTTTTTTTGTTGAACAATAATACCCGTTTGTTTTGTTCTTTTATACAACCAAGTTCAGGTTTTTATGATCCTTTTGTAAGGTTTAAAGCTTTTCTTACTTTCAAAACTAGAATAAGTTTATGGTTTGTTTCTTTTTATAATTCTCTGTCTATGATAGAAATCTGTGTAGGGTTGTGTTTTCAAAAAGTGTCACCCTGATTGAAGAGAGATGAACTATAATTTGATTACAAATTGAGTTTATGGGTTATTGTTTACTAATAATGATTTTGTTAAATAATATCAGGTTACATATGGCGCTTAGGAATCGACCTCAGAATGTTTCTACAAGAAGCTCTTCAGGGACCTTGACTACAACTGGAAACTCGGCTACAACAGGAAACTTGGCTGCAGCTAACACTAGCATCGGTATGAACATTATCAAATATTTGACATGTATGATTATGGCATATTAGTTGTGCTTTTTGTTAATATTGTTCGTTATTTTTTTTTTGTAGAGCGCACAAATGGTGAACATCCATCTTCACCCATGGATTGTTCAACTGATTATTCAACTCATCTTGAAGGTGAAGGTATAGAAGAGTTAATTTTACATGTTACAGTAGAATGTTATCTACCCAAGAACTTATTAATGAATGTTATCGTGTAATTTTACAGGATGTGATGCTAATGTCAATCCTTTAACCACGGATACCGATGGTACATAATTTTTACTAAGTACTTGTATTTATTGAATAGGTTACTCAATGAATATTATACAGGCATATTTTTTTATAGGATCGAGGAGGCATCGTGGACCTACAAGAGGTATGGGGATTGACCAACATGTGGAAAATTATGGAAGAATAGCCATTGTCATCGAAGAAGAAGATGGAAAACCCACTGATGAAAACGCACAGAAACTTTCTAGTGAATGTGGATGTATAGTGCGCCAATTCCCTCCTTTACAAGTTCAGAAATGGAGCAAGATTCCAGTGAACGACAGAAAAGCTTTGTTTCCTTACCTGTTGGTGAGTTATATTTGCATTTTATGAATATTTTAACTTATTTTTAATTTTCTTTTTGGCCGCATAGAAAGAAATCCAGTGATTTATTTCTTTCTTGTTTTTTATGCCATGTAGAACAAATTTGACATTGACATCTCTGCGCCACATGTCTGTAAGTTCCTGAATCACAATATGGGGAGAAGGTATGCAGACTACAGATATGATCTTCACCTACAGTACCAAAAATCAAGATCACTAGCCAAAGCACAAGCAGAGTTCCCTAACCTCTCGGAAGAAGATTGGAATTATCTGTGTACTCAGCTTTTCAATACACCAGAATTTCAGGTATGATAACTTTGTTTAATTCCTTCGGTGTATCAAAATATATTTTTTTATTTTTTTGTTTAAATTTCTTTGTACTGTTAATTGATATTCCAGACAAACTAATTTTATAATCAGTAGTTCTGTCTAACTAAAGTGCGAACATACTCTCTTTGGTCAGGCATAGTTGTGTTCTTTGGTTTGACATTTTTATTTTAATCTTCTATTGTGCAGAAATTATCTGCTAAGAATGTTGAAAGTCGGGATTGTCTTCAATTTCTCCATCGAGGAGGATCTCGATCGTTTATTAGTCGTGGTCCTAAGCCGGTACGTAGTTTTGTATAATATTGCATTTCGTATCAGTTCAACCTTGAGGTTTTTATGCATGTAGTAGCATATAGCTGGGTGTGAAGGTGCAGAATTATTCTATATTTCATTTGAATGTGTAGTTCTGTATTGATTGAAAACTTGAAGCCTTGCTAGTTCTTGTCGTGGAATGCTCTAATGTGCTTTTATTTGAAATGGATTAGAAAAAGACCCCAGCTAAACCACCACAACAACTGCAAGAGACGTCACAAGAAGAATTGCAAGAACCATCACAAGAACAACCTGAAGAACCACCAAAAAATAATCCAATCAAGTTATTCCATGAAAAACACTGGAGTGAGAAGAAAGGGTGGATTAATGAAGTGGCAGAATCGAAATACGTAATTATCTACACTGAAAATCGATGAATTTGCATTTAAAGAAACTGATGCATAATTATCTTGTACACTCAACACTGACTTATTATTTTCACTCATGTAGGATGAAATGATGGCTCTCCTAGAGGAACAGGCTAACAAAGAAGAATCTGAGCGACTAACTAAGGCACAGATATGTGAACAAGTACTTGGATCCAGATCAGGATATGTCAAAGGACTAGGTTACGGACCAAAGCCTAACAACTCTTCCTCCTCTGCGGCGTTATTGAGGCGGGAAAATGAAGAATTGCTCGCAAGGCTGAAGGAAAAGGACATAGTGATTGAAACACTTCAAGATCAGAAGGAACGCTTGGAGAAATTAGAGCAAAACAGCAGTGTCTGGTCAAGATTGGAGGTATTGTTGCGTGCAAAAGGCATCGAAATACCCAGTAATGAGTAACGTCATCTTATAGGTTGTTTTCCCGTTGCTTCTGTAGGTATTAGAGAACTCTGTTAAATTGGAGTTTTTCTTTCTATGTTTGCTGTCATGTTTTATGTAAACAGTTGTTCCAGTTAATATGTTAAATGAATCCCTGTTACAATTAAGTTGCTTTCAAATGTTTTAGTTTATTAAATTAAATCAATGCAAGCCTTGGGTCCTCCTTTTGTCGCCAAAAATCATAGTTGGCAATAACAATACTGGTCGCTGAAATAAAATCGTTCTACGACAACTTTTTGTTGTATCGCCAAATTGTTACATTCTACGACCATTTTTGTTAAATCGCCAAATTGTTACATTCTCCGACCATTTTAAATTGGTCGCGGGTCCTTTTGGCTGCAAAATTCAAATGTCGCTAAAGTGAAATGTTTCCCGACAAGATGTACTGTCGCTGGTAGTTCGTTTTTAGCTGCAACATATTTCGTCGCAATAGGATTTTATTTACCGACAAAATAAATCTGGTAACAAAATCTTTCTATTCCGCGATGAAAATTCATCGTCGCCAAAAGATTCTAATCTGCGACAACTTTTTCCCAAGTCGGTGAAACTGTTTTTCAGCTACCAAATCAATTTTGGTCGCTGTGAAAAATGTAGCGACGATATTGTTTTTCTAGTCGCTGTTTACATTCTGCGACGCACTATTACCGACGATTTGGCCGACAAAAAATTTAGTCGGTAAAAATGATTAGCGACGAAATCAGGATATTCTGCGACAACGAAATTGGTCGCTGATGGCCAATTTTCTTGTAGTGTATAGCTTATAGTTTAATCCAGGTCCGTATATATATATATACCGTGATGTTCACGGTTTCTCTTGTACACAAAAAAAGATTAATAATACCCAGTTCAGTTTATCTTCTTCTTATCCTTTTCTAAAGTTAACGTAAACCTAAAACCTAGACAGCTCTATCTCGGAGACACATACACAGAGACTACGATGCCAAGCTCAAACTGTGTAGATTGTTCAAACTGGTGTAAAGAAGATTGTTCGGAGTTAGGAGGGCGTGATCGAGAACAAGTGCGCCATATGTGAATCTAAATTTGTTAGGCGTTGCAAGTGTTGCTTCTGGGGAGGAAAATCTTTTCTAAAGTTGTCCTAGATTTCCTTTGGACGTTACATGGACCATGCGACTACAAGCTGCTGTCATCGCTATCTTCATTGCCGGTCGGCAACACCATCATTCATATTTATTAATCTTAAATTAGATGGGATCCATGAAGCAGCTTTTATTTATCAACTGCAACTGTTGAATTTTAATTAGTAATTATCAGCTGTAACTGTTAAGTTTTAATTAGTATAGGGGTAATAGTCTACGATACCTCAAAGAACTACTGGGCAAAGACCTTGATTGAAGTCTTTAAGTTAGAACCATTTTTTTGGGACCATGATTTTTTTAGGGACCATGGTTTTATTTTGGGTAAAGACATTAGAAGTAAATCTAGGGCACCCCTTATTTAGATATTTATATTAATACTTAAATTACCCTCCTGATTAATTTTGGGTAATGATTAGTTAGTGTTAATAATAGTTAGTGTAATGATTAGTGAGATGATTAAGTTAAAGATAATTAGTGAGATTAAAAAATCAAATGGGTTTTTTTCTTAAAGAAGTAGAATTATTAAGAGAGTAAAGTTAGAGAAGATGAAGAAGGAAAACATGAAAAACGATGAATTTTACCAACGACAACCGAAGGAAGGGTATTTGGGTACCCAGGTAGGCTTCAAACTTAGATAATGTTGGTTGAATTGTTCCAAATTTTCAAAAAACTGTAAATTTTTAGAGTAGTTTTGGGCTTGTTCGGTTACCTTATGTGAAGAACAGGTTACCGAACTCATCTGAAAGTGTAGTTCGGTTACTTCTTCCAAACACGCAGGTTGCCGAACTCTCTCTTTAATGAAGGTTTTAGTCGTTCGGTAAATAGACATGTTACTGAACTTTGTGTATAGAATTTACAAAGTAATGTTAGGTTGGTTCGCAAACTTTAACCCAACAACATATCTAACCGAACTCCACATTATGCAATTAGTGAAGAGTTCGGTTTGTCAAGATTTTTTGCGAACAAACCGAACAGAGTAGGCAAAGTTCGGTTAAATCATAACTCATAGTGGGAAAAAAACACAATTCGGTTACATTGTTCTTTTTTTTTTTTGTATTATGAGTAGAGTTCGATTACTACCTAATTTTAGAATTTTTTGTGAACCAACCGAACATTATATATTGGTTATAAATGAGGAGTTCGGTTAAAATTATTTTTTGCGAACCAACCGAACACAATATATTGGTTTTCAATGAGGAGTTCGGTTAAAACTATTTTTTACGAACCAACCGAACTCGGAGTTCGGTTACGAAAAAATTAATTTGTGATAACCGAAGTGTTCTTCGTGTTCTTGGTTTCATAATTTTCGGTTACAAAACTAGTTTTTTTTTAAACTATTCCTAACCGAACATGCCACTTTAACTTCCATTTAAACCATATTTTGATGATTTCTACTCAATTTACCCTATCAAAAAATGAATTAAAAACGATTGATGGGTTTTTTAGACGAACGAGGAACGTCAAGGAAAGAGAGAAGAGGAAGAGAATATTTTTTTTTTCAAAACTAAAAAATTTCGATTCCCCTCCAATTTTTGTTTTTGATTTTGTTTTTGGTTAATAGATTCATTTAGATTAGATATATATGTTTAGACTTATATAGTTATTAGGTTAGTTTTAATAAAAATTAAAGTTAAGAGTAAACGTGTATTTACCTAACTTTAGGACACCCTTTATAAGTATAGGGACGTTGGCCTAATAAGATCGTGGTCCCCAAAAAAAACCATGATCCCTAAAAAATGGTTCCTTTAAAATTTAGAACAGTAGTTCTACATGGACTGCCCTTTTAGACAAGGCAAAAACAATGTAGACACATAAAATGTGAACCCCACACCTGGAAGAAAACAGGGATCCCATTTATTGAGATTCTTCGTGTCTATACTGTTTTCTCTTAGTCCATTTGGACGGTCCATGAAGAATATTTGAATCGGAATCACATTACAAATGACTCTTTATATATCATGTATTTCGGTGTTTCTTAATAATCTGATAATTAACTAATTTGGTTTATTATTAACAACAGTTTTGGAAGTTACAAATATTTTTAGTTTGGAAGTTACGAATATTTTCAGTTATCAATTCGAATTTGCAATCTGCAAAAGCATTTGGATTCCACCACCAAACACCGGATGTTTAAAAACCGGAAAATGGGTCATTTGTCCATATATTTTTAAAACATGGTTCTAATGGACGAGTAAAAATTTGTACGGATGAAATGGACACCAAAAAAATAGTAAAAATGAAACTGGATTCATCCTGGCTTAAACTAAAAAAAGAGCGAGGATGAAACTGGATGCATCCTGATGTAAATTAAAAATAAGAAAAGGTATTTGAAATGGGTAGGATGAAACTGTTTATATCTTGGCTATTTTTACATTCTCGTCCATTTAAACAGTATCAAATTTTACATGTCTTTTTCACCCAGGAATTGTTGATTTTGATCTTTTTAACCAATTTTGTGTTTAAAAAACTCGCTGGATTAAGATATGCCTAAACTAATAGGAGATAGCTAATAAAACAAAATAGGATCATTAGGAAGTAGAATTCAATACCGCTTAGCCATATGTTTTTTGTAATAACAAAAGTGCTTTGATTAGTTAGTACTAATATATAATTAGTTAAGTAAATATAGTTAGATTAAATTAGTTAAGTAAACAGTTTAATTTTGTTTTTGTTAGATTTAACCTATGAATTTTATTGGGAAAAAAAGTTGAGAACAAATTTGGTTTTTGTGAAAAAAATTCTTTTTCGAAAGTGAAAGTTATATTAAAGAGAAAACAGAAAACTGCCAAAGCAGTTTACAACTGAACTGAGTTCAGGTCTCCACAAGCAAGAAAAGAACCTTTACAAACACTCACCAGAAAATGCAAACTGTCTGCAAAAATCATTCTATTGCTGCCAGAAAATAACAGGTTCTAACACCACTAAAAATCAATTGAACAAAACTACCAAACTTTGCAGGAAAGCTGCGATGAATTGATGACAACGGATGAAAATAACAGGTTCTTCCACACGTCCTTACCCCTCCCAGGTTTTTGTTAATTTTGTAACGAAAATTAATTACTCTAATCAAACACTTCTCAAAATGGATATGCAAAGGGTTTATTGGTTTAACTATTGAAATGACAAAGGAAATTCAAGCTTTCAGAGTTCAGTCTACGAAAAGTCGTCATGCTCCACAGAAACAAAACGTATGCCGACCACACTTAGGGTCCGTTTGGCATGGGCGTAATTGAATGAGGTAGTTCAGTCAACTGTGTGGTCAAGGGCTGCATTCAATATAAAGATGTTTGGCAGTGACTCGAATGCATGACATAGCAATACCCGTAACCCAAACTACCTCCAAAGGGCGGAGTTGAATACCGACCTCTCAAGGGCTGCATTCAATGTTTCCTTCTATTACACAATCTAACTATCCCTTTGACAAAATTTGACTATTAAAAATCATTCGTTTTTCCTATCCTTCTTCTTGCTTGGTCTCACTCTTTTCTTCTGTGAGGGTGGGTGATCTTCCCTTCATACATTCTTGAGTAGCTCAGATCAGTGATGATGAACAATTGTTTTACAATCTACATAAAATATAATCATTGATAAGAAAAACACAATCAAAGTACCAAAAAAAATGAAGATGCAGAATATTGAGAAGATTCAACAAAACCAACACAATATGCCAATAGTACGATCACCATTAAGAATCCACTTGATCTGCTTTTTGTTGATCAAAAAAGAAAGAATTTCCCTTGATCTGTTTTCTCTTGTTTTTTCTATCTTTGATTGGATATTTGGATTATTGGTATATCAGATCTATTTTTGTTTAGGGCATCAAACCTGTTTTTTCTTTTTTTTAATCACAAATCAAATATGTTTTTACATGATATAATATTTGCCTTGACTAATTTTGATCTTCTTTCCAAAAATAAATGAAATTTGTTTAATGTTTGTATGCCTTTACCTCTCGTTGTTCATGCTCAAAATAGAGATCCAAAGTACTTCAAATTGAAAATTGCCTAAAATGCCACTTAGAATGAGAGTAATTGTAGGGTTAATTTATGTAACGTGCCAAAAACCATCACTTCCAATACGTGTAATTGAATGCAGTGTAATAGGACTACCTGTGATTGAATGCAATGCAATGTAATACAAGAAAAAATATGTGCCAAACGGACCCTTAGTTGGGAGGTTGGAATTAATTATAACAAATGACGACTTTTAATATTGACATCAAATGTTGTCATTTCTTTATTATTATTTTTATTATGAAAACGTATCTCCGAGGGTTTTTATTGAAAATAGTGAAAAAAGTAATATTATTATTATTATTATTATTATTATTTTTCTTGATAGTGTGACTGAAATAAAAAACAACTACACTTTGATCATTCTCGGGTAAGACACACCTTGAATGTCAGCAACAAGATTATTAACTATCTCTTCTGGTGGATTAGTAAACCACACTCCCTCAAGAGTTCTGTCAGAGGCTTTCTTCGATAAATTATCAGTAATAAAATTGGATTCTCTATACTGATGAACAAAAACAACATCTTCAAATTTCTCCTTCAAAGCATTAATGTCTTGAACAAGGCCCCTTAGATACCATGGAGGAGCAGCTTCACTTGTGCAGAGTTGAACAGTGTAATTGGAGTCGCAGTTGACCTTGAGTTTCTTAATCCCCACTTGTACAGCGAGTTGAAGACCATCCCTAGTATCCCGGACTTCAACCACATTATTCCCATTCTGGAAAATGTATCTAGAAAATCCTGCCACAAAAGAGCCAGCATCATCTCTAACCACCCCTCCAATTCCTGCAGAAATAGAGTTAGAAGAAGATCCATCTGTGTTTAACTTGTAATAACCAGACTTGGGGCTTTGCCATCTGACCAAAACCTCACTCATGCATTTAGTTCTCTCGTAGATTTTTTATCACAGTAAAATAATACTCTCTGGCCTTCCTAATGGCCAAAGCAAGTATCCTCAAAGCAACAAACTTCTCACCTTCATGATTGAGCCTGTTCCTACTATTCAATATAATCCACAACACAAAAGAAATAATATAGCACCACTTAATACCACCAACATAAACATTCAGAGACAAAAGTTTTTTTATAAATGTAGGCGATCTTACATCCAACTCAATCCTTTTACCTGTCATGTCAAATAACTTATTCCAAACTGGAGAAACTGAAGAACAATTGAAAAACAAATGATACATAGTTTCAAAGTCATGTTGACAAAAAGAACATCCAGGGAAAGGCGTAATTCCTTTTCTATAGAGAGACTCATTAAGATTTAGTTTGTTGTGGAAAAATTTCCACAAAAGAATTTAATTTTATGTGGGCATTTGACGCTCCACAAGAATTTCCAGTCCATATTGGTAGTCACATTACCAACTTTCCTGGAAATTAGATAATTATAAGCCTCTCTAACACTCACAGTGCCATCTCTTCCATGCCTCCAGACCTTCGTATCACTTCTAACACCACAAGAAGGAATTAGAACAGAATAAATTTTTCTCCTAATCTCGTCAGAAACTAGACTATCAACAGCCTCAAGATCCCATTGGTCCGTACTAGGGTTAATAACATCGTTAACACTGATCCTAGGTAAATTCACATCAACTAAATTGGTAACAGCAGTCAATGGAAGATCATTAATACAAGATCATTCCAGAAGTCAACTTGACTCCCATCTCCAATGCACCACCTGAGGCTGGCCCTAATGATTTCCTTCCCCGGAACTAAACTTCTCCAACTAGAAGTACAACCAGTTTTAGAATTACTAGACCAGAAATCACTATTATTGTAATATTTGGCCTTCAAAAGTCTAGCAACGTCAGAATCAAGGTTCTCACTTATCCTCCAAGCCATTTTAGCCAGCAAAGCTAAATTGTTTAGATTCATGCCTCTTAAACCTAATCCACCATTAACAACAGGACTACACACAGTTAACCAAATAATGTTATGCATTTTCCTAGAATCTCTATCACCTCCCCACAGGAAATTTCTCCTAAATTTGTCAATCTTATTGACTAAACCCTTGGGAAATTTGAACATAGACATCACATGATTTGATACCGGGTCTAGAATAAACTTAATAAGGACAACTCTCCCAGCAATTTTAAGAGATTCTGAGTTCCATCCTAACATTATATTGCTAAGTTTTTCAAGCAAATCATAAAGGTTTTTTCAGACACTCTATCCCATTGCAAAGAAATTCCAAGATACTTACCTGGAGTCTTAGCAATTTGCACTCTAAGCGCCTTAGCCATTCCCATAGTAAAGCTCCTGCTCAGATTACTAGAAGTCAGTAGAGTAGATTTAACATCACTCACTACCTGGCCAGACCAACAACTAAACTTATCAAGGATCTGTCTCAAATTGCAAGCATTTTTGTAATTTTCCTTAAGGAAAATAATGCTATCATCAGCATAAAGGTAGTGATTTATCATAGGAGCTCCCTTAGCCACAATGAACCCCTGCAAAATTTTCGAGTCAATACCTTGTTGAATGAGTCTCGATAAAACTTTCAAACATAAAATAAATATTTATGGAGATAAAGGATCTCCTTGGAGAATACCATTATGAGGAGTAAAAGCATCTCTAGGGGCATCATTTATTAAGACTTGGAAAGAAACTGAACTAACACAAGTCATAATCCAGTTGACAACTTTATCATCAAAACCTACACATTTCAGGATTTTAGCAATAAAAGTCCAACTTATCCTATCATATTCTTTATCAAAATCAAGCTTAAGAGTCATCCAACCGTTTACCTTTTTTCTTTTTGAAATAGTGAATAATTTTACTGAAAATAATAGTAGAGTCGAAATAGACCTACCCTCAATAAAAGCATGCTGATTCTTAGAGACAATTTTGTTCATAACATGTCTAATCCTATTGGCAAGGATTTTTGTTATAATTTTCATAACAAAATTGCATAGACTAATAGGCCTATAATCTTTGACACTAGTACAAATACTTTTCTTATGTATCAAAGCTATAAACGTTCTATTGAGTCTATGATCAAGTAAGCCTAAAGAGAAAAAGTCCCTGACTAACTTGATGTACTAGGTCTCACAGTACTCCAATACTTTTGAAATAAAATCCCCTGGAAACCATCAGGTCCGGGAGCTTTTAACGAACCCAATTGTCTCAAGGCAGATTTAATTTCAGAGATCGAAACTCCCTAGTGATACTAAAGTTTTCATTTTCAGAAATTCTTCCCGGAAACAGACTCTCAATTTCAATATGATCAAGACTAGTATCGGTAGAGTTAAAAAGATTACTGAAATGGTTCACAATTTCCTTTTCAATATATTCAGCAGAAGTAAGCCACTTACCCGCATTATATTTCAGCATATAAATGGAGTTCCTTCTCCTTCTAACCAGAGTAGTAATATGAAAGAAATTCCTATTAAGATCACTTCTCGTAGCTACTCGACCCTAGATTTCTGTCTCCAAAAAATCTCTTCCAACTTAAGCAGATTCAAATACTCACACAAAGAGTTAATCATGTGACTCTTAGCTTCATCAGTAGTAGAGGAATCAAAACCACTCTGAGCAAAATTTTAATTCACAAGAGCAGACTCAATCCTATTGTTGAGATTACCAAAAACATTTTTGTTCCTTTTTTTAGTTTCTTTTTGTAATCTATCAACATCCTCAAAATAGTTGTGGTTGTTGCTACTAGTAGGAAGATGCCAATTCTCTTTAACCACATCTATGTATCTAGAGTCATTGGACCACATAGCCTCAAATCTAAAAGGTCTTTGCTTAAAAATCGTTTTAGGTTCAAGATCTATCAACACAGCCTTATGGTCAGAATTAAAATAGGATAAGTGGAATACCAGTGCATTTTTAAAGCTTTTGCACCACGCCTCATTTGCTAAAACACGATCCATCCTTTCTTTTATATTTGCAAGTCCAACCCTTTTGTTGTTCCACGTATATCTTGGACCATTTGCCCCCATGTCAATTAAACCACATTGATTCATGACATCTTTAAGCTCCTACAACTGACTCGCAGACGGCTCTTTACCACCAACTTTTTCATTTCTTGCACCAATAGTATTTAAATCTCCCATAACCCCTCGGGATCAATCACAATGGAATCCAGAAAACCCAGTTTTCTAACAATACCCACAGCATGCGTCGCAAGCACTCTAGTTTCTAACAAAGCCACAATATTTCGCTTATGTCTCCTAATAAGATTCTTCATAACACGAACGAAAGAGGGTCTAGACACACCCCTACAATTCCACACTAAAATCTTCATTTTTTTATTACTACCATGCTGGATAACCATTTTGAACTGTCGTCATGCTAGAGAATGCAAACAATGTCGACTATCTATTTTATACACATGGTTGTCATGTTATATTTTCCAAACCATGACGAGTAAAAACAAAATTGGATACAGAGAAACTTTTTTTTGGAAGTTTTTAGTCGCCATGGTCTATAACCAAAAACAATGACGACTAAGTATTTTATGGACTAGGTGGTCATGTTATTTTTCTCAAAACCATGATGACTAATAACAAATTTGTACACAAGAAAAATTGATTTTGACAGTTTTTAGTCGTCATGGTGAAGCTTTTTAAAGCATGACGAGTGTTTACACTACATCACCCGTCGTCAAGGTTCAGAGATGAAAACCATGATGACCCTATCAATATTACTTTCAGAAATGAAAAATCGTCATGAAATTCATCCCACAAATATGATAATCTTAAATAAACATGAAAAGTTGTCATGAAATTCATCCCACAAACATGATAATCTTAAATAAACATGAAAAGTTGTCATGGCAGTTGAAGAGATACCATGACGACCATATAAATACATTACAAAATTTTCAACTTTTCCTGCCTAAGGGAAGAAGAAGTAGTGGTTGTTAAGATTGAGAAGGAGGGAGAAAAATGAAATAATTTAGACAAAACCAAAGGGACTACTTTTAATTAGAAATGGGCAACGGTAATAATATAACTTTAAACTATTTTAACATCCCTTACCATACATTCTAAGCCAATTTAATTTCCTATAGCCCCAATTAGTTTAGATATTATCCCAATCCGGCATGTTTTAAAAAGACGATAATTTTCTTGTAATTCAATTCTTAAAATTAGATGTTATCCTAGAATTGGATTAACAAGTCCGTGTAATAAGTTAAAACTTTCCATTATCTTATTAGCATTGTGATTCTACCAGAAACAGGATGGATGCAAATCCTTAATAAGTCTATACTTGCTTAATAGATGAATCCCGAAAATATCTGAAGAGACTCATCTATATGCGTATTGAAATCAGGTCGTTTCCTAAAAAGACCGTTCTCTAAAGAAGACGCATGAATCCAGGATTTCAGCACATGACCATTAACTTGCTAGCAGCAGAGTACATTATTATCTGAAATTAATGTGTGGAGATTCCAGTTTTATCACAAAGAATACTTGGTTCAAGACTAGTTTCACCAGTTTATTACACTAAGTGAAGATTCAAATCCAAAAAATACCTATTATTTATGTATTGGTCTTTTTAACTTTGTTTGAACTGCGTGGGCTTGATCCTGTTCGAGTACATAAGCAACCACTTTGAATGATGCAGCCGCTAATTTTTAAAAGCTGTTTTACTTTATTTTTTGCATTTTTGATTGTTGCAAATAAGGGGAGAATATTTCAAAACAGATGCATTATGTATGCGAGGTGGTGGGAGTGTCTCGGGAGTGGGTCAGCCCTCCATGTCTATGATCGACCTAATTTTGGTTTTACTTTGAAAACCTAATTCAAATTTCATCCCGTCTCTGCCGATAGCCACCATTAATGCTTCTTGAAAGTATCGTCTGGTAATGAACGAACATCTCCAAAAAATATGAAATCCATATAAGTAGCAGGGATTGTTTCTCTTGAAAAAACATCAAACATTGTTGTTTTCTTCTTCTACAATAGCATCATCAGAATCCTAAACAGTGTGCTCTTGGTCGGGTCAAGGAAATACAATCCTTGAATTCTATTACGGTGTTAGGGCTTCATTAAATCCTGAAAGCATAATTCGAGTGATCTGTTGTACTCGCTAATTAATTGGAAAAAGTCGAATTATTATCTATAAGAATCTAAAAATCCTTGAAGTTAAGAATACACCATTTTTATGTTTGTTTTCATAGTTTTTGATCCAATTTTCCAACAGTACTTCCTGTGAATTAGGCTTACCAACCAATAGAAAACTAATAATTTGATATTTCGACTTAAAAATTCGGCTTGTATTCTAAAAAAACCATGTTTCATCCTCTGTAGCGATTCAGTATGTTTTCAGCTCTTTATTTCCCTAGCAGTCCACATTCAGTATATGTAAAGGCATCAAACTTAATGATTATTCAGAAGGTTAACATATAAGCGAGCACCGACATACACACTCTCCCTCGGCTCATCAAAATATCATTAACTTTGGTACAAAGTAAAAGCCTTTTTAGAAAGTATATTAGTTGCATATACTATGATCGAAGTGCAATGAATGTGGAGAAATGATAACCATATTTCTATTTTAGTTTTGAATCACTTGAATTTATCTACGACGACGACGAAATGTTAAAGTTAGTAAAAGAAGCGGACTAGACTTAAAAAGGGAAGTCTTAAAGGCCAAAGGTCCCTCAAACCAACACACACGACACCGTGAATGTCGCCGCATAAAGAAGCTAGAGAAAACCCCACAGCAATGGAGTGCCATACAAGACCTTACAGTCACACCACATCACCAGACACCTATGACTAACTACAACATGACTTGATGGAGGTCCATAGCATGATTTAATCCCACACCCACTCCTAATCATGAAAAGTGTGTTGTGGGCTGAACATTTTATGATCAAATCCCACTCCTAATTACGAGTACATTTGGTTTAAAATTAAGCCTCACTTACCTGCCCCAGATCTTTGGATACTTTCCATATACTAAATTTTAAAAAATGTTACTTTTAATAAAGAGCTTTAAAAATGATTAAGATTTTAAATTTCCACAACAACACAAAAAAATAAAATAATAAATAAATAAATAAGCAAGTTAATTATGGAGGTGGAAAATGTGTACTCTGGTTTTAAATCCCACTCGAAGAGGGGTGCAAATTGTCTTCCTAATTAGCTAGTTCAAAGTATTAAATATCGTGCACCTCAAACTTGTAGTTGGCAATCCAATTTATTTTATTTTATTTTATTTTATTCTTTTCTTTGATTTGGTTATAAAATACAAAGATTTGTCTAAAAACGTTGGAGGTACGAATCAATTTAGTACAAGTACTTGGCATTTTGATCGTCAAATTACAAATCTTCATCTTTAAGGTTAACCAAAAAGAACATAAATTTACTATGGGAAAAATATCGTTTCGTCCTTTTTAGGTGGTCCTATGTCTGTTAGGTCCTTGGAAAAATGTCTTTATTGTTTGGTCCATAATTATTTAAAAATATTGAATGGATCAAAATACCCTTCCGTGTTACTTTCAATTTATTTTAGCAGTTCATTTTGTTTGATGAACTCCTAACCAAGATCAGATTTCATTTTTTCAAATGATAACAAAAACTCCACTATTATGAATAAAAATACGAGTTCATTCTTTCATATGAACTCCTAATAAAAACCTATATGAAAAACGAGTTCATTCTTTCAGATGAACTCCTAATAAAAACCTATATGAAAACAGAGTTCATTCTTTCAGATGAACTCCTAATAAAAACCTATACAAAAACAGAGTTCATTCTTTCAGATGAACTCCTAATAAAAGTTCATTATAATGAATAAAAAGATAGACTTCATTTGTAAAAATGAACAACAGAAGCATCATCATCTTCATAACAGCAGATTCGAGTTCATTTTGTTTGATGAACTTCGACATCTTCATCATTCTTCAACAGCAGCAGATTTGAGTTCATTATGTTCGATGAACTTCATCGTCTTCATCATCTTCAAACAACATCAGAAAAGGAATTCTTCGTCATCTTCATCATCATCATCTTTTTTCATCATCACGAGTTCATCTTCAACATCAAAACAACACGAGTTCATCGTCGTCTTTATCAGCAAGATTGAATTCATTATCTTCAACAGCAACAACATCATCTCCATCATCTTCTTCAACATCAACACCATCGTCTTTATCATCAACAGCAGCAGCAACAGCAGATTTGGTTCATTTTTTTGATGAACTCCATCGTCTTCATCGTCACCAGCAGCAGGAGCAGATCTTCATCATCATCATCAACACGAGAGAGCCATGTCTTCATCATCAGCACGAGCAGCAAAAACATCATTCTTCATATTCATCTTCAACACGAGCAACAGTAGCATCACGAGCAGCAAACATCATCTTTGTTTTCATCTTCAAAATCTTCATCGTCGTCTGTAAATCTTCATCGTCTGTGTACATTCTGGACAATGAACTGTTGGTTTATCTGAATTAATGAACAACATTTCAAATCTGAAAAAAAAAAGGATGAGAGAGAAAGTAAATCCGAAAATGATTTAGTCTCTCTTACTTTTTGACTATATATATGGTCCTAATCTAAAAGGGTATTTCTGCCACTACAAGATGACAATTACATCATCCATGATGTCACCCTAGGACCAAACCATTATTTCTAGAACCAAATTATAATTTATATTTTCAAAAATGACCAAACAGACAGTTGACAGAGTTAACGGGACCAAACTCATCCTAATATATTATTTCTAGGACCTATTGATATTTCCAACATTTATTATCCGGTAGTGGTAATAATAATGACAAGTAGCATCCTCACCATTCAAGGGAATAAGCTCATTTGAGTGGTACCTGCTGCTTAACACTAACACTAATTATTAAAACTAACATTAATTAAACACTAATTATTTAAGGGTATTTTTATCTTTATGAAAAATGGCTGGACAGAAAGCACTCTAAAAACATTATCTCAAATTCCGATTTTGTCCTATTCGTTATGCTCAAAGGTTTTCAGTATACCCCAAATGATGGTTCTAACCGGGGACTATAATCAAATGGGCCTACTGAAAGACTTATATAGTCTTAAGGTTCACTTGAAATATCAAACCTTGAAGTCAAGACCAGTTGACTGATGGTCAAGCTAGTGTACCTTTACCCGATCTTGCCTCATATCCAAATGACATGCATCAATAGTCGATTGGCTTCGCAGCAATTCGTAGGGCCGCCTAATTTGCTGCGATATGGAGGCATTGGCAAAACAAACTCCATGCAACATACATATAACTAGGCCATGTTCATTCTCAGAATGTTGCATCTCTTTTTATGGAATTGTACAGAATTCGGCAATTTGCATCTTTAATATGACCTGGGATTCATTTTAATTATTTTTGTAAAATCTTGAATTTGCAATGCAGCGTACTATGCAAGGAAAGGAACATATGACCACTTCTCTGCTAGTGCATTGTTTTTTTTATCGAAAAAGAGGTTTCCCTCAGTTGATTAAAGATAAGTGACCATACACTCTATATTGGGAGTTTCGGTGAACTGTTACATATTCGTTCCAAGTTTGAATGTTTAGGTAATCTAGAATTTTCTTTAAAGTAATTCCTTTCCAATTATGCATTATAGCATCATTAGTACAAAACAAAGCTAGGTTAAGTTTGCCTTTATTAGTGGTGGTCAGGATTTTTCCAGACAAAGATAAATTAAGGGTTGTGGTTCTCCTGACCACCCCCTACAACTCGCACGCGTGGCATTAATTACAATATTATGAATGAAAAATAAATACTCAAGTCAAGATATGGATTTTCAAAAATTATAACGGGGACGTTCGAACTCATGACCTATTGTGTCATAAGAGTGACCTCTAACCAGTGTTCCACCTTGGTTGGAATTAATAGAAAAGATAAATCAACGGTGGTGGTTTGTTCAACTTAAATATCATAATTTCTTTATTAATTAATGTTTCACTAATTGCGCACAATAAATAATCTATTCATTATAAAGTGTTCTTTAATTAGTGTTTCACTAATTGCTCATAATAAATGACTAATCATTTTTTAATTATAAATGTTTTTCTAATTAATTATAATATTTATTTCTATTAATAAGTATTTGATAAATAATATCAATAGACATTTTTGGCGACAATGAGTAGTAGAAGAGGTGGAGGCCGAAAGATTAGTGGTGGTTAAGGGCGGAGCCAACACACAATTATATTTATTTTTGTTCTTTTATCGTAAAATGGGATACAAAGTCCATTTTTCACATGTATCCAACTTGCCAAGAATTTTGTCTCCCTCTTTCTTAAAAATTCTGGCTCCGCCCCTGGTTTGTGGTGGAAGAAGTAGTGACGGTGAGTGCTGGTGAGTAGTCATGGACAATATTAATTTTATGTTGTCATTAAAACATCGATAACAACGTAGTGTGGAAGATGTGGTTGGTTGTTTTTAACACTTTTGATAAATGAAGGTACCATATATTTCAGGGATGATATCATACAAGACAATATTTTCATGATCATAGTTGGATCACCAAATGGTACCCCTGTTATCTTTGGTACTATATCTTATAAATCATGATTTTTTAATGTTAAAATAAAATTGATTGCAATACAAAAAAGAATATATACACTGAAAAAAAATAATGAAACTAATCAATTGACGACATTTAACCATAAACCTCACACATGGCATATGTGATTAATAATTAGAATTGCGTCCAACAATCTACATGGGGTGGGCGGCAGTGGTGGAGTCAAAAATTGACATTGAGGAGGCCTACTTTTTTTTTTAAAGAAACATGTAACTTTGGTGGACTAAACCATAAATATATATGGACAAAGTACTAAAAAATTATGTAATTATTAAAAATTTAAGGGGTTAGAGCCAGGTTAGTCAACCCTTGGCTCTGTCACTAGGTGGTGGTGGATAAAAAAAAAAGGATTCATATGGTTTTATGGTGGTGGCGGATATTGGTGAACAAAAACATATTATGTTAATTTCATAACGCCACAAAATATGCAATGTTATGTTATAAAGTATAAAACGTGGTTGATCGTTCTAATGTTAAAATAAACTCGATAAAATACATGTCCATTTTAAAAAATTGGTGCAGTCAATTGCCATGCTATGTAATAACTAAACGAACGACACGAATCAAGATCAGAACATATGAAATTATTTATTATCGATTTGTCTATGTAAAAAGTGGTCAGGGTTTGTCCTTGGCAAAGATAAATTTACCGCTGGGGTTTGTTCATAATGATTAATTAAATTTCTATTATAAATGTCCCTTTAATAATCTAACATAAAATACATAATTTTATTAATAAATAATTTTACTAAAAACTATATAAATTTTAATAATGGTAGTGGAAGTAGGGTTATAAACGGTGGCGGGTGTTTGTGAATGGTGGAGGCGGTAACATTACTATTGGTGGAACAAATAGTGGCGGTAGATAGTTTTTATGGTGGTGGGTGTTGGTAATAGTAGTGGATAATAATAGTTTTTGCTTTTTAGTGAGTTTTATTGACCGAGTAAAAAAAAAATCTTCACAAAACATGCAACATTGTATTGTGAAAGATGTAATTGGTTGTCTTTAGCACGATTGATAAGGAAAAAAACCAAATATTTTGAGGAGGATATCGGAATGTGTAAGACAATATGATCATGACTGTTGGATCAACGAAACGGTATCCGTATTATATAAAGGAAACGCGTAAGAGAACATTATCACTCTCTCAAGTACTATTACATCATCAATGTCGAGTTTTTTGGCGACAACTACCTACAAAGACAACAACTTTCACTCAATTCCCGATATAAAACGTTATTGACCGGGAAACTGTATTGCATTCTAAAATATTTGTTTAAAAATTATGTTTGTTCATCAAAATCATCATAAAAAACTCTAAATCATAAATCTAAATTTCGCCTCCGATGTTCACATAATATTTTTTATATTTTACATTCTCAAATCATGCGACCTCTTGGTTACAAATCAACAATATTAAATTACGGATCAACTGTAACGGTTTCATTCACTGGGTTAGAAGGTATAATAGATACAGATGGGTAGATCACACAAAGCAGAACATGACTGAGAATACTTCAATAGTTTGGTCAAGAAATAAGGTCAAAAATTTAAGATTAACTTTCTATAGGACTGATTAGATCGGCTTCGATAGGAGCCGACTAAAATATGGATTAATAATAATTTCCACGTAAGACAATTGCAAAACATAGTTTGGCTAACTCTGCCTATGTAAATAGTGGTCAAGATTTGACCTTCCTCAATTACTATGTTATTTCAGATGAAGGTGATATCTAAGATTGAGGTACAATTCAAATCTATTAGATTCATACCATTTACAACTGGACGCCTTGAAAAAAATTGACGTGTTGTTATTATTATTACATGTAAGGGATACATTGACCACACTTGCGCAAATAGCTCATTTCGCAAATGATTGATATTGCATGTACTGTCTAGAATGCAACGAGAAATTTGAGGAAACAAGGCACCATAAGCAGTGTCCGAAGTATTTTGGATATAGTAACTTAGATCCGATGTAATATTTATGTTTTTTTTTTTTTAGTTTTTCCACAATCTATTTATTTAAGAAAAATGAACATTGCAAATACATAACATCATCAAAAATTAGACAGATTGCGTTTGACAATAATGGCTACTGATGGTCCGGAAACGGCAAAAGAAAGGAATTGATGTAGAAGAATTGTTAGGATGTACAACAAATTACTTGATACGAATGAAAGAGGTATAACTATTTCGATTCTGAAATCACATAAAGTTCACAGTAGAAGATGATATCAAGTTTAAAGTTAGTAACAAACATAATATGGTAACTAAAATGTTAAAAACAAACAGGATATATAAACTTAGATAGCCGTGGGACTTGAAGAGGCCAATTTTGAAAACTACAATCTTAGAAAGCAACGATCCACAATACCATAATTATTTTAAATAAATATTCAACATAGACGATGTCAACTTTTTGTAAAGGATTTATTGACAACCTATTAATTTGAAATAAGATCAGGGAGTATAATATGTGTTCAAGGTTCTTTATGAGGTACTGTGTCGCCATATTGTATTCCAAATGAAGATAAGAACATATAGAAATGACAAGATGTCCAAGACTTTTGAAGTTACCAAAGCCTTCGTTAAGACAAACTGCTGGGCACAATACTTTGTTGAAGATTTCATGGCAGAGGTTCGCGTATATACAATCCATTCGAAAAGGTAATGGATACACATTTTAAACATTGTCATCGAATGGGTGTTGAAAAATTACAGGAAAATCATGTTACATTGGAGAGTTTGCATCATCCGTTCGATGAAAAAAATATTATTCCCTGCCTATTTGGAGGATCGACAAGATGACATTGATAGATGAGTCAGCTGGAATGAAATAGGAGCATGGGGAGACTTTTATGGACGATATTGACTAGTTGATTTCACTGAGATGAGCGTTACTGACGACATATTTCTAAAACATATTTAAACTTCCATGTTCATATAGAGCATTATCTCATTATAAGCAATGAACCTAAATAAAAAAAGTGTCTGGAAGTTAAGATTATATTTCTTTCGTTTGAGCAAATCTCCGTCGGTAAAATATTAAAGGAAAAAAACAAGAAAAAAGAGAGGAAAATCCCAACTATTTTTATGACAAATCATATTAAATCATAAGGATTTGATAAATATTCGGGACACAAATTATACAATATATTAAAAATGAACCAACATCATGGCCCGTGCCATAATGGCACGGGTTAAGGGCTAGTATTTGTTACAAAAAACGGAGATCTTGGCTTCCCATGTTACATTGATTTTCAATACAAGAGTAAAAGCCGAAACTTTAAAATTTATGTCTTTCAAAGTTACATTGCCTTCTATTATACTATTTTTGTATATTTGTTCCTTCGCAGCGACATATTTTTCTATCAGTAACAAGAGAGTAGGTTCTGAGTCGTTCCTAAAAGTGATAGAATATCCACTCCATTCTATTGTCCACTTGAAAGCCGCATCTGCTCCAGCTCTCTCTAATTGATCTCTGTTTGTGCAATCTGTATGTAATCCTCTAGCTTCCCCAATGCGTCTTGTAGAGTCGCAAAGTGTTAGTCCAATACCAGCTTTTGCTCCTGAATTCATCATTGTTAGGATTATGTTGTTTTTTATGTCTATCAGCCATGTATGTCCTTGTGGTTGATCTGTAGTAACTTTTTGGTATTATGTTTGTTCAAGTAATTTGTCATTTTCCCTCTATTTTCTCATCAAACAAATGATCTTCATTATTTAATCGATTTCTCCCCTAAATGTCGACCTTGATTCTATCCTCTTTTCTTCGTTGAATAAAAATCTATTTATAAAGACCAAATAAATCTTAGTCCAAAGTCGAAACGGCTTGCCATTGAATAATTGCTACTTTTGGTGAATAGGTTTACCAACCAATAAATGACTAAGGATAATTTGATACTTGGACTAATTAGAATTCCAACTTGTAGTAAAGGAAACAAGGTTTTAGTTCCAATGTTTGCTCAATTTTTATTTTTTGTGGTGAAGACTGTTTTCAATTTTTTATTTTTCTAATTATCCAGCATTCATCTTAATAAATATCCAGTTTAAAAAGAATTTGAAGATACGCTTAAACCTAGAACCGACGTACCCTTGCCACGACTCATCAAAATATCATTTACTTTCGGATAAAGTATAACAACTATTTCGTAAGTGTCTTTTGTATATACCATGATAAAGGTGTTGTGAACGCGGAGAAAACACAACCATAAGTTTCTATTTTAGTTTTGAATCTACCGATGAAGAATGTTAAAGTTGGTAAAAGAAGCAGACTAGATCAAGGACCCACTTACAAAGGGAAGTCCTACGAGTGTCCACAATCATGAGAGCAAACTAAAAACAAAAAGAATTGGTTTGCTTAGTGATGCCATACTACGATGGGGGACAAAATTTGGTCCAGCGCACATTTAATCAGCACCAAAACCGAGCATATGTATGATCTATGTCACATAATTCGACGGAGGTATAATCAACGTCTGAGTTGGACATCCATAATATTAACGCCTAATATGGTGGGGAGGGTTAATGTGCGCCTAGTATCAAGCGGAGGTATAAAGTACGCACGAGTTATAGACGCAGGTAATGTCACCGCCTGTTGGGGCCGATGTTATAGTTGTGCCTGAATTCAGACATAACTCAAACGAAAATGATTTACTTACCGAGGAATTTGCACCGAATTCTCACATGTGAGAGGATGGGTGGGACTCACTTTTACCCCAACCTTATCCTAATGCATCGAACGCTGTCCTGGATCCGTGCGATCTCCCTCGATGCATTCACGGTGCAAATTCTTCGGTGGATCTAGTGAGACTATAACTTAAATCAACTCCTGATGCAATGCTTAGCCCTGCTAAGTGTCAATTGACATAATTAACCTCAGTTGGTTCAATATCTTTTAGATCCCTTTGAGTGAATGCATAGGTCTCATGGTCCCACTACCATCGTGTATAGTGTAGCGCATCCTACAAAGAATCTATTTGTCATTCTTGATACCAAAATGGTTAACATTGATAGAGTAATTTTGTTTCTCACATACTCAACATTACTCGTCTTATTTTTCATTAACTCAGAATTAGTGAGATCTTATTTTTCACCGTACTTATATTTTAGTTGTCCAGCATCCAGGAGTGATGATACGTTGATGCCCAAAAAAATCGTGAAAAATCCCGTGATGGGATCAGACGCATGAGAGAAATGCATTAAAAACCGTGATATCTTGTTGGGGAATATATATATTTAAAAACATTTTTTTTTGATTTATATCAAATTTAGAGAAATAGTGTGGTGGTATTATTTTGGGATCTCACATTATAGACTTGGGTTCAAGTCTCACCCTATGCATTTGAGTAGGTATATTTATATATCTATATTATTTACTTAAATCCGGGAGAGCGGGGCCTTGGGGTCTTGGGAGGTCTGGTGATTCAGAAACTGATTTAACTCTTGATTTCCATAAACGATTTTTTCAACTTAATATTCTCCAATTAATTCTATTAATTTTTGGTAATTATATTGTTACCGTTTTGTGACTGTTATGGAGGACTTTCAGTGAGCACTAATTGCAAAATTGGTTTTCATTAAAACCGTATTAATTTCTTTTGAGTTATAAAAGAACAGTTTCTGGAGAAGATGAAATACATTTGTTTTTCATCTATTTTGAGTTCTGAGCAAGTGTAGAAAGAGTTGTTGTTAGTTCGATTTCTCGCAGTGCAGAGAAATCGAACAAGAGAGTTATCAGTTGTTTTATCCCATAGGGTTTTCGACAAGAATCGACTGCTAGCACACAATCAAGAAGCAGAGTCGCGAAACACCTTAAAGATAGCGACCTAGTCCACGACTCAGCTGTTTGAGATTCGTTTTGATTTTGTAAATTGTTTCCAACAATTTTAAGGTGTTCGATTTTGCTATGGAGGTTGAAAAGAAGCGCGTTGATGATACCAACAAGCCTTTCAAATTTGAAGGATTGCATTTCAGAAGATGGAAGCTGAAGATGTTCTTTTATCTAAAACTGATGAAGCTGCATATGATTGTGTCGAGTGTTCATCCTGGAACCTTGGAACCTGCTGCTGATAAGACTGCCGCTGCTGCTGATGCTGGTGGTGCTGTTACCGATCCACCTCCTACTGGTGGTGCCAAAGAAGTTGTTCCTCAAACTCCTGAGGAGAAACACAAGGCCATTGACAAATGGGTCGATAATGACTTCGATTGCAAACACTACATTCTTAACGCATTATCTGATGATTTATATGAGTATTCTTCAACTTTTGAAACTGCTAAAGATGTATGGGATGCATTACAGAAAAAATATGACACCGAGGAAGCTGTTTCAAAGAAATATGTTGTGAGACGGTATGTGAGATACCAAATGGTGGATGATAAATCAGTTGTTGCACAGGCTCATGAACTTCAAAAAATTTACCACGAAATTGTGGCCGAAGGTATGAAAACTGATGAACAATTTCAAGTTTCTGTAATGATTGACAAGTTACCACCTAGCTGGAAAGATTTTCGTAATACTTCGCGTCACAAGACTAAAGAATTTTCTCTTGAAAGTTTGATTGTTAAGCTCAGGGTTGAGGAAGAAGCTTGGAAACAAGATAAGAAGGAAGAGATTCTCATTGTTTCTAACAATAAGACTCATCCCAGTTTGAAACCTAAGAAAAAGGATATGAAACCTAACCCGAACCAGAAGAAAGGAGGAGGAAGGCCTAATCAAAACAAGAACCAACACCCATCGAAAAATGGACAGAATTCCAATTATGAGTTTCTTTGTTATACCTGTGGTAAACAAAACCACATGGCTAGGAATTGCAGGTTTAACAAGGAAAAGAATAACGCACAAGCTAATGCTGTGAGTGAACTTATAATTGTCATGGTCTTTGATCCAGATGTCTACATGGTTGATGGATCTGATGGGTGGTGGATAGACAGTGGTGCTTCGCGTCATTGTTGTTTTGATAGGTCCATGTTTAAGACTTATGCTGAAACCAAGGATAAGAAAGTGTTGTTGGGAGACTCTCACAACACTGTGGTGAAAGGTTCTGGTACGATAGAGTTGAAGTTTACTTCTGGGAAGACACTCATGCTGAAAGATGTCATTCACACTCCAGAAATGAGAAACAACCTTGTTTCCGGCTATCTTCTCAACAAGGATGGTTATTTCAAACTATTGGGTCTAATATTTACACTACAACTAAGAATAAGAGTTTTGTAGGAAAGGGTTATGCTACTGATGGAATGTTTAAGCTTAATGTTGATGCTATGAATAAAATTGAATCTTCATCTTATATGGTTTGCAATTTTAATATTTGGCATGGTAGGCTTTCGCATGTGGGTAAAAAGTTAGTATATAACATGAGCAAATTAGGTGTCCTCCCTGAATTTTCTGAAAATGAATTTTAAAATGTGAATACTGCAGTCAAGCAAAAATAACCAAAACTTCACATAAATCTGTTGTATCCAAACCACTAGACTTAATACATTCTGATTTGTGTGAATATGAAGGTATCCTAACTAGAAATGACAAGAGGTATATCATGATGTTCATTGATGGTTGTTCTAAATATACTTATGTTTATTTGTTGAGCCATAAGAATGAAGCTATTGAAAAATTTAAGATCTTTATTGTTCAAATTGAAAATCAATTTGGTAGAAAAATTAAGAGGTTTCGTAGTGATAAAGGCACTGAATATGATTTTGCTCCTTTTACTGAAATTTATCAAACTAATGGCATAATACATGAAAGAACTGCTCCATATAATCCTCAAATGAATGGAAAAGCTGAAAGAAAGAATCGCACACTGACTGAACTTACTGTTGCTTGTTTGCTTAGTTCTGGTGCTGCTTCCCATTTGTGGGGTGAATGTCTGTTGACATGTTTTGAATCGCATTCCCAATAATAAAACCAAGATATCTCCTTATGAAATCTGGAGAGATAGAAAACCTAATGTCTCTTATTTTAGAGTTTGGGGTTGTTTAGCTTTCGTTAGAAAACCTAATCCTAAAAGACATAAGTTAGAAAGTAGAGCTTATGAATGTGTTTTTATTCGTTATGTTCAAAACAGTAAAGCTTATAGGTTCTTTGATATTAATAATAAGGTTATTATTGAATCTATTGATGTTGATTTCTTTGAAGAGAGATTTCCTTTTAAATCTAGAAATAGTGGGGGTAATAGTGAGGGTTGTTTACCTAGTACTTTACCTAGTTATGATTCTGAACCTAGATTAGAAGAACCTAGAAGTGAAGAAACTAGGATCACTGAAATTGAACCTAGACGTAGTAAAAGAGCTAGGACTGAGACAAAAGATGAATATCCCGATTTTGAATTTTACGCGATAGAGGAAGAACCTTCTAATTTACAAGAGGTGTTTAGTTCTGCAGAATCTCGTTTCTGGCTAGAAGCTGTAGATAATGAATGGGATTCTCACATGTCTAATGGAACTTGGTGTATAGTAGATTTACTTCCTCGTTGTAAGCCTATAGGTTGTAAATGGGTTTTGAAAAAGAAACTCAAACCTGATAGAACAGTAGATAAGCACAAGGCTGGACTGGTTGCTAAAGGATTTAGGCAACGAGAAAACGTAGACTTTTTTGATACTTATTCTCCTGTTACTAGATTAACATCAATACGTGTTTTGATTGCTGTTGCTGCTGTTCATAATCTTGTTATTCACCAAATGGATGTGAAAACTGCTTTTTTGAATGGTGAACTAGAAGAGGAAATTTACATGGAACAACCTGAAGGTTTTGTAATTCCTGGACAAGAAAAAAAAGTATGTAAGCTAGAAAAATCTCTTTATGGTTTGAAACAAGCTCCTAAAAAATGGCATGAGAAATTTGATAATTTAATGATTTCAAATAACTTCATAAATGAGGGTGACAAATGCATGTATGATAAATCTGAGAATGATGTGTGTGTGTGTGATTGTTTGCTTGTATGTGGATGATTTGCTGATATTTGGTTCCAATTTATCTGTTGTCAATGAAACTAAAAGCATGCTTAGTTCTAATTTTGACATGAAAGATTTGGGTGAAGCTAGTGTAATCTTGGAAATCAAAATAACTAGAACTGATAGTGGTATTTCTTTAGATCAATCTCACTACATTGAAAAAATTCTGAGGAAGTATGAATATTTTGAATCTAAACCTGTTTGTACTCCGTTTGATCCTAATTTGAAGTTGTTTAAGAATACTGGAGAAAGTGTTAGACAATCTGAATATGCTAGTATAATTGGAAGTCTGCGTTATGCAACTGATTGTACTAGACCATACATTGCATATGCAGTGGGAGTTATGTGCAGGTTTACCAGTAATCCTAGTTTGGAACACTGGGATGCTATTGAGAGGGTTATGCGGTATCTGAAAAGAACCACAAACCTAGGATTACACTATAAGAGGTATCCCGCAGTTCTTGAAGGATTTAGCGATGCTAATTGGAACACTCTTTCAGATGATTCCAAGGCCACCAGTAGATATGTTTTTACTATTGCTGGGGGCGCTGTATCTTGGAGATCAAAGAAACAGGAAATTATAGCCCAATCTACGATGGAGGCTGAATTGATGGCACTAGCAGCAGCTAGTGAAGAGGCAGGATGGATGAAGAGTCTGTTGTCAGACATTCCAGTATGGGAAAAACCGATACCAGCCACTTTGATCCACTGCGATAGTATTGCAGCTATCGGAGTAGTAGAGAATTGTTATAATAACAATAAGAATCGACAGATACGTCGAAAGCACGACGCAGTTAGAGAATTTCTCACAACTGGCATTGTTAGAGTAGATCATGTGAGATCTGAAGGAAACTTAGCCGATCCTTTGACGAAAGGATTAGCAAGAGAAAAGGTATGGAATACCTCTAAAAGCATGGGACTTTTTCCCGTTAGAACTTGAGTCATTTTTAAAGTACCCAACCTAGAAATAGGTTCAAAGGGACTAGACGAAGTTATAAATGATATGATAGAGTAATGCATTCCCATAGCATGATATCCTGAAGTGGGAAACAAGATGAGTTTTTAACTCTTAATGATGTCTATAGCTCTTAAGTTAGAGTGGGATATACATGAGTATTCTTGATAGACTCACCTATACGAATGTGAAGGTGTGTCCGCCTTCTATGAGAAATTGGGCATTTCTCTAGATCATTTGTTAAAAAAAAAGGGGATAATCACATGGCCTCAATGTGCGAACTTAAGGACTTTACTCTAGATATAGTTGTGTGTGTTAAACAATCTAATATTAGTTAGAGTTCAAGACGCAAGTCACTCTAGTCACCTGGTACTTAGAAAGTTTAACATTATGCAGAGGTTCAAGTCGAAAGGCACCTTTGCATATGCACAACTATACAACACTTGGTCAATGTTTTTAAAATATAAGTGGGGGATTGTTAGGAGATATATATATTTAAAAACATAGTTTTTTTTTTAATTTATATCAAACTTAGAGAAATAGTGTGGTGGTATTATTTTGGGCTCCCACACTATAGACTTGGGGTTCAAGTCTGACCCCATGCATTTGACTAGGTATATTTATATATCTATATTATTTATTTAAATCCGGGAGAGCGGGGTCTTGGGGTCTTGGGAGGTATGGTGATTCAGAAACTGATTTTTTACAGATTTAACTCTTGATTTCCAAAAACGGTTTTTTCAACTTAATATTCTCCAATTAATTATATGAATTTTTGGTAATTATATTGTTACCGTTTTGTGACTGTTATGGAGGACTTTCAGTGAGCATTAATTGCAAAATTGATTTTCATTAAAACCGTATTAATTTCTTTTGACTTATAAAAGAACAGTTTCTGGAGAAGATGAAATACCATTGTTTTTCATCTATTTTGAGTTCTGAGCAAGTGTAGAAAGAGTTTTTGTTGGTTCGATTTCTCACAGTGCAGAAAAATCGAACAAGAGAGTTATCAGCTGTTTTATCCCATAGGATTTTTGACAAGAATCGACTGCTAGCACACAATCAAGAGGCAGAGTCGCGAAACACCTTAAAGATAGCGACCTAGTCCGCAATTCAGATGTTTGAGATCCGTTTTGATTTTTTAAATTGTTTCCAACATATCCTGCTTGAAATGAATCAAAAATTCACATACAAGCGAGCACCGACATAAACTCATTTTATCACGAGTCATCAAAATATCATTTTAACTTCTCTATAAGACTGGGTTCTATGGGCATTCCCAAGCCTTTCTCAAGCCAAAAAAGCATCGCCAAAAGGGGCTCTTTCCGCAAGGCTTCCCTAGTGTGCGGGAATCCCAGCGGGAAGACTCCGGGAATGGTTAATGGTTAGCCGTTTTCAGAAAGCAGAAAACGGTCATTCATTAACCGTTCTTGTCAATAATAACGGAGAACCATTGTCCGTTCTTATGGAACGACTAATCATCGACCGATTTTTCTTTCTTAGAACGGTTAATGGCTAGACGTTCCTTGACCTTTTTTCGTTTACACTCCTATACACTCATCTGCAGTTTATGTTTCTTTTATGATTAATGATTACACTGTATTTTTATTGCGATTTGTTGTAGTAATATTTATTTTCAGTTGTGTTGGATGTGCATGTGTAAAGATGCATTTACACATACTCGGACATACTGTTAAAGAAACACCTACCTTGAAGCATAATACAATTTTCGAAATATACCGAGTCACGAATGAATTCTAGCAAGAAAGGAAAACAGATAGTGTGTGTCGAGGCAAACCAAATTTGTCCACTATGTTTCCTTGATAACCATTCCGCTATGCAGTACCCTTGGATGTATTCGAAGTGTCCACAGAGAGGTTGTACATGCATCGAAACGGAACCAGGACAGAGTAGGTGCTTGCATTGCCAATGAATGATATTTGATTTTTAACGGAGGGGAAGAAAATGAACTGTGTGTATGAAAAAAAAAACAGGAAGAACCAAAGTTCTCTATCGAGTTCTCTGATGTTTTAGGGTAAAAAGTGGAACGTTTAATGGTTAGCCGGTTCAATCGATTTTGACTGGTCAAGATAAGGAGAACGGTTAACCATTAACCGTTTCCAATGAAACGGGTGATAGTTGACCGTTATATGAAGAAAAGTTGATTATTGGCCGTTTTTTTTCTTCTTAGAACGGCTAACGGTTAGCCGTCCCTGGATTTCTCTGAGAAAAATCGCAAGAGCCAGGTCCTTCCCAGACTGATGTGTAAAGATATTTGAGAACTGACTGGGAATAGCCACTAAACCGGGTCTAAAGTATAAAAACTTCCCTTAGAAAACATATTTGTATGTATATACACTGTGATAAAGGGTGATGAATGTGGAGAACTTATTTCTATTGTAATTTTTGAATCATCTACACTTGAATATATGGACGAAGACGAATGTTAAGAGCAACCACAGTGGTGACCAAATTTGGGGACTATACCCAAATTTGGTCCCTAATTCATCCGTAATGTAACGGAGTAAAACCATATTTAGTCTGGTTTATTAGGGTTTGCGACCAAATGTGGTCGCCAACCCAGACTAAAAACATCAATAGTGGGACGGAAGTATAGTGGGCGTATGATTTCAGACGGAAGTATAATGAGCGCTTCACATGGGGCGTACGTATAAATAACGTATGATATTGGGACGGAAGTATAGTGGGCGTATTAGTTAAGCGTTATTATAAACACCGCCGGGCTATACGTAGATAAAACCTACGCCCCATAGCAGGCGCAGTTATTAAACACGCCTGGGTTGGGCGCAGTTATTAAAAACGCCCGGTCTGGGCGGATGTATTATGACCGTCTGTCGAAGACGCATGTATTATGAACGTCTCACAGAGACGCATGTTTTACGAGCGTATGATCTAGGCGCATGTATGACGACCGTCTGTATTGGGCGCACGTAGAATGATCGTCTGTATGAGACGCATGTTTTATGAGCGTCTGGGATGGACGCACGTATTATGAGCGTTTGTTCGCAGCGCATGTATTACGGGCGTCTCTTACCAGGCGTAGAACCAGACGTGCGCCAACGGTTATATTTTGGAATTCTGATTTTGCAATTGACAACGGTTATATTTTGGAATTCTGATTTTGCAATTGATTTTCTGATTTTCCGACCGTTTGATAGATTGCAACGGTTCTTTCGTATATCTATATATAGCATTTGACAAATTTATTTCTGCATAATCTTATCATTTATAATTTCTATTTCAAGAAATATAGAAATATGGCACCACGCGGTCCCAATTTTACAACAGAAGAAGATACAATGATATGTAGAATCCATTTAGCCATATCTCAAGATTCTGCTACCGGAACCGATCAACCAGAAAGAGTATTATGGAGTCGGATCAAAGATAAGTTGGAAGAAGCCCTGCCTTGTAAACCAAAACGTACTTGGACTTCTATCCAGAGTCGATTTCAGGGAATAAGTAGACAGGTTTCACTTTATTCTGCAAAAGTGTTGGAAGTTGATGGTGAATATCATAGCGGATGGAATGAAGTCTTGAGGGTAAGTAATCGTCAATTTTTGCACCCTTAATAATTATATACATGTAATTGGAACTGATGAGTATTGAAAATAATAACAGGTTGAAGAGATAAGAAAGCGATTCAAAGAAAGTAATGGTAACAAAAAATTTAAGCACGAAGAGTGCTACGAAATTCTAAAAGATAGTATCAAATATTCAGGACGGTCGACGTTTGTGTTTGATTCAGGCCAAGAAATGGAAGATTCTCAGAGTGGTGAGGAAAACGCTGATATTGAGGAAACAATTCCAGGCGAGTCCAGTGATGATCTAGATATTGGAGATGTAGAGAACACACGTAAGCGTCAGTTGGGGAAGAAAGCATCGAAACAACTAAAGAAAACAGGGAGAGCAAAATCCAATGCCCAGGAGGAAATGCTAGAGGATATAATTAAGGAGCAGCCCTGCGACCAACATCAGAGGATATAATGCTAGAGGATATAATTAAGGAGCAGCCCTTCATATAAAAACAAAGTACTAACTGACCTTGCCAATCCAAGTAAATATAACCCTTTTGTTTGAAAGCTCCACAGCCCTGCGACCAACATCAGAGTCAAGAACACCAATGGCGGATTCCCACGGTCTCCATGTCACGATGTCTGCAGTCAACTGATTAAGCGCATTCCTACAGTGAACAATATCGATAGTCTTTTTCTTCGCTTTCCACCGGGAAGTTCTTGGCCATTTTTCTTCACTAGTTGGGTCGCACGGTCTACATATGCCCAGATATTCATATCCCCAAAACTACTCCATCATAACCAACCAAATAAATCAACTGCCAAAAAATATACATTTAAATGAAATAAAAATAAATAATAATTTACCTCTAATATTTGGAACGGCCTAGTTAATGACTTCTGTCCCCTACCAGATGCGTTGAGTGCCACATACAATTTTGCAAAAGCAGGACCACCCCAGTCATACATATCAACTGCATTTAGATCCTCAAAAGCAGCTAACCAAGCCGCATCAATGTAGTTCTTTGCATTGGAAAAGAAAAAATTTCCCAAAACATACATAAAAAAGGCCCTCGCCACTTTTTCTGCAAGTTTGTCATCCAAATTAGCTGCAACCAAGATATTCTTTGAAATACGTAGTCAAAAATTTAATTGTGATTGCATCTGAAATCCACTGTGCCGGGGGGCGTTTTTTTCCAGAGATTGGGGGATCTTCATAATCTAAGGGTTCTTCTATTTCTGGAAAAACATGCTCACGGACATAATCAAATTTGTACTTGACTGGGTTATACGGAACATCATCCCCAATTCCAATACTCAATCCTGTCAACACTACCCAATCAAGCGGCGTGAATCCCATTTCACCAAAAGGGAAGTGAAAAGTATGCGTTGTATCCCACCAACGTTCAACAAGATAATCAATCACTGGGTGTGATGCTTCTCCTATTTCCATGGCTAATAAACGTCCCCGTCCTGCCTTGTCGATAATGTATTTAATTTTTGGACTATGTTTTGTTATCTCCTTATAATAAACAATGACCGAAAAGAGTGAACCACGATGTTGGTACCTGAATTTTGGATCGCTTGAATATGTAATATCTGTAGAAGCGTGTTTGTCACTATCTTCCAGGCAATTGTAGTTATCTAGGGATACCACGGACGGTGTTGTTTCATCTTCGCTATCTTCATCGAACCCGGTATCTGGAACTTCCAAATCTCCAACATTAGGGTCTATTTCAGGCTCCATTGGACCTTTACCTTTGCGTTTCTTATTATTCATCTTTTTTCCTTGTGCAAATCTCGACGTTATTCTGCTCAACATCTGAGCACGATATAAATACAAGTTAGTAATTGTTTTTTCTGAGTTTACAGCATCCATAAGAAGTTCTATTCTATATTATAGAAGATCAAAAAAATTTACAGTAAAGATTATTTTTTATTTACTTACAGTATAGAAGATCAAAATTTTTTAAAGTAAATAAATACGAAAATTACATTAAACGAGTTTGAATCTCACTACATACACCGTCTATATCACAGAACTGTTTAAAATTTTGTATCTCCCCTTGTGTGAGCAACAACAATACATGTTTAATGGATTTGAGTGAACTACTACAGGTGATAAATTAGAATTATTGTATTCTATCAATCGTTACAGTGTGTTATTTCGCTATTAGATGATGATGCGGAAGTATATAACTAATCAAACAAAAAACTAATCAAACAAACAGTAATCAAACAAACAGTAATCAAATAAACAGTACATAATCAAACAAACAGTAACCTCACGGTATGCTTAATGAAATCAACATGCAATCCACCGATTCCACCCAAACACAGCCTAATTAATCGTAACTTTAATCTTTAATCAAATTATCCAACCAAAAACAGATTACCCCAAAACAAACCATACCTTTAATCTTCAATCAAATTTGCCCGCACCCGATTAACGAATAAGATTAGTCGTTTCTTTCACAAGAACTCGTTTCTCCGCACCCAATCAAATGGCCGTCACATGAGATTTAGGTATTGCCCTAGATTTTTACTTAGGTTTCGTCGTTTTTTTTTCTTCTGTAAAAACGTAGTTATGTAAAAAGAGGAGGAGAAGAGGATAAGAAGAAGTATATATTCAGACGCTCTTTCTAAAACCGCCCCACACAAACGCTATTTCTGTGCACGCCCATCGAAACGCACTTATTAACAACGTCCCAACTAGACGCACTTATTAACAACGTCCTAACCAGACGCACTTATTAAAAACGTCCCAACCAGACGCCTCTTTCGCACGCCCCACACAGACGCTTCTTCAATGCACGCCCCATTCAGACGCTCCTTCTATAAACGCCCCAATCAAACGCATCTTGTATAAACGTCTCACCCAGACGCATAAGCCATTAACGCCCGAAACATACGCACTTTATATCTCCGTATGAATGGGACGCACTTTTAATCCCCGTCCCTGTAGACGCACTTTCCATCCCCGTCCCATATCCGGCGTTAATTATACCTACGCCTCAATCAAACGCGCATTATACCTACGTTTCACTCAAACGCATAATATAAAGCCGCCTAATCAACAAACGTGAATATAATTTCCGTCTGACATCGGGCGTGTGTATAAGTTACGCTTCACCAAATTTGGTGTTCTACCACTGCGCTTGAACACCCAGAATACCAAATTTTTTTGGTTTTTAGTCTTACTTTTGGTATTTGGTCCGTCTCATGGCTTTGGTTGCTCTAAAGCAAGTAAAAAAAAAGAGTGGACTAAATCAAGCACCTGACTGGAAAGGTCCCTGAAAAGGCTCAAACCAACACACACGGCACGTCAAATGTCGCCGCATAAAGAGAGGTAGAGAAAACAACACAGTAATGGAGTGCCGTACAAAAGCTCACACCACCTCCCGGACACCTATGACAAACACAAAATGCACGCATGACTTGATGGAGGTCCATGTCAAGATCTAGTTTCATTGTAAAGAAGAGAAGAAGTGTGCTGTGGGCTTCGCATTAATTATACGACCGGATCCCACTCTTCATCATGAGTACATTTGAGATTAAAATAAAATTTCACTTACCTGTACTATATCTTTGGTGGACCAGGTAATCAAGAGCTTTGAAAATAATTAAGAATATTAAATTCTCACCGAAAAATTAAATTCCCATGGAAAAATTATTGTTAGTTACCGATAACAATAGAACGTCCACAATTGATAGGGTTTGTGGAGGTCGACATAAGACCGTTCAAGAAAATATTAATTTGGTTAAACAATTGGTAATTTTATGATCTTCTGATAACGATACTTTTACGCACATGATCCTAAACTAATTTGGAGTAATTGGGACACTCTAATATGCATGTAGTCTCTTTTGTATTGATCTTGGTTCTTTCTCTTTTTCTTTTAATATAACCTTCTCTTCGTAAAAAATAGTAGAACCTCCACATAAGAATAGCCTTGGGATGAGGTAAAAAAAAATATTTCTATAGAGAAGTATTTTACAAAGCATAAATCAAGTTTGGACCAAAATTATCTATTCATATATACAGTATAGAGTATTCTTATATACAGATTCTGCTGTACTTATATTTTGAGTAAATTATTCTGGATCAATTATAATATTTATCATATTACAATGGAGGTAGAAAATATGTATCCTAGTTGCCTTCAGAATTGGTTGGTTCTTTCATAATGAAATATGGCTTGTTTGAAACTTGTAGTAGTTCGAAATCCATTTTAATCTTAATCTTGCCTTTTTATGATTATAGAATCCTATTAATCTAAAAATGTTGGATTTCCCAGTTTAAGGAGCACACAAGTACTTGCCATTTTGATCGCCAAATCACAAATTTTCATCCTTAAGATCAGAGTTGCATAGATGCGGACACGACACGACGCGGATACTACAAAATTGTCAAAAAACTAGGACGCGGACACATATATATATATATATTATATATATATATATATAATATACATATACAACCATGTATTTATATAGGAAAGTCAAGTGTTTCCATCCTAAAAATTACAAATGATGCTACATGTAACATGTGTATAAATTTCAAAAAAAAAGAAGGGATTGTTTGTTTATACACGTCGAAGGTCAAGCAATCAATCACTATTAAACACATGACACAATCAAAATGCATTTTTAGAACAACAAATGTCCAACCAAGGGTGTACACTGCCTGACTAAATTGGGGCCTATAGCTACATGACAAAATAGGATCATTAAGAAGTAATTCATAGAAACCCCTTAACCAACTATTTTTTTAATGGCTAATTTACTCTTGATTAATTAGTGTTAATTCGGGTGATTAGTGGTAAAGTATAGTGTTAGATATGAAATTAACTTGTGTTAATTAATCATTTGAACATGAAAAAATTTGAATTTTTGAATTTTTTTGAAGAACACCAACTCAGAATCGGTATATGTTGTCAAGAACATATACCGATTGTAACCTCAAAAATATACATAGATTTTTTGAAACTAGCTTTTACCCAGAATTGGTTTATATGAACATGAAAATCAACCAATTATCCATAATTCGGTTTATATTGGTATGAACGTAAACCGATTGTGGGTAAATTTTCTCTTTTTTATCTGTGAATTATGTGTCGTTAAACATCAAATAAAATTAAAATTCATTCTATACCCGAGTTAATGAAATGAAATCGAGTATGATTTCATACTCATTTTATGATCGAGTATTAACTGAAAAAAATGGGTTAACCAGAATCGGTTTACACGATACATGTGTAAAAACCGATTCCTGACATTGCACAACAGGAATCGGTTTATAAGAATGCTCATGTAATCCGATTCTAACAAAAAAAAAGACACAGGAAAATTGAGAACAACAATCGGTTTACTCGACACACATATAAAATCCGATTCTAACATTATACATCAACAATCAGTTTTTATAAGTGCTAATGTAATCCGATTCTGGTTCAAATTTCTCGAACCAGAAAACATATCAAGGACAATCGGTCTTTGTGGGCATGAACATAAACCATTTCTATTTGCAATCGGATCACATATACATTAACGTTAACCAAAACCTGATAAATCAGGAAAAATTTGATTTCAAAATTTTCAATTTTTGAGCAATTTTTTATGTTACTAAAACCTTGTTTATAGGATTGGGTTGAGAAGAAAAGAAGAAGAATCAGTTGAAGTGGATATGGAAATGAATTTGATTTTAATTTTATGATTTTGGTTTTATGATTTTTGCTTTTAGTTTTTAAATTTTATGATTTTGATTTTAGTTTTTAATATTATGATTATGATTTGATGGGGACAAATTAGTAGTATTAATATTTGATAAAGGGTAAAATGGTAGTTTCATCAAATTTAGACACCCCTTATCATTCTTTATGGGATGGATGAAAAAATTCATAAACCCTAATTTAACCAGGATACATTGGTATGTCGGACACGCGTCATGTCAGCGTCCCGTGTCCAATGCGAGTCGGACGCTGCCACGGCTCAAAAAAATGCACCGTCCATGCATCCCAGTTAAGATAAATGAATGTATTAACTAAAAGAACAAAAATTGATTATTATCTAGTAGTAGTAATAATAATAACACGAAGCAGCCTCTATTTCTGTATGGATTCAGGAAAAATCCAGTTCAGCATTCAAGGGAATAAGCTCATTTGAGTGGTACTACCTGCTACCTGGCAAAGAGGATGATGGGTGTGCCATAATATATTATGAGCACCACACAGCTGTAATTCCACTATTTTTCCCTTCTAAAAAGTATAGCATAATGAGAGAAGATGACATAAGTAAGTTTTGGCCATGAATCGATGGTAATTCTACCACACATTAAAATAAAGCAAGACTGATTAATCAAGTTACCTTATGTGGTAATAATAGCTAGCAATAAGAAGAAGTGGCAGAAGCAGCCTATATTTTTGTTTCATTTCATAAAGGTCCAATTCACCATTCAAGGGAACCTCATTTGAGTGCTGCTGGTACCTGCTACCTGGCAATGGGTGTGTCACTTCTGAGATATTATGAGTATCTCACAGCTGTAATTCCACAATGGTTTCCAAAGAAAAAAAAAGTACGACATTATTAGTGAAGATGACATAAGTAACTTTTTTTTGACCAACAATTTTGATGGTAATTCTATGACAGAAAGGATAGATCAAAGCAGTCAGGTAAGGTTTCCTCAATAAGGCAGTTGAGCTGAAATGGCATCACATTTTCTTAGAGTGTGATGTTGTAATAGTAGCGTAAAAGATATTAATGACAGATGCTGATTTTTTAAGACATTAGGAAAACTGATGCATCAATAATTCAGTGGTGGAACAGATGTCACTGTAATACTGTGGTAAAATAAGTAGGTCATGGCACGAATGACCTGAGTTTCAAAATCATCTACACAGAGTCCTTGGTCGATTTTATCAGTTAACAAGTGGGGGTAAATGATTTCCAACCGTCATACCTGACGCCGTCCAAATTATGGTACACGAGGACATCAATTTCGATTTAACAAAAACTCCTAACTATAATGCGATTGATCATGTCCCAAGAAAGTTGAACAAGAGAGCTCATGATTTAACTAGTTGGGAAAAACAAGTACCTCTCTAGGAGAGCCTAGGATGGCAAAAGTCTTTCATTGCCAAACACGAGTTTATATGCGCTTGATTGCACGGTTGTTGGGCACATCCAGAAACATCAAAAGACAATGACAGTCTTAGAATATCATGTATGGTATGTACAATCAATTTTAAGTTTGAAATGTCAATAATTGGCGACCAAGTTGAAAGAAAATAAATTTGTTTAAGGTGTGATATCTTTATCAATCTTTCCATTAAACTTAAATCAATTTTCTAACAAATATACATGTACTACACTAATCATATTCCACAACTTGTATTTCTTCAATTCATGTTTGTTCTTTGGGATTTCGCAAAGGTGGTGGATACGGCAATAATTTAGATTAAGGGCATGGATTTCGTACATCAAATTCACTTTTAGTTTTCATTAGTACAGTTAAATTTCGATTTCAAATCGTAAATATTAATAACCAGTAGGTTGCTAGGACAGTTTAAATTACTGTAAAGTTCAAACTTGTATAATTTCATTCACAATTTTATGAGATTTGCAAACATTGAAAGAAAAAAAAAATGAAAGAAAAAAAGAAAAATTATAACCAACATATCCTCCACAATGAGGTATGGCACTCTAAGTCTCTATAATGGCCCTAGGGTAAACTGAAAATCTAGAGGCCCTACATTTACACACTCACAAACCTCCTTTTGTTTTTTTTTTACTTTTGAAAGAGAAAAAATGAAATATTTCTTTGTATGTACAAATTAGTCTACACCTAATTTTTCTTTTTCTTGTTTCAAATGCTTTCATCCTTGATCTGGTTCTCCTTGTTTTGGTTTTCCTTTTGATCAGGGCTTATTCTACTTTTCAAATGAGTTCGAACGTTTGATTCGGTATACACGGTTCCGGTTCTTGCCCGTGGTGTTCGTATCCGATGTCTCTGACCATTTTGCCGTTGAGTCTGACGGTTTTCATCTTTGTTTTCTTTCTTCTGTTCTGGTTCTTTCTTTTCCAAGTCCTTCTTCACTGTTTCGACCGGAACAATATACACAAATGGTGCAATCGGCATGTCATTGAAGTTTTGAAGTGATTCCAATATCTTAACCACATTGCTCATTGAAGGTCTTGGTTTTGGGTGATGGCTCAAGCATTGGTATGCTAATGCTGCGATCTTTTGTGCACCTTTGCTGGAGTATTGTCCGTCAAGCCGCGGGTCAATTATGTAATCAAGCTTTCGTGGATTATTCAGTTGCGGTCGCGCCCATTCAACAAGATTGTGTTCCCTTGGCCCGCGGCTCTTGTCCACTGCTCTTCTTCCTGTTAGTATTTCCAGAAGAACAACACCAAAGCTGTATACGTCGCTCATTGCCGTCAAATGACCGGTCATAACGTACTCTGGAGCAGCATAACCATGTGTACCCATAACACGAGTTGAAACATGGGTCTCATCTCCTTCCGGACCATCTTTTGCTAACCCAAAATCGGATAATTTAGTTGTGTAGTCCTGTAATCACAATTGAACAGAGACATCTTAGTACCAGGTATACAATGTTTAAACAAATTGAGTAGCATAAATTCAAGCACATAAAATTTTTGAGGATTTTCGAGATGACTTACAGCGTCTAACAAGATGTTTGAAGTCTTAAAATCGCGGTAAATGACCGGTTTTTCTGAATCATGAAGGAAAGCAAGACCCTTTGCAGCTCCTAGTGCAATTTTCATTCTTGCACCCCATGGTAAAGCAGCACCATATTCTGCAATAATTAAAGAAATTTGATTAGCAACAAATTAGATTCCGAAATTATCAATAATTACAAACAATTAATCTAATACACTACATTATTAATTGAAATTTCAAACTCAATAATTTAGTATTATGACATAGCAATAGAAGATTATGTCATAGTTTTTGGCTAAGTCCCATGTTTTCTTTGGCTTTTTTGCCAAGTCGATACTACTACTACTTCGACTTTCTTTGTCAATGAGTTGGGAAAAAGAAGTTCTTTTGTGTTTGAAAATTTTCTTTATTCCGAAACTACCCCTTAAGCCACCAACTATTTTTCATTTTTTTCTTCAAAAAAGGGAATTGTATTGCAGCCTTTCCGGATGATAATGTCTAAAAAGTCTTGAAATCACAACTAGAAACAGTAAAAATGTGGGACTTACTGCGAAATAGATGATTTTCCAAGCTTCCTCTTGGCATGTACTCGTAAACTAGTACCCGGTGCTCGTCTTCGCAACAGTATCCGATCAATTTCACCAAATTTGGATTCCTCAATTGGCCTAGCAATATCACTTCTGCCTGTAAACATTCAACAAAAACAAGAAAAAAGTCCATTAGATCACAAATCCAAAAAAGTTGAAGATATATATTGAATGGGCAATTTAGTAAATTTCTCACCAGCCATTCTCTGTGACCTTGAAGTCCTTCTAAATCCAAGCGTTTTACAGCAATAGGTTGAGCTTTCAGACCAGGTTTCATCTTGTCATCAACAAACCCTTTATGAACAGCACCAAACCCACCTTCACCAAGAAAATTACTTGAAGAGAAATTGTTTGTAATCTTTTGCAGTTCTTGCAAAGTAAAGATATGTAGATTTGATCCAAGAAGTGAGTTTGAGATATCATTAGCTGATAATGATAAAGGTGAACCAGGAGTACTGCTGAATTCAGATAATGATAACCTCTGAAACCCACTACCTCCACTATTCTTTGTACTATCTCTTATCTTCTTCTTCGGTGTCTTTAATGGTAGTTGTGACTTGAAACAACCAAACAAAAATGATTTCATCTTATCTTATAAACTGATTGATTATATAATTCAAACCCTTTGTTTGTTCTGATCTTCAAAGTATGCTCTTGAAAGTTTATGATGAGAAGAGAAGGTGGGAGAAGAGAAGAGAAAGAAGAGAGGAGAGGAGATGATGTGTTTTGAGAATGAGGCTGAATGTTGGTGGGATGAATGACTTATATATAACAAGGTGGCTAAGCTAAGTCCCAATGTATACACAATCAACAACTACATATAAAAAAAAATAGATTATGATATTTCTTTTTATAAAAAAAGTTTTATGATATTTTTATAAAAAGGGAGACAAAAGACAAAGACAACTGTAAGCTATCGAGCCAAGGAGGAAGAAAAAGAGAGAAATAGACCCTTTCTTGATTGATTGTTTCATATTAGCAGCAATAGAGTGGGTTTTCCTTTATTTTATTTTTTAAATTTTTAAATGTTTTTTGTGGATTAATTTCTATTTTGAGAAAAATAATTCAATAAAGTGAAGGTAGCCCATATAATTTTGGAGGAAATATTCTTTTCTTGTTCTTCTACTATACAACAAATTCATTAGAAGGTGCCTCACAAAAGATTGAATAATAGAGATATTCTTGTCTTTTAACTTTGAAACTTTTCATCAGAATACAAATAAATGATGTGGAAGTAATACAAGTCTTAGAAAACGAAGGTTCATTTTACATCATGTTTGTTTTGTTCTTCTTCCTTGGCACACCTTAATTATTTACCTGGTCTTTGCGAGTTTACGCGTATCCATGGATTTTTGCACGACTAAAATCCAAACATTTATTAGGATGCATACGAAGACAATCTAAATGTTGATTAGGATACATAAGATGACAATCTAACTCACGGTTTTAAGATAACGTTATTTAGTCTAATCTATGGGTGTTGACACCCTGTTCCGCGAATTTTTACGGTTTCTTGATCTCAAAGAATTTGGGAAGCAAGAATTTGTCTCTACATATTTGAGATCGAGCAGTTGATTTATGTTTTTGTTCTTATAGTGGTTTATTTTGGGTTCCTTAAACATCCTTGCTTATCAACAAAAAAAAAGAAAATTATAAACAAAAAAGAAGTATGATTGAAAAATAATTTGTTGCGCCAATGATAAATACATTATTACAGTGTATTGTGATTGGTGAGTGAATTAACATTCTAGAATTCAAAAAGATGGTTTAAGAATGTTAGATATAATTTTTCTATATGAAAACACCGAAAGATTAATCACCGAGATGTGAAAGCATTCAGTAATGATACACATACATTATAAGATGATAATTTGCTACCAGCTAAAAATTATCTCTAAATTGATTGTTGCCGGTTGTGAAATCACTAGATCAACAATAACTATACTAGCCATATATGTGTTAGAAAAGTGTAAAAGAAAAAAGTTCAGAAAATATATTTTTTAATTTGAAAACACCGAAAAATTAACCATTTATATCAAAAAGTTATTGAATAATTGACGTACATTCTAGCTAGAGCATTTAATTATGAGTTAAAGCCATTTTAGCTTCGAAGCTAAGATTTCAAATTATTGATCACTCAAAATGGAGATTGGAGAATCAGTATGTTTTTGGAACATATAAATTACATTTATTCCAGTTTAGAATTTAGCCTCTGTCATGTTCTAGTTTTGGATAATTTGTTATGAAATTTCTTTCCATTTCTTGTTTATTACTCTAAGTTTGCCAAACTTATGTGTTTGGCTTTTAGAAGCTAAACAGTGTCCACAAAATGTTATTTTGGTCCAAGCTAGAGACACCTGTTCTGAATTACCTTGAGCCTAATTTAGAAGAACACCCATAGACTTTGACTATTCAACTTCATTAAAACTCTTTTAACTTTTGACTATCGTAGACTACCATAGACACCAATTACACACGCATAATTAGACCAAAATTAATATATACAATCAATTATCTTTAATTCAGTCGAAATTACCAGCTCTCTTGTAGTACTAGTTTTACTTTTTTCTTCTTCATTCTTACTTTTGCCAATAGTTTCAAATCAGGCTTATTGATACAACAACAGATGGAACACATTCCGTGTCCAAAGAGTGTCCAAACCAATTGTGTAATTCGGAAAACGAAAAATATATTATCAAAAATGACATATTTATCCCTCAAATGCTTTGTTCTACCAGACGATATCCATTGACATCCTTGTTTCATCTTGATAGAAAACTCATATAGCTTCAACTAATTAGATGATTATGTTTACTAAGCCAAATTAATAATCTAAAGTTTCACTTTCAAACTTGTTTACTAAGAAGTTCTTCTTCGTTCTTTGTTCGGTTATTTTCTGTCCCTATTTTTCTTTGTTCTTATTAAGCCAACACGCTTAAAGCTTTTGTGTGAGAGAGTCAAGTAGGACTGCAATATTCAGCAATCAGTATGTCACTACATACTATTGAGACCCTTCACTCCCTCTACTGTGAGCCCTCCACAACAAAATAGACACTAAACAAATACATGTGGGGTGACAGAAATATCTTGGAACATCTCTTTAAATTGAAAATTTGCAAAGTTAAAATATGATAAAGGTGATTAAATTAGTTAAACTAGCTGCCTTAACTATTGATTCGACGAACTTTAGCTTTAACCTATAGGTTCTATCATTTGGTGCTTTCGTCTTACTCGTCAACTCCATAGGCCACCTGTTGTAGAGTCATTTTCTTACATGTGCTTCATATATCAGCATTAAAATTGTGATTAGTCGTTTATTAGGCCGCGTAGAGTCATTTTGTTAAATCTTTTGAAGTCCAAATCCAAAATACCTCAGACTAATTATAAGTAATTTCGATAGTTTAGATTCGAGTTCAGTTTGATAGTTTAGGTTCGAGTTCAAAGCATTCAACATACGAGTATACATGTTTACCAAGACTTTGTTAAGTACATGGTAGTAGTTAGAAAGGTTCTTTATAGAGCAAACCACTCCATATAATAGAATGTCTTGGAGCTTGACATTACTTCAGATTGAAATGTCAGAGCTTGACAATCAACTAATCTTCACCAACTATTTCAGTCTACTTGGAGAAGATAATCCGTTGGATGATTTGAGAATCATGATCAGAATTCATCCTCAATCAGTGCTGAAAAGCTATCTTCTTTAGCCGTCATTGCTTAGACTTTCCAAAGTAAATGGTGTCTGTTTTCAGACAAATAGTAGTAGGTGAGTACCGAGTAGGTTCCCTTCTCTTTGAGGCTTGACCCAAATATCTGGTTTCTTGAACTTTCTTTACTTCACTTTCCATAAGTCAAGGGGTAATATCGTCATTTTATTAAAATAACGGCCCGACGAAAATTATCCACAAATTGTTTCCGTGATGACTATTTGCACACACCATTTGCCTTTCCACACTAATGTTCCAGGAAAAAAAAAATACGATTCAGTGCCAAATAGATCTCAGTCAGACTCTCCAGTCAAAAATGGCACTGAGTTGGACTCTTCATTTAAACGAATTAACGTTTGTTTGGCCTGGAACTCTACCCAGAGAAACATCACCACTGTAGGTACTGTAAGTATTGTCGATAAGATGCTATAATTTTCTTTGCAGATTAGTGATTGTTTGGATAAAACTGCAACACCATGACAAACCGTACGTTTTCTTTAACTGTAATACTAATTTTATTCGTAATAGAAAAACCAATCTGTGTAGTAGATTTAAGTCGCTATTTAGATGATGTATCTTATTCTTGTTAGCATAAGCATTGATCAATCAATCAGTGTCTTCAAGAAAGCTCCATATTATCCAGAATTAAGAAACTAACTAATGAAGACAGATTACACTTCCATCCAAAAATAGAAGACACATTACACAGACAGATCGTTACAAGTGATTTCATGAGCCATAGTTCCCATATTTTATGAAGTAAAAATGTTTAGACTGTGAATAAATTGTTATTAGTAGAATGTTTGTAAGCTCCATGCTTTAGACTGATGTTGAATCTTCGGAATCAGTCTTGCTTATGCATACTCTTCCTTCTTTAATCAATACATTGCTTTTTCTCTTAAAAAGAAAATTAAAAACCGTCCATTCTGTTTAGTGTTTTCATTTCCAATGTAACGTTACTGTTTTTCTTGAACTTTTAAAATGCTAATCAAAACAGCAAAATATGTTCAGGCTTCAGCAGTAAAATACATATGGCATACAGCTCTGGAAATACGTGCTCACAAATTATTTTATTTTTCTAATACTTTTTTCATTTCATCATTTTTTCTTTCTTTATTTCAAAACATAGATGACGAAGAAAATTTAAATACTTAATGAATGTTTTTCATTGATTTTGACCCAAGGTACCTTTCTATGTACCTTTCCAACGTTTAACGTTTAACATATTCAATCTCATGGATTTTAACATTTGTCATAAGGTCAAAACAATAAGGTAAATATAACAATCAAAAACTCAACAAACCTTACCCTCCCTGATGGATATTTACCAACCTTTGAGGACTTCTAAAAGATTTGTTCATTTTTGGTTATGGATAATTTCTCAGGTGCCACATTAGATTTTAAACAATTAATCAATTTCATCTTCAATAATAAACAAATTTCATAATTGTAATCAATTAGTTATTGTATAATTTTAATAATTTAATCTGTTTTGACGATTCAAATATTTATAAAGCATAGGATTGGGGGGTTAGGTTATTTTACAATTCTATGGATGATGTTGTTTGGCAACTACCTTTAGAAGATTATAAACCTATGTGTATTTGTCACATATTTTTTTCAGTTATGTAGGGTCTATTAGTTTGACTAAATCATTTAATTGTGAGATATTATTCTGATTGCAATATGAACTTGGTGTAGGATTCAATTAATATTCCCTCTTGAGATCTAGATATTATTCCTATATATGTATTAGACGCTAGTCATGATTGATAACTTTCGACATGATTGAAATATCCAAAGGTAGTCCAATTTTGATTCCATTATCACGGTAACATGAACATAGTTATTAATATTGTGTGATGATGTGAATGACCTGATTTCGAAATTTGAGTTCTAAAAAAAGCGTAAGAATCTCACCATATTGGTAAGAGGAACCCAAGAGTATTTGCAAGGCATACTTATTTTAGTGTAGTGTACTATGAAATCTTCTTAAAGTTCTAATGTCAATTAATTGACATGTTTGAATCTAGCTAATAAGAAAAGCAGAGATGGAAGAAAAGAATGTTCTTAATAAGCTGCTGCCTGCTATGGTCAACAGGTCAATAAGTCCTTGTATCATTTTCCTTGGGCGTAGATAAACAGGAGCTTTCACATGTATATTTTCCCACCATACGTTTATACAAATTTTCTTCTGTGTTTGGTAACGCAGTCCATAGATTGTTCCAGGTACAAGCACAACTTGCAGATACCTTTTGTTATATATCTTTTGTTTCAGTGCCCTCTAACTTGGAAGTGTCAAGTGTGTAACTCCTGGTTCACTACTTGTATCCGATTGATCATGAACCACTTTTCAGTACCGTAGGTTATGTTTTTATCATTCTATTAAAGAGATATGTGAATTTTCAGAATTTAAAAACAGGGTTGGTATATCAAAGGCCAGCACATCCTTCCTTCACGCAGTTCTGATTGAACAAGTTATTCATGTTCAGTGGACAGTTTAGTATAGGTTGCTTAAAACAAAGCCGACTTAGCATAGCATCTAGGTGTATTGTTAATAGAGAATGCAGTACGTATTCGGTAAAACATGACCTACAATTCTGTTTCTCATTGTTCATTCAAACATACGTAATGTAATGGCTGCAGCCTCCCTAGAAAGAAGAAGAGTCGACCGATCACTCATTACTTCATTGTTCTTTTGCCTACAAGGTTTGGTTTAATATCCTACCTAGAAAGAATTGGTCGTGGGTATTTCCGAAGACAATGTCTGATTTATCAAAGTATTGGTATTCAAAAGGTTTATCATCTACCGGAAAGATACTGTGGCAATTCATCCCTGCCGCTACTGTTTGGAATGAAAGAAATGACCGCTGTCACATGGTCTATTTGGAATGAAAGAAATGACCGAAAATTCAGAGCAAATAACAGATTCAAGACAGAAGAAGACCTAAGTATTCACATCAAATCTCTTATACTGAGTTGGGCTGCAGCTGCAAACTTACAACTGCATATCATTTTTGCCGCTACTGTATTGGATTGGGGCTCTCTTTTCTTGTAACTTCTTCGTTTCTACATTTTTTGATTTTCTTTTTCGTTTCTACCCCCAGTATATTTTTGGATATCCTCCCTCTGGTTCTCTTAATAAATTCTTTCTTCCTTTTTTCAAAATAAATAAATAATGGCTGCATCCTGCAAATAATACACATAGATTAGATTTGAGATTAGGCATCAATTTACTGCCTAAATGTATTGTTTTCAGCAGCCCGTGGTAATAATATATATATATTGGGGCATGCATCAAGTTGGGTTCATCCATATTTCCATACCTATAGAGACGTAAACCAATCATATTTTTTTTTTGCAAAATTAAAATTATTAAAGTAATCAATAATAGACTTGATCACTTGCTGCCGCTACTCTTCCATTTTCTGTTTACTAGATAATTAATTTAAAATTAGATAATTATGCACAAAACGCCGGAGAGTGCAATGAAGCCGATACAAGATCGAATAAAATTAGTACCACCTATATCAGTGACATTAATGAGGATGATATTGTGATATTTTATTCCCGAATCAAATCTTTTTGGTGGTCAAGAATTAAGATCAAACACATAAACAATGTTTGTGAATGTACATTCTACATAGTACTGATTTGAATTCAATTGAACTAAAACAGTGCAGGTGGGGAAGTACCAGGACATGTTTTAATTTAAGGTATGGTTAGTTCCAAATTAATTGAATCCATGCCAAACTGTATTATTGTGAACATCTCTATTTTACCAACCAAATCAATCCAACAAAATTGAGTTCAACTACAAATTTCAAGGGTTTCTTAATTTGTCTAATTAATTAACCCAGCTTAATAGTTACATTTATGATATTGTATCAAGACAACGTTATAGCTAACTCCAAAATTGGTATTGTAATATTGTAAGTTCGATCAGTCAAATAATTAGGCTTTTGGTTCGTTTATTTTGTTGGACATAGGAAAAGGACATCCACAGTGTTAGAGTCTTCGAGCCAGGATGGTAGGTAAGAGTTTACTAAAAAAGAACTTCTAGGCTTCAAAATTGATGGATACTGTCGATGAGTATCCATATACCGAAACCAAAAAGGAATGTGGTAATTTGGGTCTGGTTTTGGGTCATTAATCTAGACCAGCACAAGGACATTTTTCAGTTTAAGGTTCCTGCGACGCCAAATGAATCAAAATATACTCCAGATCGTGAAACAGAAGAGGAAGTACTATCCAGATCATGAAACAGAACTGCATAAATCAATAATGTAATTAAAATTATGTTAAACTATTTGGTACTATCAAGAGAATTATGTATTAGTTAATTAATTAAAAAATTAGTTTAGTTAGTTAAGTCAGTTAAATTGTTGGAATATATTGTTGTCTGTCGGAGACGGATAAGGGGTATCTTGTTCCATCGTGCGGTCGGTTATTTATCCATCATCTTAGCGTGTCTAACGCTAAAGCCGTCTGTTTGGGCTTTGGTCAACGTTGACCAAGCCTTTAAAAATAGTCTTGTACTCTTGTTGGTGTTTTTTTTTATGGTCAAAGTTGACTACTTGGGGGCTTTGCCGAGTAGTAGCGTAAGTTACTTGTAGGGTTAGGCGCGTGGCAATTTGGCCAACACTGCCATATGTATGTATGCCATAGTGTGAACTTTGAAGGCTGCAGAGAACAACCGGCGATGGAGGCAGAGGCAAGTGTGCTGATGAAGTAGCAATTATATGGTTAAACGTTTCGTGGTTCTTTTTTTTTTTGTTCACACGAGGAGACTATTACTCACATGATAATTTTTTTTGCTCAAAATTATTAACTATACAGTTATGGAAAAATCTTAGAGTGCATTCATTTGTTTTTTCCCACTAGGCATCTGAATTTGACTCGGTCTCTGACTCAGTTCGAGTAAAGAGTAAAATGTCAAATTGTTAGCTTTTTATTTTGAGTTACATCTGATTCGCGACTTGACTTAGATCTAACTCTTGACTCGGACCTATTTGAGTCAAAGAAATAAAATTCTTCTAATCCATGAGAACATGTCATTGATCACATATTTTTGAGTCAGATGAGTCAGATCCGACCCAAAAAACAATCATATTGAGATAGATCTAGATGAGTCAGGTAATATCATTCCGATTCGGACGAGATGAGTCATGAAAAAACAAATAAGGTGTTAAATCCCGTCTAGACTTGTGACAAATGAGTCCTATATGTCTGAGCAAAATTAAACCTCGAGTCAGAAATCAAATAGACGTGAATCGAATCTGATCTGCAATTAATCCAAACAAACAAGGTATTTGAAAATAAAAGTGATCTTGCATGTGTAAGACTGGGAAATTGCGTATGTATGAATCTATGATTTTACTAGGAAATCTTAGTGAAGTAATTTCCTTGTGCAATGCTAGTTCATTAGAAATGTATTTAACTTTCTCCTTTTCATGAAATATATTTCCACAAAAAAGAAGTAAAAGAACGCTAAAGTTCACAGCAACAATGTCATTCAAAATTTGAACTATGATTTTTGGCATACTTAAATCTTATTAGGCATACTGAATAAAGACAAAAACGGATGTGAAATAACAAAATCAGAAATCCCCTTAACCAAATTTTTTTTAATGGAAAATCTACCCTTTACGTATTAGTGTAGTAATTTGGATTAGTGATTAAAACTTTTGTTTAGTGATTAAGATAATTTTCAGAATTATAAAGGTTTGTTTAGATGAAAAAATTTGGAGAAAAAAAATCAAAGTTTTTATTGAGAAGGAGAGAAGGAGAAGGAGAAGGAGAAAGTGAGAAAGTGAGAAAATTTTTCTTCTTGATTCAATGAAGGATGAGGAGGGTCATTCTTCATCTAACAAACCTAGGAAAATACATATCAACTACAACAATGATCCAGAAATGGCTGATTTCTTAGATTATGAGAATGATTTTACACAAACTCAAACTCAAGATGATGTTTTTTATGAGCCAAATCCAGATGATGAAAACATAGATGAGGAACCCAATACTTCTAACACACATGTACACTTATATTTTATGTTTAATCTCACTTTTGTAGCTTGAAATCATCAAGAAATTGTATTTTTCATCATGGTTCGGCGAACCAGGACTATGTTCGGCTTAAAAATATAAGCCGAACCCACTAAATTGATGAACAGTTCGGCTAGCTGAATTTGTTAACGTTATATGCCGAACCTTCATTTTCCAACTTCCAACCTATTTGCAAGATCCTAGTTCGGCTTATATTAAAGTCTAATAACAAGCCTAACTTATTCCTGAGAGATAGGTTCGGTTATCACTCTAAATATCGTATCAGCCGAACTATATATTTTTCCAAGTTCGGCTCATATTCAAAAAATCACATCAGCCGAACATGACACTGATTTTCCATGAAACACTTAAGTTCATACACATTTAGGGGTTTTTCTAGGCTTTTTATTACATATGTTTTCTATTGTGGAGCCTTTTCATAGGATGAACCAAACAAAAAAGGTGGAAATTACTAAAAGTGTTAAGAAAGTGAAGTCTAAAGATGGAGAATACCAAGGTCCATATTAAATTCATGAAAATCAATTAGATCTTATCTTCAACTTCAAGAGAATGAAAAGATAAACACAACGCAAAAAGAATGAGGTCATTCCGACATCGGACGAAAACTTTATGGCCAAAACAAGATCGAAAAACTTGAGTGTGCAAAGAGAAGGTTCGGCTGATAACTCAATAACACGAGCTAGCCGAACCTAGAGCCCGCAAATCAATATTTTCGAAGTGTTTACAGAGAGAGGTTCGGCTTGAAAGTGATCTAATCGAGTCAGCCGAACCTGACAACCACCTGGGGTAAATTTCACTTCTCAAGTTCGGCCGGGAAGGTTTGCAAGGTATTAGCCGAACCTGACACTGTTTTGGGACGTATTCAATACACATTTTGGGGTTCGGCTAAAAATTGACATTTACGGTTTAGCCGAACTGTTCATAGACACTTTCAAGGTGAAATTTCAAGAACAGTTCGGCTCAAAACTCAACTCAATTATCAGCCGAACCCGCTACTGTAACCGTCAAAAAACCTAAGTTTTTAGTAGTTTAACCCATTCAATCCATGAAAAACAACAAATAAAAGATTGGGTTTGTAGGCAATACCTTCTTATCCTCATTTCAGTATTTGGAGCTTCAAATGGTTGAATTTCTGATTCAATTTCTAGTTCAATTATAGTGTTTACACCTTCATCTTCAATTGGTTCTTCTTCTTTAATTCATGGATTGGAAGAGGATTTAGAGCACCTGACGTTTGCTTTTTTCTTTGTACGATCCATTATATAGTTCAATTTCACCGATGATCGATTTTTCACGAATCGATAATTAATTACAGTGATGAAAAAAATATTCTGAGAGAAAAGGAAGGTGGTTTGGATGGAGGAAGAAGAAGAGATGTTTAGGATGGTTTATTTTTTGATTTTAGATTCAAGGGTATATAGGTAATTGAACTACCCAATAAACACTCTTTATAAGGTCATCTAGGATGGAAAAACTATTTTGTATGCCTTGAAAGTTTTTGGTATGCCTAAAATCATAGTTCCAAAATTTATTGACCTTCGGTTCATTAGACTTGGAGCTTTGGAGGTTTCAAGACCTCAAGCCCAACTCATGTCAAAAATCGACCATTGAAGAATTTTACGAATTTTCTTTGTTGAACTTTCAAGGAAAAAATGTGCCTTTAGTTTGGCAGAAAATTTAACCTTGTGATGAAACTGAACTTTCATGAGTGAGTGAAACTTATATAAGTCAAGCGATTTAAACCATATCAAAGCTAATGACCATATGAATCCGGTTACACAAATAGCTGCAATTACACGGCATGCACACTTATAGGAAAAACGTGAGCATTTATGTCATGCACTTGGGTTTAAGCTGACTTGATTGTGAGATCATCTTATTCGATGAGTACTTGACAAATTAAGACCGTCGGTCATTGTTAAAGCTTTAAAATAAGGGCACGGGCGATATCTTTCCGGTTTATATACAATGCATACATACACGACATAAGTTGAAAAGTGAGACTATTATGTGTTCGTTCCTTTAAATTAATGGAGATAAACTAAAGCGAAATACTTAACAATGGCAACAAGTTTCGACAGATTAGATTCAGTATGTTTCTTGGGAAATTTATGGGGGTCATCGTACTCATCAGACAACGACTAGCGAATTCTTTGGTCTGGGTACGTTTTTTAAATACTTAGTTAAATTCGCAACATGTTGATTAACTAATACGATATCAAAGGAAAAGTACGTAGTAAGTTCATGAGGTACAATACCAATAACAGAGAATTCAACCACACGCTTGCAGATGTAAACTTAGTTGTTGTCCTACACCTTGGAGAGCAAGTAAGATTCATGCAACATATATTCAAAGATCACCCACTGTCGTCGTCATTGCTAATCGCTATCACGTATATAATTAATTAACCAACTGCCATATAACTGTATAAACTACTCTTGAACCCATTGAAAGATTCAAATGACGGCTCCTGTGATCGCGCTAAATCCTTGAGTTGATCGCCTTGTATGGTTCGTTAGACGGGTTCCTTCGAGCAAGAGCGTGCGAAGGTGCACTTAAGATAAATGCTGATAAGATATTGATATAATCAACGCATATATATATATATATATATCCGATCAATGGGCGAAATTATTGATCGGGCAAAATAATATGGTAGTATCAATTACTAATATATTTTCATATCTTTGGCAGTTATCAAGGAATCGGAAAAAAAATAATCAAACACCATCCTTCATTATTTTGGATTGAAGGGTAGACACGAGCTGTAATGTGAATCTTTAATTTGTTTGTTAATCATGTTCTCATTTTGATTAAGTTGCTAATAATCATTTAGGTGCGCAAGTACCAAGACATGTTTTGAATGTTGGGGACTTTTTCCAAATTAAACGAACCCAATTTGTTAATTCTTCTCTAATACCAACCAAATCACAAAATTCAACAGCAAATCCTACTGGATAATCAAAATTTGCTTAATTAATTTGATTCAATTCAGACAGTATAATATTAGGAAGTTTAGTCAGTTATACTATGGGTATAATATTGGTCTGGACTCTGGAGAAGAGGGATAAGGTGGTCCCACTTTTCATCGTGCGGTAGGATATTTACTATCATCTCTGCCTAATTGATGCTAGATAAGTATCGCCGTCAATCTCAGTTAGGAAGCCCCTCTGTTTCCTTTTTTCTAGAAAAAGGTTAATATTTACTTCTTCTTTTTTAATAAAATACAGATATTATAAAATTAAGGAAGAGAAATTACATTGTTTACATTACAAGCTTATTTAGCTAAATTTCTTTTCTAAGATTATCCCAATATCTAGATACGTATATCTGTTAATCTATTTAGAATCTTGGCTAATTTGTTTGTATAAATATTACAAGTTCTTTTAATATAAACAAAAGAAGAACTAGCAAGAAATTGGTTGTAAATTGAAGCTTGAAGCAAATAGCTTTTGATCTCCAGTTGAGCGTAAAGTTGTTCTTTTTTCGTTCATAATGGTGATGACATTTTTGTTATTTTTAAGAAAGACTATTCTCTCGTTACAATATCCATGCATCTATTTGATGGCTTCACGGCAACCTCTGGGTGAGAACACCATCCTGTAAAATTTAAGACTTAACTAGTTTATTATGGAATTTTCCAATAATCGTACATGTTAATTAATTGACATGTTTGAGTCTAGCTAAGAAAAACAGAGATGGAAGAAAAGAATGTTCTTAATAAACTGCTGCCTGCTATGGTCAATAGGTCTTTGTATCATTTTCTTTGAGCGTAGATAAACAGGAGCTTTCACATGTGTATTTGACTATTTTCCCACCATAGTACAATACTTTCAAACAAATTCCGTGATGTGTTTGGTAAAGCAATCCATAGATTATTGCAGGTACAAGCACAACTTGCAGATACCTTTTGTTTTAGTGCTGTATGACTTGGCAGTGTCAAGTGTCTAACTCCTGGTTCACTAGCTAGTTGTGTCTGATTGGTCTCTTTATATGTGAATTTTCAGAATTCAAAAAAGAGGGCAGGAAACAAACAAGCCAAACACATCCTTCCTATAAGGTGTTCTGATTAAACAAGTTATTCATGTTTATTGGACAATTTAGTACAGGTTGCTTAAAACAAAGCCGACTTAGCATAGCATCTAGGTGTATTAGACCATGCAGTACGTATTAGGTAAAACATGACCGAATTATGTTTGTCTTTATTCATTCAAACATACGTAATGGAATGGCTGCAGCCTGCAAGCCTGCAAATGATACACATAGATTAGATTTGAGATTAGGTATCAATTTACTGCCTAAATGTATCGTTTTGAACAGCCCCTGGTAATATTTATATTAATAATACTGATGGGGCATGCAACGAGTTGGATTCGTCGAAATTTCTAAACCTATTGAAATGTGAATCAATCATACTTGTAAATGTACATACTACGTAGTAGTGATTTGAATTTAGTTTAACTAACAGTGTAGGTGAGGAAGTACCAAGACATGTTTTAGTTTAGATTTTAGCTCCACATTAATTGAACCACATTTAATATTAATGTTAATTCTTATGTTATACACCAACCAAATCAATGAAACAAAATTGAGTTCAACTGAAAACTAAAAAGGTTTCTTTGTCTAATCCAACTTAATTTTACAATTATGTAAAATTATTTTTTGATGGGTAAAAAATTTGGTGATACCAAATTTCGAACTCAAGTCGCTAGTACATCACTGTTGGGGGAGACTTATCAAATCCGAGCCGCTATGCACAATAGGAAACCTACACAAGCAATGAAAACACAAATACGGAAATAACCCAACTATGCAATATGGAAGCAGTCAGACGACACCGGCAATTATGTGGAAAAACCTCTCCAAGGTGAAGGGTAAAAAACCACGGGAAAATATTCCACTATGGCAATAATAGGTTACGCACAATTCTCCCAATTTGGGGATAACTACAACTTCAAGGTGCATATAGCACTTGGATACCTATTTGCCTAATTACACTCACCGCTAAGGATGAATCAACAATACATTCACCAATAAGATGAGATTCACTATCAATTTGACAATAGCAAGAGTATGTTTACTTACTACTAGAATTTGAGCAAACCCTAAATTTTACCCCTTTGAAGAGATGTGGAAATTGATCAATCCATCTTCACCACAACAATCAAACGGACCCTTATACAAGAACCCTTCTTCTTCCTCTTGAAGATTAACCCAAACTCACCGAGAAATGGTGGATACACACTACTTTCTTCACTCACTCTCACTGCCTCTCTTTCTTTCTCTTTTTCATGACCAAGAGAAGATAACACTCATTGTGAAGAATCACTTCTCCTGATGCCTTTTTGTTATAATTAACCTAGCATAGGAAACCACTAGTTAACTCCCCCTCATTTGATAAGGGGAACCTTGCTGGACCATAAGCAGGAACCTGGCCCAACAATCTTCCCCTCACGACTTATGGAGAGGTATCCGTCACCACCAAACCGGCCATGTTGCAGAAATACACATGCTTGTACTTTGGTAGCGACTTTGTCATCATACCAGATTCGTTGTCACCTCTATGGAACTTCTCAATATACAAGACCTTCTCATAGAGAACTTCTTGTATCCACTGATACCTAATATTGATGTGCTTGGACCTCGAGTGAAAACTCGAATTCTTGCTGAGATGGATGGCACTCTGGCTATTACAATAAACGATGAACCTTTGTTGCTTCACACCGATTTCTCTAACAAACCTCTTCATCTATATCATCTCCTTTCAACTCTTCGTAGCTGCAATGTACGCTGCCTCTGTAGTAGACAATGCCATACATTTTTGTAACTTGGATTGCCACTGATAGACGCATTTATGTGTCTATTTTGTTCTCAATGTTCTGTATTGTTAGACTCGATTAAGTACTTATTGTGTTATTTTTTGTTCTTGTAGGAAATTTTAGAGAAATAAGCCCTTGCGGCGAAATGGGCTCAAAAAGCAGTGTTTTACACACCGGAGAAATGTACCGTAGGCACCCCAGAAATGCACCGGAAGCGTCCCAGAAATTTCCCGGAGGAACCCAGAAAAATTACTATTTCCACCCCAATTGATATTCGCACCCCAGCACTCTGGATAAGGGGCACCTTCTTCAACAATTTGAATTTGTGTTTTTGGCGGGAAATGAAGTTTTCAACTGGCAGAATTTTGATTGTCAAAATGAATGGGTTAGAGTGCGATTCAATCGTTGAAAATTGGCAGAAAGATGTGATTTGGCATAAGGAACAAAGTTTGGGTGGTGGTTTCGATAAAATTTGGCTGGAATACGTGTTTTGATTCTCGAGTTCAAAACAGGGCAAGCATGCACTGGAGGATGATAATCACGCGTCATTGAGAGTTATGGACGTGTTCTGATGGTGTGGAATGGCTCGAGCATCACTTTGGGTCGTGAAGAATCGATTTGGAGCGTGGAGGGAGGAAGTTTACGCAAGAAACTCCAAGTTTGGTAAGAAAATATTCGGAAAATATTGTTATTCACTGCCCGCATAATGAAGAATTATATTGGAGTTATTGGCGATATTTGGAGCTGTTGTTGGGTATAAATAGGCTCTTTGGGTCTACTAGAGAGGGTGTCGAGAGTGGGGAGGAGAAGAGAGGAAGCTGCAGAGGAAGAATCACCAATTCTCTCTGCTGCTGCTGTTGTTCGTGATGAAGATGAAGAACACGAAGAACAGACTTGCAAGAACCGTCGTTTATTGACAGTCGTAGTTACAACGCACGACAACGACACTTCAGCTTTTTATCGTTCCTTTTGTAACGGTTGAACAGCGCCTTTGCAACAGTTATTTCTGTTGCGATTTTTCTGTTCAATTTTTTTACTCCCTTTAATCAACTTTTGAGATTTATACATGTATTTTGAGATTAAAATTAATATGAGGAGCTAATCCCCAACACTGGGGCGATGGAGGAATTCTTATTTCACACTTGGGTAATTATATTTAATTCTTTTCATGACTTTTGCATTAATTTTAATTGAAATTATGATTTAAATTAATTAGTTGTGATTTGATTTGATGGGTCATGCTTAGCTTAGATGATTTGATGTCCCATGCTTAACATTTACACCTAATATTTTGAGAATCTATCTTAGCAATAAATTAGAGTCGATATATTTAATATATTTTTCGAGCTATTATTGATAAAAGAATTATTATTTGAACCTTAAGAAATGAATTTGGCGGAATCCTAGTCCCAGTACCTCTCTACCAATTTGTCAATATTTTTGTATATAATTTTTATAAATCTAAAAATCCTTCACCTTCACAAGTCTTAGAGTTCGAACCATCCTTACCACTACTACTACAACCCCCATTAAATCTTTAATCATTTTGGCTCCGCCGACGCGGATTTGTGCTTAGGTAGAATTTTTTAGGTTTTTTCTATTTTTTTTACTATTATTTGTTCCTTTTTACGTTTATTTTTGTGTCTTTGATTTACAGGTTCGAAGTGGAATACTAAGGACTTGGGAACTAAAAGCTAAAAGCTAAAAGAGAAGAAAAAAAAGACATAATTTTTTTTTTAGGATTTGTAAATAGGCTTTATTTTCATAATTTTTGTAATTTTTGGACTTTTTATTTGGACTTTATTCTGGACAATTGGACTTTATTCTTTTTTTAACCCTACGGAAGGGTATTATTAAAAAAAAAAAAAAATTTTATATAAACTGTGTGCAGAGAAGGATGACGATTACTATGTCGTCTCGTCCCCTCGGGTTCGTACATGACATAGGAGTCGTGGCCCGAGTCGACTTCAACGGTTCATCCCCCGTCTGGTACGGGAGGTAAGTCCATCGAAACACTCGCGAATCTCCTGTCAGCGGGTTTACTGTATTCCTTAAGGTGATTTATTGATTGAGGACGAATTTGGACTGTTTTTTAAATTCCTAGTAAAGGGCAAGGCCTGGCCAATACAAGATAAGGGTTCGGATTTTATCACCGCTCCCTTCTTGCCCGCCTTAGGTAAACGAAACCTAACGCGAACCCATGCTTTAAAATTTGGAATAGAACGAGACCGATAGGGTAACGAGCTTAATAGGAAACTCGTTCGAAAAATATTGGTTGCTCTTTAAGCACACTTCAAAGTTCATGATGGTTTCTGTGAGTTGAATGCGTGACTGCGCCGCCTTCTAATGCGGTGAGGCCTTGGGTATCAAAGCTCTACTAAGCTTCCCTCGCCTCGATTCAACTTACATTAGCTCGGATTGATTCCAGAGGGGTGTGCTCAAATTGTAACGAATTCCTTTTCGAAGGAATAGAAGCTGGTCTAGAAAACAATCTAAGTGAAGCCATCATGCTTTTTGTTTGCTAGAAATATTTAGGTTTGTTTTGGTAGAGTCGAGTCGGCCTTGTTTGTGATTGTGTAGAATTCCCTTGCAATTAAGAATGTCGAACTGGTATGATAGAAGCCAATACAATGAGTATCGACCTGAATTTGAATATAGACATCATCAGTTTTATGACCATGGTGGGAATAGTAGTTGGGAACGCCAACCTTTTCAAGGTTATGGTTCATACCATAGTGAGCCCAATTACTATCCACACACGAATTGGTCTTACGAGCAAGAGAATCAGGAATATTATAGTACTAGTCATGCGTTTTTGGAAAATTACTTAAAAACTAGTCCTGATTATGACATTTCTAAACCTGTTCAATCTCTAGAAGAAACCTACCAACAAGTTCGAAGGGAGTATGAACGTGCAGTTAGTTCAAGAGAAGAGAGTACACAACGGTCTAAGATATTCAATGAGACTTGTGAAAGTATAAGTGTTACGCTCAGTGAAATTCAAGCACGTTTAGAGGCAGAAAATGAACAATTAGCTAATGTTGCTCGAAATAATCTAAATTTCCAAAATAGTGTTTCCAATTCTACCCTTGATATCAATAGTGAATATTTGCCCAATCTAGAGGACGAGGTTAGAATAAAAGACACTACTTTAGATGAGGTTCATGATGATTATGATGAAGAATCATACATTTGTAGGCATAGTGATCCGGAACTAGTTACTCCATTTGAGCTTCATAATGATAATATTATTTCTGGTTCAGATCCCAATAATTTTAATGATTCACCTATTCAAAAGGATGTGGATCTGACTAGAGATACCACCGTTTTAGACGATGTAGTTTATGATCCTTTAGCCTGTAGTATGTTGGATAATCCATTATTTGATGTGCCTATCAGTGAATCGGAGGAGGTAACTATGATTAAAACCTTAGTTTTTGAGCCTTTCTCTGATAATCCTTTATATGATTGTGATGATGGTTTAGAGGAAAGAGTTTACCCTGAGAATACTGTTTTAGAATCTAGCGATTTAGAAACACTAGTCTTAGAAGATGATAAACTCGTAGAAATGAGTGAGGATGAACCCTACTTAAAAGAATCTATTGACCATTTCCAGGAATCTGATGACCTAGAAATTATGGAAGTTGTGACTAGTCTTTCTAGAGACACATAAAACTCTAAGTTTGGGGGTGATTATCATTCTCCGTGTGCTTTAACTCTTAGAAAGTACCCTCCTGTAGGACTTGACATTTGTGCCTCAACCATCTTACAAGATTATCTTCATACATGTTTTCCCGAACCTAATGATGTCCAGAAAGAAGCTCAGTTGTTAGAAACCCATCCTCTGGTTGATGTGGTTAACCCAGGCTATGATACCAAGATTGACTTTGTTTTCCCACCAAAAACTTTTCAACCAATTGTGGGAACTTTTGATTTTAAGATGTGTCGGTTATTAAGTTTTGAGACTAAACCTAATCACTTTAGGATATTAGGGTCGACACATTTTCTTAAGGAAGACCACCTCTTTCACTGTGGTCAACTTTGTAAGTCATATCTGATTGACTTAGAGGATCCACAATTATTTAGGTTATTACTTCGTGATTCTAAGTTCGTATTTGAGTTTTTACAGACTCTAAGACCTAGTGATTCGGATCCCATCTATGAAGAAACGCAGCCAATGAAAATATTCTATTTAGACCCTTTCATAGAACCTGAACCTGAACCGCAATTAGCGATAGTTTTCAGGAAACTAGGTAAGGGCATGCTTTTCTTGTCCATTTTCTTGGTTCACTGCAGTTTCCTATGGTCAACTCTTTTTGGTTTTGAAGACCCACAATTATTTCGACTGTTACTTTATGGTTCGAGTTGACCAATCATTTTCTAAGTCTGGCTGAAGACTTTAAACTTAGCACTTCTTGGGAGGTAACCAAATCTCATGCAACACGGTAATATCCTTCCTTAACTCTTTTGCTTCAAATAGTAACCGTTTCTCCTTGTTCATGCTTTTAATTTCATCTTTAGAACATTGAGGACAATGTTAGATTTAAGTTTGTGGGTATGAGAGAAACTTTTTAGTTGCAATTATTAAACTCCAGAGCCTAGAAATTTATGCCTATTAAGGTTTGCACTAACCAATCTAAGTGGATGGGAACATCTTGGTTATAGGAGTTGAGGAACCAATCTGATTAGATGGAAACATCTAGAAGAGTCTATTCATAAAAGCACGGAGCTCAGGTGTTAGAAATAACATGATAGTTTCACCATATCTCGTTGAGTCCTTTTCGCTTTCTATTTTTATTTTTATTTTATTTTAAGTGATTTGGTGGGGCACATGATTCAAGTTGTTACCATTGCTAGGATGAAATAGAGTGATAAGAGATACCTCCAAAAAAAAAAAAATGAAAAAGAAAGAAAAAGAAAAATTGAGACCTGACCATTAGACTAAACGGAATAAAATTCAATAAAGTCGACCACTGGTACCCTTGTATATGCCAGTTGTGTTGACCTAGATTTAGGATTATTGACCACTGGTTCCCTTGTATATGCCAGTGCGTTGATATTAGTCAGACCGGTATCTCAGTCATTTAGGTTAGGCTCATCTTGGCAGAGGCCTTCAGACAGATATGGGAAACACCTTTCACTTTTCAACCATCTACATTTTTATTTTTCCATCTTCTTGATCTTTTCATGTGATTAGTTTGACTCCGAGTATGATGTCCATAGTGAAACTATCTTAGTAGAGCTCTGTCACTTATATGAATTTTAGTATGCTTGAGTGCAAACTCGTGTACAACAATTGGAATTTCGGATCAGGGTTCTTCCTCCCATAAGCAATAAGTATGCCAACCAATGAGGTTCTTTAGTGCCTTCCAAGGTTCTGCGTAGATAGCTAGGGTCTGGAGTAAAGGTTTTGTGGGTAAACCTCTGGTAAGCCTTCCCGAGATTAACTCGGTCACTATTTTATTTTGTAGTTTTGATTTGCTCGGGACTAGAAAATAATAAGTTTGGGGGTATTTGATAGACGCATTTATGTGTCTATTTTGTTCTCAATGTTCTGTATTTTTAGACTCGATTAAGTACTTATTGTGTTATTTTGTGTTCTTGTAGGAAATTTTAGAGAAATAAGCCCTTGCGGCGAAATGGGCTCAAAAAGCAGTGTTTTACACCCCGGAGAAATGTACCGTAGGCACCCCAGAAATGCACCGGAAGCGTCCCAGAAATGTCCCGGAGGAACCCAGAAAAATTACTATTTCCACCCCAATTGATATTCGTACCCCAGCACTCTGGATAAGGGGCACCTTCTTCAACAATTTGAATTTGTGTTTTTGGCGGGAAATGAAGTTTTCAACTGGCAGAATTTTGATTGTCAAAATGAATGGGTTAGAGTGCGATTCAATCGCTGAAAATTGGAAGAAAGATGTGATTTGGCATAAGGAACAAAGTTTGGGTGGTGGTTTCGATAAAATTTGGCTGGAATACGTGTTTTGATTCTCGAGTTCAAAACAGGGCAAGCATGCACTGGAGGATGATAATCACGCGTCATGGAGAGTTATGGTTGTTCTGATGATGTGGAATGGATCGAGCATCACTTTGGGTCGTGAAGAATCGATTTGGAGCGTGGAGGGAGGAAGTTTACGCAAGAAATTCCAAGTTTGGTAAGAAAATATTCGGAAAATATTGTTATTCACTGCCCGCATAATGAAGAATTATATTGGAGTTATTGGCGAGATTTGGAGCTGTTGTTGGGTATAAATAGGCTCTTTGGGTCTACTAGAGAGGGTGTCGAGAGTGGGGAGGAGAAGAGAGGAAGCTGCAGAGGAAGAGTCACCAATTCTCTCTGCTTCTGCTGCTGTTCGTGATGAAGATGAAGAACACGAAGAACAGACTTGCAAGAACCGTCGTTTATTGACAGTTGTAGTTACAACGCGCGACAACGACACTTCAGCTTTTTATCGTTCCTTTTGTAACGGTTGAACAACGCCTTTGCAACAATTATTTCTGTTGCGATTTTTCTGTTCAATTGTTTTACTCCCTTTAATCAACTTTTGAGCTTTATACATGTATTTTGAGATTATGATTAATATGAGGAGCTAAACCCCAACACTGGGGCGATGGAGGAAGCCTTATTTCACAGTTGGGTAATTATATTTAATTCTTTTCATGACTTTTGCATTAATTTTAATTGAAATTATGATTTAAATTAATTAGTTGTGATTTGATTTGATGGGTCATGCTTAGCTTAGATGATTTGATGTCCCATGCTTAACATTTACACCTAATATTTTGAGAATCTATCTTGGAAATAAATTAGAGTCGATATATTTAATATATTTTTCGAGCTATTATTGATAAAAGAATTATTATTTGAACCTTAAGAAATGAATTTGGTGGAATCCTAGTCCCAGTACCTCTCTACCAATTTGTCAATATTTTTGTATATAATTTTTATAAATCTAAAAATCTTTCACCTTCACAAGTCTTAGAGTTCGAACCATCCTTACCACTACTACTACAAACCCCATTAAATCTTTAATCAGTCACCTACATAGCACAAACACATATTAGAAGTACCCCTTAGATACCGTAGTATCCATTTCACTTCTTCCCAATGCTCCGGACCAGGATTTGATAGAAATATTCTTACCACTCCAACTGCATAAGCTATATCCGGCCTTGTACACACCATTTCATACATCAAACTACCAAATGCGGATGCATAAGGAATATTCTCCATCTTCCGTTTCTCAACATCATTCACAGGACATTGATCACGAGTTAACTTAAAATGGTTTGCTAGTGGACAACTTACCATCTCGGCCTTGTCCATGTTGAATCTTTGCAACACCTTCTCAATGTAGCTTTCTTGTGATAACCCCGGCTTCCTTTCTTTCCTATCACGAGTGATTTCCATGCCAAGAATACGCTTTGCTGCACCCAAGTCTTTCATAGAAAAAGACTTGCTCAAATCTGACTTCAACCTGTCAATTTTCTTCTTATCTTTTACAACAATAAGCATGTCATCGACATATAGAAAAATAATAAGAAAATCACCATCAGCAAATTTTTGAATGAATACACAATGATTTGAAGTTGTTCTCTTGTACCCATGTTCCTTCATGAACGATTCAAACTTCTTGTACCATCTTCTAGGAGCTTGCTTCAAACCATATAGACTCTTCTTTATCTTGTACACCATGTGCTCTTTTCCTTTGACTTCAAAACTCCCGGATTGTGCCATATACACATCTTCCTCCAACTCACCGTGAAGAAATGCTGTCTTGACATCTAGTTGTTCTATCTCAAGATCCAAACTAGCGGCTATTGCCAAGACAACCCGAATAGAAGGAAATCTCACCACCGGCGACAAAATCTCGTCAAAGTCAACATCCTTTCTATGCTCATAACCCTTCAAAACTAAGCGTGGTTTGTACCTTGGTTGGGAGTTACCATCTTCAATCATGATTCTATACATCCACTTGTTCTTCAGAATTTTCTGGTTCTCTAGCTTGTGAACCAAATTAAAAGTGTCATTCTCATCTAAAGATCCAACCTCTTCTTTCATGGATTTCAACCACTTCTGACTTTCAGGAACACTAAGAGCTTCTTCATAAGACTTTGGTTCACCTGCATCTGTGAGCATCACATAATCATGTGTTGTATACTTTGTTGAAGGTAATCTGGTCCTGCTGGATCTTCTCACCTCAGCTTCTGTTTGTTGTTGCACTTCTTGCTCAACATCATTCACTGGAACATCTTCATGAGCTTCATCTTCATGATTGTGTTCTTCTTCTTCATTACCATTACCATTACCATCAACATCATCATCATGTTGTTCAAGAGAAGGAACAACTGGATTTGGATCCAAGGTCATATCATCTTGAAGCTTTGGCATCTCATTCTTCTCAAAGTATTCAATAGTTTGGTCTTCAAGGAATACTGCATCCCTACTTCTGATAACCTTCTTCTCAACTGGATCCCAAAATTTGTAACGAAACTTCTCTGTCCCATAGTCTAGGAACACACTGCTTTGCTTTGTCATCAAGCTTTGATCTCTGATATTTTGGGATATGAACAAACGCTCTGCAACCGAATACTCTCAAGTGATCATAAGTAGGCTCTTTGTCTCTCCATACCTTTTCTGTTACTTCTCCATCTAGCGGTCTTGAAGGTAATCGATTGATCAAGTACACAGCAGTATACATTGCTTCACCCTAAAAATGCTTATGCAACTTGTAATGAGATAACATGCACCTGATTCTCTCAAGAATAATGTGGTTCATCCTCTTTGCGACACCGTTATGTTGTGGAGTCTTCGGTACTGATTGTTCATGACGTATACCAATGCTCTTGCAATACACTTCAAGTGGTCCAATGTACTCTCCCCCTTTGTCAGAACGAAGGCACTTCAATGTTCTACATGTCTTTCCACCATGCTGTGAAACATCTTGAACACAGTAACAACATAATCTTTGGCCTTGATTGCATATGACCAAACCTTCTTTGAAGCATCATCTATAAAAGTAACAAAATAAACAGCGCCACCAAGTGTTTTGACCCTTAAAGGTACACATACATCAAAATGAACAAGATCAATAATACTAGAATTACGCTTGGGTAAAGCTTTATGAAAAGAGACTCTAGTTTGTTTACCAACTAAACAATGAGTGCACTTACCCAATTGTGTACCATTTGCATTTGGAAATACTTTTCTTTTGGTGAGGATTTGAATTCCCTTCTCACTAAGATGACCAAGTCTTCTATGCTACATCTCGGAGGTTGAATCTTTGTCAACAACATTCAACTCACCTTGAAACACCTTCACTTGTGTCTTATACAATGTGCCAGATTTCTTGCCTCTTGCGATAACCATGGAGCCCTTGCTTAGCTTCCATTTTCCATCACCTAAGTGATTGTTGTACCCTTCATCATCTAACACTCCCGGTGACATTAGATTCAAATGAAGATCTGGTACATGTCGCACATTTTTGATAACCAATGTGCAGCCAACACTGGTCTCAACCTTCACATCACCTATTTCTACAATCTTTGAAACACCAATGTTTCCCATTCTGACTGAACCAAAATCACCAGCCTTGTAGGAGGTAAATACATCTTCATGAGGAGTAGCATGGTAAGATGCACCTGAACCAACTATCCACTCTGAATCAGAACCTGCAAAACTCACACAAACATCATTACAATCTGAGAATAAAATGATATCACCATCTGTTGCAATAAATGCAACATCATTGTCTTGTTTATCATTTCCTTTCCCCTTCTTCTGTTGCTTCGACTTCCTGCATTCATTTGAATAATGACCTCTCATACGATAGTTCCAACATTCAATGTCCTTTCTGGACTTTGATTTACCCCTTGACTTGCTACGACCAACTTGTCTTCTGTCTTTTCTTCTACCCCGATTTTCTGTAACAAGAGCTTCTGAATGAGATGAGTCTAATGACCTTCTTCTAACTTCTTCATTCATCAAACTGTTTGTTGCAACAGTCATGTTCAACTTCCTGTATGGAGCAGAATAAATAATACAATTGCTCAATGACTCCCAACTGTCTGGTAAAGTATTTAGAAACAAATAAGCTTGAATTTATTCAGGAATTATGAGCTCCATAGATGTAAGCAGATTCATAATATCCTTCATTTCATTTAAATATTGCGCCATTGAACTTCCTTCCTTGTAGCACAGCTTTCCAAGCCTTTTGAATAGAATAGCTTTTTCACAAGGAGACTGCTGATCATATATCTGCTCTAACTTGGTCCACAAAGAATATGCTAGTGTCTCACTAGCCACATGATGAAAAATGCTATCATCAATCCACTGACGAATAAAACCAACTGCTTTACGGTTAGTAACTTTCCAATCTTCTTCAGTTGTCTTCTCAGAAATCACTCCCTTACTCTCTATTGGACCATAGAGATATTTACAATATAACCATTCTTCCATCTCCGCTTTCCATGTCACAAAGTTCTCACCGGTCAAATTGACCATTCTATTACTAGTGCTAGCTTCCGTCATTGCACAGGATTAGCTCAACCCAAAAGCTCTGATACCACTTGTTGCGGGAGACTTACCAAATCCGATCCTCTATACGCAATACGAAACCTACACAAGCAATGAAAACACAAATGCAGAAATAACACAACTACACAATATAGAAGCAGTCACACGACACCGGAAATTACGTGGAAAAACCCCTCCAAGGTGAAGGGTAAAAAACCACAGGAAAATCTTCCACTATGACAATAATGGGTTACACACAATTCTCCCAATTTGGGGATAACTACAACTTCAAGGTACATATAGCAGTTGGATACCTATTTTCCTAATTACACTCACACCTAAGGATTGATCAACAATTCATTCAGCAATAAGATGAGGTTCACTATCAATTTGACAATAGCAAGAGTAAGATTACTTACTACTAGAGTTTGAACAAACTCTAGATTTTCCCCATTTTAAGAGATGTGGAAATTGATCAATCAATCTTCATCACAATAACCAAACAGATCCGTAGACAAGAACCCTTCTTCTTCCTCTTCAAGATTAACCCAAACTCACCAAGAAATGGTGGATACACACTAGTTTCTTCACTCACTCTCACTGCCAATATTTCTTTCTCCTTTTCACGACCAAGAGAAGATAACACTCATTATGAAGAATCACTTCTCCTGATGCCTTTTTGTTATAACCTAACATAGGAAGCCAGTAGTTAACTCCCCCTCATTTGATAAGGGGAACCTTGCTGGACCATAAGGAGGGACCCGGCCCAACAATCACTCAATAATTTTACCATTGTACTATAATGCACTATAGTTATGATAATTGTTGTGTTAAGAGAACATTAATATAACTGAAGTGGAAAATGAATTCATTTGATCGGTTATAACGTATCGAATAGGCGAATAAAATGGAAGTTGTGTTTATTTAATTGCTATACGTCGTTATATGTATGAAAGGTGTATTGCCAACGTCGTAGGCATATAGAGACAAGATAAAAGGTAGTGTGGGTACAAAATACCGCACACCTATCAGTTACGCGAAATTATAACTACAAGGACTGAGCGAAGACGGCCGCGTAAAACTTATCCAGAATGACGCACCAGATGACGTCACCTAAATCACGAGTAAAGTGTGAGTAGTCATGCGATAGAAAAGAAACCATGTGTCATGTGATAAAGTCCACGCGACATTGACACACGTCAGATCCGAAATTAGGGGCTTTATTAGCTGTCCTCCACTATGTAAACTCCTATATAAGGAACCAAACAACGTTGTGTTGAGAGAGATCTTTTTGAGAGCTTAGACAAGAAATTTAAGAGAGAGAAAAATTATTTGATTCCCAAGTTAGGGTTTATTCATCAATTTGTACTTGTTCTCAAGTTCTTATGATTCTTATGATGATTACCTAATTATTCTGTAGATTTTATTAAGGGTCCTGCAACTACATTTTGGCGCTAGAAACATGGAAGAATGATATACCCTATTGGTGAATTCCTTTAAAAGAAAGCTTAAAACTGTTCATAGTTTCAGAAGTTCAGATCTAATAAATAAACCCAAAAGTTTCAATCTCAAAAAAAATAATTTTCACTGGTATAGTTTTCAATTCATTGAAGAATACTTTTTCATTTATTGTCAAGAAAAGATTTTAATCTAAGAAGAAAAACACAAACTCCAGCAAATCCAAGAATAGATCTAACAGAAGAATAGATGTAGAAACCAAGCAGCTGATGAAACACGAGACAAACAAATGGAAGCAATAAGGGTGATTGGAGCGAAAGAGAGAGGCCGAAATATACAATGTAATTCAATAACTAAAACGAATATCTCAGATGTGGATTTCCAAGTAGGAATAACAAGAAGGATACACAAGGAAAATGATGATGATAAATACAGTGTCTCCCCTAAAGGAATGGGAAAAGCGGAACATAACGTTTGTAGCGGATGAGATCCCGGAGGAAATCTTAAGGCGAACAGATCCGTTGGTGGTTACAGTAACTGCAGAGGGAAAAGCAGGAAATGAAGGAGCGAAAACATTAGAAGAATGGGCGATAGATAGACCCTTAGTAGATACGGGGAGTTCGGTAGATATTCTATTCTATCGCACGTTCAAAGGAATGGGATAAAGGATGCGGATATGACACGCTCTGCATATAACATTCATGGTTTTAACAAAAAGATAACAAAATCAAAAGGTGAGGTAACCATACAAAAGGAAAAAGACCGCTGGAAGAAGGCAAAGGAGTCAAGAAAGGAGAAAGAGTTCAGAGTATACATGATAAAATCACAAGAAAGGAAAGGAATACCTAGAGAAATTCCAGAGAAAGAAAGCGAACCAATGCACAAAATAAAAGAACCACCACCCTTAGGAGAACCAAAGAAGAATTTCACCGCAGCAGAACCAACGAAAGAAATTAATGTGGGAAAAGAAGAAGAACCGAATTTATTAAAAATTGGCACTAAGATGGTAAAAGAGGAAAAAGATAGAACGATCAACCTCTTACGCGAATATAATGATATATTCGCATGGAGCATGAAAGAGATGCCAGGAATAGATCCTTCTGTCACATGTCACAAGTTAGATATCAATAAGAACGCACGACCGTTCAAGCAAAGTATAAGGAAGATAACAACAACATACCATCCTCAAATAGAAGCGGAACTACAAAAGATGCTTGAGGCGGGAATAATAAGACCAACAAAATAACCAGAATGGATAGCAAATATGGTGGTGGTGCCAAAAATGAACAATGGAATAAAGATTTACATTGACTTCAGAGACCGAAACAAGGCGTGCCCAAAGGACAGCTTTCCGTTACCAGATATACCACAAATGTTAGAAGCAGCATCAGGCAATGACATGTTATCACTGATGGAAAGATATAAAGGTTACAATCACATCCCTCTGGCCGAAGAAGACCATAAGCATACTGATTTTTTCGTACCCAGGGGATTGTGTTGTTATACGAAAATGCCTTTTGGTTTGAAAAATGCAGGTGCGACATATCAAAGAATGGCAGAAAAGATATTTTCAAAATGGGTGCATACAACATTAGAAGTCTATGTTGATGATATGCTGGTGAAGAGTAAAAAAGCTGAAGATCATGTTGACAACTTGAGACAAATATTTGAGCAGATGCGGCAGTTCAACATCAAGATAAGTCCAGTGCATCTTTGGAGTTGCATTGGGAAAATTCTTAGGTTACATTATATCAAAGGAAGGAATAGAAGTAGACCCATAGAAAGTACAAGCGGTCCGAGACATGTCATCTCCCGCAACTGTGATAGATGTGCAGAAGTTGAATGGGTTATTAGCTTCATTAGGGCGGCTTATTTCGCGCTCATCAGACAAATGCAAACATTTTTTTTAACAAACTAAAAAAAGGGACCAAGTTCGAATGGACAGAGGAGTGCAAAAAAGCTCTACGAAGTATTAAGAACTACCTAATGAATTTATCTATCTTGCAAAAAGCGGAGCCAGGAGAAGAACTATTAATATATTTGGCGTTAACACCTCATGCATTAAGCGCTATATTGCTTCGCTTGGATCAGGAGGTGGAGAAACCAATATACTACATAAGCGAAACTTACAATGCCGCAGAGAAAAAATATTCAAAGATTGAGAAACTTATACTTGCATTGGTCTATGCAACACAAAAGCTTCGTATTTACTTCCAAGCCCACAAGATTAAAGTAGTGACAAGAATATCCATTGAATCTGTAATGAAGAATTCTAAAATGTCAGGAAGAATTGGAAGATGGAATGCACAAGTTGGTCACTTTGAGATCAAGTATGAAGTGCTATCTTCACCAAAATCACAAGTCATCGCAGATTTCCTGGATGAATTTCCATTAGAAGAAGACGATAATGTAGAAGAGATGATGGACATAGATGAAGACCAAGGAAACCCAGCGGACCTGTTAACATAACGTAATACAAATAGATGGGAAATATTGGTGGATGGATCCTCCAATGTATAGGGAAATGAATTTGGAATAGTATTCATTTCACCAAAAGGAGCAAGGATGGCTTATTCATTTAGATTGGAGTTCGCTTCATCAAATAATGAAACATAATATGAAGCGGTGGTGCATGCATTAAATCTGGCAATCGAAATGAAGCTAAAAGAGATTAGAATAACAAGCGATTCGCAATTGGTAATATGACAAATACAGGGGTGTTATAATACAAATGAACCATCTCTTAAAAAGCACAAACAATTAGTGGAGGAGCTATCAACAAAAATCGAAAGCATAAGTTGGAGGCATATGGGAAGAAAAGATAATCGATTTGCAGATGCATTGGCATTCGTTTCTTCCATGATGGTAGATCCAACCGCATGGTATATAAAGATAGCGACGCTCCATTCTCCCTCAATTAAAATAGAAGAAGAAGAAGAAAATGCAGATATAATGATGGTGGAAGATGTAGATGAAAGCCAAGCGGATAAAGGCGCAGATTGGAGAACACAACTTAACCAATATTTGGAAAAAGGAGAAGTACCAAGAAACAGGTTAGAGGCGCACAAGCTAAAAAGTCACACGACAGATTATGAATTAAGAAAAGGCGTGCTATATCGAAAATCCTTTCTTGGACCATCACTCAGATTCTTAACACGAAAAGAAGGGATGGAAATCCTAAAGGCATTACACTATGGAGACGTAGGGAACCATCATTTACCTGTGGAAGTACCAAGACATGTTTTGAATATTTTGGGATTTCCAAATTAAACGAACCCAATTAGTTAATTCTTCTACTAATACCAACCAAATCACAAAATTCAACAGAAACTCCCACTTGATAAACAAAGTTACCTTAATTAATTTGATTCAATTCAGAGTTAGTTAAGTTAGTTATACTATGGTATAATATTGGTATGTAGAAGAGGGATAAGGTGGTCCTCTTATCATCGTGCGGTCGGATATTTATCATCATGTCAGCGTATTTAACGCTAGATAACTACCGCTGGTCACATGTTGACCGGGGCTTTACAGGAATGGTCACTTAGGTTGTGTTTGTAAGAAAGTTGGACCAACATGGTCGGCTACATTATTGCAAAATATTTTGAAATACCTGAATGGGGTTGTTTTGTCCGCACGAATGTACTTACCAGTGGAATGCGCCCGTATCCTATAACATAATATTTGAAGGGTTGTAATGATTCTTTTGTTCGGGACCAAAACCTCGTACATGCCATGAATCATACAGATAGTTAAATAAAGGTTATACCTGAGAAAGCTCAATAATAATCCTTTGAGTCAAGTTGCGGCCTATGCAGAATCGATGCTGAAAATCTAAATCCGAATATACACATCCATGATAAAAATAATCATGCATCGTCTTATCGTGGTTAAAAAAGTTGATCTCGCCACGTCCATTTATGGTGAAAACTTTTGTTGGCTCTAAAGGCCAAGTTATCATCTCTGTATGTTGTTACACCATAAAGTTTCGCCGCCTTCAAGTCTCATTTGACTCTTCATACGATTGAAGAAAAACCTCTAAATACGTTTTTTATGTACTCTTCCTCGTTTTATCACTTTCTGTATCTTTCTCGGAAGAATATAAGAGTATTGTGACATTAGTAGGAGAGAATTGAGTGATTTATATAGGGAAAAAAATAGTCATTATTATTTCCATTGGAAAATTAATTGTTGGAGGCATAAGCTAAGCCACCAACAGCTAAAGGTAAGACGCCAACGGCTGAAATCTAGTTGTTGGTGTCCTAGATACAACCACACGAACTAACCTTCACCGTGCGCCTATCACTTTGCTCATCCACGTGGATGATCAAATTTCATGATTTGTTAAACATTATAGGAATTTCCATTAGAAGCCATGATTAATCTTGCATATATATAATTTTATTGGGATATTGCATATGTATGATCAATGTAGTTTTTGGCAGTCTCGCCAAGAACTCTGTTTTGGTCCATGACGGAGACAAGTTTCTTAGTTTTGAAGAGACAAGATTTGATCGATAAACTCATTCAGACGGTTGAGCTTTCACCGAGATGCGGCTAGGATCTTGCCGAGACAAGTTAATATATGAAAATTTCGTAACAAAATTAAATACAACCTTATAAAATCCAAATTTTATAAATTTTCTCAAAATTGGCGTTGTATTAAATCTGTATGAACTTAACCTATGTAAAGTATAAAAAGCGCTAAGCATCTATATTACAGGTATAACATAAGGGAATAAAGTCTTCTAGAACTTACTAAGAATATCTTCGAGATAAAATTATTTTGGTACCACGGTCCTGGCCAAGACAAGACTGTGACCCTGAATTAACTACATTGTGTATGATAATTTTGTCATATTATGTTCGGCTTGCGGTGAAAATTTTTTATAAACATATTTTACTTTCTTTGTTGAAAGAACTAGCCCTTAACCTGTGCCGTAACGGCACGGGCCATGATGTTGGTTCATTTTTAATATATCGTATAATTTGTGTCCCGAATACTTATCAACTCCTTATGATTTAATATGGGTTTGTCATAAAAATAGTCGGGATTTTCCTTTCTTTTTTTCTTGTTCTTTTCCTTTAATATTTTACCTCCGGAGATTTGCTCAAACGAAAGAAATATAATCTTAACTTCCAGACACATTTTTATTTAGTTTTATGGCTTATAATGAGATAATGCTCTACATGAACATGGAAGTTTAAATATTTTTTGGAAATATGTTGTCAGCAGTGCTCATCTCAGTGAAATAAACTAATCAATATCGTTCATAAAAGTCTCCCCATGCTCTTATTTAGCTCTAGTTGACTCATCTATCATGGTCATGTTATGCAAACGGATGATACAAACTCTCCAATGTGACATGATTTTCCTGTAATTTTTCAACAACCATTAGATGACAATGTTTAAAATGTGTACCAATTACCTTTTCGAAGGGATTATATATATGCAAACCTCTGCCATTAAATCTTCAACAAAGTATTGTGCCCAGCAGTTCGTCTTAACGAAGGATTTGGTAACTTCAAAAGTCTTGGACATTTTGTCACTTCCATACGTTCCTACCTTCACTTGAATACAATCTGGCGACACATTACCTCATAAAGAACCTTGAACACATATTGTACTCCCTGATCCTATTTCAAATTTATTGGTTGTCAATAGATCCTTTACCAAAAGTTGACATCTTCTACGTTGAATGTTTATAAAAACAATTATGGTATTGTGGATCGTTGCTTTATAAGATTGTAGTTTTCAAAATTGTCCTCTTCAAGTCCCACGGCTTTCTAAGTTTATATATCCTGTTTGTTTTTAACATTTTAGTTAGCCATATTATATTTGTTACTAACTTTAAACTTGATGTCATCTTCTACTGTGAACTTTATGTGATTTCAGAATCGAAATAGTTATACCTCTTTCATTCGTATCAAGTAATCTGTTGTATATCCCAACAATTCTTCTACAGTAATTCCTTTCTTTTACCGTTTCTGGACCATCGGTAGCCATTATTATCATCCGCAATTTGTCTAATTTTTGTTGATGCCATGTATTTGTAATGTTCATTTTTCTTAAATAAATAGATTGTGGAAAAACTAAATCCAAAATATTACATCGGGTCTAAGTTACTATATCGAAAATACTCCGGACACTGTTTCTGGTGCCTTGTTTCCTCAAATTCATCGTTGCATTCTAGACTAGGGGTGCACATACCCTACCCATACCCGCCAATCCCGCCCTACCCGCCAGTGTTTTAACCGTATCCTATCCTGCCCACTATTTGGCGGGTAGGATAACGGGTAAAGATTTCGTAACCGCCATTAGATGGGTAGGGTGACAGGTAAAGCTCGAAATTATCCTACCCTACCCGCCTACCCGCTTATTTATATAACAGTTAATAGTAGTCATTGATCTTTCTATTATTGAACATCTCTACCGTTGGTTTTTTATTAATCAAATCAACCTAAAAACTAAATTCATTTTCGTTTTCGTTTTCCTCTTCATACTTCTCCTCTCTACACAGAAACTCCCAGAACCCTAGATTGAAAATATAGTTTGTTTCTCAATAATTAGAAATCACAGTTAGAAATCAAAGTTAGATATCGAAGAGGAACCTCACTCTCACATCAAAGATAGAAACTTACTGTCACAAATCATTCATCGTCCTAACCGAAATCAAAACGTATGTAAAAGTAGAAATCTGAAGTAACCATTTCCATCGAGTATCTTCTTTACCTCCAAACACAAGAGTTTCAGGCTTTCAGCTAAATTTAAGCATTGGGGTTTGTCAGTTTCTGGTGCGAGAGGTAAGGATCTTCCTAACTGGTTTTGTTTTTAAAATTTTCTTCTTCCCTAATTCAATTGGTTAGTTATGTTGAAGATTGATTTCATTTTTTCAATTCATTACTTGGGTAGGTGGTGGCTCTCTAAAAGAGTCACAGAAATGATACCTACAAGTGCACAGGGTCTGTTGTAGTGAGTGTACAAGGAAGGGTCGAACCACAGAGACTAGGGTGTATAGTTGAAGTTTTTAAGCTAGTTATCTAAATTAACAAGGCAGTAACTAAAGCAATGAGGTAACAGTGACAGAGAACAAAGAAAGTGAAATTCAGTGGCAGTGAATAAGAAACATTGAAACAAAGATAAACAAACCAAGGCTGTGAGCCAAGGGCAGTGATAAAGAAACAAAGGCAGGTCCTCCAGCTATGTTCTTGTCCCTTGTTAGTTATCAGTCATCTTCTAGGCTTTCTGAATAACTAGATGACAGTTGCGGTTCAAAGCCGGCTGTTCATCTAAGGGTTGGTCTAGAAAGGAGGCTAAAGGAACTAAGATGAATTCTAAACCTTGTGATAGTTGGGGCTCTCACACTACAACTACCCGCAGAGAAGCTTGCTTAGTGTTTTAACAACCTATAAGGATATTCAATCCTAGACAATACAAGCACAACAAGATCAAAGCATGGATAGGATAAAAACAATTGAAATGCACAACATCATTTAAAATAAAAACTAACCCTTGAGGCACTGGCTATTCCAGTCCTCTTGGGTGAAGCACTGGCTAGTCCAGGCATGCCCATTACAACATCCCAAAGCATCTATTTATACTTAATTGCACTTTACAAGCAAAACCCCCAAAATAGTAAATTAGGGTTTCTGAAAATCGAAATTCAGTTTACCTAATCTTTGATAATGGCTTCTGTACGTCGACCCATTCTTCTTCTGACTCTCCTGCTCCTCTCCATGCCTTCCAATTGCTTTTCTAACTCGACCTATTCTATTGATTTCTTACCTAGGGTTTCAGAGAGAAATCAGGGAAGAAATCGAGAGAATAGATGGCTAGAAGTTTAGGCGAATGATGGGTTTCGGTGAGGGATAGCCATGATGGCTTTTGGTGGTTGATTGTGGTGGTTGAGGCAGTGGAGTTGGCGGAGTTGGTGGTGAAGGTGAGGCTATTGCAGACGGAGGTGAGGGAGGTGAAGTCGATGGAGAAGAAGGATGGGAGTGTTTGGTTGATGGGTATAGGTATTAGGTGCTTGGTGTTGAGCGGTTGCATCAAGTCTCGATGATTCGCGAAGCTGAGCCGTGGGATACGGAAATGATAGATTGATCTAACGGCGAGATAGAAGGGAGCTTGTAACGACCGTTGGATGTATAATACATCAAAATTAACGACGCAGATTAGAGTTAGGTGCTGTAGTGTGAAGCAGGATCTTCAGATTTTGATGCACGACGATGAGGCGACCGTAGAATGCTGAGATGATCCAATCTGACGGCTGAAGATGAAGGCGGGTATGGATATTGGAAATGGGTTTGGGTGAGGGGTTTGGGCCTTGGGTATGCCAAGCCCATATCTTCTTTAAGAACAATTTTTCCTCTTCAAGCCCAATTCTAGCCTTTTGGTCTTGCGCACAACATTCTTCGCGGCTTCCTTGTGTAATTCCTCCCGACTTTTCACCACTTTTCTGCTCTTTTCCGCTCCGCTATTCATCCAAACTTTATTTATTACCTAAAAATGCAAAATTAGTTAATAAAAATATTTATTCTTGAAAACAAAGAAAATACAGAATATGGGATAAAATGTAGAATTAATGCACAAAAGATGAGTTAAATTCCAAGAAAAATATATAGAAATATGCACTTTTTAGGACTCATCAAATACCCCCAAACCTGAATTTTACTTGTCCTCAAGTAAAACAAAACTAAGGAAATCCTACCTATACCACTGTCGCTGGTCTCTCGAATGCATTTAGCATATGCACTAAGCCTTTTAAACCACTAAGTGTCCCTAGTGGACGAGTGAAGTCTCGTGAAGGTTTGCTTAGAACGTACCTACAAAGTTCTAGGACAAAATATAAGCTCATATTCCATCAAATGTGACATGTGCAAGACAGTTTAAGCTCACAGCAAAATGGAGATGTCAATCTAGCTATCAAAGGCACAATCCTAGCACTGATAACAACTAAAGACACGTGATAAGAGTGTAAAGTGTATCTACACATGTTTCTAGAATGACCTGAAGTTATGACTACTAATCACCAAGAGATAGTTTTTATGCTAAGAACCGAATTCTAAGCCAAGCTAGCTGTCCGGCTTTACGAGAATTGTGAATGTTCACCCAATGAGTTGGTGATATTTCAGTTTACCCGCGTTATACATCGATGGCTGCACCCTCCTTGCTTATTACAAGACTATTTACAACAAAAAGATGACTCTTTACATGACTCTTATTTACATTGATTACTCTCTTTTATTTTTGGAACAAGAGAGAACTATTGTCTTTAACATGACAAAACATGGAATAAATAAATACTTGATTTTTTTTTTTTGATATTTTTTTTTGATTTTTCTGAATTTTTCTGATTTTTTTTTTTTTGTAAGAAATAACTTTGATCTTTACAACATAGTGACACTTTTGATACATGAACAAAAAGAAAAACATAATTACATGACTCTTAGCAAGAGGTGGCCCTTATCGAATGCATCCGGTCAAATTCTATGGTTGCTTTTCTTAACGTATCCTCCAACTTCTATCCCAGCCAACCAAAGAACAAGCTAGTCAAGTCTCATTCAGTATTCTAAAGTGATTGGCAATCTAACTTCCTATCAAACACCTTGAAGATCGAGGCTATACATGTATTGGTAGATTTTGCGTGTGCAAGTTTCTTATCACATGTGAATTGTGCTAGAATCAGGGTGCCTAAATATCTAGACTAAGAATCCTTATGTTTACATACATGCACAAGAGTCAACATTTCAAGGTAAATGAGCTCCATTTTTATGATTTTTTTCATTTTTTTTCATATTTTTTTTTTTTTTTTCAAAAAAGAAGGAGTTCTGTTTTCAATTATAACATGTGATCGTGGTATCTATACCATACCCCCAAACCTAAACTAAACATTGTCCTCAATGTTTCAAAATATGAAAAAAATTATAATACAACATGTGAAGAGGATCATGTTGAGTAGAGAACAAGGAAAGAGAATACCCGATTTCGGCGAAAGCAAGATTAGAACTCCGTTATTCAAGGCAAGAATCCAACATATGTCAGCCGAGATCATATTGGATTAGCAAAATATATACAAAAGAAACAATTTGTTTTTTATTTTTCTTTTTATCTACTGGATTATATACAAAAAATTTGTCATACATTTGGTTTTGATGGGATTGGACTTTTTGGGAAAAATTTGGTTTTGTCGGGAGACATTTGGTTTTTGTGGGGAATGAAAAACATTTGGTTTTTGATGGGAAAGAGAAAATTTTTGGTTTTTAGGGAAAAACTTTTTGAGTACACGGCCCACACAAATTTACGGCCCAGAAGTTTCAGCAGTTCAGTGAACCAAGCCCAGTAATGAACGAGGCCCACTTGGGCTTTGAAAATGTTTTTCAATTTTTTGTTTGGGTCAAGCCCACAGTTCAGAAACAAAATTTGCAGTTGGGTTTAAACAACTTCAAAACAAATTCTTACAAGCCCAGAGTTTTAGTGTGAAAGAAACACAAACCCAGTGAACTGGGTTTTAGCCCAAAGTTCTTCTTTCTCTTAGCTTTGGCAGCAGCAGTGTTGCAGCAGCAGTAGCAGCACAGCTCAGTTCAGGCAGCAGCAGCAACACAGACTCAGCAGCAGGACCAGGAGAAGTTCAGCAGCAGCAGCACAGACTCAGCAGCAACAGCAACTCACATGCAATGTAGTGAGAAGAAGTGAGAAACAGTGAAGAGTATAGACAAATTTCAGTTCTTATGAAGCTATGCTAGCAAGTGAGGGGCTATGAAACTATTCTAGCAAGTCAAGATGCAGCAATGCAGTTTTACAACAGCAACAGCAGGATATGATAAATGCAACAACAAGATATGCTTTAGGAATGTAGATACAACAGCAATGAAGATGCAGAGATGCAATATGCAGATGCTGATGCAAATTAAGAGCAAATGGCAGACTAATATGCTATATGCTGATGCAGATGCAAAGATGTAGATATGCAGATGCAAGGTTAATAATGCAGATGCAGTTGGGTATGCTACAGAGTATGCAATAATGCAACGAAGAAAAGCTACAGATGCAAGATGCTACTACAGCTAACACTACAAATCTAGGATGCAGGAATAGGCTAATATGCTGAAGATGATGCAATATGCTAATGATGCAATGCGAATGATGCAGATGCAGATGCTTACACTAAGATGCTTATCAGAACTACACAACAGGTAAGTTACACTAAGTTACGGCAGGTTGAAAACAGAAAAGCAAGAGAAATTTTTTTTTTTTTTTGTTCAACTACACAGCGCCAAGTCCCCGGCAGCGGCGCCAAAAACTTGGTGGCTCTCTAAAAGAGTCACAGAAATGATACCTGCAAGTGCACATGGTCTTTTGTAGTGAGTGTGCAAGTCAGGGTCGAACCACAGAGACTAGGGTGTATAGTTGAAGTTTTTAAGCTAGTTATCTAAATTAACAAGGCAGTAACTAAAGCAATGAGGTAACAGTGACAGAGAACAAAGAAAGTGAAATTCAGTGGTAGTGAATAAGAAACATTGAAACAAAGATAAACAAACCAAGGCTGTGATCCAAGGGCAGTGATAAAGAAACAAAGGCATGTCCTCCAGCTATGTTCTTGTCCCTTGTTAGTTATCAGTCAGCTTCTAGGCTTTCTGAATAACTAGACGACAGTTGCGGTTCAAAGCCGGCTGTTCATCTAAGGGTTGGTCTAGAAAGGAGGTTAAAGGCACTAAGATGAATTCTAAACCTTGTGATAGTTGGGGCTCTCACACTGCAACTACCCGCAGAGAAGCTTGCTTAGTGTTTTAACAACCTATAAGGATATTCAATCCTAGACAATTCAAGCACAACAAGATCAAAGCATGGATATGATAAAAACAATTGAAATGCACAACATCATTTAAAATAAAAACTAACCCTTGAGGCACTGGCTATTCCAGTCCTCTTGGGTGAAGCACTGGCTAGTCCAGGCATGCCCATTACAACATCCCAAAGCATCTATTTATACTCAATTACACTTTACAAGCAAAACCTCCAAAACAGTAAATTAGGGTTTCTGAAAATTGAAATTCAGTTTACCTAATCTTTGATAATGGCTTCTGTACGTCGACCCATTCTTCTTCTGACTCTCCTGCTCCTCTCCATGCCTTCCAATTGCTTTTCTAACTCGACCTATTCTATTGATTTCTTACCTAGGGTTTCAGAGAGAAATCATGGAAGAAATCGAGAGAATAGATGGCTAGAAGTTTGGGGGAATGATGGGTTTCGGTGAGGGATAGCCATGATGGCTTTTGGTGGTTGATTGTGGTGGTTGAGGCAGTGGAGTTGGTGGTGAAGGTGAGGCTGTTGCAGACGGAGGTGAGGGAGGTGAAGTCGATGGAGAAGAAGGAGGGGAGTGTTTGGTTGATGGGTATATGTATTAGCTGCTTGGGTGTTGAGCGGTTGCATCAAGTCTCGATGATTCGCGAAGCTGAGCCGTGGGATGCGGAAATGATATATTGATCTAACGGCGAGATAGAAGGGAGCTTGTAGCGACCGTTGGATGTATAATACATCAAAATTAACGGCGCAGATTAGAGTTAGGTGCTGTAGTGTGAAGCAGGATCTTCAGATTTTGATGCACGACGATGAGGCGACCGTAGGATGCTGAGATGATCCAATCTGACGGCTGAAGATGAAGGCGGGTATGGATATTGGAAATGGGTTTGGGTGAGGGGTTTGGGCCTTGGGTATGCCAAGCCCATATCTTCTTTAAGAAGAATTCTTCCTCTTCAAGCCCAATTCTAGCCTTTTGGTCTTGCGCACAACATTCTTCGCGGCTTCCTTGTGTAATTCCTCTTTTCTGCTCTTTTCCGCTCCGCTATTCATCCAAACTTTATTTATTACCTAAAAATGCAAAATTAGTTAATAAAAATATTTATTCTTGAAAACAAAGAAAATACAGAATATGGGATAAAATGTAGAATTAATGCACAAAAGATGAGTTAAATGCCAAGAAAAATATGTAGAAATATGCACTTTTTAGGACTCATCAGTAGGTCGTAATTACCATAATTGCATGTTTTCTTAATTTGGTTTAGAGAAATTCAATTAGGGTTCCTTATTTGTACATGAATTATGGGTTTCTTTGTTTTCCAATGTTGTTTATGAGAATGAAATTAGTTTGTTAAGAGGTTTTCTTAGATCCGTTTTCCCATCTCTTCGGTTTGTGATTTGGATAATTAGATGCTTAATGCATGTATAATTAAGATCAGAAGAACTAATAAGGTACCTCAGCTAATACAAATGCCTTGTAATGGGACTCAGTGAGTAAAAGGTAATAACATATTTATGCTAGGTTAAAGATTATGTGCTAGCTCTTTCTACTTTGTATAAGTCAGCGTTGATTTTTGTATGAATGTAACGAACATGTCCAGTTGTTTCTATGATTGGAGTGAAAGTGATGCAATCTGATTAGTCCTCTGATTTGATTGTGCTATTCTTTTTCATGCCAGGAAATTACCTGAATCTATTAAATGGAAGTTTCAGGGGGCTAAAGCTTTTTTACTTGTCTTGACTTATGTGGTAAGATATATGATTATCTTGTCATGATTGTCTTTCGAATTGCTTTGAGTGTCTGCTGACCAGGACTAGTATGTTTGTATGAATGATTATATCTCAATCTTAAGTACTATGTTCTCTCTTTAAACCAGTTCCATAAAATCTGCAAGTTCTCCACTACACCTAGTGCAAAGAAAATTTCGGCTATACTTAGAAGCATTTTCGCTTTGCTTATTTAGATATGTTGTTATTTCTTCACTTAAGCAATTGAGCAATACAAGCATATTTTTCCACGTTCACTTTGCATTCCAGAACACATTTAGATGTTGACAAGAGACTTGTGTAGTCATGTTCATTTCTTTTTTGTGTGAAAAGTTAGTTTGTAAAGAAGATCAAGTAGGGTATTGAACCTGACCTGCACTATCATACTGCAACTATTATTATGGAGCTCTTTAACGAATAATTAACTAAGATTTATTAACTTATGTTGGGAATGGTAACATGGCCGGCGGCTGCTAGAGACCCAGCTGCACCTGCATATCTTTTATTTCTTAGAGGACCGGCTTTAACGAATGGACCTACTAGGAGTACGCGGGGAGGTTAGATAGGTACCATGGTTAAGTTGTTCGTCAATTGTTGGAGGTAAACACTTGGGTTTTTAGAAAAATGAGAGGACTAGTGGGTCTACTGTGTATATTAGTTAACTTGTTCCCATTATCTTTTTTAGATGCATGCTTTGTTATTTCTATGTAACTCTTCTGGGTAACTCTAGACTATTTAAATGTTTTTCTTTTGTCGCTTGTTCTTCAAAAATATTAGTTTTTCTTGATAACATTTGTAGGAAAGTCATTTAAGGAAAAACATATGTACATGTACAATCAGTTGTCACTTGTCACTAACACAAGATCTTCAAACTAGTATCACACTGGGTCTTTGTTGCTCCACAGTACAAGTGGCTGGATTGGTATTATCCCATTAGCAACATATGGACATGTACAATCCTTCAATTTTATTTTATTCAACGTAAAGAATATCACAAGACATTGCTATAGCTCCTTTAGTACGGTGTGGATTGGGGACCTTGGATTGTCATGTTGTGACTAGTGATGACAATTGGTGAATGATAATAAATGTTTGTAGCCCTCATGGTCCATTGTAAATATATGTTCACTCTTTAATAGCACCATTTTGAAACTTGTCATTTTTCTTTTTGTCGTAAAGAATATCACAAAACTGGGTGCCCAGCTTCTTAGACCAGTAAACTTGGTACCTGTTATGGAATTCAGAACTAGGGTTATTCATCATTTCGTGCCTCGCTTGTGTTTATGTTTTTTTCACATTTTCTAGACAACTTTTGGTGCTTACTTAGATAACAATTAGTATTGTTTGTGCAGGTATTTTATGAAGCCACTGTTGAGTTCTCTGGTTCTACCTATGTCACTTCGCATACATTTTTGGAGGAAATTAGTTATGTCCGTGGAGATTTAAATGATTGCCAAAAAGCTCATGATCTTTACTTAAGCCATATGGGTGATAAGATGTTACCAAAGTACAACAAGTATTTGGATAAATATGAAAACAAGAATCCTTTATTGTTTATTGGTGTGCTTCTTTTGGCTTAAAGAAGAAAAACAACTGATAATTACAATGCGACAGAGAGTGACTATTTATGTTTTGTCTCTTTGTGTTCATTTAGTTTGTAAAGTGGTTCAACTGTTCGTAGTAATATACAATATGTACTAATGTCTTTTAAACCTCGTTGTCTTTTGAACCTCAGTTCTCTTTTCATGATTCTGCATTGTTGATATGCTGCGACTCTTAATTAATCTGTGTTTATCAGCTTTGATATGTAACGTATCACGAGATTTTGATGTTGATTGGCTTTATCTGTTTTTATGCAGATTTATTTGGTGATCTTAGTACGTATTCCATCATGGTAGATGATGATTGAAGAAGAAGGTCATATGAAGAGCTTTTGATGATGATACTCTTATATGAAGAACAAGGTTACGTGAAGAACATGGAATTATGTTGGGATTCATCGTCGATTTTGAAAAGAATAGAACTTTTGTTTCTTGAGCTTTTGTGCTGTTACAAGATCTTTTTTTTGTTCTTTTGTTTGTTCACTTCTACCTAGTTAGATTGGCAGTACCATTGGGTACATATTTAGCTAGATTGGCCTTTGTGCTGTTGCAAGATTATTTTTTTCTTAAACATTTTTGCATACAGTCAAGGCAGACCCAAAAAAAGAAAAGAAAAAAGGTTATACCCGCTACCCTACCCGACCCGACCCGACCCGCCATTAAATGGGTACGGTAGGGTCTTACCCGTTTAATGTCGTGTAGGGTGGCGGGTAAACTTTTTCTTACCCTCCATTTAGCGGGTAGGGTGGCGAAATGGGCCATATCCTACCTACCCTACCCGTTGTGCAGCCCTATTCTAGACAGTACATGCAACACTAATCATTTGTGAAGTGAGATATTTGCACAAGTGCGGTCAATGTATCCCTTGCCTGTAATAATAATAATAACACGTCAATTTTTTTCAAGGCGTACAGTTATAGATGGTATGAATCTAATAGATTTGAATTGTACCTCAATCTTAGATATCACCTTCTTCTCACATAACATAGCAATTGAGGAAGGACAAATCTTGACCACTCTTTACATAGGCAGAGTTAGCCAAACTATGTTTTGAAATTGTCTTACGTGGAAATTATTATTAATCCATATTTTAGTCGTCTTCTATCTAAGCCGATCTAATTAGTCCTATAGAAAGTTAATCTTAAATTTTTGACCTTATTTCTTGACCAAGTTATTGAAGTATTCTCAGTCATGTTCTGCTTTGTTTGATCTACCCATCTGTATCTACTCTACCTTATAACCCAGTGAATGAAACCTATACATATTGATTCGTAATTTGATATTGTTGATTTGTAATCAAGAGGTCGCATGATTTGAGAATGTAAAATATAAAAAATATTCTATAAACATCGGAGGCGGAATTTAGATTTATGATAATTTTGATGAACAAAAATAATTTTCAAACAAATATTTTGGAATGCAAATACATTTTACCGGTCAGTAACATTTTATATCGGGAACTGAGTGAAAGTTGTTGTCTTTGTAGGTAGTTGTCGCGAAACAACTCGACATTGATGGTCTTTTAGGAAAAAAAATGTAATAGTACTTGAGAGAGCGATAATGTTCTCTTACGCAGGTACACCAATTGACTTTATATAATACGGATACCGTTTCGGTGATCCAACAGTCATGATCATATTGTCTTATATGTTCCGGTATCATCCTCGAAATATTTGATTTTTGTCCTTATCAATGGTACTAAAAACAACCAATTACATCTTTCACAATACAATGTTCCATGTTTTGTGAAGATTTTTTTTTTACTCGGTCAATAAAAATCACTAAAAATAAAAAACTATTATTATCCACTACTATTACCAACACCTACCACCATAAAAACCATCCACCGCCACTATTTCTTCCACCAATAGTAATGTTACCGCCTCCACCATTCACAAACACCCGCCACCGTTTATACTAACCCTACTTCCACTACCACCATTAAAATTAATATAGCTTTTAGTACAATTATTTATTAATCAAATTATGTATTTATGTTAGATAATTAAAGGGACATTTATAATAGAAATTTAATTAATCATTATGAACAATCACTGAGACACTAATTAATAAAATATTTAAAAATGACTAAGTTAAACAAACCCGAGCGATAAATTTATCTTTGCCAAGGACAAATCCTGACCACTCTTTACATAGACAAATCGATAATAAATAATTTCATATGTTATGATCTTGATTCGTGTCGTTCGTTTAGTATTACATAACACGGCAATTGATTGCACCAATTTTTTAAAATGGACATGTTTTTTATCGAGTTTATTTTAACATTAGAATGATCAACCACGTTTTATACTTTATAAAATAACGTTACATATTTTGTGGCGTTACAAAATTAGCATAATATGTTTTTGTTCACCAATACCCGCCACCACCATAAAACCATATGAATCCATTTTTTTATCCACCACCACCTAGTGGCATAGCCAAGAGTTGACTAACCTAGCTCTAACTCCTTAAATTTTTAATAACTACATAAATTTTTTAGTTTATTTTATAAATAATACTTTGTCCATATATATTTATGGTTTAGTCCACCAAAGTTTACATGTTTATTTTTTTTTTTAAAAAGTAGGCAGCCTCAATGTCAATTTTTGACTCCACCACTTCCACCATCACTGTCGCCCACCCCATGTAGGTTGTTGAACGCAATTCTAATTTTCAATCACAAATGCCATGTATGAGGTTTAGATTGAACAAAATGTCGTCAATTGATTAGTTTCATTATTATTTTTTCCTTGTATAAATCATTTTTTGTATTGCAATCAATTTTATTTTAACATTAAAAAATCATGATTTATACGATATAGTACCAAAGATAACAGGGATACCATTTGGGTGATCCAACTACGATCATGAAAATATTATCTTGTATGATATCATCCCTGAAATATATGGTACCTTCCTTTATCAAAAATGTTAAAAACAACCAACCACATCTTCCACACTACGATGTTATCGATGTTGTAACGACAACATAAAATTAATATTGTCCATCACTACTCACCCGCACTCACTGTCACTACTTCTTCCACCACAAACCAGAGGCGGAGCCATGATTTTGAGGAAAGAGGGAGAAAAAACTCTTGGAAAGTTGGATACATGTGAAAAATTAATGGACTTTGTATCCCATTTTATGATAAAAGAACATAAATAAATATAATTGTGCTTGGCGCGGCCCTTAACCACCACTAATCTTTTGGACTCCACCTCTTTAACTACTCATTGTCGCAAAAAATGTCTATTGATATTATTTATCAAAATTACTTATTAATATAAATAAATATTATAAGAAAACATTTATAATTAAAAAATGATTAGTCATTTATAATGAGCAATTAGTGAAACACTAATTAATAAAACACTTTATAATGAATAGATTATTTATTATGTGCAATTAGTGAAACACTAATTAATAAAACAATTATGATATTTAAGTTGAACAAACCACCACCGTTGATTTATCTTTTCTATTAATTCAAACCAAGGTGGAACAGTGGTTAGAGGCCACTCTTATGACTCAATAGGTCACGAGTTCGAACCTCCCCGTTATAATTTTTGAAAATCCATATTTTGACTTGAGTATTCATTTTTCATTCATAATACTGGAATTAATGCCACGCGTGCGAGTTGTAGGGGGTGGTCAGGAGAACCACATCCCTTGATTTATCTTTGTTTGGAAAAATCTTGAGCACCACTAACACAGGCTAACTTCGCCTAGCTTTGTTTTGTACTAATGACTAGGTCTCAACCCATGCCGTAATGGCACGGGCAAGGATATGTGTTTCAAATGTATCCATCGATTCATACATGTCGTAATTGTCTGAGAAGAATCGAACCGATCGATTCAGGTCTAAATGTTTTGAGGAGTTGGTTAATAAACATGTCCTTACCCTCGAATCTTTTAATAATGTATATGCAAGTCATACAACCCTTTGGGACAAATATAGTTAAGCGTTAGAGCTAATCCTATGGATAGTAGAACATTACTTTGTTCACTACTTCAAAAAATATCATCAAATGTCATTCACCAAACTTGTAACAAAACTAAAAACACCTAAAATTACTTTAAAATCAATTAGATTAATCTTGCAAAATCTCTTAGCATTTGAATTTAATTTTTTTCTTTGATATAAATTGTTGGGTTCACAATTTACATAGATTTGTGATTATTCATTTTTCTAAAATTTATAATAATATTTAATTCTTGATCCAATTCTTTTCTTTTCTCTTTACCTATTATCATGAACTATTTCTCAAGCATGCATAATTACACGAAGTTGGGGAGAAATGACAAAAAAAAAAATCATGAAGAAAAAAAAAGGAATAAAGAGAGATGTGAGAAACTGAACCAATTACAATTAATTCACGCGCAGCCTTGCATAATCCCATGAAGTAGGGGAGAAATAATGACAGAAACAGAAACCGTGACAAAAAGGGGGAATAATGAGAAATGTGAGAAACTGAACCGGTTACAATTAATTTGCGTATAGCCTTGTGTTTGGTCAATTTTTTTATAGGTGTTTGAGGGTGAAAACGGTTTCTGTTGATTTCGGTAATTTCGCGTGAGTGGGTGAGAAACGAGTATAAACCCTAAATAATGTACTGCAAGGGAGTACTTTAGATTCGAAAGATCAATCTGTACAAATCCGTCTTAAACCAAGAAATAGCCTTTCCAGACTTGCTTTGGTCACAAGGAGGAGAAGGGTTGGTTTTTTGGAGGGAAGCGAAGAGAGTGTTGAGACCAGAATAGTCGGTTCTGGAAGAGTAGTTGTTTGACTTGTATCAGAAAGTGAAAGCTAACATATGGGAAAGCTAACAAGTGATCTCTGAGTGTTGTATGTTCCTGACCGAAAACTTGTTGTTCGGTGGAAATAGGTAATGCATATTTATACAAGTCGAAGTGAAACGTACTCTGGTCTCATTAAGAAATGAAAAACGGGTGAGTAAATGGGAAGATGTGGTAACCTGTAACTCTTGGAATTGATGTTCCATAAAAGAAAGCGTTTTACCATTACTCCCTGTATTTACTAACCGCCTCATTCTTATGACACTTTATTATAACGAGCGTAGTGTATGCCGCACGCTGCAAACCGCCAAACTAATACCCAATGAGCATCCCCCAGTTTGTGACATGTGTTGATGTCTCGAGTGTTTTCGTGGAAAACATGTAGCATGTTGTTGTTGTCTGGCAATTTGAGCTTGGGAGACTTGCCGGCTCAGTGGTGACCTTCAACGGTCGAGATTTTGCATCTTAAGAGGAAGATAGCCGTTAATTATTGCAACCTTTTGTTTGGTAGCCAGTGGCATGAAAGTATGATCAGTATGGCTTTAATATGGCCCAGTTTAGGTTTCAGCCAAAAGTTAGGGTTTTGGCTTTGTATAGGCGCGACCAAACTAGGGCCAAAGATTGCCATGTGTTAGCTGGTAACCTTGGACGGCTAAGATCTGCATATTAGATGAAAAAGTGGTCGTTGATTGTTGCAACCCTTCGTTTTGGTATCCACATAGGGAAGGCCTGCATGGTATGGCGCGGCAAGGTGGTGGGAATGCCATTGGCACATGTGGCATGACATTCCTTGGCGCGGTTTGGCGTGGCCAAAACTAGGGTTTTGGGCCAAAGGTTACCATGCCTTTTTGGCGACCTTGGACGGATAGGATTTGCATCTTGGATGGAAGGGTGGCCGTTGATCATCGCACGCCTTCGTTTTGGTAGTTGCATAGGGAAGGCCGGCATGGTAGGGCCAAGTGCAATGGCGCGGATGGCATGGCATAGTGGGGCCAAGGGTTTGCTACGGACGGCTTGGAATGGTGGGGCCAAGGAAAGGTGTGGTTGGCTTGGCATGGTGGGGCCAAGGGTTTGACATGCCATTGGCGCACGGTTCGGCTAGTATGGTTGGGGCCAAGGCAAGGCACGGTTGGCTTGGCATGGTGGGGCCAAGGGTTTGGCATGCCATTGGCGCATGGTGCGGCTATCATGGTTGCCATGCCTTGGCATGGTAGACGTGGCTGGAATGGTTTGCCATTGGCACAGTAGTGCGGCTGGCATGGTTGGCATTCCTTGGCGCGGAGATGTGGCTGGCATGGTTCTGCATTGGCACAGTGGTGCGGCTGGCATGGTTGGCATGCCTTGGCGCGGAGATGTGGATGACATGGTTTCCATTGGAACAGTGGTGCGGCTAGCATGGTTGGCATGCCATGGCGCGGAGATGTGGCTATCAAGGTTTGCCATTCGCACAGTGGTGCGGCTGGCATGATTGGCATGCCTTGGCGCGGAGATGTGGCTGGCATGGTTTTTCATTCGCATAGTGGTGCGGCTGACATGCCTTGGCGCGGTAGCATGGGAATTAGGGTTTGGCATCGATGATGTCAGTCAATGTTAAGGGTTCTAGCGTGGAACATGACACATAAAAAAAAGGTACCCTGGTAATTCTTACGTAGGCATGATGATCGATTCAATAAATGTGCTAATGGTCATAGTGACGTCATGTCAGTTATAAGGTTTTACGATTTTAACCCTAAGCTAAAAACCACCATCAACAACTGGTAATTCTTACGTAGGCATGCTGATCGATTCAATAAATGTGCTAATGGTCATAGTAACGTCATGTCAGATGTGCGGTTTTACGATTTTAACCCTAAGCTAAAAACCACCATCAACATCCTGCTTAGCTCGGAACGGGAGCATCGTTGCGAGGTAAGCATAAGAAGGTGACAGTCTAGGACAAAAATCGAAACAACAAGTCGTGAAAAGATGGTCAGGAAGGTCCGACTAACTTTTTTCGAGTGGTAAAGAGAGTTTGTGCTTCCCGTGTTGGCGGCCTTGCACAAATTGTACTGGTGGTGCAGACCGTGGAGTGGTGAGATGAAAATATTCGACTTAGTCTGGTCATGCATCACCTTGGCTGGGTTAGAGAACATCGTGACGCTGGCTTGGAGAGTTTGTTGGTGTTGGCGCGGCACGATGGTGCAAGGAATGACGCGGTTTAGCGAGGCAAGCATGGCGCGGATGGTGGTGCAAGGCATGACACGGTTTGGTGAGGAAAAGCATGCGTGGACGGATTTGCCCAATAGTGGCTTGTCTTTGCGGGCATGGTTGTCTCTTTTCCTTACGTGACTCACATAGGAAGTTCTTTCCTTATTCAAAACCCCGCAAGTGTTATGCCCGTAGAAAGGGGGCGTTATTCCTTCTCTTCATTTCACCTTGTCATTTTTTTTTTCAAGTCTCGGTGCTGGCGGCAGAGAAGTAACAATGCGGTCAAGCGTGTCTTAAACATGTACTTCCACGTTTTCTCACCAAACCCTAATTTACCTCACGTGGCCAGGCATTCCCTTATGTTCGCTAGTAGAAAACGGTGTCATTAGAATCTGATATCACGCCTCAATCTGCGGCTGGTAGGAGGCTTTCCTTTTCGGGACCTCATCGCTCTGCTGGTTATAAGAGATGATCTTGAATCCTTCATTTGCACAGGTCGTGATGAAATCGTGTCTATCCTCTTTTATTTCTCTGGTTTTGTAGCGCATAATGGGATCTTCCAATGACAGACATGTCTCTAATTTTTCGGGGAGAAACTTTGGAATTGACGAAAACCAGTCTTCTTCTCATGGGGAGGCGTTGAATAGAATTAAATATCTGTTTCGTGAAGCTGGCGAAATCATTCGGGGCATATCTTTGGAGAAAGAACGGGAAGGCGGCGAAGCATCCCAGTGCGTTGGGAGGATTTGGTGCAACGAAACCTCTTCACGACCCACTGTTAGGACGGGACAGTTTGCCTCTCAGTTGAAATGGCGGAAGACCGAGCTTGTGAAATTTTTAGGGGAAAATCAACGCAGCTCCCCTGTCCAGGACGGTGTCATAACCCTTGATTCTGATGAATCGGGAAATTTTCCTCGAAAGGTCGCTGAGAAGACTTCCGAGGAAGATGATGATGTTGCTGTTGATGAAACTGAAACAACTTTTGGATAAGACGTCGAAACTGTTTTCGGTGGCATTAGAGAAGTCGTGATGGCATATGCTGGGTTGGTTTCCGAGGCGGATGTCGGTAAAAAGACGGATGATGTTGCTGCTGAGACGACTTCAGGGTGGGATGTTGAGGCTGCTATTGCTGATGTGGCTTCCGGATGGAACCTTTGCTGCCCGAAAGATTGTTGGGGAAAATGTTTGAAAAAAGCTCTGACCCAGGAATTGGAAATTCACACATTATATTTCTATGACTAGCTTCTTATTCTTCATTATTTCTATTCGTCGCTTAGTTGTCCTGATGTTTTGCAGACTTTTTTTTTTACCTTCCTTGTATTCGCGGTGAAGTTAGGGTTTCTACAATTAGCATCCCGCTTGTGGTTTGTGTCTTCGAAAAAAAGTTCTTATTTTTATTTTTTTTTGAAAGACCCAAGCCTTCCCTTAGAATGGGTTGGTGTTTCTGGTTGTGATTGGATGGTTAATGACTTCTCAATGATTTGGGATTTGTTTGGTATATTTTTCTGAGATTTGGAAAACTCATTCGAAAATAAATGTATGCCTTTTGAATAAAAACGAAACCCTAAAGAAGAAAACAAATGGTGCATTCATCTTGGGGAAATACATATATCAAGTGGGAGGAAAATTGCTGAAGAAATACTAAAGGGAGAGTGTTGGAAGAGGGTAGTACAGTGTTTTAGGGATTGAAAAGATTAAGCCATCGCGAGTGAACTATCACACCTCCCATATTGTCTGTATTGATGAGCCTGCAGTAACCTCCCAAAAAGACGTCTGCCACCAGATATGGCTCGTCTTCTTTTTCCTTGGGTGAATCGGTCCGAACAACTATCTTTACCGTCATATTCCCAACTTGAAACGAGTTCACTTTGACCACCATATATCTGATTTTAAACGAGTTCAGGTGTTGTGTAACCGTTTGAATCTTGGTCTCGTCAGTTTCGATGGCAGCTTCCAAATTCTTTTCAAAGCGTTTGAATGGACTAGCGCCCCACTCACATCACTTGACAGCGTCCGCACCAGTAATCACGCTGAGTCCCCATGATGAAATAAAGGAAGAAATGACTGGTTGTATAGAAGATCGTTCGGCCAAACTTACTTACGTTTGGAATCTACGAGGGGATGTTCCCAATTTTTCCTTGTTGTCGAGTACCCACAAGTTCCCCAATATCATGTCTTAACCCAGTTCATTGACAATGCGGAATTTGCTATGCGTTATAGCGTCTCCCATCTTGATCTCGAGGTTAATATAGCCGTGCGCGTTCAAGGCTTCCCCTCCCGGGTTCTTAATCACGGATGGGGAATGGGTAGCCTCTTGTTTCGTAAATCCCACAGATTTCAGAGTTTTGAAAGTAAGAATGTTGAAGTCAGAGGCCGTGTCGATTAGCGTGTTGTCGAATTCAATACCTCTTAAATAGGACGTGGTCAGCAGTCCCCAGTTGTCTTTTTCGATTCTGCTCACTGAGAGAGCTTGGGATCTTGGCGTGGCTTCCGTGGAGGGAAAAAGTTGTTTGCCCGACACGACACGATTGAGAGCCGTGAAGATATCTTGGAGATGCACCTTGGAAAGGTAAAGAATTTCACATACGTGCTGCACCATGGATCGCACAGTCTCGTGCACGGAGTCCCCAAAGACTCCACAATTCCTTACCAGAAGTGGGTCTCGATGTACTCCCTCGTTTCCTATTTGAAGTTCCCCTGCTTCTATCTTTTCTTTGAAGATATGCTTCAGTCTGTTGCAATCACTGGTTGGGTGGTGAACCAATCTGTGGTAGTGGCAGTATTTGGGGTTTGCCATATCGGCCTCAGTCGGTTGGCGTTTGGGAGATGGTAGTCTGATAACATCGTCTTGAATCTATGCTTCTAAGAGATCGATCACCTCCTCAATGGGAAACGGGAAATCCAGGGTATTTCCTTCATCTTCGTGATGACGCATGGGAGCTTTAGCGGCGGCCTTCCATGGCGGAGTTGCTCGTCGTGATGGTGCTTCGCGTTTAGGCTGCTGGTCTGCAGCTGGGGCCTTCCTTTTTCCTCCTTCGTTTACTACGCTCACCGAGGAGGGACCAGCATCGTACTGTTTGTTGATGAGACGTTTATTCCCGCGATTTTCGCGTACTTCTTCGGCTCTGGTTGGTCTAGATCTTTCTAATAATGTTGATGTTGTCGTTGTTGATCGCCTGGCAGGCTCATGGAGCTCAGGGAATGTATGGAAACGCAGGTTCTCTACCAAGGCGCGGTAAATGGGAGCCATACCGTTGATGCATGATTTCACCAGTTGTTGCTTGGTCACGTTTGGGTCATGACAGTCTAGTGCTTGAACCCTGGATCTCTTAACAAAATCATTTGGATGTTTGTTGTCCCGTTGGTACATCCTTCCTAGGTCCGAGAAGGTAACTTGTTCACACACAAAGAAGTACTTCTTGTAAAATGTGGTAACCATGCCACCCCAGTTGGGGATGTTGTTTGGCGCGATGTTGTTGTACCATTTGTACGCTCTTCCGGTAAGCGATTTCGAAAACTCCCTCAGACAAAAAACGTTATTGTATTCATGTTCTCCTAGGGACTCCAAGAAGTGAGAGACATGCTCATGTGCATTTCCGGTGTCATCGTACAGGGTGAATTGAGGAGAGGAGTATCCTCTTGGAAGAGGAATTCTTTGTATTTCAGGTGGGTAAGGAGGTTGATGCTGATGCATGTCTATTTCATCATTCTTGATTCGATTCCGGAGAAGTTGTTCCAGATCCTCTCGTGTGACAAAATTGGACGGCTGACTTCTTTTCAATGGGGTTCTGGAACGAATCTCCTCGTCCACGGAGACGCGTTCCGCCGAGGTGCTAGCATCGGGGGTGTTGGAGGCGTTTCTAGTCGGCTCTGGAGGGCGTGACTCACGCGGCAGCCGCTCTGTCAGGGCTTTGAGAAATACGAGTACTTCTTTCTGTGTCGAAACCATATCCGTCTGGGCTCTAGCGAGAACCTCCTTCCGTTCCATCAAATCAGCAATGGTGATATAGGGTCGGCTTCCTCTGGTTCCTCCGGTTTCTCGTCCTGTTGGTGGGGTAGTTGGAGTATTAGTGGCGGTTGGAGGTTCCATGTTTGACAAAGCGTTAGGAGTGGTAGCGGAAGCTCTGTCCCTGGTGACTGGTGGCGTAACGCCTGAAGGAGCGATTTCAGTACTGCCAGGATTAGGAAGTTGCGCAGGGACATTAGAGGCGGCAGCGGCTCTGGCCCTGGTGATCGGCGGTGTTACACCTGAAGGAGTGCTTTCGGTTTTACTAGGGTCAGTGGGTGGTGTAGTGATGCTGTTGGAAGTAGCGTTAAAACAAGGGAGAGATTATGCGTTGGTGTTCTCCGCAGCTGATCCGGATCTGAGTTCCACCATGTTGGAGTTGGAAGTGAAAGGGGATATCGGAAATTTGAAAATTGATATTGCAACCGAGAGATTGATCTCCCACTGTGGTCGCCAATTGTTTGAGGGTGAAAACGGTTTCTGCTGATTTCGGTAATTTCGCGTGAGTGGGTGAGAAACGAGTCTAAACCCTAAACAATGTACTTCAAGGGAGTACTTTAGATTCTAGAGATCAATCTGTACAAATCCGGCCTAAACCAAGAAATGGTCGTTCCTGACTTGCTTCGGCCACAAAGAGGAGGATAACGGTTGGTTTTGGGGAGGGAAGCGAAGAGAGTGTTGAGACCAGAATAGTCGGTTCTGGAAGAGTAGTTGTTTGACTTGTATCAGAAAGTGAAAGCTAACATATGGGAAAGCTAACAAGTCATTTCTGAGTGTTGTATGTTCCTGACGGAAAACTTGTTGTTCGGTGAAAATAGGTAATGCCTATTTATACAAGTCGAAGTGAAACGTACTCTCGTCTCATTAAATGGAAAACGGGTGAGTAAATGGGAGGAGGTGGTAACCGGTAACGCTTGGAATAAATATTCCATAAAAGAAAGCGTTTCACCATTACTCCCTGTATTTACTAACCGCCTCATCCTTATGACACTTTCTTATAACGAGCGCAATGTACACCGCACGCTGTAAACCACCAAACCAATACCCAATGAGCATCCCCCAATTTGTGACATGTGTTGATGTCTCGAGTGTTTTCGTAAAAAACATGTAGCATGTTGTTGTTGTCTGGCAAGTTGAGCCTGGGAGACTTTCCGGCTCGGTGGTGACCTTCAACGGTCGAGATTTTGCATCTTAAGAGGAAGGTAGCCGTTGATTATTGCAACCTTTCGTTTGGTAGCCAGTGGCATGAAAGTATGATCAATATGGCTTTAATATGACCCTGTTTAGGCGCGAACAAAAGTTAGGGCTTTGGATTTGTTTAGGCGCTACAAAAGTTAGGGCTAAAAACTGCATCTTAGATGAAAAAGTGGTCGTTCATTATTGCAGGCCTTCGTTTTGGTAGCCGCATAGGGAAGGCCGGCATGGCACGTCAAGGTGGTTGGCATGCCATTGGCACATGTGGAATGGCATGCCTTGGCGCGGTTTGGCGTGGCCAAAACTAGGGTTTTGGGCCAAAGGTTACCATGCGTTATTTGGTGACCTTGGACGGCTAGGATTTGCATCTAGGATGGAAGGGTGGTCGTTGATCGTTGCACTCCTTCGTTTTGGTAGCCGCATGGGGAAGGCCGGCATGGTATGTCACGAAAAGGTGGTTGACATGCCATTGGCACATGTGGCATGGCATGCCTTGGCGCGGTTTGGCGTGGCCAAAACTAGGATTTTGGGCCAAAAGTTACCATGTGTTGTTTGGCGACCTTGGACGGCTAGGATTTGCATCTAGGATGGAAGGGTGGCCGTTGATCGTCGCACGCCTTCGTTTTTGGTAGACGCATAGGGGAAGCCGGCATTGTGGGGCCAAGGCAAGGTGCGGTTGGCTTGGCATGGTGGGGACAAGGGTTTGGCATGGCATTGGCGCATGGTGCGGCTAGCATGGTTGGGGACAAGGAAAGGCGCGGTTGGCTCGGTATGGTGGGGCCAAGGGTTTGGCATGCCATTGGCTCATGGTGCGGCTAGCATGGATGGGGCCAAGGCAAGGTGCGGTTGGCTTGGCATGGTGGGGCCAGGGGTTTATCATGCCATTGGTACATGGTACGGCTAGCATGGTTGGCATGCCTTGGCGCGGTAGACGTGGCTGGCATGGTTTTCCATTGGCACAGTGGTGTAGCTGGCATGGTTGGCATGCCTTGGCGCGGAGATGTGGCTGGCATGGTTTGCCATTGGTACAGTGGTGCGGCTGGCATGGTTAGCATGCCTTGGCGCAGAGATGTGGCTGGCATGGTTTTCCATTGGCACAGTGGTGCGGCTGGCATGGTTGGCATGCCTTGGCGCGGAGATGTGTCTGGCATGGTTTTCCATTGGCACAGTGGTGCGGCTGGCATTGTTGGCATGCTTTGGCGCGGAGATGTGGCTGGCATGGTTTGCCATTGGCACAGTGGTGTGGTTGGCATGGTTGGCATGCCTTGGCGCAGAGATGTGGCTGGCATGGTTTGCCATTGGCACAGTGGTGCGGCTGGCATGGTTGGCATGCATTGGCGCGGAGATGTGGATGGCATGGTTTTCCATTGGCACAGTGGTGCGGCTGGCATGGTTGGCATGCCTTGGCGCGGAGATGTGGCTGGTATGGTTTTCCATTGGCACAGTGGTGACGTCATGTCAGTTGTACGGTTTTACGATTTTAACCCTAAGCTAAAAACCACCATCAACACCTGGTAATTCTTACATAGGCATGCTGATCGATTCAATAAATGTGCTAATGGTCATAGTGACGTCATGTCAGATGTGCGGTTTTACGATTTTAACCCTAAGCTAAAAACCACCATCAACAATAAGTTTTACTTTTCTTCCTACCCCCAACTCGGCAAATCTTAAAATCACAACATCTTTTTTTTGAAAAAATCTGGCCTTTAAAAATGGTTTTAATTTTTTTTTTTTTAAAGTTATTTGAAAACTAAAATCAAATTAAAACAAAACATAGAAAAATTAATCAAGGGTGAATAAATAATTTACCTATATTAGAACGCATTTTCTCACCCTACTACTACTACTTCTTGCACCACCACATTATCATCACCACTCCACCAGTCTCACCAATACCCACCACCATTATCCCCTCCACTTCCCACCATCACAACCACCATTAATGCTTACTGATATAGTTAATATCAAATAAATTTATTATGTATCAACAAAAATATATTTATTTGATTAAATAAAAAAATATATTATGAAACATCAAATGAACATTTATTATTAAACTTTAATTAAACATGATCATTTATCGCGGTAGAGTCATGGTCTGCAAGTATAAATTGATCGTTCTTTATCTAGCCTAACTTGTCCAAACTTTATTTTGTATTCTGGAAATGTAATCACACTACACTGCAAGGGTAATCAAACAAAATTCAAAGAATTACTGAGAAAAAGCAACTAATCTAACTATACGTTAGCCTCTGTGAACTATACAGGTCCAACATGGGATGCCTCCAGCTGCACTGCAAGGGTAATCAAACAAAATTCAAAGAATTACGAAGCCTATGTAAACTATACGGGTCCAACATAGCATTCCTCCAGACTAATAAAAAGAAGAAGGATGCGGGAAATGAAAGGGCACTTACTTGATCTTCAAAATCAGGACTAGATAGATTCATAAGAGAGGTTCCTCCTCAATAAAACCTGAAGGAGGTACGAAAAAATCAACTTATTGTCGACTCTGAGCATCACAAAATGAAAAAATGAATCTTAGGATAAGATAGGGTTTCGGAAGGCATACTGTATCCACTTCAATTGGATTCATCTCCTTAAGTTTCTGCAAGTGATTACATGTGTTAGGGTGGAATACATTGCCAATGAAGCTGTAGACTTGGGAGAAATCCAGTATAGCTGGAGCAACAAAAACAAGAAACCAATATCAGTTGTATCATTTTACTCAGATTTCCATACACAACACTACAAGTCAAACACATGAGAGATTCAGAAAGAGAATTCAATTTCACACTAAGTAAATAGAGAATTTAGAAAGAGCTTGCAATAACGGAATTTCACCATTGGATAACTGAGGCCATGAAGACATTGCAGAGTGCAGGTCATGTTTTAAGCAGCGAAGACGGATCTGGCCTTGGAACAGATCTTGATTCTAACAGATTTGAAGACAATGGACACACCCCCTGTAGTTTGTGGTAGCATCGGAATTGCCAATTTTACGAAATATTAGTAGGAAAAATCATTTTTCGGTCTAACAAGTTTAACAACGACTGATAGTAAACAAGCACACTGACCATTTTTTGCTGCTTTCTATGGGTATGGATGAACTTCTTTTCGTTTTGGCCTTCGAGGTGGTAAATGTTCACTTGTTCCATTCTTCTGAAGCTTTTGAAAATACTTCTGAGAGTGTTGGTAAATCTGAAAAAGTCAACACTACGAATACATAAGAGAAATACCAGCAGACACCCATAACATCAACAGCTGCAAAACCACCAGCTTCACCATCAAACAAAACCTAAGCCAACCTCCATCAACAAAATCTTCACCCAATATAACAAAGCAGCCAAACCTAAAATACATTATTCTTCATAAATCAAATCATAAACAATTACTTCAATAAAATAAAACAAATAAACTAAACCTAATAATTCATAGAACTGAGTAAAATTTACTCATGCTTTGAAACTAGAAATAACACAAAAATCAAACACATGATTTTCCCAAAAATTATACGAGATATATTATTCACAGAATTAGGTCAAAATCAACCAACATCATCAAAACTTGAAACAAAATCAGGGTTTATACCTGATAATAAAGTATGTCATAATCAACAAACTGTTGGGTAATAGAAGCTCAATAACATATCAGATTGATGATTTGATTTCGATTTCAGGAACAAAATTGATTTTCTAGGAATTCTAAAAATATTCAAGCTACTAAACGATGGATCAGGATTTCTCTTATATGGGTTTCGATTAGGATATCATACTTTAGAAGAAAAGGTTTTGATTTTGGGTTTTTTCAGCTGAAGTCACCTATGATTATTCTGAGTTTAAAAGATGGGTTTTGAAAGAAAGAAACTGGGAGTGAAAGAAACCTTAGAAGATACGATATTGTGATGAAGAGATAAAGGTTTTGATTTCACGTTTTTCACATAAAACCTAAAGGGATCTCGGTTTTCTGCTCTGTTTGAAGGTTCTCAAAATAATAAAAACTGAGTTGTGACCAATTTTAGTTTTTCTCAAAATAATAAAACCAATGTCAGAAAATTAGAAGGAAAATAATTATTAGAAAACCCTTGGAAATACATAATATTAAAAAAAAAACACCATGATGCACAACGTTTAAATACGCCAGAAAACGTTGCACCCACTAATTTATTTTAATAAATCAAAATTACTAAGTTTGTGCAACGGATTATCTGATGCGCAACGGATATGGATGTTACAAAGTGTGCAACTATATCCGTTGCACACCTCCAAGACCAAGGCGTTGCTAAAACCAAGATATGGTGTAGTGTCAATTTATTTTAATACTAAAAACCGTGATTTATTCGATCGGGTACTATAAATAACTGGGATCCCATTTGGGTGATCCATTGATCATGATCATATTGTCTTATATGATTTAGTATCCTCCTCAAATATTTGTGTTTTGTCCTCACCGGTTATGCTAAAAACAGCCAACTATATATCTATCACAATAAAATGTTTCCCATTTTGTAAAGACACAAAACTATTTTTGTCTACTAATATTCACTAACATCCACCACCGTTCGTAAAAAGCAGCCACGCACAATATTTTTTCCACCACCAGTAATGTTACCACTTCCACCACTCACAAGTACCCGTCCGCCACTGTTTCCACCATCCACTGCATCTTTCACTATCACCATTAAAAATTATTAATATAATTTTTAACCGGGGTCACTGTAGTACAGTGGTAAAGTCATTGGGTGATGATACCAGTTACGTGAGTTCGAAACTCGCCAGCATCAAATTCCTTACCGAATAATTTATATATAGATTTTAATAAAGTTATTTTATTAATAAAAATATGTATTTATTAGATTCATTAAATGAACATTTAACGTTGCCACCTCCACCACTCACAAATACCCGTCATTGTTCCTACTAACCACTACTTCTTTCACTACCACCATTAAAAATTATTAATATAATTTTTAGCCAGGGTCGCTGTAGTATAGTGGTAAAGTTATTGGGTGATGATACCAGTTACCTGAGTTCGAAACTCTCCAGCACCAAATTCTTTACCGATCAATATATATATAGATTTGATGAACTTATTTATTAATAAAATTATGTATTATTAGATTCATTAAATGAACATTTATCAAGAAAAATTAATTAATCATTCATCATGAGCAATTAATAGGATACTAATTAATAAAGTATTTATAATGGTTAGTTGAAAAAACCACGGTCATAGATTTATCCCTCCTAAACAAATTTCGGCAGCACTTTATCTAGCCTAACTTAGCCAAGCTTTGTTTTGTATTCTAGAAAAAGGAGTAAAAAAATGTTAAAGTTCGTGCAAAATCTTTACAATTGATGCCAAATTCAGACTACGAAATTTACAATATTACTAATTGGGGTACCAATTTAGTAGTGAGGGTACCAAATCCCATATAGGACAAAGTATTATTTTGTTTGTTTTATATAAGTTTTGTTATCCTTTCCAGTAAACTGATACCCATTAGGAGCTTTAAAAATTTGTTGACGTTCATTACACATGAAGCTTTTGAAATTTCAAGACCTCAAGCAGCTCATGTCAAAATTCTACCACATTCAAATGTTTCTACGAATTTTTTTATGGAACTTCAAACAAAAACTGTGTGGTTAAAATAGACTTTTAGGAATGAGTGAAATCAAGCGAAACCAGATCAAAGTTAATCATATGAATCCGGTTACACAAAGTGGCTGCAATTACACAGCATGCATGCACTTCAACTCGCGTATAAGAAAAACGCGAGCATCTATGTCATGCATTTGTTTAGGCTGACTTGATTGTGAGATCATGTTCTTCAATGAGTACTTGACAAGTTAAGATAGTCATTGTTAAAGCTTTAAATCGCCACAGACGCTATCTCTGTGATTGATTGTACAACGCAGAAATACACGACATTTGTTGGAAAATGAGACTAATATGTGCTCGTTCCTTAAACTAATCGAGATAAACAAAAGAGAAATTCGATATGGAAGGAAAAATACATAGAAAGTTCATGAAGTATAACAAGGAACACCAAGAACAGAATCCAACCACACGCTTTCAGATGTAAACGACGTAGTTGTAGTACATGCACCTTGGAGAATAAGTAATATTCATGCAAAATAAATTCAAACTCAATGTGGTCGTCATCGCTATCATGTACGTAGGTAACAAGATGTCATTGAGAAGTAATTCGTTACAAGTGTAGTTGCAGGAATTCCCATAACTAACACCCCTTCATATTTTTCATTGATCTAAACATATTTATCATAAAAAGAAGGTAAAAATGTTAAAATTGTAAAGATAGACACATGAAATTTTTTACATGGTTCGATCATTGTGATCTACATCCATGGTTCTTCACTAGTGATTGTTGTAATTACATGAGTGTTACATTTAGAATCTCCATTAATGAGTATTTGGAGCTCTCTAGATCTAGTTTTTGGGAAAGAAGATGATAAAGAAAATAAAGTCCCTCTACAAAATATCTCTCTCTACAAAGTGTGCATATCCTTTCTCTCTCCTGCTTTTCTCTTTATATAAGTGTTTACATAGTGGATGACAGCTAATATGTAGTGGAATATAGCTAATAAAGCCCCTATCTTCGGATCTGGCGTGCGTTATTCTTGCACACTCATATTGGATATTCTCGCACGTGCTCGTGCTACATCTTCTCACGCTCGTGCTACGTCTTCTCATGCTCGTGCTACGTTCTCTCGCGCTCTAAAGAAATGTAAATATCGCACCATCTTGATGTTGATAATGGCGCACGTCCTTATATAAATGACGCACACTTGATATGTTGTGCGATATTTTGCCCCTACATTTTGCCTATTTTTTCTTGAATATTGCTTGAAGAGATATCTTTAAGAAAAAATCCGTTGTTGTAGTTGTTGGAGCGGGACGCGTGATGTTGGAGTAGTCTTTGATATTTGTTGATGAAGGAACTACACGAAAGAATACTTTTCTTGAAAATTACGTACTTGCCTCTATTCTTTTGTGAAGTTCCGAAGATTTGAGAAGTATATATGAAGTATCATTTCTTGAAGTATGCGAAGTATGAAGTATCCTTGAAGGAGTATAGAAGTACTAATCCTCGAAATATAAGAAGGATCCGTCCTTGAATGCGAAACTATTGCTCCATGTTCTCTGCCCCATGTTGTGCTGTAATGCAAATAAGAATCTAGATTAGTATTCAACATTTCTTTCATCAAAAATTTTCATTTATGTTCAAGTTCAAATCGTTTTTGTTTGTTTCGATTTCCTTTGTATGACTTGTTTCGTCTCATTTGATAAGTGTCTTTCATGGAAATTATCCTAGTGAGGTCTAATGCGGCCTTTATATTTGTAAAGGTCTTACTTTCATTTGATTTTTTGTTGATGTGAGAAAATGTTGCATAAGTTGTTAAGTCTGCAATGGGCTTGAGCGAACTGGGCTTGCTACGAAATTCTTGTGCGAAAATATCGCCTTAACATTTCCTCCTGAAGTGTATAAGTGACGCATCCATACAAAAAGAAGAGCAAGAGGCGAGACTTGAACCACTGACATGCCTCTTGTAATCCTGCTTCATGACCAACTGTGCTACTTCTTGTATGCGAAAGGAACGCACGATGCAATAGTTAAAACGTTATCTTCGCCATTTGGAAACCCAGTAAAAAATGTAAAAAGTACGCGTAAGGTGGTATTCGACTGTGCGACCACGAACACAGATATTGTTGTCTTGACCAACTTTTCAGGCACCTCTATGCGACATAAACACATAACATTTTTCAGTTATTCTTTTATTCGGTCTTGGCATTTCATCAAAAATATGCGAAAATTATCGCGCTAAGAAGGACTCGAATGCGTGACCTGTAGCCTGCTTTCTCAACCTTCAATCATCTGTGCTAGATTTCGCTTGTGACAGAAATCACAGCAATCGCCTCTTATGCTTATCTTCGCCCTCCTTCACTTCCTTTAACGATTTTCCTCTTGTTCTTTCTCCTGAACATGAAAATTTTCCACTGAAACTTCCATTTTTTTCCCTGAATTTTGTAGATCCAGTAAGATTTGTTGCAGGTAGGATAAAATTCTTTACTCTTCCCTGCTTCTAGTGCCAAAATGTAATTGCAGGAATTCCTACAACTAACACCCCTTTATATTTTCCATAGATCTAAACATATTTATCATAAAAAGAAGGTAAAAGTGCTAAAATTGTAAAGATGGAAACATGAGATATTTTACATGGTTCGATCATTGTGATCTACATCCATGGTTCTTCACTAGTGATTGTTGTAATTACATGAATGTGACATTTAGAATCTCCATTAATGAGTATTTGGATCTCTCTAGATCTAGTTTTTGGGAAAGAATATGATAAAGAAAATAAAATCTCTCTACAAAATATCTCTCTCTACAAAGTGTGTATATCCTTTCTCTCTCCTTCCTTTCTCTTTATATAGGTGTTTACATAGTGGATGACAGCTAATATGTAGTGGAATACAGCTAATAAATCCCCTATTTTCGGATCTGGCGTGAGTTATTCTCGCACACTCATATTGGATCTTCTCGCACGTGCTCTTGCTACATCTTCTCATGCTCGTGATACGTCTTCTCATGCTTGTGCTACGTTCTCTCGTACTCTAAGGAAATGTAAATATCGCACCATCTTGATGTTGATAATGACGCACAGTTGATATGTTGTGCGATATTTTGCCCCTACAACAAGTATTTAGTTCCTAAAGTTGATCACCTTGCAACAGTTGGTTATGCACCGAGCAAGTGTGCGCAAATTCCAGAAATCGAAATGCAATTATCGAGGAAAATACATATCATGACTCATGAGAATAACTAATTTGTTTTCATATCCTTAATTTGATTCTTAACTAGGGCTGCACAAAACCGACTCAACCCACCAACCCAACCCACACCCGCCTGAAATTACCCGCACCCGACCCAACCCAACCCACTTAGGAGTGGGTCGACTATGGGTCACAACATCAAAACCCATCGTATCGGTCGACTGTGGGTGACAACTTCCCTCACCCGACCCAACCCACCCACCCACCTAAATATTTCTAAATTAATGCTAACCCTTAGATTACCTATCCTAGATGAACCACATCCATTGAAGTGATAATATATAATGCCTAAACCTAATCATCGGTAGTTTCTATTCACTGAAGAGTCTTTAATCAGTTCCCTTCAACTGTAGTCTCAGAGGTTCAGTTTATTTTTTCATTTTCTCTTCGCTTTGTAAATCAAATCACAGCATCACCAGCAGCAATCAATCAACATTGTCACCAGTAAACCAACAACCAAAGGTGAGACTTGGAATCATTGTAATTTGTAAATACTAATTAGGGTTTTGTTTCCTAAGATTGATTTTGGGTTGGCTTATTTCAATTGGTTCTTAATGTAATGTTTATTGTATTTTATGGTGGGTAACCCACCACCCACCCGATCCAACCCACCGTAATGTGGCGGATGACAACTTCTGTTACCCACCATCAGTGAGTTGGGTGACGGGTGAGGCCAAACCCGACCAAACCCGACCCATGTGGAGCCCTATTCTTAATCATGGTTTCAAAAGATATCAAATATTTTTCATTTTAATTTAGTTTAGTTAATCATTTAGGCGTTGAACGTTTGAAGTACCAAGACATGTTTTGAAAATTTGGGTTTTCCAAATTGAATGAATCCTAACTAATAATTTTCATTCTGTTGTGAATTCTTCTACTATAATTATACCAACCAAATCACAAAATTCAAACGACAAATACCACTTGATGGGTCCAAGAGCATAGCTCAGTGGTATCCCATCAACTCCAGTAAGGAGGAAGTCAGGGGTTCGATCTCCACCGTAGAGGTTTGAAATATTTAATTTAGTTGTATAGAGGGGTTTGGCGGGGTTGAGTCTAGCAGTGGGGCTAGTCCAACTGACTGGATTTGGGTAGGGGCGTGAGTCTTTAGCCTATCAAGAAAAAAAAATCCACTTGATAATCATAATTATTAGTAATTAAGATAATTATTAATACAGTATATTAGCCTCAAAAGTTAGTTAGTTAAGTTAGTTATATTATACCATGTTTTTTTGTTGGTACATGTACTGTTGTTTATAGATGAGGGGATACGGTGGTCCTACTATTTTGAGTTTCATCGTGTGGTCGGATATTTGTCCATCACCTTAGCGTGAATAACGCTAAGTAATTACAGCCGGGGAGCTGGCATTATGTGGCTCGACCCGGCCCGTTTGAATAGAGACCGTCTTGAACCGTTGGCTAAACGTATTGAGTTGTCCAAACCATTTGGACTAAACTTGAGTTTACCTCTTCGAATTATAGGAGTTCCCTATAAACTTTATTGAACTGTAGATCGATGATATATCTTGTCATAGTAGCAATTTTTCACGAAGTGCTAGATTTTCATAGGTGTATAAAAGTGTTACAACACGGAATGTGTCTAGTTAACAACAAGGAAACTACATTGCAATACATGGGCCTAACATTTTGCACCCTATTCTCTTAAATGTATCACCCCCCTTCTTCAATAGTTTCTCTACTTCTTGCAAACAACCCCATTTCCGTGGATTCCGCTGCTGCATTCCAAGGCCGGACACTCGACAGTTGAATCATTACTACCAATACCAAGCATCCTGCGATTTCCATGAAATTGAGAAACAGCACAATCAGAAGCAAAGAGGTGAGAAGACACATATTTGTCATAGCCTCCCATAACTGGCATTGGTACCCCCATCTTCACCTTACTAACATAGTTGCTCCCATAAGTCTGACCTAAAACACCATCTACATTATCTGTTAATCTATAAAACTTGAAATTGAATTCCAAATGAGCAAAATAATTTTCATCAGTAATACTATAACCATGGATTCTTGATTCTTCCACGCCAATCGGAACCACCACTGCTGTGACTTTGAAATTCCCAGCGACTTCTACAGTGACACTGTTTGTATTACTAGTACGGGTAACAATAACGTTTTCTCCCTTTGTTGATTTCCATTTGGCACCTTCACTGTGCGGAAGATAGATAGATTTGCCATCAAGTGAAAATTCGAGGTGATCGACGTTTTCTTCACATTTAGATGTTCTTTTAGCTTCCACAAGAAGTTGGTTGTTTTCGAAGAGGATGCCAATGGATTGAACCCAAGTGAAATCTCGCGTCATTTTAAGGTTTCTCTTTCCGATGATATGACCATTGATGTGCAAGTTTCCATCGGAGACTAAACAAAAATCTTGGTTTTTCTTGCCATGGAAGTAGAAGGTGATCCCGTCTCCACCGACAAACCGTGGGTCCTGACACACAGCGCCCGGGTAGTTACAGCCTAGTTTGAATCACAACAGGGAAGGAATATATGTCAGAAACATTACTATTAATAATTACTTAAGCATGCAAATGTATGTGCCTGTTCTGCATGTTTCTTAACCAAAGCACGGGAAAAACGATAGTGTTCTAAACTGCCAACATAAACACTGATACTTACTACAAACAGGTTTGCAGGTGGCACAGTCCATTAAACAGGTATCAGGACACTGCACTGGGAAATCTTGCCATATCAAGTAACATCCAACATACCTTCTTAGATTGCACCTCACTCTTCTTTGTTGGGGGCTCTAGGGGGGTTGGGAGCTCTCGGGGGGTTGGGGGCTCTGGGGGCCAAAGGGAACGCCTCTACCCAAATAGTGAGCCACAAATGGAGTAAGGAATTCATTTTCACCGGAAATACCATTTTACACTCGTCTATAGCAATTAATGAGATGTGTATACTCCATTCTCTAGTTCTTTTTATAGCATCTGTAATTCAATAGAAACGCCCTTAGTGAGTTGATGTCATGTTTCCCATTACCTTTCTTTTTCTACGAAAGAAAAACATAGACTTCTCGTGTGGTTAAAGTATTTGAGTTGATTATAACACTTGCAAGGAGCTCAATAAGTAAAAACTAGGCATGCAAGTATGCAACTGATTAAAACATGGTTTTCATTTGCAGGTTTCTGAGAATCACGATTCATGTCATATTCAGAGCATGCTTATTTCTTTGGTCGACTGTTTCTAAGGAAGTTCTTTTGGCTACGGTAACGCCCATTTTGTTAATTTCCTAGCTTGTACTGTGGTTTTCTTCTTCTTGATTTCTTTTTAAGTAACAAAGAAAATTCAGTTCGTTAAATAATACGGAAAATGAGTCATTTGCCCAAATATTTTTTAAACATGGTTATAATGGACGAGTAAAAATTAAAATGGGTGAAATGAACACCATAAAGAATAGCAAGAATGAAACTGGTTTCATCCTGGCTTAAACTTAAAAAAGAGCGAGGATGAAACTAGATGCGTCCTGATGTAAATTAAAAATAAGAAAAAATATTTGAAAATGGATAGGATGAAGCTGTTTACATCCTGGCTATCTTTACATTCTCGTCCATTTAAACAGTATCAAATTTTACATGTCTTTTGCACCCAGAAATTGTTGTTATTGGGTTAATTGACCAATTTTGTATCAATAATAGAGGTAAGAGCATCATGGCCGATATTGTGAAATCTCTTTTTTTTATTTTGAAAAGAGCGTTTATATTAAGATAAAACATATTTACAAATTGCAAAGACCAAATGGATCTAATTACAAACTCATAATAGTTTCCCAATCGTGTAAAATTTGTGTAGCACTAAAAAACTTAAAAGTTCTTTAATCACAGCTCCAAAGAGCAACAAGCTATTTAATCGAAACAATGATTTCTGCCGCATATTTCTTAAGCCCTTCAAACACCCGTTTGTTTTTTTCTTTCCAAATCAACTGAAAAATAATAGCAGAGTGAATAATCTTCCAAACTTCCTTACCTTTTCCCCTTAAAATAGTAAATCCCATTTTAATCTTTGGTTCGCGTCAAGACGTTTCCTAAAATCACACACCCTTGCCCATTATTTATCATATCTACCACTGTTGCATATTTGTCTTTACAAGCCTTATAAATAACAGGGAAAAGATCCTTCAAACAACCACGATCAACCCATCTATCCTGCCAAAATTTTATGGCTTCACCATTGCCAACCTTATACTCCGTAAAATTCAGTAAATCCGGCACCAGATTCACCACATTCTTCCGAACACTGGTGCGCTGAGAGTTTTTATCAGCATTTGGCATAAGCATGTCTTCTGTAGAATGAAACTTTTGTTGTACTATCTTTATCAATAGGGCATTTTTGCTTCTAGAATATCTCCAAACCCAATTCGAGAGTAAAGATTTATTAAAAATTCTTAGATTTTTAACACCCGAACCTCCTTTAGATTTAGGTAGACACAGTTTTGACCAAGTCAGCCAGGCCATTTCCTTCGCCCCTCCACACCCCCCCAAAGAAAATTCCCCATAGGATTGATCATTCTTTTTTCAATACTAACGGGAAGATGAAATAACGATAAGAAGTACACGGGAAAACTTGCTAACACACCTCTAATGAGCACTAGTTTTCTTGCCTTGGATAGAAATTTTTTTTCCCAACTAGCAAGCTTTTTCTCCATTCTATTCAAAACTGTACACCAAACTGAAGTGCTTCTCCAGTTAGCACCTATGGGCATCCCCAAATACTTTATAAGAAGTTTTTCAGTCTTGGATCCGAGTTCTCTAGCTAGCCCAATGATAACTGCGTCTGTTCCAACACTAATCATCGTGTTCTTCTCCAAATTTAACTAGTTAAGGCCAGTTAAGTTTTGGAAAACATAGAGAGAAACCAATAATCTTCTTACTTCCTCTACACTTGCATCAACAAAGATGAGGGTATCGTCAGCGAAACTGTAACTGAGAAATCATTGTTCCATTCTCAATCACCTTGAAACTGGACAGCTAGCCTCTCTAGACAGCGTCATTCAGCAACTTAGAAAGAACTTCCACCACAATTAAGAAAAAAAATGCGATAACGAATCTCCTTGTCGCAAACCTTTTGTGGGTTTAAATTTTTCCGTAGAAGCTCCGTTCACAAGAACATACAAGTGAGAGGATGACACGCACCCACTAATCCACGATATCCATTTATAACCAAAACCATGATTACGAAGAATAGTAAAAAGAGCTTGCCAATTAACGTTGTCGAAAGCCTTCTCCATATCGACTTTGCAAAGAATTCCAGCCTTCCACACATATTGTGAAATCTCTATTTTAACGGCCACATAGGATTTTTGTTTCCTTTCCTATAGATTCATCTCCAACGGGAGTTTTCATAGAGGATGTGAGGATTATGTGAAATAAATTTACATCCTCTAGCCATCCTCTTGGTTCAGAGGTTCCCTTAGAGGATGTAGATAACCTGGTCATCGTTTTTATGGCTTTAATTGCATACTCTAATAACCTAGTCATCATTAAAAATTTCTCAACAAAAGTAAAGATAATTATGGTTGGAAATGTTTTTTATTCACCTCCTTTATATTAAGGAGATTTTCATCTCACATCGAAATTAAAATTAATACCATATATATTTAAAAAGATAACTGGGGAATATGAGAATTAATTGGGGATATGAATTATTTTTCTCATCCTAACTATCATGTTAAGGTGTGTGTTCGAAATTAAAAAAGATCCAAATAATCTTTTCCAAATATTAGTATCTTTTTTTGATGTTTTAAATTATAAATTTAATTTATTTTTTATTTTTTTAATTTAATTTAATTTAGTATTTCTAATTTATTTTATTTATTAAATAAATTTAACTTTTTTTATCTATTTTTTTATTTTAATTCTGGATGGTACTTCCTCTTCTGTTTGATGATCTAGAGTATAATTTTTTGATTCATTTGGTCTGTCTGGCAGATACCTTAAACTGAAGATGTCTTGACTCTTGAATGGTCAATTGTTATGACCAAAAACCAGAACCGAATCACCAGACTCCTATTCGGTTTCGGCATTCAGATATTCATTGACAATTATAATTTTGAAGCATCAAAGGTTTTTTTTGTTCTTTTTCTTTAAAGTATCTCTTTCTTTCTTGATCCAGGCCTCGGTGGTTTTCTTTTTGTTCACACACGAGGAGGCTATTATTCAGTTAGTGGTTTTTTTTATCTAATTTTACTGATCCGTTTGAATTTGATTTATTGTTTTTTAATCTTAAATATTTATCTGACTCAAAATTATTGAACATTTCAGTTACAATAAAATTATAACTCTTGCACGGAATTGTACCAAATGAATTTGGTATAACTTCAATCAAATGTCTGAGAGTTAGATGTATGAGCAAAGCAGGGCCGTCGTTGCGTATAGGCCAGCTAGGCGACGGGCTAGGGCCCCTAAATCTTAGTGGTCCCCCCAAATCCTATTGGTTATGTAATTTCCCATTAGGTATTCGACTTTTTTTTTCCTTTTTGGGAGTCATCGTACTTGCACTACACCAAATTCAGCATTAGCAACTCAGATTAGTAACAGAAATAGAGCTGTTGCTAGTTAGCAACCAGAAAAAGCTGTTACTGATGTTTAGCAACAATTTTTCTCTGTTGCTAATCTCGCAACCGAAGGGATACTGTTGCTAATAGCAACAGTGGAGATCATAAGCATGCGATTCACATGCTTCCCGGTAACACTTCCACCCTCTTTGACCACTTGACCCCTTGACTTTAGACAATCGGGAAGAGATAAGTTTCTCTTCTACTTCTTTCTTCTTCCTTTCTTTCAGAGCAAAAAAAATAAATAAAAACTCAGACCAAAATCCTTTCTTACCCAACTCTCTTTTCTCTTTCTTCCCCTTTCTATAGTTTCTCAATCTCTAATTCATATCAGTCTCTCACTCGTTATGTCTCGATTTATTCTTTTCGTTCTTATTTAAATTTTGATTTTGTTTTTAATTCTTATTGGAAGCGACGACGGAGAATACCTAAAACCCAGAATGCAAACTCTTCTCCAAACATCATCAATGATTGAAGATGTCGTCAAGATCTGGGTGATATGAGGTAACTCTCTCTTATCCATTATTTATATCGATTTCCCCCCCAAATTTTCAATTAGGGTTTCCAATTTTCTGTAAACTGATTTTGTGAACCCTAATTTCAATTAGGGTTTCATTTAAAGTTAGCATTATTATCTTCTTTTAGTAGTTTTGAGATTATCTTCTTTTAGTGGTTTTGAGATCTGTTTTTAATATCTGGGTGAACTGAATGATGTATCGGCAGACCCACTTTTTGATGTTTCAGAATACTCTGATTATGTCCATGCTATTCTTGGCAAGAATCGTGTAATTGATTTGTTGTTGTTGGTACTAACTGGGGTCTTGTGATTGTAATATGTGTTGTGAAAGCATATGATTATTTTGGTCATGGCGAGTCTCTTAATTTTGCTGATTTAGATTTAATTTTTGTTTGATTAATTATAATGGAATGATTTCAATTGGAGAATTCATCTATCTAAGACTTTGTTGTGATGTCTGTAAGGCGGAAAACAGTTGATTTTATTGATGGTTACCTTCGGAAGAATTTATTTTATTTTATGGCAATGTGACATTGTGGTTTTTACAGGGACTTTATCATCATATCACCAGGTTGACATTATTGCTTTGACCAAGGTATATGTGTACTTTATAACATAAAATGCATAACTTCATAAAGGTACTTTACGACAGTGGTTTCGGGTAATCGATGTTGATGGTGGTAGCTAACTTGTTTGGTGTTGCCACAAGGGAATAGTTCATTGCTGCAACCAAATCGATATGGAGGGAAGAAGAGAATCACGAGACCTCACTGATTGAACATGTACTGTATTTGGAGCCAATTGAAGTATGTTTGACTCTTGCTATGTTTCTTTTATGTTTCACTTTCCTCCTAGATGTGGCGTAAACAGAATTACTGCTTCTCGGGCTATATGAGATGTCTTGGTTTATAATTATCAGTTACTCGTTTGTCTCTTTATGTTTTGAAGGTAAACATATTTCGTGGATTCACATTACCTGATGCTCCAAGGTTTGCACCGATTTTTGGAGGACGGTTGGTTGCACGGGCATGCTTTTACCATTTTATTTTGCTTTTACTTGTCATATTTTGCTATCGTTCTGAAGGTATTTTGATTATCGAGTCTTGGTGGTATACAAATTGTCAAGGATTGTGTTGTTCTGAGCATATCCTTCATCTTGTTGTTTTAGACACATTGATTTTGTCATGCACTACATATTATCCGAAGGTTTAGGTTATTACCTCGTCTAAGTGCTTGGGTCTTGTTGATTAGTAGGTTGTGCTATTGCCTGTTGATCCGCCGCATTTTGAATGCACGTTATATATTTTGGGATATATGAAGTATATTGAACCATTAGATAATTTAAATACATAATTTGCAGTGCCAATTGTATATAAAGTTCATCATCTTTGTGATGGGGAATAGCTTTGCTACTCAACGAGTAGATGCATTGCAAAAGGAAAATGTCATATTCACTTTGCTCTTCTTTTCGAGTAATAACATTTTCCCAAATTCCAATCAGTTTCTAAAATTCGATTTTAATATTTCCTAGAAAATTGCATGTGTAAGATACCGCTATTGAGAGCAGAGGCATAAGAATAAGATGCAAGCACGTTTTCAGTTATATTAACTATCAAGCTGTATTTGGTTTACAGAAAGAGGAAGTCAGGTTTGAATACCAAGAAGTTACAATGCCATCTGCTCTTGCCCCAGAAACGGTAACTGTGTTATGTTGGTCTTTCTGTATTTTTTAAGTACCCCAGACGATTCCTCGTCTAACTGAAATCCCAATGTTTCAGTCCAGCTTCTGTCAATGGAGGAGCTGCGGGAGAGTTTTTGATCCTCATCTTCCCAGGTTTCATATGCTTAACTTTTCACACATTTTACCCTGTGTAATAGTTGGTTGATTTTAGAATTCTATGAATCTCATACTGCATAGATTATATAAACCAGCAATTGCCTCTGATAGTGTCTACAACTTGCTATCTCTGAACGAAGACCCATTTAATGCTACAACTTGTGACACTTGAGAAATCACTTCACGTTTACATCTTATTGACCATCTGCCTCTTCGAGGCTCCCAGACTTCAGATTAACCACAGCTACAGCTATAATTTTGGATATAGCACACTGATGTGGTCACTTTGTGTTGTTTACCAATATTTATATATTTTCCTTTCTGTTATTGAATGCTCAAAGTCCTAAGTTTCTAACTTAATGAGGCAACAGGAACTATCGGAACATGGTGGCTACAATGAAGTTCATTCCTCGACCTGTAGATATTTTGATGACCTCGCATTACATAGGTGAGTTATATCACTCAATACAACTTAGAACTTGGAAACTTGATTAGTATGATTGAAAGGATATGTTGCACATGGAAAAGCATTGCACAGCTCTTTGAGCACTTACTTTATCGAGTTTGAGCCTCCTGAGGTTTGTACTTGTACTTGCTGTGTTTGACTTGTATGTGTTACTTCAAGTTTGTGTTGTTGTAACTGAATGTAATTATTTCCAAATGTAGGTGGCTAAGATTGTCGCGGAGTGTATGAATAATTATCTGCTCTTTGATCACTTCTTGCAAGTTCTTATTGTTCCAACGGAGAAAGTTCATCCTAAACTATAAGCAATTCTTTTGATTTGTTTAGTAATGACTGTAATACAAGATGTTATACTAGTTTTAAGGATTTTACTTTGTGCGTCGGGAGTAGAGGATACCGACTTATCTAGATATTGTATGTAACAAACCATTTCACCTCAGATTTCTCCCTCAATCTCCTGAATTGAAGAACTTAATCATGACTATGAGGCCTAGATACTTACTGTGTTTTCAGATATTCGTAGTTGATACTGTTATTTGCGCTCATGATAAATGTGTGAATCTGTTCATTTTCATTTTCAGCACCCAGTACCGAATGTTGGCTGCTTGTAAGATACTTGTTTTTTTTTGTTTTAATTTATGGCTTTTGTTTACACGTGAATTACTTACATAGGTATTTGTGACATGTTCTTCATCATCTTGGTCGTATTTACGAGACGAGAATTGGGGAATCATCGGGGCATCATCGTGTGATCATCCTCTCAAAGCCACAATAATTTGCGGCATTCTGATTTCTCACTGTAAGAAATTGCTATATGCAATCCTTAGAAGCTAAAACAAACATAGTTGAACCAACACAACGTAATAAACTTGTAAATTCATTTACCTCTGAATTGTTTCAGTTGTGCTATGTTTTAATACAATTTGACATCTGTTTTTTTTTATAATGCAACTCAAACCCACCCCTAGTTTATTGTCTTTGGTTCCCTTTCTTTATAGAATGCCTTTGATGTTTAAACCTGTAGCATGTAAATGCTGAGAATTTCAGAACATGTTGATGTAACATGTCTTTGGTTCCCTTTCTTAATGATGCATCTTTTCTTGTTTAAATTTTTAGATCTGTGGGAATTTAGAGTATGAGGACTATCAGAATTGCTGGAAACAGGATGAATCAGGTTTTTGCAGGGAAATGCGGTATTGCAGGATAAATTTGGGGGAATCGATTTTGACTAGGTCAATAAAGACTTGACCATTTTTTTCTTTTTGCAAAAGTTTAGCAACTTAAAAAAACATGTTGCTAAATCTGAACCAGAACAACTACATCTTGTTCTAATAAAAAAAATTCTGGAATAACTCTAAAATTAGCAACAGATCTTGCTTTTTGCTAAAGTTTTGTTTCGTTACGGTTTATATTGCGACTTCCGTTGCTGACCGAAATTATCAACAGAGCTAGAGCTGTTGCGAAAAACTGCGACAGCGTGTTTAACAACGGCAAATATCTGTTGCAAGCCCAGTCAGCAACAGATTTAAGCTGTTGTTAAGCGTTAAATTTGGTGTAGTGTCATTGGACAACGACTAGAGCGAATTCTTCTGGTGTGCAGGCTACGTCTTTTAAATACTTAGCTAAATTCACAATATGTTGATTAACTAATACGTACTAGTTGTACTACACTTTGGAGAGTAAGTAAGATTTCATGCAACATATATTTAAAGATCACTCACTGTTATCGTCAATGCTAATCGGTATCACGTATCTAAGGATTTAAAGGTTTAGACAAATAAAACTTCCACGTATCGCTTCCTAACGAACAAAATAGTCTTATTTGAATTTTGTGAAACGAGCGTTTTGGTGAGGATACTTGGCAAAATATGATTGGTTTAAAAAAAATAGGAAAAAATTAAAAAAATAAATATTTAGATATTGTTTCCTTATTAAAAAAGGAAACCAAATTCAATATTTAGATGAGAAAGGAAAACCTAACTTACCTTGTTTGGAATTTTACGGAAATCCAAATTTAAATTGGAAATCGAGTAATTACTATATTAGGACCTTTTTTCCAATTAATATATAAAAGGGAAAACAATTCACATATTACCTGCGAAAATAAATGGAAAAAATAAATTAAATATGCATATATTTTCCACTTATTTAATATATTTGCGGTTTGCCCCACCACATCAAATCAAAAATGCATCGCCATGGGGAGGGGCGATGCTCGCGAGCGCCAAATCAAAAATGCATTGCCACATGGTGGGGAAAAGCCCCGCGCACACCTAGTTAAAAGATATAAATAAAATGTACACATATTCTCCACCTATTTAATATATTTTGTCCGCCACACCAAATCAAAAATTCATCACCACGGTGCGGAACGAAGCCTCGCGCAGACCAAATCAAAACTGCATTGCCACGGGACTAGGCGAATCCCCGTGCTTATCAAATCAAAACTGCATCGCCATGGGACGAGGCGAAGCCCCGCTCACACCAAATGAAAAGGAAAAATATGTACGGTGTGTAGCACGGGTACATGTCTCGTATAATTAATTAACCAATTTCCATATTATAACTGTTGAAGTATAAGATACTCTTAACCCATTGAAAGATTCAAATGACGGCTCCTGTGATCGCGCTAAATCCTAGAGTTGATCATCTGGTATAATTCTTTAGACTGGCTCCCGTTAGAATGTGGGCATCAACTCAAAATCAATTGGCAATGAGTGGAGAGGCTCATAATAAACGCAAGATCTTAGATAACCCATACAATGTGGGACTATATAATCTCAACACGCCTCCTCACGTGTAGCCTCGTTGGGTCTAACACGTGGAACAATTAAGTCGGGTGACGCGGAGTAAAGGCGCGGTCACACGCCCCCTCACGTGTAGCCTCGTTGACGCAGAGTAAAGACGCGGTCTAATGACTCGTCGCAAATAGCCTGCTCTGATACCATGTTAGAATGTGGGCATCCAACTCAAAACCAATTAGCAATGAGTGGAGAGGCACATATAATTATAAATTGCAGGATCTTAAATAACCCAGACAATATGGGACTATTATAATCTCAACAGTTCCTTCGAACAAGAACTTGGAAACATACGTACGAGAGAAATGTTGATAATATATTGATATGATTAGCGTATATAAAATCATTCAGTGCGTGCAATTATTGACCGAAATAATATGATTATGATAGTATCACTTACTAATTATCTATTTTCATATCTTCGGTAGTCATATGACTGTAATGCAAATCCTTAATTCATTTCCTAATCATATTTTCCAATGGTATAAAACCTTTTTGGTATCGATTTAGTTTAGGTAATCATATAGGTGTGGAAGTACCAAGACATAATTTGAAATTTTGGGTGTTTCCAAATTAAATGAATCCTAATTTACTTTCTCTGCTTAATTCTTTTACTAATACAAACCAAATCATAAAATCCAACAACAAATCCCACTTGATGACAATCACAATTATTAGTTAAGTTGGTTATACCATGTTTACTAGTTGGAAGTCACACTGTTGTCTGTAGAAGAGGGATACGGTGGTCCCACTGCTGTGAGTTCCACCGTGCGGTCAGGTATTTGAATAGTTCTAGACAAATAACATTTTAGACAACACTAAAACAACCCCTCATATGGAATTAACAGAGGGTCCATTTTTGGACCCTACAATTAAAAATTATGTGACAGGATTGTTTTATTGTTGTCAAAAATGTTGTATGTCTAGAATTTTTGCAGGTGTTTATCCAACTTAGCGTGAATTAAGTTAAATAAGTACAGCCGTCCATTCTGCTGGGTCGGGTTCCAATGGTTCTGCTCAACCCTGCCAGTCAGAAAATTATTTGTTCATGGAAGAGCCCTATTTTTGTTTATCTTCCCTGTCACCGGAATCCGCAAAAATCCAACGACAAATTTAAATGGAAACGGATGGGCGGTGCAGTTTGTGACAAACTTATCTACATTTATTTATTTTTGAACGAGAGAGAATTTTTTTTATTTGATAATAGATGGTAAAAAGGATTGAACCATCTAAAAGATGGAACGGACACCAAAACTGGAATGGAACAAAATCAAGGCAAAATTAAGTTGTTCTAAAAAACAGTTCTTCTCAATTGATGACAAGGGACCAGGGATAGGTACTTTACCACATTGATGAGCCGAGTCGCAGTTCTAGTATTATGAGCCGAGTCGCAATTCTAGTATTATGAGTAAATTTACTAGCATTGCGTTCTCCCCAAATGCTCCAAGTGATTATTGCAGGGACCATGTTCCAAACATCAACTGAAACCTGAACGTGATTTTGTAGTTCAGCACATTTGCTGAGGGATTTTTTCTATATTCCTCTTTATCATTTGTTGAAGGATGAAAGATGAAATTTAGTAAGTTAATTACTAGGCCCAACTTTCTAAGCAGTGATCAAGAATGGGCCGTGGGGGCTTGGAGCTATCTCTCCTCTCGGTTACTCTCTCGTAAACATTCCATAGACCTCAATGTTAGATAAAAACTCCAGGATCTTAGATTGTCCGGACAATGTGGGACTAATAATCTCAACACACCTCTCACATGTAGTCTTGTTGGGTCTAACACTTGGACAATTAAATCGGATAACGCAGAGTAAAGGCGCGGTTAAATGACTCGTCGCAAATAGCCTGCTCTGATGTTCTCTTATATTGATGAATAGATTTAACTTGGTACCAGAGCTACGCCGGTGTGTGAGTAGGCCCAACGGCCACCCACACAACATAGGTGCACGTGTTGGGGCCCCATAGAGAGAAGCCCTACACTTAGGGGGCGGATAATAATCCCACATTGCTAATATTCCTTGAATAAACTCAAAATGTAATACGGAAGGGCCAATCCACTCATTGCCAATTGATTTTGAATTGGATGCCCCCAAACTTTAATTCTCAACTCAACATACTAAAATGCCCATATCAGTTACTACTTTTACTTTCCCATCATTCAATTCTTAAAAGAAATTAGTGAAAATTTCACTCATATATCACATTAACTAGAAAAGCTGATCCCATCGTGCTGAAGCTCAAATGCCCATATCAGTTACTACTTTTACTTTCCCATCCATTCAATTCTTAAAAGAAATTAGTGAAAATTTCTCTCATATATCACATTCACTAGAAAAGCTGATCCCATCGTGCTGAAGCTTAAATGCCCATATCAGTTACTACTTTTACTTTCCCATCCATTCAATTCTTCAAAGAAATTAGTGAAAATACCACTCATATATCTCATTAACTAGAAAAGCTGATTATCGTGCTGAAGCTTATAGATTAAGACCGATAAAGAGCCATAGCCCACCCATTCCGTACAATTTATTCGAACAAGCTAAGAGCCATAGAAAAGCTGATCATATCATGCTGAAGCTTCCGTATGAAGGAAGCCTTCGGTAGATGTAGTTTTTATTAATACTGATTAAGTTTTCTGCAGTCTCAAAGTTAACATTTGTCCATCCAGTAAGTTGATCCCGTTGCATCTGATTGATAGCTCAATTGAGGATGAGCCATCGCAGAATATATGTTGCCAATTTTCCATGTATTAGTAGCAGTATCAGTAGCCATGGGGTAAGTCCATCATCATGCATGCCACGGTACTTCGCATTGACATCATCGTGTCAACTTGAGCTTGTAATCGCTTTATATAACGAATCACATCAGTAAGTAGTGATTCCTTAGATGCTTTAATCGTCTGTATATATAAGACAATATTATCGTCAAAACATCTTGTACATATAAATGTATATGGTTGCTAACCAAAAAAATAAAATAAAAATATAACTGAATATTCAACATAAGATAGCGTCCAAACAGTTCTGTTTGTTCAAAGAGGCTTAAAAATACAAATCCTTCCAATTTACAGTCACTTTCTAATATTAAGTACTCGCAAATATCACCCCCGTTTAAACTTCACATTGTACTCAAAAATTTCCGTGGTATCTTTAACTACGGATGGGAAACACAAAACAAAAATATAAAAGCAACATATACGTACCCTAATATGAAATGGGACCAAGTCATGTAAAGTTCTCATCTTTCGGTTGATCATATCTCTTCTGGTCTATAAAGAAAATTTGATTGATCAAGTTAATCATGTAGTACCAGTAGTTACTCCAGAACATATTTATTAATCAAGTATGTTGGCAAAAACAAACTTATTAGGCACTTATGTCTAAATGATATAGGCCAAAAGTTCACCGGAGAATGATTTTATTATCTAAAGATTTTAAATGACGAAATACAAATTTATATCTAGATGAATAAACAAAAGTTCCCCACACAGAAATACAAAATCTGTTTTCTAGAAAACTAATATATAGAGTCAGAGAAAAGTGAGGACAAATATAGTTGCTAATCGGTCATAGAAAGTCCTAGATCAAATCAATAAACCAAATTGGTCGGTTATAGAAAACCCTAGAAAGATCGATAGTTAATGCGGAATTGGTCGGTCTTATGTAGAAAGTCCTAGAAAGATCGATTGTTAAACCAAATTGGTCGGTCATGCACTAGTATAAATGGGAGATCGTGTTGTATATGCAGAAAGCTGTAAGAGTGACACACAAGAGTTGAATCAGTAAAGAGACATGTCTTGTGGCAACTAAAAATAGTGACACAGCGAGGGTGAGAGAGTGTAGTGCACAAGTAATCAAGTACTTTTACCTGCTCTTGTTTATTATGCTTCCGACTAGCAGCTGTTTTCATCATCCCCTTCCCCTTCCTAGAAATAGGCACCTTTATTGAGGCAGAACCCCTATTTTCTTCCAAAGAACTGAGCATACTCGTTTGACAACCTGAAGAAGGCCACAGATTCATATGGTCGACCCTCATCATGTCACTGTTTTCATTTGCCACATGACTGGTATCTTTAAAGTCACCGGTCAAATATTCAGCATCTTCGTTGCAGTGTCCTTGTGGAAGTACTTGATCGTCTTCTTCTTCTTGGATCACCATCACTTGAGACTCTTCCTCCTTGTTATAACTATCGGTAAGCACCCATGTCCCAAACATGGTCTCCATATCTGTTACTGATGGGTTTGCAGAACCATAAGTGTTATTGAAACAGGGAACCAATGGATTCATCCTGCTGGACATGGTGTCTCTATTGTTCGCCGTCGGTACAACACATCCATCGATATCATTATGATCGCCATCTTCTTTCTTCGTATTCTGTGGGAATTTCGGAGTATCAAAAGAGCATGCTTCAGTAGCAGTGGCTTGGTTAACAATGGACTCAAGCAAGCCATCAACCCGAGCTTTCTCTATATCATACGGGCAGTCATCGGCACCTAACATACGCGAAGGAGGATCATACATATCAAAATTGTAACTAGCTAAAACTTCACTCATCCTAGTACCCGTTACAATAACGCCTTCCTTGTCATGATCAAGATTAGGCGACCCTTCGAAAATGGGGAACTTATTGCTTCCCCACATCTTTCTTGCTCTCTGTTCTTTCTCTAGATCATTCTGTTTTTAGAAGATTCTTACTTCGTTGTGAAGGATTTGTGGGGATAATTGTGACAATAGATTCATGCAGGGGTGGGTACGCGTAGAGTTTACTGGATAAGCAAGTCCGAGTAAGAGTCTACTAGGTAATGACACGGAAGTATTTATCAGGTGTGTGAGAGAAAGGGTATCTGTCCAGAGATCAGAGACGACGAAGAGAGTAATAGTAAGACATCTGATTAGCATAGCTTTTACTACAACCTACATATGTAAGCAAGATTTTGCGATTCCCATGATAATGATTCAATTAAGATGCGAAAAAAACGACGTCAACTGTAGTGCTTTTGTCACTGATACAGAGTTCAAGTGATTTTCAGCCACAGCATACCATAGACCGAACTAGTTCCCTATCAGAAACTGAGGATTTTCAGCCAACATGAGCTAGACCAGTTTGGCCAGACTCTAATTAATTTGTTGAGGAAATCAATGCATTGATTTGGGGATGAACTTTATAAATGGGTCGGGTCGTTTCTTCGGTGTATACACTATGTAGATCAAACTGATCCAGTTGATTTATAGCTCTAATTTGTTTCTTAATCATGTTCTCAAAAGGTATAGTATCCGGTTTTCCATTTTGATTTATTTTAGATAATATATCATGTGGTTGTGAAAGTACCAAGAGTCCAAGACATTTCGAAATTTTGGGTTTTTTCAAATTAAATAAATCCAAATTAATTACTTTCTCTTGCTAATGCTTCTGTATAGTATGCAACAAACAAATCCCACTTGATAATAACAACTAGTTTAATTAATTGATTCAATTAATATAGTATATTATACTGTAGCCCCAAAATAGTTAGCTATCATGTTTTCTGCTGTTATATACTTGTCTGTAGGAACGTAGAAGAGGAATCCAACCAATATCATCATCCATATCATCGGAATCTAAGGATTTTCAGCGAACAAGAGCTAGTCCAGTTTGTCCAAACTAATTAATTGGGAATTTTGATAGAGTGCCCCTGTTTTGAAATACACTAATAAAAGTGCCCAGTTTTTTTAAATTTTTCAAAAGTGTTCCTTGTTTGACTGTTTTATTCAAAAGAACGGCTAACGGATTGTTAGGGTCGTTAAGTTCCAACTAGCCCCAGAAAAAGTATCAAAATCCCTCAATAGAGTTGGTCTAAATAAGACTGATTCGGATGAGTCATCGAGTTAGGGTTCAACGAGTCACTGAGTTGACTCACTGAAAAATAGTCAGACAAAGTCACATAGTATACATCTAATTAACGACTCAATCACCTAATAGGATGACCACTGCCGGATCTTATTCTAGTTTATTATACCAATTCCATTAGCTGCAACGCCCACACTGCATAACCCAACCACTGCCTATCTAAACAGTTTCTTAATTCTTGAACTGAAATTCCCCCGTCTCGGTAACTAAGGTTCACAACTAATTAAACCCCATTTATCAAAACCCAATTGTTTATCAAGTCAACAGTTATATCATCACTAGATCAATACACCTGCAATAACTTAAGATGCATCTAAAGCTTCAATCCACTCTGAACTCATCATATACATCACACTTCCTCCTCCCTGCAATTCAACACAAACCTAAACTACCTCCCATGGTTCAACCTCATACTCAACTCATTCTCAGTTTCATTCTTAATCACACAAATTCGACAATCAGACAATTAAATTAAAATTACTAAAACTAAGACAAATTGAAGGCTTACCCAAGTACTAACACCTTCTGATCGCTACATCATCAATCACCTCTATGGAAACCCTTGCCGTTTATGGTCCTGAAATTCATCACCAACATCAATTTCATCTGCTAAAACTTGATTCCACCTGTAACTTTATTCTAATCCACTCAATCGTTCAATACCCATGTCTAATCGTCGTCCTAGATTACCAAATTCATCTTTCGAAATTTCTCTGAGGTCTTCATGAAACCCTAATTCTTCGATCTCCATCAAAATCTACACTATAACATCAGTTAATCAATAATACTCTTGATTCTTCATCCTTAGATAACTCAATACACCTCTTAATTTCAAGCACACAAAACCTAATCGAAGTATGGAGGCAAGAGAAGAAAAAAAATGAGATAGATTAAGAGGGTTTGTCTGCAGGATGAGGAGGAGAAAACAAGACAAAAGGGTCTCCTATTGGAAAGAATTAAGGTTTGAGAGGATAAACACATCATTATATAGGGTTATTTGACTTGGTAAACGAGTTTTGACTAAATTGTGTGCGACAAAACGGAAAACCAAACAGAAAGGATGGTTTTGAAAAGTTGAAAAAAACGGGGGCAGTTTTCTAAACAGGTAATTGGAAGTGGGGCAGTTTATTAAAATTCCCCTAATTAATTTGTTGAGGAAATCAATGCATTTTTTTCGGAGTTGAACTTTAAAAAATGAATCGGGTCGTTTCTTCCTTGTATATGTAGATCAAACTGATCCACTTGGTTTATAGCTTTAATTTGTTTCTTAATCATGTTCTCAAAAGGTATAATATCCGGTTTTCCTTTCCATTTTGCTTTATTGTAACTAATAACTCATGTAGTTGTTGAAGTATTCAAACATTTCCAAAATTTGGTTTTCTAAATTAAATTACAGTACGACTTTTTTAAAGTAATATTCGATAATATAATAAAAAAAAAATTAAATATTAAAAAAATTCTGTTAGATTCGATAAAATTATAAAATAATACATATCAAAAATTTCCCTCAAGTATTAATAGGTCCCAAATAATATATAAAATAATAATGCTACTATAAAAAAAGATGAATTTCATGCATGTCAAATTTTCTCCAAATATGAGTTTTTTTTCTTTAAAATGCAAATCAAGTTGCATCTCATCCCTAATAGTTCGTACTGCACTTCAAAATCCATAGTCACATTGTTGTATTGCAAAAAGAAGCGTTTGATACTTGGAGTTGTTGTATTCTTATTGGAATTAGTCAATAATATAATATCTCTACAAAATTAGTCGATTAATACTTACAATGTGCAATTATTATTCAACCTCCAAGGTAGGAATTATTCTTCATATAATAATAACATATTATTTAATGGGTAGCTAGCTCACCTGGTCATCCCTGTTCCTCAAAGGTTGATGCACTCCAAGAGGTCACAGGTCCGAGTCCCCGATGGCGCAGTATTGAAAATTTAACATGGAAGGTAGAGTTAGCTTGCCCCCTTGCGACATAATCACCCCCCTATCCGCTTCACCTCCCTTGGTTGGTTCCTCATGAGGCTCGCTTATTCAATTAATGTAGTAGTACGTCGTAGGAGCTTAGCTTGTTAGGCTTCCAACTAGTTTCATACTTTCATGTAATAATCATTATCCAATAATATAATAATATTAAAAAATTATATAAAATAATTAATTTATTATATTATCGATAATGTAATAGTCTCTTTAAAATAAAAAAATTTCTTGGTCCCAAGCCTATATTATTTTATAAAAGTTATACTATAATTATTTTTTTGTAAATTCTTCTGTATTATACCAACTGAATCACATAATTCAACAACAAATCCCATTTGATAATAACAACTAGTTTGAAGACTACGTTTTAATGTAGCGCCCCAAAATTAAGTTACTTATATGTGCTTTATAGCTTTAATTTGTTTCTTAATCATGTTTTCGAAAGGTATAATATCCGGTTTTCCTTTTTAATTTATTTTAGCTAATACAAATCATGTAGCTGTGGGAGTACCGAGAGTCCAAGGCATTTCAAAATTTTTTGTTTTCCAAATTGGGTGTATCTTGTGCATCCATGCACAAAATAATAGCCGATCATTGGCATTGGAAATGAGAAATTAATAACACTAAAATAATATGAGAGATGGTGGTTTTTGCATTGGAGAAAGCAAATGCTCATGATTTTTCTGAAGTTTTCTCTACATAAATGCAAACTCTACCTTCTCCAATGCAAAAAACATCATCTCATCATCTCTCATATTTTGCTAAATTCTAATCCACATTGGAAAATTGATAAGATACCTTTCAAGTTCTTTGGCCCTTGGTTGGATCATGAAGATTGCAAGAAAATTATAGTTGAATGCTAGAGAAAGTCTCTATCTGGATCCAGTGCCTTCACCATTACCAGAAGACTCAAAGACATAAAGCTACAAATCAGAATCCGGAACAAGGAAGTTTATGGCAACATCAAGACTAATATTGAAGAATGCAAGCAATATCTAAACTGGCTACACAACAACTACTTCAAGGTGGATAGAGGCTATGCTCTAGCTGATGCAAGAAAACAACTCAAAAACTGGCAAGATATAGAAGAAAAGTTCTGGAAAACCAAAAGCAGAGATCAACTTATAAAACTAGGAGACCAAAACACAAGTTATTTCCACAGACCTCTAAGAGCAGAACCAGAAGAAACAAGATTGATACAATACAGGATGAGAAAGGAGAGTGGATTACAGACTATCAAGAAGTCAAAAACTTCTTCACTAACCACTTATCTAATATGGAAACTGCTGAAACCATAAACATCTCACCAGCAATCATCAACCTCATACCCACAACCATAACCTCAGCTGAAAACATTATGCTTAACAGGAACCCTGATCAAAATGAAATCAAATCCATCCTGTTCAACATGGCCAGTGACAAAGCTCCAGGACCTGATGGTTTTCCACCAAATTTCTTCAAAGCCAACTGGGAAATTCTAGGAAATGACATTGTCCAAATGGTACAACATTTCTTTACTCTGGTCATTTACTTAAAGAAATGAATTCCACATTCATATCCCTTATCCCAAAAATTGATAACCCAATTTCTCCAAGTCACTCTAGACCCATCAGTCTCTGTAACACTACATATAAAATAATATCCAAACTCATAGCTCAGAGAATGAAACCCCATCTCAACAAAATCATATCCCCTTATCAATCTGCTTTCATCCCTGGCATGCAAATATCTGATAACATAGCAATTTCCCATGAGATCATACACAATATAAGATCCAAAAGAGGGAAAAAAAGAGACTCTGAAACCATGTGTATAAAAATAGATATGGAATTATCTTTTGACAGAGTAGATTGGACATTTCTAATATCAATCATGAAGAAGATTGGTTTCAATGACCAATGCTGCAACAAAATAATGCAGTGCATCTCAACCTCAACTTCTGCTGTCGTAATTAATGGCTCTCCTGATAAATTCTTCAAACCCTCCAGAGGTTTAAGTCAAGGTGACCCTCTCTCACCCTACCTTTAACTTTTCTGCATGAAATCCCTTTCAAGAACTCATATACATGCTGAGGAGCTGAGCATTATAAATGGAATAAAAATCTGCAAAGCTGCACTTTCCATCAACCATCTCCTATTTGCTGATGACTGCATGATCTTCTGCAAATCCAATTTTCCAGAAGCTCAAAACATTATGAAGATACTTCAGATATTTGGAAGTACTTATGGGTAACTTATCAATTTTAACAAATATGGAGTTTTCTTCAGCAGGAACACAAACCCAAGTCTCATCCCTCAAATCAGCAACTTTATGGGTGTTCAAGTTCTTAAATTGGATGATAAATATCTAGGTTCACCACTATTCACTCATAAAAGAAAAATCAACTCCTTCAATCCTGGAGTAGAAAAAATGAAACTGAGATTATCTAGTTGGAAAAATGTTCCTCTGAATCCTGCTGGAAGGGAAGTGCTCATCAAATTTGTCACCTCATCTTCTTGTATCTATCAAATGAACTGCTTCAAGATCCCTAAGAAAACCTGCAAAGACATCAACAATCTACAAAGGGATTTCTTCAGGGGAAAATATAGAAAATCCTACTGGTTACTACCCTAAAACTTGGACTGTAGTTTGCAAACCAAAAGAGCTGGGAGGATTAGGCTTCATTAACATAGAACTGTTTAACAGCTCTATGATCACCAAAATTGGCTGGAGGCTAGAGGAAGATAAATACTCCCTCTGGTACAAGCTTATGGATGCTAAGTATCTAATTGGCAGGAATGTTCTCAATATGGATATAAAATCAAAAGATGGTGACTCTTGGATATGGAAAGTAATTCTAGAAGGAATCAGCAACATTCAACATCATTGTATCTGGAGAATTGGAAATGGGAGAAAAGTCAAAATTTGGGATGATATCTGGATCCCAAGTATCACTACAAGACTAAGTAAACCTCCAAACTGTCCACAACATATTGAAATTGTGTAGTCTCTCCTTCTACCAGATGGACAGTGGGATGAAACTCTAGTGCAATCCTACTTCTGCAATAATGTTGCACAAGAGTTCCTTACTCTACAAACTCATCCTGATGAAGAAGATAAGATAATATGGAATCTAAATGACACATGAAACTTCTCTGTCAAGGCTCTATCTAAGGCAAAGATTGACAATTTTCACAGAAATGATGCAACAACAAGAAACTAGGAGGCAATATGGAACATGGAGGTGGCTCCGGATATCAAGATCTTTATTTGGAAATGTTCCCATGGGATTTTCCCCATTAATGCTAAAACAACTATCATTCTACACTACATTGATCCTATATGCACTGTCTGCGACAGTGGGGATGAGGAAACCATGACACGCATGTTCCTATATTGTCCTGCTGCAAATTTAGTTTGGCAGGAAATCATTGGCTTTCATAACACTCAGTTTGATAACACCACTATCTTCATGGACTGGCTCAATTCTTGGTTTCATACTGGGATGACCTGTCAGGACTGCAACATTTATGCTACTACTTGCTGGTATATCTGGAAAGCTAGATGTGATATGGTCTTCAGACAAATCAATCATAATGCGGCTATCAAATCTATGCGCATTAAACAACATCTCTGCAATCACAATAGAATTCATCACATGCCAGAGCATATCATGAATGATTTTTCTCTTTTACCTGAGGAAATCGATTCAACTATGAACCACAATACTATTCCTTACAATCTGAATGAGAATGAACCAACAGATTATGGGAAAACCATCAAAATATGTACCCTGCAAGATTCCGAGAACTTGATTTATTATACTGCTCTGACTATCATAGATTTTGCAGGAAACATCATTGGAACTAGACGACATCCAGGATACTCTGGAGCTTGGGGTGCAACATGAGGAGCAGACCTGGCTTTTCAATGGGCCAAAGAAATGTAGCACACAACTATAGAGATATTTGCTGAATCCATGGAGGTCTTAATTCGTTTCAAGCTTTTATACCATGAAGCTGTCAAAGGAAGATTTCATCTAAGTTACCATGAAGGAAGTACTCATCAAGAAGAGTATATAAATATTGATATCAACCCAGTAACTTTTGTTTTATTAAGACTAAATCTCATCCATAGTCTTCAAAATATGGATACCTTTAATACAGCTCTTTTCTGTAAGAACAATGCTGGCAGGTGAGTATTTCATCCAATGACGACTTCATGTATCAGTCTTAGGTGCCTCTTTGGCCTAAGTTTTTCTCAAAAAAAAAAAAAAAATCTCTCATATTTTTTTTTTAATTGTTGTTTATCATTTCTAATGCCGATGATGGACTTTTATTTTGTGCATGGATGCACAAGATAACAAAACCTTACTAAATAAAATGGGAAGGGTTAAACTTCTTGCTAATTCTTCCGTATTATACAAACTGAATCACAAAATTCAACAACAAATCCCACTTGATAATAACAACTAGTTTGAAGACTAGGTTTAAACCTCTTTCTTGGGCATGAATGTTGATCCGGTTTGTGTGTCCTGCAGCCCAGGGACGGAGCTAAAACTTTTGTTTAGGGGGAACAATCTATATATTATTACAAGTCATAATCTAAATACGATTGAGTGGCCGAAGGCCGCCAATTCTCTTTGCCTAATGTATTTTGGATTGTGCATTTGTTAAATTGCAACATGTTTTGAATATATGAATTAGCGGAAATAAACATGGAGTAAAGGAAGCATGACTTATTTAGTTTATTGTTAGCCTACCTGATTCGTTGGTGGTAACACGAAGCTTTTATTAATTATCAGTTACCCATTTAATCACGAAATCATATATTTTACCAACCGTGCTACATGAACGGCTGCTTGACAGCTGAGTAACAGCAAAGCTGATGTGGAATTTGACACGCTGGAGTAAATGTTTCCTGTTTTGTCATGTCATCATTAATAAGTTGAAAAAACTACTAAACTGGAAAATCCATGTCTTTTATTCCTATTGCAGCAGAAACGGTGAAACTGATAGAGAAGATGACCTTTTTTTTTTTCCTTTTCTTTTTCTGCTTGTTCTGGCTCAACTATGAAGATCATGATGCCTATTAAATTGCTACTACGCGCCTCTTTTTCATTCTCCGATATAACCTAATTGGATCTCCAATTGGTTTTATTATTCATATTGTGATAATCATGGAATCCTAGATTTACGTCTCCAATTGGTTTTCATTCTATGTTTGTAGATGTTGGTGATACTCTGTTCAATTTCACCATCTCTTTCTTTTTAAATTGCTTTTATTTTTTTAGAATTATAATATTTTTAATTATTTAGGATGATTAAAAGAGTTTTCTTCACTTTGAGAGAGTTGGGTTTGTTCATTGAGAGTAGATCACGATCCAAGGCTTGTTAGACGTAGTCTTCAATTTCGCTAATATTTTGGACAAAAAATTATTGATTTTTTGTTAACCAGGGCAACGGTACAGAGAGATTTTGAAACCCATCAAAAACTGCATCTTCATCACTATAAATTTTACTAGTATTCATCTTTATCAAAATAAAGTCATCATTTTTGTTCTTCTGGATCTGAAGTTCCTCTAGGTTAATTAGACATCCGAACTGATTACTTATTCACACAATTTAGTTTTCCTTTTTCTCTAACGATGAGGATCAACGATGACTGGACAACGAAAAATGCTTCTCTCCCCCACGTCAGATTCCAAGTCAGTTTTTGCTGTTACTCAGCTGTTATTTAGCTGGTCATATAGCATTTTCGGTCATATAGCATTTTCGATATTTTACGATTTTCCAATATTTTTCCATGAATTTGTCTTCCCTATGTACTAAAATATGCAAATTATTGTACCTATATATAGATAATATCACCAAATCTAGTGGGGACTATACCCTTAGTAAATCCGTCCCTGGTCCTGGTGCAACCTATTCCTTAAAGATGATTTTCCATAAACGGAGGTAATAATAATTAATTCAATTAGCATAGTATTACACTGTAGCCCGAGAATAGTTAGCTATCATGTTTTCTGCTGATATATACTTGTTTATAGAGAAGTACTTAATTTCTTAGTTATTCGAAACAAAAACAAAAAACATATTAAATTGCATTCAATCTCAGTTAGTACTTTCTCATCCATTCAAATCTTAAAATAAGTTAGTGAATCGAATTTCACTCATATATCACATTAACTAGAAAAGCTGATCACATCGTGCTGAAGCTTATAGAGTAAGACTGATAAGAGGCATAGACCACCATTCCGTCTGTGTACAATTTATTCAAACCAACTTACCTAAGATATCCGCAACCTGATTACAAGTTCCAGGAACGAAGGAAGAAGACCAGTTGGGAAATATATTACGCAAGTCTATACAAGCATTGGGAATGATTGAACTGATCTGCCTCCAGGGAGGGTACTGAAGCCTTCGGTAGATGTAGTTATAAATACTGATGAGGTTGTCTCTATCTGAAAGTTAACATTTGTCTCGCAAGTAAAGTGAGCCCATTGCATCTAATTGAGGATGAGCCACCGTAGAATACATGCTGCTCATTTGCCATGTATTAGTAGCAGTATCAGTAGTCATTGGGTAGTCCATCATCACGCATGGCATGGTATTTCGCATTGACATCATCGTTTCAACTTGGGATTGTAATCGCTTTATATGAAGAATCACATCAGTAAGTAGTAATTCTTTTGATGCTCTTACCGACTATATACATGAGAAGAACAAATTATCGTCAAAACATTGTGTACATATTTGCTAACCAAAAATTATAACTGAAGTACTCAACATACGAGAGCCTGCCATGGAAAAATGTCGTCCAAATGGTTTTGCTTATTTATTTTGATCCATAAAGAAGGGGTACTAAAACATAAAAAGTACTAATTGTAAACCTATAATCAAAGAAGCTTAAAATACAAACCCTTCTAGATTACAGTCACCTGTTAAAATACAAACCCTTCTAGTACTCGCAAATATTCCACTACACTTAAATTCCACGTTGTCCTCGTTGAAATTTCTGCAGTGTCTTTTAACTATGGATGGGAAATATAAAATCAAAAAGATATACGTACCCTACTATGATATGGGACCAAGTCATGTAAAGTTCTCATCTTTTGGTTGATCGTATCTCTTCTGGTCTACAAGGAAAATTAGGAAAATTTGATTGACCAAGTTAATCCATCTAGTAATTCTTTAGTCCAGTTACTCCAAAACATATTTATCAATGAAGTAGGTTGGGAAAAACAAACTTATTAGGCGCTTGTGTTATGTCTAAATGATAAAGACCAGAAGTTAACGGAAAATCATTTTATCATTGAAGGTTAAAATGATAAAATACAAGTTTTAATCTAAATCAAAAATCATCTTTTAATAATGAACAAAAGCTCGTCACAGACCAATACAGATTCTTTTCTTTTTTTTTTTGAAGAAGACCAATATAGAATCTAGTAGTATCTGGAAAACTAAGCTTCTATATTTAGACAAAAGTAAAGACAAATAAAGTTGTTAATCGGTCCTAGAAAGAAGGTCGATAGGTAAACCAAATTGGTCGGACATAAATAGAAAGTCCTAGAAAGATCGATAGTTAAACCAAATTGGTCTATAAATTGGAAATCTTGTTTTATTTGAAGGAAGTTGTAAGAGCGACAGACGAGTTGAGTCACTAAAGATACCTGTCATGTGGGAACTGAAAACATTGACACAGAGAGGGTGAGAGAGTTGAATGCTTAAGTTATTAAGTACATTTACCTGCTCTTGTTTATTATGCTTCCGAATTGCAGCTGTTTTCATCATCCCTTTCCCTTTCCTAGAAATTGGCCGATTTATCGAGGAAGAACCCCTATTTTGTCCCAGCGAACTGTGCATACTACTTGTTCTCGTTTGACAACCTTGAGAGTGCCAAGTATTCATGTGGTTGACCCTCATCATTTCACTATTTTCATTTGCCACATGACTGGTATCTTTATTGTCACCGGTGAATAAGCACTTCTCGTTCGAATATCCTTGTGGGACTGCTAGTATTTCATAATGGTTTTCTTGGACAGCCACTTGATCAACATATTCTGCCGGAACGATTATTTCAGCACAGCCTTGTGGGAGGAATTTACCATTTTCTCCGTGGGCGACCATTTGATATTCAGCATCTTCCTTTAGGCAGTGTCCTTGTGGAAGTACTTGATCATCTTCTTCTTGTTGGATCACCATCACTTGAGACTCTTCCTCCTTGTTATAAGTATCGGTAAGTACCCATGTCCCAGTTTGAAACATGGTTTCCAAATTTGTTTCTGATGGGTTAGCAGAACCGTAAGTGTTACTGAAACAGGGAACCAATGGATTCATCCTGCTGGCCATGGTGTCTCTATTGTTCGCCGTCGGTACTACACATCCATCGATATCATTATCATTATGATCGCCATCTTCTTTCTTCGTATTCTGTGGGACTTTCCGAGTATCAAAAGAGCATGCTTCAATAGCAGTGGCTTGGTTAACAATGGACTCAAGCAAGCCATCTACCCGAGCTTTCTCTATATCATACGGGCAGTCATCGGCACCTAACATACGCGAAGGAGGATCATACATATCAAAATTGTAACTAGCTAAAACTTCACTCATCCTAGTATCAGTTACAATAACGCCTTCCTTATCATGATAGAGATTAGGCGACCCTTCGAAAACGGGGAACTTATTGCTTCCCACATCTTTCTTGCTCTCTGTTCTTTTTTTAGATCATTCTTTTTTTAGAAGATTCTTACTTCGTTGTGAAGGATTTGTGGGGACAATTGTGACAATAGATTCATGCAGGGGTGGGTACGTGTAGAGATTACTGGATAAGCAAGTCCGACTAAGAGTCTATTAGGTAATGACACGGAAGTACCTATCAGGTGTGTGAGAGAAAAGGATATCTGTCCAGAGATCAGAGACGACGAAGAGAGTAATAGTAAGACATCTGATTAGCTTAGCTTTTACTACAACCTACATATGTAAGCAAGATTTTGCGATTCCCATGATAATGATTCAATGAAGATGCGAAAAAAACGACGTGATCAACTGTTGTGCTTCCTGTTGTTAATACAGAGTTCAAGTGATTTTCAGCCACAGAATACCATAAACCGAACTAGTTCTTAATCAGAAACTAGTTCCTCATCAGAAACCAAGGATTTTATGAGCTAGACCAGTTTGGCCAGACTCCGATTAATTTGTTGAGGAAATCAATGCATTGATTCGGAGCTGAACTTTAAATAATGGGTCGGGTCGTTTCTTCGTTGTATATGTAGATCAAACTGATCCGGTTGGTTTATAGCTTTATAGGGGTGTATTGGATCAGGATTTATCTAGATAAAATTAGATATTAGTTTTACCCGAATCTAGTGGATTTATAATGTTTTTTAAAGAATCTTTAAGATTCTTATAGATATATGATTCTGGATTATAATGGATTGTCTTAGAAGTAATTTGCTTTTTAAAAATTGAAGTATATTACCAATTAATAATATATTTGGAAAATTCAAGGTCATCATGATTCCCTTAAAAAAAATCCAAAAGTGGAGGTGGGCGGTGGTGGTTGGTGTGTGTGGTGGTGGCGGTGATGGTGGTGGTGGGCATGGGCAGTGGTGGCTGGTGTGTGGCGGTGATGGTGGTGGAGATAATGGTTGGTGATGGAGGCGGTGGTCGATGGTGGTGTTTGTGCTGGTGTTGGTTTGTGATATGTGGTGGTGGTGGTGGTTTTTAGTGGTGGTGGAAAAACATGGCATGTTGTGATAAAAAAAAATCCATAAGAATCCATGAAACTCTTATGGTTTGGGTTAAGATTGATATGAGATAATAACATACATATTTTGCCTACAAATATCCATAAGAATCCATATATATCTTGTCCCTTAACTATCCTAAGAAATTTTAAATAAATTGAATACCTAGAATATTTGTGGAATCTAAAACAATCCTAATTGAATACCATGGATATTTAATGATTCCTTATATATCCTAATTGAGTTTTTAGGATTGATAAATATCCATATAAATCTTAATCCAATACATCCCTGTTAATTTGTTTCTTAATCACGTTCTCAAAAGGTATAATATCCGGTTTTATTTATTTTAGCTAATAAATCATGTAGTTGCGGAAGTAGCGAGAGTCCAAGGAATCCTAATTAATTATGTTTTCTTCCGAACTCTTTTGTACTATACGAATTGAATTAGGCCGGTGTCTAAGTAGTACAGTGGTAAAGTCTAAAGACCTGAGTTCTAAACTCGCCAGCAACAAATTCTTTATCGATCAAAAACAAAAATACCAACTGAATCACATAATCTAACAACAAATCACACTAGATAATAACTAGTTTGAAACTAGGTTTAAACTTCTTTTTTTGGGAATGAATGTTGATCCGATTTGTGTATTGTGCAACCCAGGGATGAAGGCAGAACTTTTTTTTAAGGGGAAAAATCTATATACTGAAAGTCATGATCTAAATACAATTCAGCGGCCAAAGGCCGCCAAATTTTTTCGCCTTCCTTTAAATGTAATTTGGATTGTAGACGATATATTTGTTAAATTTTAACATGTTTCAAATTTAGAACCATAAATACGATGAATTGGCAGAAATATATATGGAGTAAAGGATGCATAACTTATTTAGTTTACTGTTAGCCTATCTGATTCTTGAATTTGGTGGGAATATGAAGCTTTCATTTATCAATTACCCATTTAATCTAGGAAATCATATATATTACCATTTTCCAACATTTTTCCATGAAGTTGTCCCACCTCTATACTAAAATAAGCAAATTACTATACATATTAGGTAATATCACAAAATCTAGTGGGGACCACTAGACTAGGATGCACAGGAACCGAACTGTACCTGTGGAACTGATATAACTGGATCGATACCGTACTAGGGCTGACTTTTAAGGTACAGGTAAAAGTAAAAAAAATTAAGTAGGAATTAACGTTTAATTAGTCCCAAAATTATTGGGCTTTGGACATTCTAGTCCTAGCCTCCGAGGCCTAGTACTCGTTAATCCTATTTTTCAAACGCGCGAACAGTTTAGTCCAGTTCTCTACGAGTTAGTCCAAAATTTCAGCCGATTAGAAATTGCGAGTTTTCTCATTTCCATAATACCCTTTTGGTGTCTAATTCATTTTTCAGATCTTATAGTTTTCGAGAGAGATATAGAGATTAGAGGCGATTTAGTGTTGTTGTTTTTTCCCAGCAAAGATTCGTACCCTATTCAGCATTTTGATCTTTTCATTTAATGTTTATTCGATTGTTTTTTTCATTTCTTTTTCTTCTTCTTTTTTCTAGGTTAGATATATTCATAAAAATCTCTGATTCAGTTTATTCAACTCCGTTTAGCTTTCAATCTTTCATTCAATTTACGGAAATCTCACATTCTTCGTGACCAAAAAAGATGAACGAAGAAGATATGATTGCATCTGTTAATGAAAGTAATTCAATTCTTCCAGGTTCTGATTTACTTATGAGTTCTAGAGCTGTTTTTTTTTTTAATTTTGTCATTGTTTTGTTAATATCATCTTTCGATTTCTAATACATGTGAATTTAATCTTATCTCTATATTTAGATCTATAACTTCTCTGTGATAATCAACTAAAACTATCATAAATCCCTAATTTAGAAGCATTTGTAAGTTGACTGAATTGATGTTTTTTACATCCTAATTACAATCAACCTTGTGATCACAAGGTGTTGCATGTGGTAATATACTTGGAAATGAAGTAGCCCCATGAGCTCGTTGCTCTAAGTGCGATCTACATATGAAAATCATTAGTCACTTATCCATATATATAAATAAATGTGAATGAGACAAGAATTTAGCATTAGATTGTAGACTTCATATCTAGATTATTCCTTTTTATTCATATATATAATTTTTAGTGGTAATGAGTAGTGACTAATGGCATACATGACCAACAAGAGGGTTGAGGCAGGGAGATCCCCTTTCTCCCTACCTCTTCTTATTTTGTGTGGAGGTTTTGTCTAGGTAAATTTCACAATCTGAAAACTCAGAAATGCTCAAAGGTATTAAAATTCTGCACAAAGCACCCTCAATTAGCCATCTTTTATTCGCAGACGATTGTCTGCTGTTTTGTAAAATAAACGAAAAATCTTGCCATAATCAGGTTAAATTATTCAGGGATTTTGGCGCTTGCTCAGGTCAGCTGATTAATCTTTCTAATCTAGGGTCTTTTTCACCCCCAAAACTGAAAATCATATTAGACATAGAGTGAAACAGACCCTTGGGGTTAATGCTATACCTTTGAATGACAAATATTTGGGCTCTCAACTATTCAAAAATGGATCAAAAATATCATGTTTTGAACCATTAGTGGAAAAAATGGCTCATAGAATGCTTACCTTGAAAGGATCTCAACACAATGATGCGGGAAAAACAGTGATGATAAAAAATGTAACCACTTTCTCATACGTGTATCAAATGAATTGCTTTAAGATACCGGTAAACATATGTAACAAAATAACTAAAATACAAAGGAATTATTGGTGGGGGAAGAATGAAAATGGATTAAATAAAGAGGGAAAAAATCGAGTTTTTCTAAAAGACTGGAAATCGATAGGTAAAAAACTTGAAGAAGGTGGGCTAGGAATAAAAGATATGAGGAAATTTAACTTTGCACTGATAGCTAAGATGGGGTGGAGGTTAAAAGAGAAACCCAACTTTCTTTGTGCTAACATACTAAAGGCTAAATATTACCCTGACACTGGCATATTACACATAGATGGTACACCAAAAAGGTCGGATAGCTGGATATGGATAGGCTTGCTAACAATCATAAATCAGTTAAAAAAATATTACTTCTGGGAGATTGGAAATGGAACAAATGTAGATATTTGGGATGATTTTTGGATCCCAGATCCTACACCTCCTTTGCATAAACCTCAACATACCGAGGTTTTAACAAAGGTTTCTCACTTACTCACCCAACACAATTCTTGGGATCTGGAAAAACTCAAAAAATGCTTTGATGAACCAACTATAGAAAAAATAAGAAAAATAAGTCTTAGGGGAACAGATAAAGAAGACACTCCTCACTGGTCTCTGAATGAAAAGGGTAATTTTACTGTCAAGTCCTTATATAGGAAAATAAATAACAGTGGAAATAGAAACAAAAACTGGCCAAAACTTTGGGGAATGGATACCACCCCTTAAACTTTTCATGTGAAAAGAAGCACATGTTATCCTACCAAGTAATATGAGAATTGCAACGGTTTTACCACACACTAACACAAACTGCAATCTTTGCAATGAAGGTCAGGAAACTCTAACCCATCTATTCCTGAATTGCAATTTTGCAACTCAAGTATAGATGCATTTTAACCTAGATAAACAATATGTAACTAATGGAACCACAACTTTCCATGAGTGGCTAAATGATTGCTTTGAACATCAATATAAGGATACTTATGGAGTAACCTGGCAGGATCTGTGTAGTGTTATTATATGGTATATATGGAAAGCAAGGCGCAACATCATTTATAGGAAAGAAAGTCAAAACAGTATAAAAATGGCTGATAACATAGCAAAGTATATCAATAGCTACATGACTGTAAACAAAAAGGGTTACAATATAATGCATTATCTATACTACAATATAATGGATGATGAAAATATAAAAATAACAACCCATCAAACGATGTAACAAGCACACAATATGACTCTGAAAATGAATATAGTCCTATCAATGACGGACTCGGCAGCAAACGCAGGAATTGGGTTAACATTATGTGATTACACAGGTACAGTCAGAGAAGCCAGGGGACTTAATGTTGATTGCACTTCCTGGGAGCAACTAGAGAAAAAGGGGGCTGATGCAGCATTTAGATGGGCAACACAATGTAGTGGTCACACTATCTCGTTTAGAAGCAACTCTGAACCTATTCTACTGCTGCTGATAGGAAAGTATGCAACAAAAGGGGAACAACGGTACAAGATAAGCGCAGATTTTGGAAACACGACTAAATTTGAGATAAATTTTAGAGCACTTGATTTTGTATTAACTAGAAGAATTAATGTAATAGAGGCAACAAATGTCTCAGTTTTTTGTAACAGGTATGCAATACAACATACTTGGAAAGACACCAATTTAAATGATTTACTAGTCTATTTGAACTTACAAAAGTTGGAATGAATATGTAACTCATATACGAAACTCTTTTAACAGAGATCAAGGAAATGCTCAATCAATGATACGAGGTTATCCTCTTTTCCCAAAAAAATAAATAAAAAAAATGGCATACATGCAAAAATCAATTAGGAATACATGGTGAAGCCACTATGTATGCTGAAACTAAAAATTATATATATATATATATATATATATTTATAGAGGTATCTAATAGATTTTATTAGCTGCAATGCTGTAAACTGATCAATGAGTACTGAATCATAAAGAAGTCAGCGACTTTATGAAAAGTGCAGTTATGTTATTGCATTTAAATTAAGCTGAGTTGCATTTGTTACTGGATTTTTAGCCGATACAAATGTATATTGCATTTTGGATAATGCATATCAGGACATATGGCCTGACTTTCTATGTCTTTTACTAAATGTACCAACAAGGAAAGGAGATCCTACCTAAACATAATATTCTTGGTATTTTCTGTCTCTACTTGATTTTTTAATCTATAGGTAATAGGAAATGAATTTCTTATCATTTGCAATTTACAAATGCTTTCAAGACGATGACTTTCATTGTTTAGATATTCCTCCTCGATGGTGTGGAAGAATTGGCAGGTCAGGATCCAAAGCACAACAATGATTTCATGGTTCATAAGATTTTGTCGTCTTTGAAAAATATCATGAGGTTGTTTGTATTGTTTTCAATTTTCATGCAATCTTTTCTTGTAAAGTGACTTCACAAGGGCATCGACATTTAATCGTCTATCTTTTATAAAATGATTAGGAAGTGAGTAGACTTACATCACATTGTGTTAATAAAGAATTTTTAGTTTTTCCACTAGGATCGGGGATAAGGAATCCATTTCCTCTTTTCTGAAAAATTGACTTCTTATAATAAATAGTACATTATGGAGGATGCATATATTCTACGAGGTTTCTCTTTTATTGGCACCCTATGTTTCATTTATGTAGGGATGGAATAAGTGAGTGTTTGACTCGGTATACTTTGTGTCTAATATTATGATTATATTTGTTAGTATGCATGATGCTCATTCTAAGACTAGTAATGAACTCCAATAACTAACGCGAATATGTCTGGTACGACGTATCAACTGTATTATTTTTATTCAGCAGTTTGTTTTGATATTATATGGATTTACAGTCCCTTTTATTTTCTCGTGGTTTGTAAGTGTGGTGATATTTGAAGTTCCAACTATAGCAGGGTTTAGTGATTATCTCGACGATAAAATGGGATAGTTGGGGTATTTATGGATTTACATTCCTTTTTATTTTCTTGTGGTCCGTAAGTGTAGTGATATTTGAAGTTCCAACCATAACTTGATTTATTTAACCAATGTAGAACTTATGTTGTTGCCTGAGTTCCTAATATGTAAACCCTTATCTTGTACGCTCAAGCTCTACCCAAGATTTTGATTTGGAATATTAGATATTGGTTGTTTATTTATGGCTTCACCTAATCACTGCTTTATCTGCTAAATTTGTATACTTTTTTTCTGTATATGACAGTGAGATGCTCTGGATTCTGCTCTTGTGTGAGGAAATGTCTACTGATCCAAAAGTCTTTTTCATGGGTGAAGAGGTTTGCAAGCAAAAATAATATCATGCTAGCTGATTTACTTCTTCTATTTTTTTTCCCTTTCTTATGTTTTCTCTGCTTTTTGCAGGGTGGCGAATACCAAGGAGAGTATAAGGTTAGTTAAGCTTAATATGCCGAAACAATAACTGCATATGGTGTATAGTGTCTGAATATGTCTTTTATTTTCTCCACTAATTGCAATGCACCTGTTTTTTTATTATTATTTTTATTACATTTCCAAAGGGCTTCTGGAGAAATTTGGTCAAGAGTTATTTTTCCTTTAGTATGGAGGTTTGTGATCAGAGATGTGTTTGACATCTGGATTTCTCCCGTTTTTTATTCAATATGTAAGAAATGTCAGTTCCGCAGACTTGTTCTGATATTGAAACTATAAATGTCAATTGTTAGGCTTATTCAATAGAATGAAGCATATTTTTCGGTCTATTTCCAATCATTTTTTTTTGAACATTTACAAAAAAAAAATTGTTCGTTGTTCCCTGCTCTTCTCTTGGAGTTTCATTCAACATCATCCGACTTTAATAATTATTATAGATACATCAACGATACTTCTATATAAATTTCATGTTTTTTTGATAATGTGCACATAAATTTACACTTGCTATTGTTATAGTGTACATAAATGTACACTTTCTATTGTTGACGTGTACATAAATGTACACATGTTGATTTTAACGTATATATAGTTGTACACCAGCTGAATTTAGAAACTTCCAGGTTTCAAAGATATTACTCATTTCCGTCTTGGTCTAGGGGCAGAGTAACTTGGATAAAGGTTTTCTTGTTAGTTGATATTATATGTTGGTGTATTATTATATTCCAGATTGACTCTATGGACAAACTTTAGAGAACATTAATTCAATCACATCACACTTGAAATGAAAATATAATGCAGAATAGTGTCGATTATGCGGTATACATAAATACGGTTCAAAAGTTTGACAAGAGTGATTCTGGAGTTAGTCTCGATGGGTAGAAGTATGTGCATTTGATAAGACGGTTAAAATATGTAGCTACCCAAGTGTTTTCATTTCTTTTCTTGTCATGTTTACTTGGATGGTGAACCTTTAAATGTTTGACCACAATAATTTGACATGGATAACCTAATTTATATTCAAAATTGTTTTTAAAATTTATGATCCTGGAATACGACGTGATACTCTGAACTGTTGCCTTACTAGTTTGTGCATATTTTTATTTTAAGTTGTTAACGTGCACACAGTGGTACACATGATTCTTAATGTGCACGTAATTGTACAGACGTTAATTGATAATGTGCACATAATTGTACATATGATCAAACTTGCAGGTGTGGTCATAGTTGTACACATGTATTGGGTGTACAAAATTGTACACATGTTAATTGTTAAAGTGCACATAGGTGTACACATCCTGATTATTAATGTGTACATAGTTGTACACTTATTGATTATAATGTGTACATAGTTGTACACCTAGTGATTGTCAATGGTATAGAACCGTATTAGATATTGATACACCTATGACATCAATCTTTTTTTTGTAACAGATGCATGAATCCCTTGGTCGCAATTAATGATGACTATTGAACAAAGAGATGACACAAAGATAATTACCTTTTGATTAATCAATTTATATATGGTGGCTATCACTAGCGTAAGTTTCTTTATCTTTAAGTTTAGTATCTTCATTGTTTGATTTCTGTTAGGAATTAAGTTGAGACAAATTATTTGGCGTTCAAGTGGTTTTCACAAGAAAAACCTTCGCAATTGGACTCTAAACCTTATTTGGAGTACAATTGATCTTAGTAATGATGTGGATGATATTCGGGTTGATGATATGTCATCCTTCATACATTTTAGGTATAATTTGTTTTATATGTATTAAATTTAGGGACTCATAAGCCCAAAAGGGTAGAGCGCCCAAGCCTATCACAAGGTTTGTGGAGGCTAATGGTTAAAATACATTTGAGTTTCTATGTTATGTTTATTCAATATGGGTAGCTTTATTGGTGTTTTTATAGGTGATTCAAGTTATATGTGTGTACAAACCGGTGACCTTGTCTTTTCTCATGAATGGCTTGTTTTGTGGGTATGTATGTTGGATTTTACGTATTTTGTAGATGTGTACACCATTTTCCGTCTCCCGAATATATAACACGTTTTGTAACTATAAAATGTTAGATTTGCTAGGTTTTGGTAGATGTGTACTAGTTGTATACCATTGTCATGTCTCATTGATATATGGCATGTTTTATGAGTGTTAGAGCATTGCTCGGTCAAACTCGCATGCGTTGCTATCTCAAGCATGTTTGTCAATGTTAGTGATCAAAACTATAAGTCTTGATTTCTAGTCTACTATAGCTAAGGTCTCAGACTAGGATAGAAAGTGTAGTTGAGCTCAAGAACTCCATGGCAATCATCATACAAGACGAAGGACTACTCAGGAACTGGTGGATCTTCATCGACTAAAAGGTATGTGGAGACTTCAACTTATCTATCACTCAAAAGTCTATTTATCTCATATCTTGAGACAAAAGTCGTTTTTCTATATAGACTTAGATTATACACATTTGGTATTTAGAGCCGAGTTTACCTCGTATATCTATTTGTCGAAATATGTGTTGGTAAAGCTTTCGCTTTAGCCAAGTTCATATTTACCTAGTGACGAAAGTCATGTTATGTTTCAATGACTTGAAAGTTGCTCTGACGAAAAATGGTTTGTGAATAACAACTATATAACGTCCTCTGAGAATGTTTCAATGATTGAAATGAGAGGTTAGACTATATAGCCATTTGGAGGATATATGTATTGTTGTGGAAACACATATATGCATAAGTCCTTATTGATTGAACCATAGTTTGCGAACTTTGTTGATCAAGTGAACCGGAGAAGTGCATGAGCTAAGTCCTCGAACCCAGTCCGCGAACTGGCGAAGTTCTAAAACCCGCGAATTTCTGCTGTAGTTTGTAAACTTCATCCGGGAACTTAAGTCCGCGAACCAAGTCCGCAAACTTGAGTAGGTTATGTCTAAAAACGATATTTAGTGAACTTATCTTTATAAACTAAGGAATGCAATTGCAAACCGTGGCTACAGAGTTCATGAACCGATTCAAGTGAATCAAATCGTTATTGCTTCAATTATGTCTTGTGTAGTACATGAGATATCCTTGCAATTGAAAAACTCTCTAACTAGTTCATTTGAGTCATTTGAACTAGTTATGGTGAAGAAGAATATGGTTGATATGAAAGTGATCATATTACTAACCATTTGGTTAACTATTGTTGAACCAACATATGTACAAGTTTGGGAACGGTTACACAAGCCCAGGAATGTGCATTTCATTTGTGTATAACAAGCTATGTTTTCGATCTAACGGTTGATAAATATTAGCTTGAATCTAATCAGGTTTTCATCTAACGGTGAATATTGGATGCTTTGTTACTAAGATAACATTGATTGCAAACCCTGATTTGAAAGACTATATAAGGGAGAACTCTAGCAACTGGGAAAACTAATCCCCATACATTATGTGTGATACTAGTTGTTCTAAGCGGGAGTCGATTCTCCTTTAACCTTTGGTTTCTTCTTCTAAACCAGGTTAACGACTTAAATACTTCATTGGGATTATGAAGCCATACCGATACTACTTTTCTTGTAGTTGTGTGATATGATCTTGTTGTTTCTATCGTACGAGTACAATTGTAATAATTAGATTGAGATTTCTATCTCCGATAGGCAAGATAAAAAGTAATCACAAACATCTTCGTCTCATCGTTTATGATTCCACAGCACTAATTTCTTTGCTTAAAGGTTGGACAGTTACAAACTGTAGCGTTAAGGGGATTAGTCTTAACATATGATCTTGGTTTCATAACTTCTTGTGATGCCCAAACAAGAACATCATGAAGTTTTTCATTCCTTATATGGAAACGACATCTCCTTTCCAAGTGACCTTTATTTCCGCAATAGTGACAAACATAAGGAATATTCTTACCTCGATTTATGTGTGCTGATTTTGGAGGTTGATATACTTTTCTCTTTCGAACCTTAACTTTCGGTGAAGGTATTTCACTTTTTCCATCAGTGGGAACCTTTTGTTGATAAGCATCACTAGCCTTGACAAATTTTACCTATTTGCTAGTACTTGGAGCATCTATTCCTTTATAGCCCAATCCTCGTGTATCACGATGATTTTTACTTGCTCCTAGCATAGTGGTTAATTTTCTTGAACTAGTGTTGAACTTTTTCATGTCATCTTCTAACATCTTGATATTATCAAGGGAAACAGTTAAATCAGCCTCTAGGCGTTTTTCTCGAGCGATATAAGCACTTTCTCTGTCATCAAAACTAATTTGTTGAGAGTTAAACCTTGTTTCAGATTCTGCAAGTTTCTCTTCCAACAAAAATTACTTTTGATAAAGATTATCACATTCGAGTGACTTAATACGTTGGTTTTCCTCAGAATCCTTGAGGATCGATTCGTTAGAACGATTCGAAAAATAAACACCTGCGTAACATCTTCTCAAAATCTTGTTTTATCGACAGAGAGGATTCATAAGAGGTGAGACATGAGAAGTTGTAATCTTTTTCATATTCCACGAATCCAAAAACTTAACATACTCTGAGACTTCCTCATCAACATCTCTATCAATATCTGAATCACCTTCATCAGAAAGTTCATCCAACTGTTCTTCTAGGAGAGTTTCCCAATCAACAGTTTTTACATCAAGAGAATGTTTAGATATTGATTTAGATGTGACAGTTCTCCCAGGTGAATCCAAGCTCTTAGAATCATCTGGTAATTTATGAACTGGTACGTTATTAGAGATAGACTCGTCCATAATCAGATCACTACAAACACAGACTTATAAGGTCTTTAACGTGTTTGCCTGCTCTGATACCAATTGAAAAATCGGGGGTCTAACAACCACACCTAATATTTCACTTAGCAATTTGTATGGACAAACTCCAATATACTTTCTAGAGAATCAACTAGACAGTCAGGCTCAATCTAGATAAAAAGTATATCAAAGAGTTTATATCTCAATATCTCGATTTGATATATACTCAAGAAAATAGAAATATGCGAGTCTTTATCAAATACAAGAGAGATAACTTGGATGGTACCAAAGACCAATATCCAAGTGTCAATCAATTTAAATCAACAACCAAAAGGTCGAATATTCTAATTGATTAAACAACGCACAACCTGTGATATTTCAATTGTATAACAAAATATAATGCGGAATAGAAATGACACAAACACCAGAATTTTGTTAACGAGGAAACCGCAAATGCAGAAAACCCCGGGACCTAGTCCAGATTGAACACACACTGTATTAAGCCGCTACAGACACTAGCCTACTCCAAACTAACTTCGGTATGGACTGTAGTTGAACCCAAACCAATCTCACACTGATCCAAGGTACAGTTATGATCCTACATCTCTGATCCCAGCAGGATACTACGCACTTGATTCTCTTAGCTGATCTCACCCACAACTAAGAGTTACTACGACCCAAAGTCGAAGACTTTAATAAAAAAATTTGTATCACACAGATAAGTCTATGATAATAGATAAAGCCGTGTCCCACGAATATACCTAAGAGTTTTATTCCGTCTTTTGATAAATAAAGGTGAACATGAACCAATTGATAATTCGGACTAATATTCCCGAAGAACAACCTAGTATCATCAATCACCTCATAATAGTCTTAATCGATGCAGTGAGAAAAGATATTGTGGAATCACAAATGATGAGGCGAAGATGTTTGTGATTACTTTTTATCTTTCCTATCGGAGATATAAATCTCAAGCCAATTATTATAATTGTACTCGTACGATAGAATCAACAAGATCAGATCACACAACTACAAGAAAAGTAGTATCGGTCTAGATTCACAATCCCAATGAAGTCTTTAAGTCGTTAACCTGGTTTACAAGAAGAAACCAAAGGTTAAAGGAGAATCGACTCTAGCTTAGCACAACTAGTATCACAAAGAATGTGTGGGGATTAGTTTTCCCAGTTGCTAGAGTTCTCCCTTATATAGTCTTTAAAATCAGGGTTTGCAATAAATGTTAGCTTTGTAACAAAGCATTCAAAATTCAATGTTAGATGAAAACCTGATTAGATTCAAGCTAATATTTATCAACCGTTAAATCGAAAACATAACTTGTTATACACAAATGAAATGCACGCTCCTGGGCTTGTGTAACCATACCCAAACTTGTACATTAGTTGGTTTAACAATAGCTAACCAAATGGTTAGCCATATGTTCACTTTCATATCAACCATATTCTTTTTCACTATAACTAGTTCAAATGATTCAAATGAACTAGTTAGAGAGTTGTTCAATTACAAGGAAATCTCATGTACTACACAAGACACAATTGAAGCAAAAACGATTTTATTCACTTGAACCGGTTCATGAACTCTATAGCCACATTTTGCAATTGCATTCCTTAGTTTATAAAGATAAGTTCACTAAACATCGTTTTTAGACATAACCTACTCAAGTTCGCGGACTGGGTTCGCGAACTTAAGTTCCCGGATGGAGTTTACAAACTCCAGCAGAAATTCTCGGGTTTGAGAACTTCGCCTGTGCGCGGACTGGGTTCGCGGACTGATTTCACGTACTTAGCTCACGCACTTCTGCTGTTCACTTGATCAACAAATTTCGCAAACTTCAGTTCAAACAATAAGAACTTATACATATATGTGTTTCCACAACATTGCTTATATCCTCCAAATGGTTATATAGTCTAAACTCTCATTTCAATCATTGAAACATTCTCAGAGGACGTTATATAGTTGTTATTCACAAACCATTTTTCGTCAGAGCAATTTTCAACGTGATTGAAACATAACATGACTTTCGTCACTAGGTAAAGATGAACTTGGCTAAAGCGAAAGCTTTACCAACACATATTTCGACAAATAGATAGACGAAGTAAACTCGGATCGAAATACTTTTGTCTCAAGATAGGAGATAAATAGATTTTTGAGTGATAGATAAGTTCAAGTCTGCACATACGTTTTAGTCGACGAAGATCCACCAGTTCCTTGAGTAGTCCTTCGTCTTGTATGATGATTTCCATGGAGTTCTTGAGCTCAACTACACTTTCTATCCTAGTGCGAGAACTTAGCTATAGTAGACTGGAAATCAAGACTTATAGTTTTGATCACTAATATTGACAAACATGCTTGAGATAGCAATGCATGCGAGTTCGACCGAGAAATGCTCTAACAATCTCTCCCTTTGTCAATTTTAGTGATAAAACTATCAATACATATGGAATACAGAAAAATATATAAATAAACTTTTGTAGCTCCTATTCCACATGCCTAATCTTCAACATTACTCGAAATCTTCGTCACTTCCAGGTATTCCAATGATCCCAATGGTTGTAAGTTTAGCATCATCGTTGTTGAAAATCCGTAGCTATAACAACGAGAAAACAAGAGTTCTCAATCATTGTTATACAATGTTATAGTATCATTACACAGCGTCAAAGTTCAATTGTATCACAACTTTAACAACAATAATATGGTGATATGTCACTCCCACTTAGTTAATACTCCATCTCACATGGAAACCACTCCCCCTTACATAATGATCCGAAAACCATATGTATTTTTAGCGTGAAATACATATTAATTCTCCCCCTTTTTGTCAATAAAATTGGCAAAGGTACAAGAACAGGATCCTAATGAAATTTCCAAACGAGACATTTCATGACCAAAAGAAAGCATATATCATCTTATTTAGATGAAATCATAAAGCCGAAGCTAAATGAATTCATCAAGGAGTTTAAAGATACATGATAACCCCTATAATATTCCACATCCGCACTCCCCACAAAGATTTGGCAATTAAGCACAAGTTCAAAAGAACTCTCCCCCATAATATGTCATTCCCGAAAGAACAACAAGAGCGACCTTAATTTCAAAAAGAAAAAAAGCATTTCTTTGGACATAACAAATCACATACAAGTATGAATTTGAATCCAAAAATACTCAATTAAATTAACCAAAAGAGAACCTATGATTAATTTAATCGGAAGTGCTCAACATAAGTGAATCTTTAAAGACTCAAAAAATACTCAATTAGATTAATCACAAGAGATCCCATAATTAATCTAATCGGAATACACAACCAAACTAATCACAAAAGTAATCAATTTAATTGGTCATGCTCGACATAAGAAAACTTTCAGAGCAACAACTAAATAACCAAACAAGATGATTAATTTAGTTGAAAATGCTCGATATAAAGTACCTCACGGAGCAACAACTAAGCTAATCACAAGAAAATAATCAACTCAGTCGATAATGCTCAACATAAAAAAACTTACGGAGCCTCACAGTAATACATAAAAGATTATGGATCAGGGAAGATCAATACTGCGGAATACACAAGGATTCATTTCATTTCCATCACTATTTGCACAATGACATACAATAAACATAACCCTTGTAAACAAAAGATTTTAACCTATCCTTCATCAATAATTGACATAATAGGCTTAACTTTTGTAATTTGTCAAAAGTCCATTCATTTTTTTATCAATATGTGAATATCGACTTGCGAAAGACTTTACTTTTGACAAAGTATGGGACAATCACAGTTCACGGACGCAAACACACATACACCATAACACATTGCAGTATATAAAATCATAAAGATTAATACTGCAAAAATCATCTTCCAAACAATTATTTAGAATTTAAACAAATTAACCTAAAAACATGAAGATGAAAACGTTTGGCAATAGCTATGTGTAACCACAATAATTTCTATTCCAAACTCTAGTAATCCTTCTCAAAAACAAGAATAAATTCTCATAAGAAGATTCCTAGGCATCAAGAAAAACTCGTAATGCACATATAAGATGATTTGTCCTTAGAGGGTAGCATCAATATTTTTCGCCCGGATTTACACCAAGAATAGCTACAAAAGGAGTATAAAAAGATTTTATTAAAAAAGAAGAACATACAAAGTCATTAACGACCATGCACCATAGCTCATATAAAATGATTGTGAACATTCAAAAATCTCATAGTAATGCGTGTTACTGCCCATTCTTGAACTTCCTTCTTTTTGATTCACCAACAACATTCTTTTAAAATCTACAAACGATCTTATATGAGTAGTACTCCACGAATAACAAGTTCCCAAGTCCAAGAGAAGTGGAACAAGTGCGACGAACCGAAGAAAAACACTCAAAAACAACAGAAGGGACAAAAACCAATCTTAACTCATCCAAATACAACAATTTTCATATCCGTTTTTAAGATAATTCCGAGTTTGGACGAAGAAGGTACGGCCAAAACAAGTTTACTGAATATCGACGTCTACATGCAAGTATGCACACGGGTTTGCAAACGAATTTCGTGACCTAGAGCAGTATGCAAACAGGTAAGCATACTTTAGTCCATGGATTTTGATTTTAAATGATGGTAAGCACACCAGGTATGTGTACCATGAAGTCCAAACATCCCGAACTACTATTTTCAAATATAAACATTTAAAAACCTTAAACATAGATCAAGTTAGTTAGAAATGAACGATAAGAAAGGTACGTGGATCATTATAAAAACACAAATCTTTCTCAGATTTATAGACATACCTTTTTAGAAGAATCCAGTCGAATTCTACATCCTTACCGAACATAATTTGTGTTCCCCAATTCTCGTGCTTCCCTCATCGTATACATAACAGGGCATTCCTTGGTGAGGATGCGCTTACAACACAATCAAGTTGCGTTGGGGTGAACAATGTCTTGCTCACCACAAGTGACCTTTGGATTATCATGAAAGAGATCGCTTTTAGAACCTTTCACATCCAATTCCATTTTTCCAAAAAACTTGTTAAGTTCCAACATCATGGATATAGCCTTCTCTATAGTCATGGAATTTTTTGGAAGATCATTCCTTTTCATACTCAAAGCATCATTGGATTTTTTTGGTACCCATTTCTGAGTGCATTTAGGAACAACCAGAATCTTCTTCCCATTACTCTCTTCAAGATTTCTCGAGAGAGAATTGGATTGACTATTATTTTGCAAGTTAGTCTTTCTCCAATTGGGAGCATCGGATCTTGTCTTAGTCTTTACGCAGTTATCCTTTTGATAACCATTACGATTGTGAAAAGCATTCGTATGACGTTTATAGGAAAATATAGATTTATCACAGCACTGATACCTTTGCCTAAAGGTTGGACAGTCACAACCTGTAGCGTTAAGTGGATTAGTCTTAACATATGATCTTGGTTTCACAACTTCTTGTGATGCCCAAACAAGAACATCATGAAGTTTTACATTCCTTATACGGAAACGATATCTCCTTTCCAGATGACCTTTATTTCCGCAATAGTGACAAAATTAAGGAATGTTCTTACCTCGATCTGTGTGTACTGACTTTGGAGGTTGATATACTTTTCTCTTTCGAACCTTAACTACCGATGAAGGTATTTCACTTTTTCCATCAGTGGGAACCTTTTTTTGAGAAGCATCACTAGCCTTGACAAATTTTACTTCTTTGCTAGTACTTGGAGCATCGTTTCCCTTATAGCCCAATCCTCCTGTATCACGATGATTTTTACTTTCTCCTAGCATAGTGGTTAATTTGCTTGAACTAGTATTGAACTTTTTCAAGTCATCTTCCAACATCTTGATTTTATCAAGAGCAGCAATTAAATCAGCCTCAAGGCGTTTTTCTCGAGCGAGACAAGCACTTTCTCTGTCATCAAAACTAATTTGTTGAGAGTTAAACCTTGCTTCAGATTCTGCAAGTTTCTCTTCCAACAAAAAGTACTTTTGATAAAGATTATCACATTCAATTGACTACATACGTAGGTTTTCCTCAGAATCCTTGAGGATCGATTCGTTAGAACGATTCGAAATAAACACCTGCGTAATATCTTCTCAATTTCTTGTTTTCTCGACAGAGAGGAGTCATAAGAGGTGAGACATGAGAAGTTGTAATCTTCTTCATATTCCACGAATCCAAAAACTTAACATACTCCGAGACTTCCTCATCAACATATCTATCAATATCTGAATCACCTTCATCAGAAAGTTTATCCAACTGTCTTCTAGGAGAGTTTCCCAATCAACAGTTTTTACTTCAAGAGAATGTTTAGATATTGACTTAGATGTGACAGTTCTCTCAGGTGAATCCAAGCTTTTAGAATCATCTGGAAATTTCTGAACTGGTACGTTATTAGAGATAGACTCGTCCATAATCAGATCGCTACAAACACAGACTTATAAGGTCTTTAACGTGTTTTCCTGCTCTGATACCAATTTAAAAAGAGGGGGTCTAACAACCACACCTAATATTTCGCTTAGCAATCTGTATGGACAAACTCCATTATACTTTCTAGAGAATCAACTAGACAGTCAGACTCAATCTCGATAAAAAGTATATCAAAGAGTTTGTATCTCAATCTCTCGATTTGATATATACTCAAGCAAATAGAAATCTGCGAGTCTTTATCAAATACTAGAGAGATAACTTGGATGGTACCAAAGACCAATATCCAAGTGTCAATCAATTTAAATCAACAACCAAAATGTCGGATATTCAAATTGATTAAACAACGCACAACCTGTGATATTTCAATTATATAACAAAATATAATGCGGAGTAGAAATAACACAAACACCAGAATTTTGTTAACGAGGAAACCGCAAATGCAGAAAAGCCCCGGAACCTAGTACAGATTGAACACACACTGTATTAAGCCGCTACAGACACTAGCCTATTCCAAACTAACTTCGGTATGGACTGTAGTTGAACCCCAACCAATCTCACACTGATCCAAGGTACAATTATGCTCCTACGTCTCTGATCCCAGCAGGATACTACGCACTTGATTCCCTTAGCTGATCTCACCCACCACTAAGAGATGCTACGACCCAAAGTCGAAGATTTTAATAAACAAATCTGTATCGCACAGAAAAGTCTACGATAATAGATAAATCCGTCTCCCACGAGTATACCTATGAGTTTTGTTCTGTGTTTTGATAAATCAAGGTGAACATGAACCAATTGATAGTCCAGACTTATATTCTCGTCGATCACAATAGTCTTAATCGACGCAGCGAAAAAAGATATTGTGGAATCACAAACGATGAAACGAAAATGTTTGTGATTACTTTTTATCTTGGAATCACAAGCCAATTATTACAATTGTACTCGTACGATAGAAACAACAATATCAGATCACACAACTACAAGAAAAGTAGTATCGGTCTGGCTTCACAATCCCAATGAAATATTTAAGTCGTTAACCTGGTTTAGAAGAAGAAATCAAAGGTTAAAGGAGAATTGACTCTAGCTTAGCACAACTAATATCACAAAAAATGTGTGGGAATTAGTTTTCCCAGTTGCTAGAGTTCTCCCTTATATAGTCTTTCAAATCAGGATTTGCAATCAATATTAGCTTAGTAACAAAGCATTCAAAATGCCTCTTGTTCTCTTGTTCATTTACACCGGGAATAGAGCAACCCTTATTTCTCTTCACTTTGCGTGGACGATAAAAGAGAAAATTCATCGAAAAAACTTATGTTCGTTTACATTTGTGGCAAATATATTGAAAAGACGATCGAAATGGCAAGGATTTGGAAGAAAAAAATACGCATGATACTCTAGAAAGATTGAAATTGCTGGAGAGTTAATCAAGAGAGACTATCCTATAAAAAATAAGCTATGTTTTTCTGCTATATATAATGTCATCACGTGTTTAATGGCTACACACCCAAAGCAGATTTGGATAGGTTACAAAGTCAAAATATGATAACTTTGTAATATTATAAAAAAGAAAAAAGGATTCCCCGTCTCTTGGTGTGGGAGAGTTAATCAACAGACCTTAAAGAAAATATTCAAATAGAGACAAAATATCTTCTTTATTTTACGTCTCGTGATTTTGCAACAAAGAGTGCTCTCGACTGTTGACGAACTCATATTTTGCATCATGCATATGGAAAATGCACCTGGTTCAGTTCATTTTTCAAACCTAACAGCCACTAACGGTGCAACAAGAAGCCATAACAAAAGACAAAAACAGGTCTAACAACAAAGACAAAATTTACACAAGCTAAGCAATAACAATGCTCTTTCTCTTCTTCGTTGCACCCTGTAACTGGTTCTCGTTTATTCTGGAAAAAGAGGCATATAGGTTTCACGTTCCCAGAGTGAACGAAAAACGTTTGCTTCCATGGAGTGTTTGGATTCTAGTTTATCTCGGATAACGTGATAAGTTCGTAAGAAAATCCCGTAAGCTTGTACTGATTGTTGAGACTCTTTTGCTCCCAATTTAGGTGTACAATGGTTTAACTTGATGAATATTCTTCGAAAAGATCTTAAGATAATCTTCCATGTGTACTATTATTAGACCTTAAGGAATTTATACTAAGGAATTTATACAGTATGGCCTTACGAGTTATAATAACAAAATTTGCAGGTTATGCTGCATGACATGACAACCCTTGAACAACATCTGATGATGATTTGGTTGGAATTTTACTGAAGATTATGGTAAATATTTCTAAGGACTGTTCTTCACAATTAGAGCTAAGGGTTTCTGTTAGGGTACCGACCCCAACTCGTCATAAGTCCATGGGTAGAACTCAACTCGAAAACCGGTTGACTAGATAAGGGAATACATTGACTTATAAACTACCCAATTAAGTCCCATCTAACCAATGTGGGACTAGGATCCCAACATCCCACCACGCTTCCAAACTCAACATCCTCGTTGGCCCACTCTATCGACACTGACCCGGCGGTAGCCCTTTCCTTATGGCGGATCCACTCGACTATCAGTATTCAATACGGTGACAACTACGCCCATACATAGATGCCCCTACACCTTAATCTAGCCTATAGGTCACCTCTTCCGTGGAGTGGGCATGGGTCGTGGTGGTTGGCTCTGACACCAAATGTTAGGGTACCGACCCCAACTCGTCATAAGCCGATGGGTAGAACTCAACTCAAAAACCGGTTGACCAGATGACGGAACCTATTGACTTATAAACTACCCAATTAAATCCCATCTAACCAATGTGGGACTAGGATCCCAACAGTTTCGCTGAATTAAGATTATCAAATTGCAAGATAAGCCATGAACAATTTGGTTGAAATTTTTAGAATACTTTGATAAATTTGTTCTTCTGGGTTGGAGTAGAAATTTTTTTGGTTGTCGAGTTCAGAAGGAATTTTTTGTAATCGAAGGTAAATTTGTCCGCTTCGATAAATAATTTATACTCGGTTCCCTTTGCCGAGTTCAGTCTGATTTTCCCAATCTCTTAATCCAAAACCCCTCTCCTTATAACAAAAATAATAATAAATATTTAGGAAAAATGACCAAACAGACAGCTAGGTCAACCGTACCAGACTAACACAATTATATTTTTTTTTTAGGACTATACTGTAGTTTGTAGGTCAAAAGCGTAGAGTCTAGTATCAAATTAAAGCAGAGATACATCTAGACTAAAGCAAAGACAAACAAAGTTGTTAATAATTCTCAGAAAGTCCTAGAAAGGTCGATAGTTAAACCAAATTGGTCGGTCATTAATTTTCTAGAAAGATCGATGGTAAAAAAATCGGTCGGTCATACATGGAAAGTCCTAGAAAGATCGATAGTTAAACCAAATTGGTCGGCCAGGTACTCGTATAAATTGGCGATCGTCTTGTGTTTGCATGAAGTCGTAAGAGCCACAGACGGGAGTTGAATCACTAAAGGTACCTGTCATGTGGCAATTGAAAACAGTGACACGGCGAGGGTGAGAAAGTGGGAGTGCACAAGTTATTAAGAACTAGACAAATTTATTGAGGCAGAACCCCTGTTTTGTCTCAAGGGATTGTGCATACTACTTCCTCCCGTTTGACAACCTAAAGAAGGCCAAATATTCATGTGGTCGACCCTCATCATTTCACTGTTTTCATTTGCCACATGACTGGTATCTTTACCGTCACCGGTGAATAAACACTTCTCGTTCGCAAATCCTTGCTGGAGTACTAGTAGTTCATCATTTTTTTCTTTTTCTTGGACAGCCATTTGATCAACATTTTCTACAGGCACGATCATTTCAGCATGCCCTTGTGGGAGCAATTTACAGTGTCCTTGTGGAAGCTGCTGGAGCAATTTACAGTGTCCTTGTGGAAGTACTTGATCATCTTCTTCTTGGATCACCACCAGTTGACTCTTCTTCCTTAACCCATGTCCCAATATAAAGCATCATTCCTAAAAAAAAATTCTGATGGGTCAGGAGAACCACAAATGTTATTGAAGAACCAAGGAGCCAATGCAGCATTCATCTTTCTGGTCATGGTGTTTCTATTGTCTGCGGTTGGTACCGCACATCTATAAATATCATTATACTTGTCATCTTCTTTCAGAGAATCAAAATAGCATGCGATAGTAGCAGCGGCTTGGTTAACGATGGATTCAAGCAAGCCATCAAACCGAGATTTCTCTATATTAATTATACGAGCAGTCATCGTCACCTCGGGGATCATGCATATCAAAATCTTCATTAGCTATAGCTTTACTCATCCTAATATCCGTTTCAATAACGCCTTCATGATCGCAATCAAGAAGAGAAAGTTCGAACATGCCGGAGTAATAACTTCTTCTGTTATTGCTGCCCAGCATCTTTCTTGGCCTGTCTTTCTTTCTCTATCTAGATCATTCATTTTTTAGCAGACTATTTCTTCGTCGTGAAGATATATTCTCATTAATACCAAAAAAAAAATATATATTTTCTCATAATTGTGACAATAGATTCATGCAGTGGTCGGTGTACGTGTAGAGATTACCAGATAACACGAAAGTACTTTCAGGTGTGTGACAGAATAGGATTTATCCAGAGATCATAGACGACAAATAGCTTTTACTACCACGTACATATGTAAGCCAAATTGTGCGATTCCCATAATAATTTCATTCAATGAATACTGTATGTTTTTATTGCCGATACAGAGTTCAAGTGATTTTCAGCCACAGAATATTATGAACCCTACTAGTTCCTCATCAGTAGTTATGTGAAGAGAATAAAAGGATATTTTCGGACATTTGGCCAGGAGCCATCTTCATCCTCCAGCTTGATGTTGAAACTTCTCTACTTCATCGCCACACTCATAGTCTGACTGCCTCCCACAGGAACAGACAGATGCTTAATAAGCCTTGAGCATGACTGAGGGAAAGCAAAGATATGTCATGAAATTAACAACCTGGTTCGAATTTTTAGGTGAATAAGCAAATTTTCAATGTGATTAAGAAAATATCAAAAGGATAATCTCGATTTCCAAAAATTATCAAAGGATATTCCTTAAATCATTGATACTTTTCCCTTGAAACTCATCGTCAAAAAACACTTAATATGGAAACTATTATCAAAATTTGATAAGCTGCGCAGTACAATATTCCTGTGATCACCCTCATTTCCCTGTTTTCATCATTTGCCACACGACATGTATCTTTACTGTCATCCACGAACAAAGTGTTATGGTATCCGTATCCTTGTGGGAGTTTTACTTAAATCTTTTCTACTTAGACAGCCATTAGATCAACATCTTCTTCTGGCGCACGATTGTTTCAGCATACCCTTGTTGGAGCGATTTACCTTTTGAAAATATTTGATCATCTTCGATTTACCTTTTGAAAATATTTGATCATCTTCTCCTTGGATCACCACCTAAGACTCTTCCTCCTTGTTAATATCGGTGCTATGAAGAATCATTTCGAAATTTGTTTTCAATGGATCAGCAGAACAACAAGTGTTATTGAAGCAAGGAACCAATCCATCCATCCTGCTGGTCATTGTGTTTCTATTGTCCGCAGGTACCACACAAGTTGAGTATTGACATCATCAATATCAGCTCCCCAACATATTCGTCATCTACTTTCTGCATATTCCGTGGAACCTTCCCGAGCATCAAAAGAGAGCATGCGCTGCAGCTGGGAGGATCAAACATATATATTAAAATCATCATTAGTTCATTAAGGCTTTACTTCTAGTATCAGTTTCAATAACTCCTTCATAATAGGATCAAGAGTAGCCCCTGCAGAAATTGAGTAATAACTTTTTCTGTTATCATAAACTTATCGCCTCCCAGCATTTTTTTTGTTGCTCTTGATATTTCTTTATTAGTAGTCTCTTACTTCCTTGTGAAGATATCCCGATAGTTATGCATATTGCAAGGGTCGGTACGTGTAGAGATTATCAGATATCCACAGATATGACAAAGAGACTCAAGAGAGAAACGGTGAGACAGCTAATTAGCTTAACCTATTACCTACATATATCTAGTCCAATTTTTGCAATTCCCAATTTTTGAGATTCGCATAAATCCATGATAATGAGTTAGTGATTGTAGTACTAGGTGGAGATATATCTAGTTAAAAAAATATCTTCAAAGGTATATGGATATATGCTGTGTGTAAAATGTACAGTGCCTGCACTGGAGATATATCTAGTTCTTAAAAATAATCAAATTTAACATGGGAAGAATTTATTGTAATTTTAAGAAAACAAGACAATTCATAGTAATTTTATTGTAAGTTTTTCAGAGTAATTCCTTCCTCAATGAATGTGAGTACCGACAATGATTTGGTAAAAATCTCAATAAAAAAAGGGCCGTGATAGATCTACCGAACTTGTGCACCGAGAAGGGATCGGACGGCCGAAATATCGCCCTTTCTGCATTGAGATAGGGGTGAGGCATGATTGGATCCCACTCCCTCTCACACGGTGCACGTACATCACGGTGCACCAATCATTTTGGATAGAAAAACTACTATCCAGTAAATTATATGGTCCTCCAAGTTCAAATAGGCGCACTTTTGTCCAGCGAATCGGTGAAGTAAGGAAAAAGTTTATCCCCGCTTCTTGTCACAAACCATATTTTATATTATATTATGATAACTGTACACCAGTCACCAGTATATATCTTCTTTGGAAAATTATTAATATAAGCTTTGGAATAAGGGAAGATGAACTCTACTTACATATTTACCCAGATGCACTATTGTGACTTTCGCACGTAAATGACAAAATTACTTAATAGTAGGTTTCTAAGATCATACGGGACCCACTAACATGAATGAATGCAAAATCTAATCTAGCATGTAGTTGCAAGAAATCCTACCACCACATACATACAAGAATCTAAACAATACTGTAAGGAATCATGGTGAAAATCATTCGTTTATTCATTAAGATTTCAAGTTGGATACAAGATAATATAAAGGCCTAACTTGCTCTCCAAATAAACTTTCTCTATCCTAATTTCTTGTCTAACACACTCTGAAGATCTCTCCTTTACATGGTTACTCTCTTCTTTATATTGGATATTACATAGTGGATGACAGCTAATAGATCCCCTATTTTCGGAATCGCTGTGCCTTATAATCGCTCATGTATATTTTCTTAACTTCGCATACTTTACACTTCGCACAATGCATCGCACTTTACTCGTGACTGTGTTGACATCATCAAATACATCATCTCAATTTTACTATGTGCGATAGTCTTCGCTTATATTAGATGGTTGTTATTTCGCATACATAACGAATGTGCGATATTTCACTCCTACATTTTTCCTCTTCTCATGTCGTTCCCTTTATTAAGTGAACGATTTGAGAAACTTTCAATCCAAATTATCGCACATGTTCATTTCTTCATATTTTGTTTTGCCGACGTTCTTCTGCAATTCTATCCTATCTATTTGCACGTGTCGATTCTTATACTTTTTACCAATATAACCTGTTTCTAACCGGTCATCTCTTTTACTTATTTATTGATTTATCCCAGAGATATAACTTCTTCTTATCTTCTAATTTCGTTTTTTTCTTTTCAACTTCTTCGAGACTATTTTATCTTTCTTCTACTGCTTCTCTGATTCATCTTTTACTACTGCTACTATTCTATCACTATTATTTTTATGGATCCAAACTCAAGGTTTGTGTACTTCATCAAAATAAACCCCTTTTTCTTCTTAATCATGATTGTTGATCTTATGATTAACTCAGTTCCCATACTGTTTGCAGGAAAAGCTCTTCTTCAGGTGTCCTTAAAATAACCGTCCCCAACCTAAATCCTCTTCAGATGTCAAGGACAAAGATTCTCATAAGAGGAAGGCTTCGCACAACAAAGAAGTAAGAAATATCCTATTTTTATTAAACAATATTGTTGCTTATATTTCTTATCTGCGTTGTTTTCGCAGGATTCTGATTGTGAGATGGGTGGCGGAAAAGGATCGAAACTCAAGAGATTTCGCAAGCCTATAGCTCTTAAGTCAAATATTTATATTCCTGAATTTGGTGTCGCATACGTCATTCCTCCAACTCCTTTCGAAATGACAGTTCAAAATAAAATTTATCCCACTCATGCGAATCTTTCTGTTACTCTCGAAGAAATCTTTCCTCCCGAAGAGATAATTGCTGCTGACCAAGGGATAAAGGATACCCCTACTCCTGCCTCTGCGATTTTTTGAATGATGTACAAACTGTTTCAACCCTTGTGAACACCCCTTTGCTCGCGAACACTGGTACCTTACATAATAATATATATATTCCTAATTCTATGACTTTCACTATTCATTCTCCTTCTATTTCTGTTCCCACTTCTTCACCTTCCTCTTTCTTATTGGAACCCCTTTCTCTTAATAAGAAATCTTTGGATAGTGTAAAATTTGCTTCTCAAACTTTACTCAACATCATCAACTCTGCTCAATCATCCACCAATGATCCTCACAAGCTTCGCATTTTCTCTGCTTTAAGTAACAGTTATGCGAATTTCCTTATGATAGAGCTACAAGGGATGAGATCCATTCTCAAATCGATCAAGTTTTCATACCGCTCTAGGTATCTTGGTAAATTCCTTTTGTATATGTTTTCTTTATTAAAATATTTTAATTACTTATCTTTATCTTTTTCCTTCTTCAGGAATCTCATCGTCGAATGATTTTAGTTGAAGGGCGTTTTGAATCTAGTTGTTCCCAATTAGAACTTTCGCATCAGAACTCTCTTTTAGAAAAGGAAGTCAGTAGACTGAAAGGAGAGCTCCAAGATGCAGTCTTTGATTCTGAAGGTCTTCGTAGCCAAAACCAAAAGCTTAGAGGTATTTTTCTCTTTATTATATGTTATAATGCATTTCTTCGCTTTTCCATGTGTTTTAAATTTTCCCCTTGCATTTATTAAGATTTAGACCCGAAGCGAGTTGCAGAGAGATTCACCTTTCAATTTCTTGCCGAAGAAACTCGTGCGAATAACGAGAAGTTGCAGACTCAATTAAGTCATTTAAATAACCAACACTCATATTCAATTGACCACATTAACAATCTAACTCATGAAAATAGTCATCTTATTAAAGAAAATGAAGTATTAAATGCTCAGCTTTCCCACTTATCTAAATTGTTATATAGTGCTGACTTAAGACACTGAACTTTGTCAAAAGAAAATCATACTCTTTCTATGGAGAAACATCCCTTTTAAAAGGAGGAAGCAATGTTTTCGCATCAGTATTTATTTCTTCAGAAAATAAATGATGATCAAGAACAAGCTCTTCACTCACTAAAAGTTCAGCACGAAGCATCATTTAAGGAGTTAAATACCCAGAACGAAAAAATCATCCAAAGTAAAATAAACTTGACTGTGAAGATGAACCAACTTCAAGAACAATATAATCAATTGAAGCATTCTCATGATGTCCTTAATAAAAATAATAATTCCCTCTCTGCTGATGAAAAGAAGATTCGATCCCGTCTCAATGGTTTAGTTGGTGATGATTTTGATAAAGCTATGGAAAGTATGAAGAATAAAACTCTTGCTTTTTCTAAATTCTGCGAAGGTAGTCAGCTAGAGTTGACTGCCTTATCTTTCTTTTCCTTTTATTTCTTTGGATTTTTAATCAATATGAATTTCGTTCTCAAGTTGTGATTCTATATTAACCTTTGCAGAGTCCAAAAAGTCAAATCAATCCACTATTTCCCAGTTGAGATCTGACTTAGCTAAAGTTCGCAAAGATCGCACGAACCTGGAAATATCCTATACGAATCTTGAGGTTTCTCTTACTGCTTCTCGGGACCGGGCGCGAAGAAGATTCGCATACCTTCAAAATTTCATGAAAATCAATGCCAGAAATATTGAGAAAGAAGTTATTCGCAAGGCTCATGTTAATGCTCAAACTCTTGTTAACCAAATCCTTCTGAGCAACTCTTTTTCTCCAGTAACTGTCCGTCCACTTAATATAAGTGAGGATGAGAAGTATCCTGAGCCAGATAGTGACTATGAATTTGTAAGCGACGATGAAAAAGATCATGAAGATAATATTGATGTTTCTTTTTCAAAGGATCATCTCGATAAGGACAAATATGGTAATGTGGACTCTGTTGATAAGGATGATGCTGAAGTTAAGGACCCGAATCCAAGTCACAAGATTGATGCAGAAAAGTCTTTGGTTGAACAAGATGTACCTTCTGACAATGGTTAGTCTTATTATTTTTTTACTATCCGAATTCCCTTCTTATATTTTGATACACTTTGAACTTGTTTCTTGACAAGAAAGATAATACCTTTTTATTTTCATTCCCATACTTTCCTCTTATTATATTTCTTGGAAGAAACAAGTGCGCAAATTTATTTATCCTATTATCTTTCTTGGATTCCCTGCAAAACAACATTAGTTTATATATAACTTTTCTCATGAGGTCTTATTTTTCCTTCCTAAGTAAAGGTCTTATTTTTCCTTAATTCATCTTTTATTTCTGTGCGACGAGATCGCAGGAGGTCATTACACCTTAATGTAAAGACCCATTGATCTCGCCTTATCATATTCTTGTATTATTACCTCTGCAGGTTTTTTATGTGCGTAAATATGACAAGCCTTTTGACACAATTCATCTCCCTAATGGAGGGTTTCGTCCTTATATTCCCCCTGGTTTCCCCTTAAAGGAAGCTAACCTCTACCGGGTTAAGGCTGGCTTCTCCCATCTGTTAATACAACAACCAGTTGATTTCGCAGTCTCTTATCCCTCCACCGATAAGGTTTATGGTTACGAGACCGCACCCTAAGTGGGGTTTCTTTGGACCGAGTGCATCATAGTCAGGACTTGTCAAGAGTGGCAAGGTACGCTCCAGACGCCCTGGGTACTCTTGACTCATCCGTGTACTTCGGCGTCCTGATCGAGTTTCTGCACTCCTTAGGAAAGATCTTATTACCCCAATCTTTCGATTTAGGTGTCTCTCCTGGATGGGAATTTTCGTTTTTCTCAACCCAAATCTCCATGACTCAAGTTCCATGGTCGATGTAGCTTTCCCTTGAGTCATGCTTACCAGGTTTCCCCGATTATGACGTGCGATAGGTCTTACTTTTTGCCTCTTGCATTTATGCGAACTAGGTTGCACGCCACATTCGGATGCCTAACCTCCCTAATTAGAGTTTTTATTTCTGTTACCTTCTATTAAGGTCTTATTTCAAGTTCTTACATTTGCCTTTTTCTGATGAAAGAATTTCTTGAGAATGAGCGAAATCTTCAAACTAGTTCATTGACTTGAATATTACATCCATGTTCAAAATATGAACTTGCATTCATAACTTCACTTTCTTTTCGTCTGTGCGATTTATATTGCAAGTATTCATGGATAATACTTCTTCAAATATAACCAATTCCAAGGACAATCTAATTTGTGTCCTATATCTCTTCCTTCAGGATCCCTCAACTTATAAGCTCCATTTCCAACTATTCTTTTTATTATATATGGGCCGTCCCACTTCTTTTCCAACTTCTCATCTCATCCTTTCTGATAAACCGGTATTTCCCGCAACACCAATTCTTCTAGTTGAAATTCTCTTAGCTTAACTCGTTTGTTGTATTCTAGAGCTAATCTTCTTTGATAATTTTCCATATATTTCAGCGCGACCTCTCTAGTTTATTCCAGATCATCAAGTTTTGTTAAATTAAATCCACACTTAGATTCTTCTCCCAAACTTCTTTCTTTGTTGTAGGGATAATGACCTCTGTTGGTAACACTGCTTTTACCCCATATGTCAAACAGAAAGGTGACATTCCTGTTGCTTCTCTCCTTGTTGTTCTGTATGCCCATACTACATTATGTACTTGTTCGCACCACCATTTATTGTTCCCTTCCAACTTCTTCTTCAATGTGTCTGCGATTGTTTTATTAGTTGCTTCTACCTGTCCATTACTCTGTGGATATAGAGGGGTAGACTTTCCACTTTGAATTTTGAATGCATTGAGTAGCATCTCTATATTCTCGCCCTCAAATTGCTTTCCATTATCAGATACTAAATGTGAAGGGATGCCAAATCTACATATGATATTCTCAAAAATAAACGTGAATATGTCTTTATCACGAATATGCTGAACTGCTTTTACTTCTGCCCACTTTGTGAAATAGTCTGTTGCGACGATTAAATATCTTCTTTGTCCTATACCTGGTATAAATGGGCCTACAATATCAATTCCCCATTTTCCAAATGGCCATGGATTTGATGACGTATTTAGCATTGATCCAGGTGTGTGTATTTTCTTCCCATGACGTTGACACTCTTCTCATCACCTTGATACTTGTTTTGCATATTCATGCACGTATGGCCAATAATATCCTTGTATATTTGCTCTATATGCGAGTGACCTTCCTCCGCTATGTTTTCCAGCATCCCCATAATATAATGCCTTTAAGATTTCCATTCCTTCTTTTCCGTAAGACATCTAAGCGAAGGTCCAAGAAATGATCTTATATACAAAATACCCTCCCTTAATTCATAATTCGTCGCAAGACTTTTTAGCTTGTGTGCTTCTAACCCTTTTCTTGGTACTTCTCCCTTGTCTAGATATAAATGAAGTTCAGTTCTCCAATCTTTGTTTTCGTTCACTTGTTCTTCTTCCTTGTCTTATACTATCATCACATCTGCTTCTGTTTCTTCTTCTTTCTTTATAGATGGTAAAAAGAGTGTTTGTATCTTTATGTCTCGCGCAACCGGATCCACTAACATGGAAGGTATGAAAGCCAATGCGTCTGCGAATATATTGTCCTTTCTACCTATGTGTCTCCAACTTATTTTTGGAATTCGCGCTACTAATTCCATGACAACCTTTTTGTATTTCTGTAAAAATGGTTCATTTGTACTATATGTACCTTCTACCTGACGAATTACCAATTGTGAGTCACTAGTTATTCACGCATCTTATATCTCCATTTTAATTTCTAACTTCAATGCATGTACGACTGCCTCATACTCAGTTTCATTATTTGTGGATGCAAACTCTAACCTGTCCTGCTGGTGAAATGAATACAATACCAATTCCATTTCCTTCTCCATTTGACGATCCATCTACTAGTATTTCCCATCTGTTTGAGTTACGATCTGTCAATAAATCTCTCAAATTCCCGTGCTCTTCAACTACGTCCATCATATCTTCAACATATTCATCCTCTTCCAGTGGAAATTCTGCTAGGAACTCTGCAATAACTTGTGATTTTGGTGAAGATAACACTTCATAATGAATCTCAAAGTTCCCCACTTGTGCATTCCATCTTTCAATTCTCCCTGATCTTTTTGAGTTCTTCATTGCAGGATCGATTGGCACCTTTGTGAACACCTTAATTTTTTGAGCCTGGAAGTATATGCGGAGCTTGAAGGATGCATAAACCAGCATGAGAATTGATTTTTCAATCTTGGAATAATTTTTCTTTACAGAGTTGAACGTTTTACTTATATAATATATGGTATTTTCTACTCCTTGATCCGAACGTAATAAAACAACACTTAACGCATACGGTGTTGATGCCAAATATAGTAGCAGATCTTCTCCTGGATTCGCTTTCTGCATAATGGATAGATTCATCAAGTAATTTTTTATATGTTGCAGTGCTTTGTCGCATTCCTCTGTCCATTCAAATTTTGTTCCCTTCTTTAATATATTGAAAAAATGTTTGCATTTATCAGAAGAACGGGAAATAAATCTCCCCAGCGAAGCTATCAATACATTTAATTTCTAAACGTCTTTTATTGTCGCAGGAGGTGGCATCTCTCGCACAGCTTTTACCTTTTCAGGATAAACTTCAATTCCTTCCTTGGATACTATGTAACCCAAAAAATTTCCTGATGATACTCCGAAGACACATTTTTTTGGGTTTACTTTTATATTGAACTTTCGCATCTGTTCAAATATTTGTTTCAAATTATCCACATGATTCTCTGCTTCTTTATTCTTTACAAGCATATCTTCCACATAGACTTCCAATGTTGTATGTATCCACTTCGCAAATACTTTTTCTACCATTCTCTGATACGTCGCACCCACATTTTTCAATCCAAATGCCATTTTTGTATAACTGTATAATCCTCTTGGTGCGAAAAAGGCAGTATGTTCTTGGTCTTCTTCAGCCAAAGGAATTTGATTATAACCTTTATATAAGTCCAATAACGAGAGTCTTTTATTTCCTGACGCAGATTCTACCATCTGCGGGATGTCTGGCAAAGGAAAACTGTCTTTCGGACATGCTTTATTTAAGTCATTGAAATCTATACAAATCCTGATCCCCTTATTTTTCTTTGGCACCACGACCATGTTTGCTATCCATTCCGGATATTTTGCTGGTCTTATAATCCCTGCCTCTAACATTTTTTGTAACTCTGCTTCTATTTGAGGAAGATATGTTGTTGCAATTTTCCTTATTCTTTGCTTAAATGGCCTTGCATTATTTTTAATATCCAATTTATGGCATGCAACAGACGGATCTATCCCTGGCATCTCCTCCATACTCCATGCGAAGATGTCATTATACTCTCGCAAGATATTTATTGTTCTTTCTTCTTCTTGTTTATCCATTTTGGTTCCTATTTTTAGTATTTTTGGTTCTTCTTCTGTGCCAACATTTATTTCTTTTGTTGGTTCTTGATAAACGCATTTATGTGTCTATTTTGATCTCAATTATGTGTATTGTTAGTGCTCGTTTTTATACTTATTTGATTATTTTATGTTTTTGTAGGTGTTTTTGGAGAAATAAGCTTTTGCGCGAAAATTGGCTCAAAAAAGTGGTATTTGCGCTCGTGGGAGGAAATTACTAAAGACACCCCTTATTTGGATAAGGGGCACTCAATTACTAAGGGGCACCTACTTGTTATTTACACCCAGGACACCCTAAGGGTTAAAAGCACCCAGCAGCAGGATAAGGGGCGTCATCTTCTACATTTGAATTTTTGCTTTTTGGCGGGAAACTCGTTGCAGCATCGTGTTGGAGCAAGACAGTGCGATAGATATTCACAAGAATGGATAAAATTGGATTGATAATGAGTATTGGCGACAAACCATCGATGGTAAGAGAGTTTGTATTAGCACAGAAGACGTGTGAGAAGATTAACATTCGTTCTCAAAGAAAACAGAGAAGGGATATATTCTCGGGTTTATTGGCTTTTCTTTTGGAAAGTACGTGGAAACATTGTCGAGTATGTTGATGATTTGGGAAGATACGTGAATAATTGAGAGAGTATATGGACGCATAGGATCATATCCTATATTTACTAATGAGAGTTTTAATCAAAACAGGGAAGAAAAGCAGTGACCTTTTTGGAAAAGAAAACCAGAGATTTAATCGGTATTTTTGGTTGCTGTGAATATAAATAGGATGCTGGGACCGAAAGAGGTAGGGGACGAAACCTTAGGAGAAGTTTAGAACACCACAGAGCTCCAGAGATCGAGTTGCAGAAAATCGTTTCTGCTGGTGCACAAAGAAGAACACGAAGAACAAAAGGCCATTGAAGACAGTCGTTTCTGGGGTCTTAAAATCAGCTTCAAAGCAACAGTATTTACAACAGTTTTCTGTAACAGTTCCATTGTAACAGCTGTTTTGTAACTCCGATACACTGTTGCAAACAGTCTGTGTAATTACTTTTCACTCTTTTGAGCAACTAACACATATTTTGAGACCATGATTAATATGAGGAGCTAAACCCCATTGCTGAAGCGATGGAGGAAGCTATTTTTCCAACAAAAAGTGGTATATTCTATTTTATCTTTTTATTTGCAATAATTATATGATTATTTGCCTTGAACTATTATTGAATATGATTTTTATTTGAGTGATTGTGATATATTTTGATGGAGTATGCTTAGTTTTAAGACTTTTGATGCTTCATACTTGGTATTTACAATTACTACTTTTGAAAATCTACTTGTTGCAATATTTTAGAATCAAATTAAACGAGAAAATTGCATAAATATAAGTATTGGTTTAATCACTTTGAACTTGGAAAATAGTGGAATCTTAGCCTCAGTGTTTCTTTTAATATTGATATCATCTTTGTTTGAGTTTGCTATAATTGTTATTGTGTTTTCTATTTTAGTTTTGAATTTAAGTCTAAAAAATCCTTCACAAGTCTGAGAAACGACAATCTTTTTACCACTATCTACAAATTACATCAATTTTTGGCGCCGCAGACTCGGACTTGTTTTTAGGGTTTTAGATTTATTTTATTTTATTTTTTATTTTTGTTCTTTTTTATGTTTTTGGGTATTTATCTTGTGTCTATAGGTTCTGGATCATAAAGAAAATTGAGCCAAAGAGTTTGGTGATTTCATAAAGACTTGGAGCTAAATATTAAAGCAAAAAGAACAGAAAAGAAGACAAATTTATTTTAGAAAATTTTAGTCTAGGGTTTGTTTATTTTCTTTTAGAAAAAAAAATGTATTAGGGTTTATTATTTTTGTAATTTTTCTTTTCTTTTTGGACTTTTTGACTTTGGGACATTATTTTTTTATTACCCTACGGAAGGATACTTTAAATATAAATTGTTTGCAGAGAAGGAGGACAATTACGATATTGTCTCTGCACCTTGGGTTCGTACGCTTGACATCGGAGTCAGTGGCCCGAGTCGACTACAACCGATTCATCCCCCGTCTGGAACGGGAGGTAAGATTCTAAACACTCGTGAATCCCTTGTCAGCGAGTTACTGGACTCCTTCGTATGCATATATGTTGAGGACTAAATACGGACATTTATTTTTCTAGTAAAGGGCAAGGCCTGGCCATACAAGATAAGGGTTCGGATTTCATCACCGTTCTCTTCTTTCCCGCTTTAGGAACACGTAACCTACGCGAACCTAAGACTAAAATTTTGACTATAACGAGACTGATAGGGTAACGAGCTTAACAGGAAAGTCATTCAAAAAATATTGGTTACTCTTTAAGCATACTTCGAAGTTCTTGACGGTTTTTGTAAGTTGAATGCGTGACTGCGCCGCCTTGTAATACCGGTGAGGCCTTGGGTATCAAAGCTCCACCGAGCTTCCCTTGCCTCTATTCAACTTACGTTAACTCAGATTGATTCCAGAGGGGTTTGCTTAAATTGTAACGAATTCACGTTCGAAGGATTAGAAGCTGGTCTAGAAACAATCTAAGTGGAGCCATCATGCTTTTTGTTTGCTAGAAATCAATAGGTTTGATTTGGTTGAGTCGGCCTTGATCTGTGTTTGCTTACCCTTCCAATTTAGAAAATTCTATTGTATGACTGAACGTAAAAGAGACGCACTAGGTAGATTTGTTAACGAAAAACATAGTAGTTCGAAGCGTCTCGATTACCTTAATCTAGAAAGTCCGACTTTTGAAGAGTCTGTTTTTGAACGTCCTTTGACTGAGGAGAGAATCCTTGTTGCTCCGATAGCGCCAGAAATGACAACTTTGAAAGCTTTGTTGAATCCAACTAGGACTACTCGTCCTTCGTGTATTAAGTTAGCTGAAACGGAGGCACCCTATGAACTGAAACCTGGGACCTTACAGATGCTCCCGATCTTTTTAGGGAAAGAAAATGAAAACCCTTATTACCATGTTAGGGATTTTGAGGAAATTTGTAGTACTCTAAGAATTAGAGGCTTACATGATGATGCTTTGAAACTTAGGTTATTCCTATTTTCCCTGAAAGATAAGGCCAAGTCGTGGCTGTATAGTTTGGACTCCGAGTCAATTCAGACATATGAACAACTTACATCTGCCTTTTTCAATAAGTTTTTCCCTAGGCACAAAACATCGTCTATTAGGACGCAAATATGCACATTTTCACAACAAGAGGGAGAATATTTATATAGGTATTTGGAAAGGTTCAATGATTTATTATCCCAGTGTCCTCATCATGGTTTAGAAAATGTTAGGATAGTTCATATCCTTTGTGAGGGTTTAGATTATTGCACAACGACCATGGTTGAGTCTCTATGCACTAGTGGATTTGAAAACCAAACTGTTGATGCGGCAATGGAATTTTTTAATGAAATCGCCGAAAAAACCCAGCAATGGGAAAATAGTAGGGCACCCCAGAAAACAATTCTTTTAAGTAGAGGAAACGTTAATAGGGTAGAAGGAGGCTATGAATCAGATGCCAAAATTGCTGCTATAGCAAAAAGGTTAGAAGCCTTAGAAGTGGGCAAGACTAGTGGTAGAGTGGAGCCTCTTTGGGAAGGCCAGAATATTGAAGAGCAGGCCAATTCCATTTATAATAACACTAGATTTGATAACCGTCAAAATATTGAACCATATTCAGAAACCTATAATCTAGAAAGTCCGACTTTTGAAGAGTCTGTTTTTGAACGTCCTTTGACTGAGGAGAGAATCCTTGTTGCTCCGATAGCGCCAGAAATGACAACTTTGAAAGCTTTGTTGAATCCAACTAGGACTACTCGTCCTTCGTGTATTAAGTTAGCTGAAACGGAGGCACCCTATGAACTGAAACCTGGGACCTTACAGATGCTCCCGATCTTTTTAGGGAAAGAAAATGAAAACCCTTATTACCATGTTAGGGATTTTGAGGAAATTTGTAGTACTCTAAGAATTAGAGGCTTACATGATGATGCTTTGAAACTTAGGTTATTCCTATTTTCCCTGAAAGATAAGGCCAAGTCGTGGCTGTATAGTTTGGACTCCGAGTCAATTCAGACATATGAACAACTTACATCTGCCTTTTTCAATAAGTTTTTCCCTAGGCACAAAACATCGTCTATTAGGACGCAAATATGCACATTTTCACAACAAGAGGGAGAATATTTACATAGGTATTTGGAAAGGTTCAATGATTTATTATCCCAGTGTCCTCATCATGGTTTAGAAAAGGTTAGGATAGTTCATATCCTTTGTGAGGGTTTAGATTATTGCACAACGACCATGGTTGAGTCTCTATGCACTAGTGGATTTGAAAACCAAACTGTTGATGCGGCAATGGAATTTTTTAATGAAATCGCCGAAAAAACCCAGCAATGGGAAAATAGTAGGGCACCCCAGAAAACAATTCTTTTAAGTAGAGGAAACGTTAATAGGGTAGAAGGAGGCTATGAATCAGATGCCAAAATTGCTGCTATAGCAAAAAGGTTAGAAGCCTTAGAAGTGGGCAAGACTAGTGGTAGAGTGGAGCCTCTTTGGGAAGGCCAGAATATTGAAGAGCAGGCCAATTCCATTTATAATAACACTAGATTTGATAACCGTCAAAATATTGAACCATATTCAGAAACCTATAATCCTGGTTGGAGAAACCATCCGAACCTTTCGTGGTCTAAGGGCCAAAGTCAAGGTCAGTTTAGTAATTCTAATGCTAAACTAAGAATCCTTCAGGACTAGCTCAGTTTCAGAATCAGTCAGATAAGAAAATCCTAAGTTTAGAGGAATCTCTCGCCTTGTTAACTCAGCAAACTGCAAAATTTCAGTTATCCGTAGAATGGAGTCTACAATTTAGTAACAAGATAGGATAAGAAAATAGTCAGGCTATTTCCGAGTTAAAAACCCACATTGGTCTGATAAGTGATTCTTTTAGAGAAAAAGGTAAGTTTCCTAGTCAAACACAACCCAACCCTAGAGGAGTTCATGAATTAGGTGCAAAACCATCGAATCAATTGAATGCTGTTAGAACCCTTAGAAGTGGTAGAGTTGTAGACAATAAGGTAACCACGCCCGATAATGAACATACTGTAGTTCACCCCTCAGGATCTCACCTCTCAGGACCAGTAGCTAAAGAGACTGATAAAGTTTATGATGATGTGAATTCGGTTCCTAAAAGGTCTGATTTTAGGCCTAGAGTCCCATTTCCTCAGCTATTAGTACCAACAAAGAAGGAATCGAACTTTAATGACATGGTGTAGGTTTTTAAGCAAGTTACTGTAAATCTTCTCTTATTAGATGCAATTAGGAAAATTCCTGCTTATGCCAAGTTCCTTAAGGATATGTGTACGCGAATGCGAAAACTTAGCGTCCATAAGAAATCCTTTTTATCTAGTCACGTAAGTTCAATCATTCAGAACACCATAACTCCAAAGTACAAAGACCCAGGTTCTCCTACCATTGCTTGCACAATAGGTAACTTCCGGGTAGAAAAATCTTTACTTGACTTAGGATCCAGTGTGAACTTACTGCCATTCCATGTATACTTACAGCTAGGACTTGGTGAAATGAAACCTACTCGGATGACACTGCAATTAGCTGATAGGTCTGTTAAAATCCCTAGAGGTGTTATCGAGGATGTTCTTATTGAGGTCGACAAGTTTATTTATCCAGTGGATTTCGGTGGTCCTAGATACCCAACATGTCCCTGACCCAGAGAACCAGATACCTGTGATTTTAGGTCGCCCATTTTTAGATACGTCTAATGCAATCATTAACTGTCGAAATGGTGTGATGAGTTTATCTTTTGGTAATATGACTATGGAGATGAACATTTTTAATGTCAGTAAGCTACCTCATGAGCTAGATGACACATGTGTTGAAGAGGTGAACATGATAGAAGCCTTAGTTCAGGAGTCATTACCAAACATTTTGTCTGAAGACCCATTAGAAAGTTGTCTATCCCATTTTGGTTTAGATTTTGACGACGATAGCACTATTGAACAGGTGAATGCTCTACTAGATTCTACCCCTGTGTTAGACACTGATAGATGGAAAGCTAGGTTCGAACCATTACCAGTTTCTGAGACTACCCTAATTCCTTCTTTAGAAGAGCCCCCATAGATGGATCTTAAACCACTACCCGATACTCTAAAGTATGTGTTTTTAGGCCCATCTGAGACTTTACCTGTGATTGTAGCTTCCGATTTGGATAGTGATCAGGAAAGTACGCTAGTAAATGTACTTCAAGACAATAAGGAATCTTTCGGGTGGACTATAGCAGACATTAAGGGTATAAGTCCTACTGTGTGTATGCATCAAATTCATTTAGAGGAAGACTCCAAACCTTCTAGGGAGATGCAACGTCGACTGAACCCTAACATGAAAGAGGTAGTTCGAAAAGAGGTGATTAAGTTGTTAGATGCGGGTATTATTTACCCAATTTCAGATAGTAAGTGGGTCAGCCCTGTTCAGGTTGTCCCCAAGAAATCAGGTATCACTGTAGTCCAGAATGATAATAATGAATTAATCCCAACCCGAGTGACCACGGGAGGGCGTGTGTGTATTGACTATAGGAAATTGAACAAGGTCACAAGGAAGGATCACTTTCCCCTTCCTTTTATCGACCAAATGCTAAAGCGATTAGCTGGACATAGTCACTATTGCTTCTTAGATGGCTACTCCGGTTATAATCAGATCGTTATTTCCCCAGAAGACCAAGAGAAAACCACTTTTACCTGTCCCTTTGGTACCTTTGCGTACAGACGCATGCCTTTCGGGCTATGTAATGCCCCTGCAACTTTTCAGCGTTGTATGATGAGCATATTTTCTGATATGGTAGAACGGTTCTTAGAGGTCTTTATGGATGATTTTTTAGTGTTTGGTTCATTTTTCGATGAGTGCTTGCATCATTTGACATTAGTGTTGACTAGGTGTAAGGAAAAAAATTTAGTGCTTAATTGGGAAAAATGCCATTTCATGGTTAAATCAGGAATTGTGTTAGGGCACATCGTCTCTTCAAAGGGTAAAGAGGTAGACAAATCCAAAGTTGATCTTATTAATACTTTACAGGTCCCAAAAACCGTAAAAGATATTAGGTCATTCCTAGGGCATGCAGGTTTTTACCGTCGATTCATTAAGGATTTTAGCTTGATTTCTAGACCTCTTTGCAATTTGGTTGCAAAAGATGTTAAGTTTGTCTTTGATGATGCTTGTTTAGAGGCTTTTGAGAAGCTTAGAACTTTACTCACTACTGCCCCGATAGTCCAGGCACCTAACTGGAACCTACCCTTTGAGATTATGTGTGATTCTTCAGATTATACTATAGGCGTCGTTTTAGGACAACGAGAAAACAAATTACTTCATGTGATTTATTATGCTAGCAAAACTCTGAATGATGCCCAAATTAACTACACAACTACCTAGAAGGAACTTTTAGCCATCGTGTTTGCCTTGGATAAGTTTAGGTCCTACCTATTAGGTTCTAAGATCATAATCTATACAGATCATGCTGCTTTGAAATACCTTTTATCTAAGAAGGATACCAAACCTAGATTGATTAGATGGATCCTATTGTTACAGGAATTTTCCTCATACATTAGAGACAAAAAGGGTGCATAATATGTAGTAGCATACCACTTTTCTAGGCTAGTTGTTAGTTCCCCTAGTGATTCCCTTCCTATAAGGGATAGCTTTCCTGATGAACAATTATTCTCTTTTTCCCAATCACCTTGGTATGCAAATATAGTGAATTATCTTGTTACTGGTCGACCCCTCAACATTGGGGTAAGCAAGATCGTTCTAGGTTTTTAGTTGAGGTTAAGCATTTCTTTTGGGACGATCCTTATCTGTTTAAGTATTGTCCGGACCAGATTATTAGGAGATGTGTATCTGAGAGTGACCAATATAGTATTATCTCCTTTTGTCATGAACATGTATGTGGGGGTCATTTTAGTGCTAAGAAGACTGCTGCTAAGATTTTGCAGTGTGGATTTTACTGGCCTTTGTTGTTTAAAGATTACCATAGACATTGTGTTTCTTGTGAGCGTTGCCAGAAGTTAGGAACCATTTCCCGTAGAAATATGATGCCTTTGAACCCTATTTTGGTGATTGAGGTCTTTGATGTGTGGGGCATTGATTTTATGGGTCCATTTCCTATTTCGTTTGGTTATCTTTACATACTTGTCGTTGTAGACTATGTGTCTAAGTGGGTTGAGGCGTTTCCGTGTAAAACGAATGACCACAGGGTCGTAGTCCAGTAATTAGTGATGGAGGTTCACACTTTTGTAATAGACCGTTTGCTCTTTTAATGAAACAATACAGTATTACCCATAAAGTAGCAACCCCATATCACCCTCAGACTAGTGGTCAGGTAGAGGTTTCCAATAGGGAAATTAAACGTATTCTAGAGAAAACAGTTAATCCAAATAGGAAAGACTGGTCGTCGAGGCTTACTGATGCCTTATGGGCTTAATGTACTGCGTTTAAGACACCCATTGGAATGTCACCTTATCGTTTAGTGTTTGGAAAGGCATGTCACCTGCCTGTTGAGTTAGAGAATCGAGCCTATTGGGCTATTAAGAACTTAAACTTTTCACTTGACAAGACAGAAGCTCAAAGAAAGCTCCAGCTCAATGAGTTGGACGAGATTCGTAGAGATGCATACGATAGTGCTAAGGAGTATAAGAACAAAATGAAACCTGTGCATGATAGGAATATTTTACGAAAGTCATTTTCTCCAGGTCAAAAATTTCTTCTGTATGACACTCGTTTGCATCTATTCCCCGGGAAGTTGCGCTCTCGGTGGAACGGTCCTTTTGTGGTGCGTACTGTTTTTCCTCATGGCGTTGTTGAGATTGAGACACCAGATGGTAGTAGTTCTTCGAAGGTTAACAGTCAGCGATTGAAGCCCTTTTTAGAGCCTTTTCCTACAGGTGATGTTGAGGAGGTCCCTCTGGAGGACCCTGTTTACCTTGATTGACCATCGAGGCGATTTTGTATGTTATATAATATTTTTTTAGGTTTTTTGTTACACTTCACCCAGGTACTATCTTTCTGACTTCTCTCTTTACTATTTCCTCATGTTACTTACATTTTTGGTACTGTTCTTTAATTAGAAACATTGAGGACAATGTTAGATTTAAGTTTGGGGGTGGGGTAGAATTTTTTGTTACCTTTTCGTTGCAATAAATAAACACCAGAGCCTAGAAATTTATGCTTATTAAGGATGGCACTAACCAATCTAAGTGGATGGAAGCATTTTGGTTGTAGGAGTTGAGGAACCAATCTGACTAGATGGCAACATCTAAAGATTCTATTCATAAAAGCACAGAGCTCAGGTGTTAGAAATAACATGATAGTTTCACCATATCTCGTTGAGTCCTTTTCACTTCTGTTTTTATTTTGTTTTGTTTTTAAACTATGTTTCTCTAAGTGATTAGGTGGGGCTCACGATTCAAGTTTTTACCAATGCTAGGGTGAATTAGAGTGATTGAGATACAAAAAAAAAACAAAAAAAAGAAAAAAGAAAAGAAATTGAGACCATACCATCAGACCAACTGGAATAAATTCAATAAAGTCGACCACTGGTACCCTTGTATATGCCAGTGTGTTGACCTAGAGTTAGGATTATCAATCACTGGTTCCCTTGTATATGCCAGTGTGTTGATATTAGTGAGACTAGTATCTCAGTCCATTAGGATAGGTTCATTTTGGCGGAGGCCTTCAGACAGATATGAGAAACACCGTTCACCTAGTAAACATCAAAACCATATATGTTTTTCTATATCCATCTTCTTGATCTATCCATGTGATTAGTTTTGACTCCGGATATTGATGTCCATAGTGCGACTATCTGAGTAGAGCTCTGTCACTTATATATGAATTTTAGTATGCTTGAGTGCAAACTCGTGTACAACAATTGGAATTTCGCATCAGGGTACTTCCTCCTGCAGTCAATAAGTATGCCAACCAAGGAGATTCTTTAGTGCCTTCCAAGGTTCTGCGTAAATGGCTAAGGTCTGGAGTAAAGGTTTTGTGGGTATCTCTCTTGTAAGCCCTCTCGAGACTATAACTCGGCCACTAGAGCCACCTAGGGGTTGAAAGGCTTGTTGCATACGCTAAATGCAACCGACGATGCCTGCGATAGTGAGTTAGGATTTTTATTTTATTTTATTTTTGCTCGAGGACTAGCAAATAATAAGTTTGGGGGTATTTGATAGACGCATTTATGTATCTAGTTTGATCTCAATTATGTGTATTGTTAGTGCTCGCTTTTATACTTATTTGATTATTTTATGTTTTTGTAGGTGTTTTTGGAGAAATAAGCTTTTGCGCAAAAATTGGCTCAAAAAAGTGGTATTTGCTCTCGTGGGAGGAAATCACTAAAGACACCCCTTATTTGGATAAGGGGAACTCAATTACTAAGGGGAACCTACTTGTTATTTACACCCAGGACACCCTAAGTGTTAAAAGCACCCAACAACAGGATAAGGGGCGTTATCTTCTACATTTGAATTTTTGCTTTTTGGCGGGAAACTCGTTGCAGCATCGTGTTGGAGCAAGACAGTGCGATAGATATTCACGGGAATGGATAAACTTGGATTGATAATGAGTATTGGCGACAAACCAGCAATGGTAAGAGAGTTTGTATTAGCACAGAAGACGTGTGAGAAGATTAACATTCGTTCTCATAGAAAACAGAGAAGGGATATATTCTCGGGCTTATTGGCTTTGCTTTTGGAAAGTACGTGGAAACATTGTCGAGTATGTTGATGATTTGGGAAGATACGTGAATGATTGAGAGAGTATATGGACGCATATGATCATATCCTATATTTACTAATGAGAGTGTTAATCAAAACAGGGAAGAAAAGCCGTGACCTTTTTGGAAAAGAAAACCAGAGATTTAACCGGTATTTTTGGTTGCTGTGTATATAAATAGGATGCTGGGAGCGAAACAGGGAGGGGACGAAACCTTAGGAGAAGTTTAGAACACCATAGATCTCCAGAGATCGAGTTGCAGGAAATCGTTTCTGCTGGTGCACAAGGAAGAACACGAAGAACAAAAGGCCATTGAAGACAGTCGTTTCCGGGGTCTTAAAATCAGCGACAAAGCAACAGTATTTACAACAGTTCCATTGTAACAACTGTTTTATAACTCCGATACACTGTTGCAAACAGTCTGTGTTATTACTTTTCACTCTTTTAATCATCTTTTGAGCAACAAACACATATTTTGAGACCATGATTAATATGAGGAGCTAATCCCCATTGCTGAGGCGATAGAGGAAGCTTTTTTTCCAACAAAAAGTGGTATATCTATTTTATCATTTTATTTGCAATAATTATATGATTATTTGCCTTGACTTATTATTGAATATGATTTTTATTTGAGTGATTGTGATATATTTTGATGGAGTATGCTTAGTTTTAAGACTTTTGATGCTTCTTACTTGGTATTTACAGTTACTACTTTTGAAAATCTACTTGTTGCAATATTTTAGAATCAAATTAAACGAGAAAATTGCATAAATATAAGTATTGGTTTAATCACTTTGAACTTAGAAAATAGTGGAATCTTAGCCTCAGTGTTTCTTTTAATATTGATATCATCTTTGTTTGAGTTTGCTATAATTTTTATTGTGTTTTCTATTTTAATTTTGAATTTAAGTCTAAAAAATCCTTCACAAGTTTGAGAAACGACACTCTTTTTACCACTATCTACAAATTACAGCAGTTCTTCTGCAGTGAAATTCACTCTTGGTTCTCCCATTGGTGTTGACTCCTTAATCTCTTGAATTGGTTCACCTTCCTTCTCTGGTACCTCACTTGGTATTCCTTTTCCTTCCTTCGCTCTAACCATATATATCCGAAATTCTTCTTTCTTCTTTAACTCATTCGCTTTTCTCCAGCGATCCTTTCGTTTCTTTGCACGCCCTTCATAATTTGTTATATCTACTTATTTGCAAATCTTCACACTCGTAACCTCTCCTTTAATTTCGCCTATTCCACTTGGAATTGGGAATCTAATGCATTGATGTAGTGTTGACGCTACATCTTGTATCGCGTGCACCCATGGTCTCCCCAATAACATGTTGTATGGTGATTCCATATCAACCATACATAGTGTTATCTTCGTTTCTATTTCTCCCAACAGTATTCGCATCATTATCTCTCCTTTTGGTTTTGTCACTGTTTTATTAAATCCATGTATATTGTAAGTTGGACATGTCATATCGACATCTTTGTATCCCATGGCTTTGAACGCACGATAAAATAAGATATCAACAGCGTTTCCTGTATCCACCAACGTTCTATTAATCGCCAATTCTTCTTATTTCATCATCCTTTCACCATTTTTGCTTCACTCAGCTGTTATTGTAATTACAAACGGATCTGTCCGTTTTAAATTTTCTTCCAGAATTTCGTCTGCTGCAAACATTATCTCCGTTTTCTCCCATTCTTTTAATGGAGATTCCTTTTCCACCGTCTCCACTTTCTTTCCTTTGTAATCTCGTTTGTGTATTCTTCCTGTTATTCCTGCTTGAAAATCCACATCGGAGATTGACGTTTTAGTTATAGAATTACACTGTATATTTCTACCTCTTCCTCGTATCGTCATGATTCTTGTTTTCTCTATAGATTCTTCACTTTTCATCTTTATCTTCTCCAAAATTTCTAGATCTAATTTTCCAAGATTCCATAAACTAACCAACGGGATTTATCACTCCAAGCTGTTTCTAGTGCTAAAATGTAGTTGCAGGGAATCCTACAACCACATCCATACAAGAATCTAAACAATACTCTAAGAAATCATGGTGAAAATAATTCGTTTATTCATTAAGATCTCAAGTTGGATACAAGATAATACAAAGACCTAACTTGCTCTCCAAATAAACTTTCTCTCTCATAATTTCTTGTCTAACACACTCTGTAGATCTCTCCTTTACATGGTTACTCTCTTCTTTATATAGGATATTACATGGTGGATGACAGCTAATAGATCCCCTATTTTCGGAATCACTGTGTGTTATAATCTCTCATGTACATTTGCTTAATTTCGCATACTTTACACTTCGCACAATACATCACACTTTACTCGTGACTGTGTTGACATCATCAAATACGTCATCTCAATTTTACTATGTGCGATAGTCTTCGCTTATATTAGATGGTTGTTATTTCGCATACATAACGAATGTGCGATTTTTCACTCCTACGTAGCACCCTACCTTAACTTCAAAAACTGCAGTAGACACAATCACCAAACATTTACTTACACAGCCAAACTAATTTAAAAGTTTAAACAAAATGTTGTATGTTCATATATGGATACTTGAACGGATAAAAATATGTTATTTGATTGATTAGTGTAACGAATAAAAAATATGTTACCTTGGTCTTCGAGAAGGGGGACGCAATTTGTATTATCCTCCCTAGTGTTGCAATCACAACATGCAGAGACTTCTAAACCCGTGTAGGCGTGTACATAGTTCTCCATCACTTGCTTAACTTACCGACAATCTGTTAATGGTAAGATCATAGTTATCATTTGTGAGATATTTTTCGAAAAAGAAAGAGGGATTTTGGAAAAGCAAGAGAAGCACGAACTAAATTAACAAATAGTAGAAAATGAAGAGTCAACAACACCAATACTGAGGAGAAGAGTCTCCAACACCACAACCGAGAACCGAGAACCTATTTTGCAGTAGCAAGTACCGAGTTTGGGTAGGAGACAATGTTAGATCCCAAATATAGGACATAGTTTTTACGCTAGCCTGACCAAGTCTCCAACAACACCACAACATCATATCAAATTTTAGTGAGTTTGCTTTACACATTATATGATGCCCCGGTTAAACTTTACAAGCTATTTTCTTAATCTATTTTGAATCCTCCCTTTATAAGCATACAATAACCTGTATAGAAAATGTTGAGCCAACTCCAAAAAGGATCCTATATATTTGTTGTAGATCACACGCTAAAGTTCACAATTTATGAACACTTGTGATCTTTTTAGGGATAAAACTTAAAGACCATTGATATTATAGTGTTTGTGATATTAGACATAGAGAACTTCCTAAACATCTCATACATTGTTTTTTCTTCTTTTTTTAGGAAAACTTAGGCAAAGCCTAAGGAAAGAGATACATAGAAGAGCTAGTGGTATCATTGTTTAGACAAACATCTGACCCACTGCTAAGGTTTTTACAGATAATAGCCATATTTAAGGCTTGCATACTTTGGAGTCTATGTAGAAGATACCACATTAAAAATTAAACCTGTAACTTTTGTTTTAACGGGTCTTAAACATCTCATACATTTTAGAAAGTGTGATCTTACAACCACCATTTGACCGCTTTGAAACATTATTCTGTGATCAAAAAACTTTCCATTAAGCTTTTTGATAAATTTTAAAAATCAATTGCAGTGAATGTGACTCGAGCATGCGACCTCGAACTCTATTAGAGGAAAAAAGGACAGCCCACTTAATTTTTGGGGTTCGAATAACAAAACCTAACTGTCTACTTATCGAGTCCTCAGTCTTCTCTTCTCTCATTTTCACTCTCAAAACTCTCTCCGTCTCTCTCCCTCCAGTTCCTCTCGATTTTTTCTTCAATCCATAGAGATTCAAGTGACGATCTCGAGTTCTGTAGAAATCGTTAATTTCATTCGGATTTAGGTAGGATTTAACTGGTTCCCCTCTTGTTTGGGTTATATATGGAGTCTGATTCGAAAATTGAAACTGAGATTTGAAATTAGGGTTGATTTTGTAGTTGTTTTGATTTTTGATTTCAATATGGTTTTTTTGCTGGCGTATGCGGTCTAAACATGGAGTGAGGTTTTGTTTGGAAGATCGGTGAAGTTTGATTTGGTAGTACACTTGAAACTCTGAATCTATCTCTGTGATTTGATTTAGGTTTGCTTAGATGTAAAAATTTTGCTTGCATGTTTGGTTCTGATTTAGATTAGTTGTTTTCTTACTTTTACTTAGTAGATTGGTTAGTTTGGTTAGTTTATAGAGATCGATTTTTGATATTTGGAGAAAAAATTCTTGTGAAATTTTGAGTTAGTCTAAAGATCCTGTAATTCATATGTTTAGTGGTGTATATTTCAAGCTTATGTCAAGGGGGTTCAATTTCTGTCCTGCACCAATATATTTGGTAGTAATCCTAGCATTACCATATGGAATGAGTTTATGGACTCACTGTTATCATTGATCTTAACTTGGTTGAAATATATTGGTGCAGGAAAGAAATGCTTTTGCTGCAATTTTGAGGCGAATTTCAAAGATACAAAAGGTTGATGAGGCCAAGTACGTGGTATTAAGGGTTAACAACGCCATACCTTCGAGAGGTTCTACTTTTTCATCCGCCAAAGCTTCAGAAGACCCATCTACTGGCCGTGTTACCGAGGAAGGCTGTCTTGGTACAAAGTGCTTTATCAACGACACGAGTTCATGGAAAAATTCAAGTGAAGGCTGAATTCAAAAGAGGTATGCTGTTGGAAACTTTTTTAATGCCCATCTTGCCCGCTTGGAGTTCAGTTCGTAAATAACATTTAACTTGTCTAACTAGGACACGACACTTTTCTGGATTTTGCCATGTCGACAGAGACTCATCATTAACACCACCATACCTCTGGACACTTCACTGGTTATTTGAACATAAATGTCTTTTTTGTGGTTAATACCATGTATGTCTTCATTGTTTGATTTAATAAACGTATTTAGTAGTAAAGCACCTAATAACCCAGACAATAGCATGTCAGTACTTCTTTGCCCTTTTGTAGCTCTTTACCAACTCTATATTTTGCATTTAAACTTTGAAGTGTGAATGTGTGATTTAGTTGACACTTGAAAGAGAGGGTCAGCAACACCATAAATCCGTTTAGCCGGTGGGGTTCTCCGAACAAGCCCATGGTTCCCACAATCCTTCGAAATGTATAACATCCAGTGGCTTGGATGGGTTGTGTGCACACTAACCTTTCAAGTTGGTGAGCAAAAATCTCGCTTAGGACGTCGGTGTCATTGTGTGTATCTTTACAGATTACACTAGCATAGATTAGATATTGGACTTTTTTCTTAAATGTGACCATCTCTCAAAATCTATTGAGGAGAGAACAGAGAATAAGCTATGACAAGTTATACAGTGAACCAAAATTTTGCTATGTGACTATATCTGCCTTGTCTCCTAAATTGGCTAATTGCTGAACAGAGAATAAGCTTATTGTAACCATTTCTGGATAGTCTCTTCTTTTCAAAGCTTTTGCAAACTGTTTATGGTAAATGTTTTACTGTTAGGATTATTTTTTTTGCCCCAGTAAGTAGTTTATGATAACTTTCTTAACTTGGTTGAAATATACTGCCGCAGGACAAACATGCTTTCGTTGCAATTTTGAGTCGAATTGTAAAGAAGCGGAAGTTTGATGGGCCAAATACGTGGTATTAAAGGTTCAGTAATTTTTGGTTACCTATAAGCTTTTATTTGTTGTCGTTTTTCTTGAGTTGTAATATCAATTTCATTGCTTCTCTGTTACAAACATGCTTACACTGTCGGCACTTGTCGATGTTTTTAGAGCCTTCTTATAGACCTCCAATTTTTGGGGCATAAAGTTTCAATTTTTTCTTACATATTCTCAAATGATGTTTTAGAAGTAATATATTAACTTGCCGAATCTGATATTGTTTACAATCTAATCTGCAAATTTGTCCTTGGATACAGGTTATGAGAGGTACTCAGCCACCAGTACAGTCAGCAGCGCAGACGTCACTTCAGCAGGTGATTGTCTTTAGAATCGTAGTACGGAATTGATAGTCTGGTGAGTAATACCTCTTTTCTCATCAGGTTGAGAGTGCAAATACTATCTCTGATCCTTAACCTTTTGAGGGCCATAAAGAATCCTTAACTTCTGGTCATGAAAAAGTTCAATCCTTAATTCACTACAAGAAAGTTGGTGTATTGCTACACGTCATTCATGTGGCATTAACCCATATTTCGTGTGGCTATATCCTATTGCCACATAAAAATATTTTGCCACACCTGTGGCAATAACTTGGGTGGCAACAACTTATTTCCACACCTTAAATGTACGGTAGCAATAGCTTGCCTTTTTGCCACATCAAACAGTGAGGCAAAAGCATGTGGAAAAAATGTATTTTCTAATTTTCTTTATTTTATTTTAAAAATATTTTGCCACACCCACGGGTGAGGCAACAACGTGCAATATTAATTTATTTTCAATTTCAAAATTCTGTTGCCACACCATTACTGTAGCTAAACCATTGCCTGGTCCTAACAAATACACGTTGACTGATTGTAATTTTATGTGCGTAGTTTATATGAGGCACAGGGCATGCAATAGAAAAATTTAAAATCCATACATAAAAATTAAATTGAAAAAAATAATTTAAATATCATTAAAATAAAACATTTGTTACAAAGTACACTGAATTCATCACAAAGAAACAAATTATTTTACATAACATTCTTTTAATATTAACCTCACCGGAAACTAGAGAACCCTTGCATTGTAAAACTAACTAAAACTACTAGTTTTTCTGGGAAACCGATTCCAGATCTTTGTTACTAGGCCATGCGCGCACCTGGTGAACAAATCAAAATAAAAACCAACATCAAGAAATGTAGAGAATCATCAGGTATAACGAAAGCGGAATCGGTCATTTACAGGAAACTCAAAGTTGTCTAAGTTGGGCATTTGCATTCTCTTCCCAATGGATGGTTGCTTGGAACAATACTCTACACCGTTCAAGATGCTTTGCGTGTCAATGCACAAATAAATGTTTTCACCACGATCCTAACAACAACCTGCAGAAAAAAATCAAGATTAGAAAAGGGTGGAATTAACTTACGGCTGAATGGTTGGGAATTTCCTTCTCAGTGCATAGTTTCTTTGAACGAGTCCTAACACCAATCCGCAGATCTTCAACAGGCTTCATATCCATAAAATTCGCATGTCAGGCGCAGAGTAAGTTTTGACTATGAAACAAGCACACAAATGGGTGGAGTTAGCTTTCCAGTTCCACTGGATTTCCATCAAATGGTGATAAGGTGGTCGGGGCCCTGGAGTACTTCCTGCAGAGTAAGAGGACATCAGTTATTTCCATCTTCTTTGCGAGCATTTAGGGAAAGCAAATGACTAATGACTGACCAGCATGGGAATCATGAGGTGGACGAATCTGGATGCTTCCCATATATAGGTCTAGCAGAGGCTTCAGATAATAGATCTTTGCGCCACAGGAGGGATTTCCACGAGCAATGCTATCTTCATTCTAGTGCTATATTTGGCTCTCTGCAAAAAAGATGGAGTATAAAGGGATTTTTAGCTACAATGAAAAGATCGCTGAGTCACTAACTTTTATTCTCGATCATATATTTTGATAGAAGGTGGCGTAATATTAGAACCTTGTTTCTTCCTACAAGGTTGGAGGCGTCCTGAAGCCAGCTATGGTAAACAGTGTCCCTGATGATAGGTTCAAAATCCATAGCAAGCTGGATCGTTCTTTTCTTCTCGTGTTCCCCTTTATTATCACTGGCTTAACCTCATCGACTTATACCAGTTATAGAGTTAGATATGCAGTTACAAAATTATTTCATAAATAATACAAGTAATTAGAATGGTTTAAAGTGCTTAAGCTCAATACTTTTTACCTGTTGAACGCCATCTCTACGTTCATCAGCCTGCTGATTGTATGTGGTTCTGGCCTTTGATCAGGATGTTCATCTCTCATGCCATCAGTTTCCATAGGTACTAGAAGTAAGTTGGGGAGAAATTGTCAGTCATACATTCAAAACAATGGATGACTAATATGAAACATGCAATTGTTTAAATAGTTAACCTGGTTGAGGAATTTCTGGTGGCGGGGAAGGTATAATCATAGTATGATCTGTGAGTGCTCATGAAAAGTGAAATTTGCATTCATGTCTTCATCCCCTTCAATACCAAACCTATATGAGAGTTAAGATAACAGATTTATTGAGTGAGTACTAGTAAAAATGCACCATAGCTAACATACCAAGCAAAACAAATGGTTAATCATATTTTTTTTCAGAACCTAGCAAAATAACACCACTAAGGTAGACAGTGAAATAGAGCATCTACAAAGTGAATTTTCTTCAAAAGTGTAGGTGACTAATGCGGTAGTAGATTTTTTTTCCTTTCCTCTCGAAGCGATTAAATAGATGTTGCTCTGGCTGGTTTGAATCCATAGGGTCGAATAAGGTGATGTTGTCTCTATCAGCTAATAAGAAAAATGGAACAGTACAGAATTAGTTTACATGACTCATTCTATGCGATGCTCATAGTTAGAGATTAATGGAATTTTCAAGGTGCGGTGGCAACCTTGGTGATGTTTCTGATCCTCCTGAACTCTTGCATTCTCCTCATTAGTAAAAGGCTCATCAATACGGTCCATCAACTGCTTAGAGATAAAAATAACAGTACTAAACAAAAATTTTATTATTTCACCAGTAGCCAAGGAATTGGGATGCTGGCCTTGCTCCCCATTTTGATGATATTCCATTCTGCATAAAACAAAAAGGTTTCCTCTATAATCATAGATCAGAAAAACGAATCACAAATGCAAAACCATATGTATAGATAAAACAAGAATCAAATTGAATAGCCCTAAGAATCAAATATGAAAACTAAACACAAAAGAAATCTTGCCAAAATTACAGAAACCTTACAAGAAAAGGAAAGATAATAAGGATTGAAAACTTACTCTTTCTCAAATTCCATCATCAGAAACAAAAAAAACCCGGAAAAAGAAATTAGCATATCAAAAACCCAAATTAAAGAAAATCCCTTTTGGAATTGAAATTACAGATAGAGAAGGAGAGAAAATATACCTGCTTTGAGCTTCTGGAGAGTGACGAGAACAAGAAAAACCAAATAAATCCGAAGTACTGTGTAGATCTGTAGACAAAAACTTATGAAATAAAATTCCAAGAATAATTTATGATGATATATGGAGCAATAGACTAAAAAGGTGAGGAATGGAAAACCAGAGTTTATACCTTTTAATGTCTGCGATAGAAAATTAGACACTTCAAGTCTTGAAATAATAAGGATTTCGAAATTTCGAGAGAACGAGTTATAATTCGAGTAGAAGATTAGAATTTTTTAGGATTTACAGAGATTTTCTTTTTTCTTTCATTTTGGAGAGAAAAAACTGAAAGTGTTCTATTTGAGAGTATCCAAAAACTTTGGATGCGTGGGCGAGCTTTGTGGGCTTTCAGAGGGAAATCCGACCTTCACAGATAATGTTGGTTTTGTTCATGGGCGCGTGTGATATCACGTGAAGTAACACGATTTAATTTTTTTTGTTTTAAAAAAAATATCATTATATTCACTTATATTTATTTATAGATATTGGTGCACCAAAAGGGAGTCAAACTTTTATTAAATACTCTATTTTGCTCATATTGCCACACCGATGTGGCATACAATAGATTTATTGCTACAGTTAAAAGTTACATGAGGTAAAAAGGTATTCTTTTGCCTCGACTATTTATAGGTGTGGAAAAAGCTCTCACCTAATGCCACACCTGTTATGCAGTGAGGCTAAAACCTACCTATTGCCTCAATCTTTGTTGATATGTGGCAAAATAGTGTAGCAATAGACTCATGTTCTTGTAGTGATTGGTTAAGGCTTCCACATACTAATGTTATTTGCTGTCCCAGGATTGTGTTAGAGGAAATTTCTATGAAGTTCTTGGTGTTCTAAAGGATGCTAATCAGAATGATATCAAAAACACATTCCATGTGGTTGATTCTTAAGTTTTTTATATTGATTTGGTACGGGTCTGTAATTGCACCTTGCCAAAAAATTTCATCCAGTTACTAGAACGATCCTGCTTCCAAGAAAAGTGAACAGCTTTGTTATTTTTACTTCCGTATGTATACATCTTTATTGTTATTTTTGTATTTTTTTGGCAAGTTAATGAAATGAACATTCTTTGTGTCTCACACATTCTGTTTGTTTAAATCTTACAGGCTATTTTTGGTGGTAAAGTTGTTGTTCCAACAATCTCTGGCGATGTGCTATTAAGTTGTTTCTTTACTTTGTACATTTCTATTTGAAATAAGATACTCGAGTGCCCTTGCTTTCTGTAAAGATATAATGATGCACAGGCTGCGGTATGCTGAGATATCAAGTTGCATGGCCTAAAAAGCTGGTGATAAAAGGAAGAAAGGCCAAGAAATCCTTGAAGGGGTAAAGGTACATATACTTCCTTTAGTTGCATTATAATGTTATTGCATTACCCCATGACCTCGCAGGGTAACATCTTGGTCAGTATTTTTATGATAAAAGATAGATTTTACCTTTATCTTATGGTTGTGGAAAATATGGGAATTCCTGAATATGTTGAGTGAATCATCTGCAGGTTGTTTGGTACACACAGCTTGTGTAATGACGCTGGGTGAAGTTTCCTTTCCTGTTCATTTGGTTGATGACGGAGATTTCCCCTTTTGGATTAGAATTCGCAACTTGAAATTGCATTTACAGTTTATAGTAAAACTATTATTCATGGAAATGTAATGAAATTTAAATTAGTATGTTTGGTCTCTAAATTGATAGACTCATTCAGTACAGGTTGTTCAGTATGTACTTTGATCTGATGTAGCAAGACTCTGCAGAAATGTGTATTTGATTCAGACATAGAATGAATTTAATTCAGAATTTGCTTCCTTTTTATATCACTTTTTGAATTTGAATTACAAGTGCAGAAATGGAATGGAATATACTGTTGTATAGGGTAGATTTGGGTTGAAAACTTAGAGGAAAGATCACAACTTTTAAAACCTTGTCTTTAGATCTCAACTTTTCAAAAACATGTTCTTTCCATAGGGTAAGATCAAACTTTTCATTGCAGGAACGTTGTTATCTATGGACCACCCTTTAGATTATACTGGAAAAGATCACAGATAGCCAGTACTTAGATCACACTTTTTAAGAATGATCCATGTATGTTTTTGTTCTAGTGTCCCAAACAAAGATTTAAAGACACCCACCACCACAATCCTGAATTAAGGATAATCATGAACCTCATGCACGCCAACTATTGTAGAAGCTTGCAGTTAGCAATACCTCGTGTGTTCACCATGAAATCAACCACTGCTCGTCACCTTAATCCCTATTCATGTCGGAAAATCAATTGCAACCACAGATTTTAGAGAATTAATATAAATGTTTATTCTTTGTTTACCGGAGAGTCAATTACCTTTAAGATGAGTGTTATTCTAAGAACCCTATTATTGGGGCTTAAAGGGTTGACCATTTTGGGGGCTTAATTGCTTTGGGTAGGAAAATTATAGATAAAGGGAGACTTAAGTGATTGAAAAATCAGATTTACCCTTTATAAATAAATAATTTAAAATCAAAACCTAATCCTAATCTTAATCCTAAATCAAAACCAAACATCAAAATCCATTCATTTTCTCTATTCTTCTTCTTCTCAAAAAAACTCTCAAAAACCTAATAATATCTCCTTCTCTTCCCCATTGATTCTCAAGATGGCAGCAAGATCAAGAGTGACAAGATCCGGCCGATTGAACCCTGATTCTGAATCAGGGCAAGTTATTGATGTTCCTTTTCATGGAGATGTGGTGAACCAATCCCTTCAAACACCTTCAAATCTTCCTGTGGTGAACCAATCTTTTTAAACACCTGAGAATCCTCCACAAATGACTCATATTAGGTAAGAATCGAAAAACCCACCAGTTATTTTACCATTAGACTGAAAAAATAGGTTCGATCATCGTTTTAGGGTTTCCAAAAATGGTTTTCTGCAGCGTTTATGGCCGGGATATCATATCGTCCTGGTCGTAATGTATACCTAACGGTTGGGACATCAAGAACTCCCAGCCGTTAATGTCTCATGCTGTTAGGAAACTTTGAGATCCCAACCGTGAAATACATTTAGGGTGGGACTTCCCCAGCCGTGAGTCGTCTTGTGTTTGCAGAGTAAAATTGAAGGATGAGTATTTCGGCTGGGAGTTTCCTAACCGTAAATAAATTTTCCTAACCGTTATTTGTAAATTCTAGCCGATACTGTGTTTACGGTTAGGTCGTCCGCATATTTCGTAGTCGAGACTATGTTTACGGTGAGGAGGTCTCACTTTTACCAACCGATAATGTGTATAATGGATGATTTATCTATTATTTCCAATCTGTAATCCTATCTTCTCATATGTTTTTCATCATTTTTAGGAACCCTGAAAAGGAGAAAGAACCCCAGGAACTACCAATGTGTGATATTGCGACGATGATGGTATGTAGGCTAAGTATATGATACTTTTTTTGGTATACGTTTCTCAAATTATGTACTATATTAATTGAGTGATGTGAAAATAGGTCAAGAGAGCTAAGTGGATTTCCAGGGGACTGAGACGTAACATTGAGGGGGTTTTACATTTGGATTGCGAACAAAGAACACTGATTCTCAGGCTCTTGCAGTTATATAATCCAGCGAAGGATAATCTCTATACTAACGAGAAGGATGATTGGATTAATTTTTCCCAAACTCCCGACAGTTCTTCATCATCTTCTGAGGATGTTCCTTCGATTGTTGGTCGTAGTGGATGATTGTAAGTTATGTACTTGTTTAAGTCATTCCATATTACGTTTATGCAGACTTTTAGCATGTTTTAGGTTATGGATTTGGGTGATTTACTTTTCAGACTTACTTTTCATTATGCAGACTTAACCATGAATGAATGGATACTAGTGTTTTGGTTCTTAATTTATCAGATTCTTGTTTAAGTATAATATGATACTAACTTTCCAAGGCAATTTATGCCCAGGATTTCCAGCCGTAAGTTGGATTAACGGCTAGGATTACCAGCCGTGAAACTGACAGTACACATATTTACGGGCAGGAATCCTGGCCGAAATTGGTTTTACGGTTCGGTGTCTCTGTCGTAACAGAGTAAAATCTGAAATTGATATTCCAGGAAGAGTTACGGCCCGGATTACCAGCCGTAAAACTGACAGTACCCAGAATTACGGGCTGGAATCCTAGTCGAAATCGGTTTTACGTTTTTGTGTCTCAACCGTCACGGAGTAAAATCTGAAACCGATAATCCAGGAAGAGTTACGGCCAGGATTACCAGCCGTAAATCTGAAAGTACCGAGAAACACGGGTAGGATTCCTAGCCGTTACCGGCTTTTCGGTTAGGTTTCCCAGCCGTGATTCTGCGAATAACTCACTTGGGTCATTACGGCTAGACCGTGTCAGCGTATGACCTGGCCGAAAATACCTCTAAATAACCACATAACTTTATCATATTATCATTACAAATATATAATAAGAGTAAAAACTAGATTCTTTATATATAATGAGTGGTTCAAAATAAATAGGTTCACACCATATTGTTATCATATTATCATTTTAATCACCGCCGTACCAAAAAGATTGTTATCGTATACCTTCACACCACATTTACTCATAGTCCTCCTCATCGGAACTCATTAGTACACACAACGGGCCATCCCTTGATAACTGTAATGCATCCCACAATTGAAATCTTTCCTCGACCCTATGACACCAACTCATTGGTATTTCGCCGTCACATCCGTCTACCTTCCTTAATGGAGGTAATGTGCATCCATCTTTCAATTGGAGGCCGATATAATGGTTCATGTTCACGAACCCCATGACGACTACCTTTGGAGATTCTTCTTCGGTAAAAACACGTCCTTTTGGTGCGTTGTAACACTATCTGCATAGGAGATGAAACGAATAACGTAACGGAATAAGTTGGTGAGTAGATAGCCACATATTGGCATTTTCATCCAATATTCACTTGTCAATGTAGTGTTGCCTCATTAAACGCTGTTCAAATTCTTTGAACTCCTCTTTAGCATCGCCTCCGTGTCATTTCTTTAGAATCTCATCATTGGCTTGTATAAATCGGGGAAACCACATAGTTCAAGCAAACACTTTTTCCTAACATAAGTAATTTGGTCGTTACCCCTTTCTTTTGCCTGCTCAAAAGGTCCAAGTTGATCTACAAACACATGGTAACCACAATTTCCGTCGCTCTCAACATCGTCGGTGGACTTGACGTACTCATGAATAAAATGTAGTAAAAAGTGCATGTAATTTTTGTATATCGTGTAAGTAGGTCGGATATAATTATCTTCCTCATCTATAGGAGGTGATTTCATTTGACCTACATCCAAGAAGACCGTCTCTTTCTCACCATCAAGGTTACTAACAACTCTTTGTGGGGTGATTTGTGATGGTTTGAGCATCAGTTCATTTCTTTTGACATCATTACCTCGGCTTCTCGTTAATTTATTAATACCAACCGCACGACCAACTTTTCTTTGGACACTACTAGCTTCTTTTGTTGTTGAACCTTGTTGGGATGAAACAACCGGGTCTTTAATTTTGACTCCACTATCAACTTTTCGTTTTGAACTTCTTGGGATGCAACAACCACATTCTTCTTGAGGACTTTTCCTTTCATTTCACTAGCTCTGCTTGGTCCTCCCTTTTCCATTTACTTTCGTTTAAGTTTGTACAATTCGTTCAACTTCTCAAAACCCGAAGGATCTCTTCGCATTGAAGGATTCAATTGTGGACCTTCTTGAAACTTTGTCTTAGCTTCTGCCCTTTCCCGTTTCTTTGTTATTTTGGTCGAAGGCCTAACCTTGCCTTGCCCCTTCTGAGGTTCTAAAATATATTCTCTAGTGAATGGACGGTTGAATTTCCGCAATTCATACAACCAAAGTTGTCTTTGCGCCGGTATTAAAGAAGCATACTTCTCAAAAAGTTCCTTATGTACCTCTGTGTCGCAAAACACTTCCTCAAGACCTTGATTTGGTGATGGATCTTTAAATGTTAGTTGTTTCCAAAATGGATCTATATCTTCAATCGGAATCATCCTTGTGGGATAATTTGCTACTGCATGCCTACATGGGAGCCCCAAAGCCAACTTAATGGGACAATTACATCTCATTCGTGGTGGAAAATTATGTTCCTCCCAAGCCTCCACTTCACGCCTCCTGAGCTATCCTCTCGACCCCAAACTCTCGACACCCATTCTCTGTGATACCATAAATCCATTTATACTCCTCAGCCTCATTTAATCACGCCATAACTCAAGATAATTCTCTCTTTACTCGGGTTAAAGAGAAAATATTTTTTGGATATTTTCTTCCTTTAATTAGCTCTCCACGCGCTGAAATGATGTATAAACACTCCAAACATGATCTTAAACGCTGTAGAATTGATTCAACACTCTCCAAACACATGAGTACACGTCTAAATTTGATGTGATCGTGTGATATTCATTTCTTGAACGTGCTTCCTGATTTCTTGATTGCGATGATTCCAGCCAATTATGATCGATCCTAACACCCAAAATGTCTTCCTCTATCCATATCACAAATACCCATTGAAAATCATAGGTTTAATCGAACTCTAACCCCTCCAAAAATCGATCGACCCAACTGCAAGTGAGAAGAAATATTTTCCCGCCTTTTTCCAAAATTTGAATTATGAAAAGAAAAGTGTCCTCCCCCTAATCCTGTACGGGTGTCCCTTTAGCAATTGGGGTGGAAATATTAATTTTCGGGTGGAAATAGTAATTTTTCTGGGTTCCTCCAATACATTTCTGGGACGCTTCCGGTGCATTTCTGAGGTGCCTCCGGTACATTATCCTGGGGTGTAAAACACTACTTTTCGAGCTCATTTCGCCGCAAAGGCTTATTTCTCTAAAAACATCTACAAAAACACAAAATAACACAATAAGTACTTAATCGAGTCTAACAATACAGAATATTGAGAACAAAATAGACACATAAATGCGTCTATCAAATACCCCCAAACTTATTATTTGCTAGTCCTCGAGCAAAAATAAAATCCTAACTCACTAGGTGTCCCTAGTGACCGAGTTAATCTCGGGAGGGTTTACCAGAGGTGTACCCACAAAACCTTTACTCCAGACCCTAGTCGTCTATACAGAACCTTGGAAGGCACTAAAGAACCTCATTGGTTGGCATACTTATTGATTATGGGAGGAAGAACCCTGATGCGAAATTCCAATTGTTGTACACGAGTTTGCACACAAGCATACTAAAATTCATATAAGTGACAGAGCTCTACTCAGATAGTTTCTGGACATCATAAACCGGAGTCAACCAATCACATGGATAGATTAAGAAGGTGGATGTACGTGGATGATGTTGACTAAGATGAACCTATCCTAATGGACTGAGATACTGGTCTGGACTAATATCAACACACTGGCATATACAAGGGAACCAGTGGTCGATAATCCTAACTCTAGGTCAACTCAGCTGGCATATACAAGGGTACCAGTGGTCGACTTTATTGTATTTATTCCGGTTGGTCTGGTGGTCTGGCCTCAGTATTTTTTTTTTTGTGTGTGTATCTCAGTCACTCTATTTCACCCTAGCAATGGTAAAAATAAAACAAAAAGAAGTGATCAGGATTCTTTCGATGTTTCCATCACGAGGATATGGCGAAACTACCATGTTTTTTTTTTCCTAACACCTGAGCTCTGTGCTTTTATGAATAGACTCTATAGATGTTTCCATCTAATCAGATTGGTTCCTCAACTCCTAAAACCAAGATGCTTCCATCCACTTAGATTGGTCAGTGTTATGTTTAATAGGCATAAATTTCTAGGCTCTGGAGTTTATCTATTGCAACTAAAAAGTTTCTCCCATACCCCCAAACTTAAATCTAATATTGTCCTCAATGTTCTAAAGATGAAATTAAAAGCATGAACAAGGAGAAACGGTTACTATTTGAAGCAAACGAGTTAAGGAAGGATATTACCGTGTTGCATGAGATTGGGTTACCTCCCAAGAAGTGCTAAGTTTAAAGTCTTCAGCCAGACTTAGAAAAGGATTGGTCAACTCGAACCGTAAATTAACAATCGAAATAATTGTGGGTCTTCAAACCCAAATAGAGCTGACCATAGGAAACTGCAGTGAACCAAGAAAATGGACAAGAATAGCATGCCCTTACCTAGTTTCCTTAAAACTATCGCTAATTGCGGTTCAGGTTCAGGTTCTATGAAAGGGTCTAAATAGAATATTTTCATTGGCTGCGTTTCTTCATAGATGGGATCCGAATCACTAGGTCTTAGAGTCTGTAAAAACTGAAATACGAACTTAAAATCACGAAGTAATAACCTAAATAATTGTGGATCCTCTAAGTCAATCAGATACGACTTACATAGTTGACCACAGTGAGAGTAGTGGTCATTCTTAGGAAAATGTGTCGATTCTATTAACCTAAAGTACTTAGGCTTAGTCTCAGAACTTAATATTCGACTCATTTGAAATGTTCCCACAGTTGGAAGAAAACTATTTGGTGGGAAAACAAAGTCAATCTGGGTATCATAGCCTGGGCAAACTACATCAACCAGAGGATGGGTTTCTAATAACTGAACTCCTTCATGGACATCATTAGGCTCGGGAAAACGAGTATGAAGGTAATCTTGTAAAATGGTCGAGGCACAGATATCAAGTCCTAAGTGTGGGGACTTTCTGAGAGTTAAAGGTAAGGCACTAGGGAAGTGATAATCACCCCCAAACTTAGAGTTTTCAGTTTCTCTAGATAGACCTCTAATTATTTCTTGAATTTCCGTATCTTCAGAGTCCTTAAAATATTAAAGAGATTCTTCTAAGTTATTATCAGGTAGTGCATCTTTACTCATCTCTACGGGTCTATCTTCTTATTCCAAGACTATTGTTTCTAAGTCGCTAGACTCTAAAACAGTATTTTCGAAATGAACCCGTTCCTCTATACCACTATCGGCTTCGTAATCAAAAGGAAAAACTACATCGTCTAAAACGGTGGTATCCCTAATCAAATCCTCGTCCTTTTGAATAGGTGAATAATCATAAAAATTATTTGGATTTGAACTAGAAATAATATAATCACTATACAGCTCAATTGGATTACTAGATTCCTGATCACTATGCCTACATATTTCAGATTCTTCATTACTGCTATCCTCATCATCATAGTACGAAAATGATTGAACCTTATCTAAATAAGTAGTGTCTTTTATTCTAACCTCGTCCTCTAAATTAGGCAAATATTCACTATTTACATCAAGGGTAAAATTGGAAACACTATTTTGCAAATTTAGATCTTTTAGAGAAGTTCTATTCTGGGTCTCTAACAAAAGCTTTTGGGCCGACTCACATGAATTCCTGACGTAATCTAGGAAATCAGGTAAAGAAAGTTCACTCATTGCATTATTTTCGTCCATAACTAAGTTATTCATTTCAGCGAACTTACGTGCTGTCTCAGCTAACTTACGTGTCGACTCAAGTAAAGAGGAATTAGCAGAATTTTTCTCGTATGACTGATGGTTGTGAGGATAGTGACTGGGCTCACCATGGTATGAACCATAACCTTGAAAAGTTTGGCGTTCCCAACCACTATTCCCACCATGGTAATAAAACTGATGATGTCCATATTCAAATTCAGGTCGATATTCATTGTATTGGCTTCTATCATACCAGATCGACATTCTTAATTGCAAGGGAATTCTACACAATCACAAACAAGGCTGACTCGACCAAATCAAACCTATAAAATCTAACAAACAAAAAGCATGATGGCTCCACTTAGATTGTTTCTAGACCAGCTTCTATCTTTCGAAAGGGAATTCGTTGCAATTTGAGCAAACCCCTCTGTAATCAATCTGAGTCAAAGTAAGTTGAATAGAGGCGAGGGAAACTTAGTAGAGCTTTGATACCCAAGGCCTCATCGCATTATAAGGCGGCGCAGTCACGCATTCAACTCACAGAAACCATCATGAACTTTGAAGTGTGCTTAAAGAGCAACCAATATTTTTCGAACGAGTTTCCTATTAAGCTCGTTACCCTATCGGTCTCGTTCTATTCCAAATTTTAAAGCTTAGGTTCACGTTCGGTTTTGTTTTCCTAAGACGGGAAAGAAGGAAACGGTGATGAAATCCGAGTCCTTATCTTGATTTGGCCAGGCCTTGCCCTTTACTAGGAATTTAAAAACAGTCCAGTTCAGTCCTCAATCAATTACCACCTTAAGGAAGACAGTAACCCGCTTGCAGGAGATTCGCGGGTGTTTCGATTGGACTTACCTCCCGTACCAGACGGGCGATGAACCGTTGTAGTCGACTCGGGCCACGACTCCTATGTCATGTGCGAACCCGAGGGGCCGAGACGATATTGTAATCGTCGTCCTTCCCTGCAAACAGTTTTTATTTAATTTTTTTTTTAATATGACCCTTTCGTAGGGTTTAAAAACAATGTCTAATGTTCAAAAATAATAATAAAAAAAAATATCTAAAAAATAATAATAAAAAAAAAGTCCTTCGTCTTCTTTCCGTTCTTTTTGCTTTACGCTCTAGCTCCTAGTCTTTATGAAATCGCCAAAATTCTTGACAACTTCTTTTTGTTTTCATTTCGATCAAAGCCTCAAAACCTGTAGCACATAGACAAATACTCAAAGAACGTAAAAAAGAACAAAGAAAAATAAATCTAAAAAAAATTCTACCTAAACAAAAATCCGCGTCGGCGGCACCAAAATGATTAATGATTTTTCGTGGGTTATAATAATGAGGTTCAAACTCTCGGACTTGTAAAGGATAATTTTTTAGACTTAATAGAAAATAAATATATACAAAAAATATTAACAATATGGGCAAGAGTACTGGGACTAAAGATTCGGCCGTTTTTTTCATTTTCAAATGGTTCAGAAATTAATTCTTGCAATTATAGTTCAAAAAAAAAACAAATATTAACTCTAGTTTATTGCCAAGATAGATTTTATAAAATATTACTTGTATTTCTTAAGCATGGCATATCAAAAATCCCTAGGACTAAGCATACTCCATCAAATGAAATCACAAGTAATTAATTTAAAATCTTAATTCAATTAAAATTAGTGCAAAAAGTAAATAAAAGAATTAATGAAATTACCACATGGATGAAATTCGACCTCCTCCGTCGTCCCAGTGTTGGGGTTTAACTCATCATGTAGAAAACACACACAAAATATGTATTCATGGCTCAAAAAGTGTATACAAGAAGAGAAAACAATGAAACAGGAAATCTGCAACAGAAAAAATGCGTTACAGACTGACTGTTTCAACTCTCAACTGTTATGATGAAGATAAGCGTTACAAATCTGAAAATAAATGTTGCAGAAGAGGATGAAGAAACTATTACAATGAAGATAAATGTTGCAAACCAGTTGAAGAAACTGTTACGAAGGATGAACAAACCGTCGTCGTTTCCCTGTTCTTCACGAGCAGCAGTGGCAGCAGCAACAGAGTTTTAAAAAAAAACTCTTAATTCACGCCTCCTGAGCTATCCTCTCGACCCCAAACTCTCGACACCCATTCTCTGTGATACCAGAAATCTATTTATACTCCTCAGCCTCATTTAATCACGCCATAACTCAAGATAATTCTCTCTTTACTCAGCTTAAAAAGAAAATATTTTTTGGATATTTTCTTCCTTTAATTAGCTCTCCACGCGCTGAAATGATGTAGAAACACTCCAAACATGATCTTACACGTTGTAGAATTGATTCAACACTCTCCAAACACATGAGTACACGTCTAAATTTGATGTGATCGTGTGATATTTATTTCTTGAACGTGCTTCCTGATTTCTTGATTGCGATGATTCCATCCAATTATGATCGATCCTAACACCCAAAATTTATTCCTCTATCCATATAACAAATACCCATTGAAAATCAGAGGTTTAATCGAACTCTAACCCCTCCAAAAATCGATCGACCCAACTGCCAGTGAGAAGAAATATTTTCCCGCCTTTTTCCAAAATTTGAATTATGAGAAGAAAAGTGTCCTCCCCCTAATCCTGTACGGGTGTCCCTTTAGCAATTGGGGTGGAAATAGTTATTTTGGGGTGAAATAGTAATTTTTCTGGGTTCCTCTGGTACATTTCTGGGACGCTTCCGGTGCATTTCTGAGGTGCCTCCGGTACATTATCCTGGGGTGTAAAACACTACTTTTCGAGCTCATTTCTCCGCAAAGGATTATTTCTCTAAAAACATCTACAAAAACACAAAATAACACAATAAGTACTTAATCGAGTCTAACAATACAGAATATTGAGAACAAAACAGACACATAAATGCGTCTATCAAAGCATCTTGCCAATTATTCACATTCCGGATTGTCGATGAAAAGATATTCCACTTCCTTTTCTTCATCGTTTCATAGGAGGTAGAGTACTTTGCCTCTTTAAACAAAAACAATAATTGTTGCATAAGCAATCTCTCTTCCCATGTCTCTTTTCTAAATTTTTCTCTTTCGTTATAGATAGTTGCCAATGAGGATGAGTCTGATGGGTTTAACACCTTCACGCCACTAAGAATATCAATAGATCTTGTGCGTCTTTTACTCAACACGCGTACTAACTCCTTATCTAAAGGGTTGAGCCTTGCCGAGTAAGGATGGTTGATCAAACTCTCCGGAATAGGATGATTATGATAAACCGAGACGACTTCCATATACCACATTTTCTTGTCGTCGTTAAATTTAAACTTAAGCTTAAAAGGGCATCCGGTATTCTTCGAATTATATACTCCCTTCTTCCTCGCGTTTTTTGGTTTATACTCACTATCCTTTTTCCAGTGGCTTTCATACTTTCCAATACACTCGCAAAACATTTGAAAGTTGTTGAATGTAACTTTTTTATTCTAGACTATGATACAGATCTTTTTAAGCCCTTGTGATCGAGCCCACTTCTTTGCATCTTCCTTATATTTCCACTCATAGTTGTTTCCATAGTGAGTACTTGTGTCCTCGGAAACTCTGCACAGGTTGGGGTTGCTCTTCAATAACCACCTCTTGATCTTTTATAACCACCTCTTGGTCTTCCACCGGAATGTAAGGTACAACCTATAATACAATGACATATGTCACATAATTATTCACAAAAGAAATTTAAACAAATAGAAACAGATGGGTCTACGAGTGATATTCCATCCGTCGAGGAGTATACGGTTGGGTCCACAAGTGATATTCCAGCCTTCAAACAGTATACGGCTGGGTCGACAAGTGATTTTCCAGCCGTCATAACATCAACGGCTGGGTCGAAAAGTACTATTCCTAACCGTAAATCGGTTACGTCCAGGAATTCCAAGACGTAAATTTCCCTGTAGCTTGATGAGTCATCTTACGGCCTAAAAAAGGAGCCGTAAAATTAGTTACGGATGGGTAACCCCACCGGCCCCGACAGCATTAAATAGAATTTAATATTTTCGGACATGATACCTAACCGCCGCCGACAGTATTAAATGCTTCTCATGCACGTAGAAAAAACCTGGACGTAATTATTAAGTTACAGCCAGGAATATTCATCGTCCCATCCGTAACGTTATGATAATGGCTGGGAGTTCATCAATAGTGAACCGTAATATTGAATAACGGCTAGGAGTTCATGGTTTCCCAGCCTTGATTGTACCTGGCGGCTGGAAACCTAGGGTTTTTGGAAGAAAAAAATCGAAACTTCTTGCAACTCTGAGCTTAAAAACTGAAATAAGAATCAGAATAGAAGTATACCTGGTAATCTTTAGCAATTGTTCTTCGATTTATTCTTCTTCTTGGGTTGGTCCTTCGAAATCATAGTAAGATTCATAAGGGTTATTTTGAGTTTGAGAAAAAATTTCATGATTTTCTGAAAAATCAGTAAAGAACTGATCGTTGTTGATGGGTATTAATATGTTTTCGTACTTTGAATATGAGGGTTCACCTACATCAAAAGTTTTGCTTGAATCACTGATTTTCATTTTTTTCCCTGATTTTTTTTCGTCTTCTTCTCCTTCTTCTTCTCTTCCCTCTGATTTTTTTGTTTTGATTTTCAACTTCAACACTTAACTTAAAGAAATGAATTAGTGTTGATTAATTAGCTAATCATGATTAGTGATATTAATCAAGTTTATTATCTAAAATCAGTGAAGGGTCATATTAGTCGTTATATAAATATTTGATGAGAGAGTGTGACCCAATTACTATTTGGTGACCCTAAAAAGCCCCCAAAGGACCAAGACTTTTTAAGCCCTAATAATAGGGTTCTATTCAAAGATGAAGATTCCTCATTAATAGTGTTAGCACCATATCCCTTCCTGCATCCAATCATTATTCCCATGTTATGATAAGACCACGTTGTACGGAACATATCAATGGTGTTGACCCGATGCATCACTCAGACATATTTGGCATATATGATCCTTTATACGGGTCAAGTCTCTCAAGATTGTGGAAGCCACCCTGGCTAGCAAGTGAAGGACGAAGCGAGCACACAAATCCAATGAAGGCACAAGGCATTGGATAAGCATAGATTATTTATTATTAGAGATAATATATTTATTTAGGTATTTTATTATATTTTAATTATTTAATTATTTTATTTAGAGTTTATATTTATTTGAAATAGTATTTTAGGAGTAGTATTGTTTTCTTATTTTCCAAGTAATGTAGCCTATAAATAGGCATTTTCCATTCAGTAAAAATAACAAGAAAATTATTAAACAAATTGCTACCCTTGGTTTATTGATTTCTTTGAATCATGACCTTTTGAGCTTGAGCTGTTGACCGTGAATAAGAAACAAATCGTTTCTTATCATTGGTATCAGAGCAAGTTCTTTCCTATCCATACTTCCACTACCACTATCATCATCAATCACCAAAATCATCCATCACCCATTACCACCACCATCTTTCCCCGTAGCCCCCCCAAAAAAAGAAAAAAATCAAGTCGTTCATCATCAAAATTTCATATTGAAGAGATCATCGGCTTGCGTGGTCAGCAGAGTAGTTTTCGATTCGTTATTGGTAGGTAAGATCAATTTCTCAACTGTGTAATTTTCGACGTTAGCAGTCTAAACCCTAGGTAGCCAAGCACAACGATTGCATACTCACGCATGTGTAATCATTACCGACCAGAGTACCCTAGTATACATCCTCCAACTTTTATACGACCAGTACAACACCCAAGTTCAACTGTCAAGCCCAGCCCATTAGTTAATATTCTTAAGTCAATTACCTACAAGCCCAGTTGTTGTCTCAACAGTTGCATCCTAACTTAGTATACATCCTCTTCAGAGAACATTTCAAGATCTGCATAATCTTCTTGAAGAAACTGAAGGTTCTGAAGCTTCTCGATGCTTGCATGTGATCCATTCCGTGCGTTGTGAAAACTACTGGAAAAAGAAGTTGTACCCTCCTCTTGATACTGAATATAAACACAAAACAAGGTAGCAGTTAATTATCCGCCAAAGGTGGTCTAATGTGGACAAGAATCCTGCTAAAGCACTAATCCAGGAAATTTATCCTGCTGTTTGTCAATTCATAGAGGAAATTAAATTCGTTTTCAAAAACAAGGTGCTACATCAAATGATTAAAGATCACTACACTTATCAGTTGCAGTGTTAATTAAGATTACTACCTAATAAGTATATCTTGTACTCATAATGTTGTGCAACAAAACTTTGGCAATTGCTTCATTGTTATTAATTTATTATCATGGGAGTGAGACAGTGAGTTAACATAAATAGAGAGATCAATTACCCATACGAAGGGATTTTCACAGATAGGCAGACTTTTTTTTAAAAAAAAAAAAAACAAAATCTGAATCCGCGGTTAATCCGCATCCGGTACGCATCACCCGCTAATCCATGGATGTCAAATCCGCGGGTGATTGGTCCTGTTACGGTTCAATTTTCCAAATCCGCAACTTTGACGGTTTGGTTGTGGGTGACCCCTAATCCGCAACCGTCCGTCCGTTGCACACCCCTAATCCTAAGCTACACGTTGGTAACTATATACAGAGACGACCAGTTACATTTTCATCCTGTATGTACCAACACGCCAGTAAGAAAAAGATGTTGTGTCAACAATTTGATGGTAGATATTCTGAAGGTTGGTTGATTCAAGCTCAATTAATTTTTGAGTTCCGCAAAATTTCACCGGAAGACTTTGTGAAGGTAGCTAGTGATCACCTTATTGGTAGTCCGTTCAAATGGTAAGAGTAGATGCAAGATTATATTTCGGGGTCTTGGAAGAATTTTTGTTTTGCTTTATTGAAGCGCGAAGTGATGACCCAAAGCTAGCACTAGCTAATTTGCACCAAGATTTAGACGAAAGTCGTGCTTATTGGAAATCTGCGTTCCAAGAGTTCAAGGAGCATCAAAAAGCTAAAATCGTGAAGCCACAACATGTTGCAACTACATCCGGTAATTTTACTATTGAGATGCCAAAACCCAGTGAGGTTAATTTTTCTGATACCGTTAATGTTCCCCTGATAGTTGTTGACGAAGAAAACCAAATTGTAAGTACCTCAAAATTGGACCTTGAGGGCAAGTTTCTATTTAAGGAGGGTGGAATGATAAGATCACATGCGGAACAGGTATCAATATATATAGTGGATTTTGAGGGCAAAGTCTCATTTAAGGAAGGTGTAATGATAAGACCACGTTGTACGGAACATGTCAACAGTGTTGACCCGATGCGTCACTCAGGCATATTTGGTATATATGATCCTTTATACGGGTCAAGTCTCTCAAGATTGTGGAAGCCACCCTGGCTAGCAAGTGAAGGGCGAAGCGAGCATACAAATCCAATGGAGGCACAAGGCATTCGATAAACATAGATTATTTATTATTACCGATAATATATTTATTTAGGTATTTTATTATATTTTAAGTATTTAATTATTTTATTTAGAGTTTATATTTGTTTGAAATAGTATTTTAGGAGTAGTATTGTTTTCTTATTTTCTAAGTAATGTAGCCTATAAATAGGCCTTTTCCATTCAATAATAATAACAAGAAAATTATTAAGAAAATTACTACCTTTTGGTTTATTGATTTCTTTGAATCATAACCTTTTGAGCTTGAGCTGCTGGCCGTGAATAAGAAACAAATCGTTTCTTATCGGTATATTTCTTTGTCAATATAAAAATTCCTCTTCAAAATATGCGATCAAACCATTGAGCACAAATTACTACATAGAAACATGATTGAAAATATAACAGGAGCTCCAATTAAAAATATCAACAAAAGTGAAAAAAGTGGTAATGCAAACGTATATGACTCTATGCAAACAAATATAGATGTAGAAACTCATGAAATTTCGCAGAGAAGCCATACAGTAAATCAACTATTGAAAAACGAGTTGCAGTTGCTTTTTTGAAGCGGAATCAAAAATCCTATTCTGTTGCTAGTGTTACCTTTCGAAACACAAAATTTCAAAAAACCCTTCAAAATTTATATAAAATAGAGTAAGAAATCACAGATATAAGAAGTTGGAATTGTTTACAGACCTGAGTGCTTGAGACTATTTCATACACCAGCAGATTGTTCTTTGAATCAAAGAACATTGTCAGTTGCGTTGACCAAATTTCTTCCCCTCTATGGATGCCCTGTTGTCATGTATTTTATCACCAGTACATAAGAAAACCAAAAAAAAAGAAACCAAATAGAAAAGGCTTCTCTTAAATATAGCCCATTCTTTTATTAATGATAACCCATTTTATTTATAACCCACAAAGAAAAATCATTTATTAGAGATAGCCAATTTCATAACCCAAAATATCCGAACTGAGTTTATTGGGAATTTAGGACTACTCAGTTGAATCAACTCAAAATGCAACCGATTCAAGCCTTCGATTAATTTAACACTAAGAACCTTCGACTAATTTAGTGATTTAGTGTTTTACCATTAAAATTAAACAACTCCAATCTAATGTTTATCGTCAAATTTAAATTGGGTTTGAGTTAAAAAGGAGTGAAGGCTTTAAAGCAATATCTACTTGCAGACCCTATCGTCTAGAATAAGACTGACGTTCAAAATAACCTAGGTATGATTAGCCTCTCTAATTCAACCGATCAAAGAATAAAATAAAATTAGCCTCTCTAATTCAATAATGTTGACAGTGCAAGGTATCTCCATTAAGTGATTCACCAACTTTTAGCACAAACTAATTGTGGGCCCGTGCTTTGCATGGGCTCATATTGATTGAACTATTTGATATTACCAAAGTATTGCTAGAAATTGAAACAATTTTAACGTTGAATAATATTTACGGAGATATACGAGCATAGTGATATTGCTCGTATAGAGCTCCAGGAACTCTAGTGGTGAAGGTGGAAGCAAGGACTTTGTAAATTTGAACTTTATCTTCTATTGAATTGAATCTTGCTTGTTTACAAATGATACATGAAATGCATATTTATAGGCTTACACAAACGTCATTGGATACTCAAGTTTAATCTAGACTTTTCTTATCTAGAATGTTCTTTACAACATATCCCTAAGTACACCTTCTTGGACAACCGTATGTTCTCTAGTTCTCTCTAGGTTTTTCTTATCTAGAACATTCATTTGACCTTACTTGTCCTAGGAAATTCTAGCCAAGTCTTAACTGACTTTTGGAACCTCTAACTCTAGTATATTCTAGAGTACTTTTTTTACATTTCTCTATATTTTTCTAGATCATTCTAGACAATTACAAATTAGATGTTCCAGCACCCCCTTTTAATTTGTAATTGGCTTAGCGTCCAATTTGTTCTTCACCCAATCTCTTGATAGCTCTTGGCTTCTCTTGCTCGTAGTGTATTCATTTCGGACTTGTCGTCACATTGAAACAAGCTCGCCTTTGTAGTGTCTCCATATCTTGTTTTAGATCTTCTTTGTTGACCTGGAATTTTCGCAGCCTGTTCCTTGTAGATTCAGAGCCTCTGTCTTGTGCCAATTATCTCCTTCTCCTTCACGATTTAGACAGAACTTGACAGTCTTAAATTCAGAGGCTTTGCCTTCTGTTGATGTTCCTCGCCTTTCACGAAACTTGACCATAGTAGGTTCAGAGGTTCTGCCCACTCAACTTTATGAGTAGAATATTTTTACAGGATGACTCTCATTTTTTCCATCTCTGTTATTTGAGGAGGCATTTCTTTGATGCTCTTCCCTCAAATTTTCATTAGAAATGCACTCTTTGGTGCATCTCCTGCGAGGATGGAAACTTCTCTTCTTATTTTTGTTATTTATTTTTCTTTAATGGAAGGAGGTGAAACTTATACATTTCTTACTTGTATTTTATGTTATATGGAGACTTCCATTTCTAGGAACTACTTCAACTTCACGAGCTGCTATGTTCTTTTCATATTTTTCTAAACTTAGAATTGGGTGATAACTAGATTCTATTGGGGGTTGTAAAACAAATAGTGAACTTGGATAGTTGAGACGTACCTTGCGTCTTCTATTGTGTGGAATTATCTTCTATTGTGCGGAATTATCACCTTCAGCTTGTAGAGGAAACTTTAGCGCCCATTTGGATCGAACCCGCTCTGATACCATGTTAGAAATTGAAATAATTTTAACGTTGAATAATATTTACGGAGATATACGAGCATAGTGGTATTGCTCGTATAGAGCTCCAGGAACTCTAGTGGTGAAGGTGGAAGCAAGGACTTTGTAAATTTGAACTTTATCTTCTATTGAATTGAATCTTGCTTGCTTACAAATGATACATGAAATGCCTATTTATAGGCTTACATAAACGTCATTGGAAACTCAAGTTTAATCCATACTTTTCTTATCTAGAATGTTCTTTACAACATATCCCTAAGTACACCTTCTTGGACAACCGTATGTTCTCTAGTTCTCTCTAGGTTTTTCTTATCTAGAACATTCATTTGACCTTACTTGTCCTAGCAAATACTAGCCAAGTCTTAACTGACTTTTGGAACCTCTAACTCTAGTATATTCTAGAGTACTTTTTTTACATTTCTCTATATTTTTCTATCATTCTAGACAATTACAAATTAGATGTTCCAACAAGTATCTCTATGTGGCTGGTTTATTTAAATACCTGATCCAAGACAGTAACTCAGGGCACTCACTAACATATTTCAAACACACTCGAAAAAAATGTTATTTACATAGTTCATTGTTATATCGGTATTGCATTTCACTATAGTTTCATCAGGTAGTAGTACTTTGTCCGAACAACTTCAATCTATGACATCATTAGAACTGTAACGTGTAGCATTTGTCGTCAGACCCTGAACATGTGGATACTCAAAGGAAGTCTTGGTTGAACACCAAATCTTTTTTGTATGTTGCATTACAATCTGAAGACCATGAACAGTTGTGTATAGATCTTGCTTTTCTTCAGCCATAAACCCTTTATAACCATATAAGAGATCCCCTGCAGCACCTTAGCTAGTTTTGTAGATTTTTGGAAGCACACGCTTGCTGGAGCACAATCCTTATGGACTCTTCTATCCGTACGATACGAAGTTGTTTGCAACTGGATCATTCACACTTCCATGGGAATAGAAGGTAGTAGCTGCAAATGGATCATTCACACTTCCGCAGGAGTAGAAGTTTTCAGCAACTGGATCATTCCCACTGAAAACAGTAAAACAACAACGATGGGAATCAATGAGATTAACAATCTAACCTGTTAGACCTGTGTTGTTGGTTGGAGTCATAATGACAAAGAAGAGGTAGACCTGGCACACATTATTAGTGTTATACAGGACAGACATATCTCCGTCATTTATTTGTATCTTGCATCACAACCTGGCTACCACCAAAAAATGGTGATTGATCTAATACAGATCTAACACTCCTAGGTACAAACGACACTAAGAAGAAAATATAAGTTATATATCCCTAAAATTCCACTCCAATGTCTTCAATATAGAATTTCTGATACTGCAAATGATTATTAGTTCAATTCACTGCTCGAGTCAATTTTTAGCATCAAGAACTTCTCCATCACGGTTCACCGTATCCACTGCAAACATAATTTTTTTTTTGTTTAATAGACAATTTTTCCTAATTCAAAAAATTAGCCAAGTTCTTTGTCTTTTTCTCTAGTAATAATACTACTGTTTTCATAGATACCATATTATTCAGATTCTAATCATATCCATGGCCCTTACCACTATTCCAATTCAGAGAACATATATCTAAACAGGGGATATTTAAAAAACAAATACCTACAAAAGAAGAATTTAAATAAAAGATCCATAAAACATTAATTAAAGCAAAAAGATTTGTGCAAAGAGAAACAAATACCTGCAAGAATTTTGGATCTTCAAGCCTCATGTAATACTCTAGAAAATCCAAACTATCAAATTTTTTGAATCGGTAATGCTCCAGAAACCTGTGCGGACCATATAAGTAATCAGGCAGAGAGAGTCCTTTTGCTTGTCTAGTTAAATATATTCATGCCACAACGCAACTCTCGAGTATAATCATGTCCACCATAGCCAACTTAATTTGATTATCCTCTTATTCCATTAAAAGGTACCGACTGACTAGCATCATATTACCATCACACTGTTATGATAAATGATCTGTGGGAGTCTCCGCCGTTAAATTTGTTCAAGCCGAAGACAAGAAGAACGAGGCAGAAATATAGAGATAGTAATTTCGCAACTCACGAGCACATTGACCCACTAACGTAGTGCGTGGGCTATGAATAATAATAGAAAATGTCAAACTCAAAATTATAGTCCAAATCTATTGATCAAAGTCAAATGGACTATGATTAATAAAAGCATGGGCTATATTTAAGAGAAGCCATAGAAAATTATAGGTACTATGAAGAAGAAAGGGCGAGAAGAAAAAGTAAAAAAAATTGGAGAGGCGAAGAGGCGGTGAGAAAGGGATTAGGGTTTAGAAAAGCTTATATTCGCTCGCCGGAGTATTACACACGTGAATTTCGTGTGGAGCAAACAATTAAAATTAGGGCTGTCAATGGGTCTGGGTCCTCCCGGGTATCACTGGACCCGGATCCGGACCCGGATGTATAAAAGTCGGGTCTGGTTCCTAAATATATGGACCCAGAACCGAACCCGTTAAAATACCGGGTACTCTTCGGTTACGGGTACCCATTGGGTATCATGAAAACTATAAAAAAAATTCAAAAACTTAATATCTATCTCTTTTGGGCTTGATTCTAATTTTTTTTTTTACAAAAATTTATTATTATTTCTTCATTAATGTATTAAATAAAAATTATTTGTAAGAAAAAATCGAAAAATGAAAAAAAATCTAAACCAAAACCAACAAAATACTTATAATTATGGTAAAAAGATGAATAAAAGTTAGAATAACCGGGTACCTATTATCCGTGGGTAACCAACGAGTATTACCCGTTAAGATTCAGGTCCAATCGGGTAATTACCCGTCGGTTCCAAAGTTGTTAATGGGTCCAATTTTAGGACCCGGTCCGGGTCCGGATAATGGGTACCCATTGACAGCCCTAATTAAAACCCATGTTTCTTATTGGTGGGGTCAAAAACGCACAAGATGATTGGTGGTATGAAAAATCGAAAATTTTCTATTCGTCAAAATATTTCTGGTTGGGCCAGAAGCTCTAAGAAGAAAGTTTGATTCAGCTTTTAATCACATCAGAGGAAAATTTCCTGAAATCATATTATTATAATTTGTTTATATATTATTATTTTTTGTATAATAATAATAAAAACGGGGAACCTAGCTCAGCTGGTCATCCCCGTTCCACAGAGGTTTCATCCGTTCCAGGAGGTCCCAGGTTCAAGTCCTCGATGGCGCATTATTACAGAGTTTAACATGGAAGGTAGAGTTAGTTTTCCCCCTTGCGACATAATCACACCCCTTATCCGCTTCGGCTCCCTTGGCGTGGTTCCTCATGAGGCTCGCTGGTAGGCTATCATGGCAACATGTTCATCTAATGTAGTAGTACGCTGTTGGAGCTTAACTTGTTAAGCTTCCAACTAGTTAATGTAATAATACTCTTTATCCAATATTTAAATATTATGGGTCCAAGAGCATAGCTCAGTGGTATCCCATCAACTCCAGTAAGGAGGAAGTCAGGGGTTCAATTCCCACCGTCGTGAAGGTTTGTAATAGATTAGTTGTATAGTAGGTTAAACGATGTTGGGTCTGGCAGTGGGGCCAATCCAACTGGATGGGTTCGGATAAGGACCTGGGCTCGACTTTCTCGTATCAAAAAAAATATTATCTTTCTAGTAAGGGATCCAAAAACGCCACATGGCACAACCACAATCGTTCTGCTATGTAGTGAAGCCATGTCAGCATAAGTATACATATCATCGCCATGTCATCACACACCTTTTCACCTTAATAGGCAGGAATGAACAAGTGCACAATCTTAATGGACTAGATATTGAACTCTTTGGATAACCAAAGAGGAACGAGGAACTGTCCCTTTGTTAAACAACATACAAAAATTGGCACCCATTATTTCTCACAATTTCGGAGATCAATCCGGCTATCGGAGACTACTATAATGACAATGCCAACAAGTAACTACTTTCCACTTACAAAAATGACAAAAAGATGCAAAAATGACAAAAAGATTCATATGAACGTGAAAAGATACAAGTTATTTAGGATGAACGTGAAAAGATACAAGTTCAAACGTTTTGGTCATGAAAGCAAAAAAAAATACCTTTTCAAATATCATTTTTTTCTTGGATAAGAAATGCCTTTCCACCAATCGTCGAAGTAGGAAATGCAGAAATTTATTGAAACTCATTGATAAATTCTTTTTGTCTTGGATAAGGAATCCCTTACACTGACACGTCCACACAATATTCACTCTCAGGAGTTCTAAATTAATATAGATCCACATCAGCGTCCATCTTTCGATAACACATTCCCAACAGACACCTTCCTTCGCTGACCAACAAGCACGTGACTGGAGAAAAATGTCCATTCAAGTTATCTCAACAGGCATCTTTCGCTGAGACCTACGAGTATGGGTTTGGAGAAACATATCCATTCAGGATTATCTACAAATTATGACTGTACTGGAAGTGCGAATATATATATTCTAGATTTCAACCGAGTTTAATCACCTTTCAAAAAATATTTCTCTTTACCGCATACATAATGTATAAAAATTGCTGATTTGATCTTTCTTATCGATCAAAAAAACCTAAAGTGCTGATCTGGATTCAGCGAAGTTGATGCTGGAGGCAAACCTTAAAAAAATAAACGCTATCAGCCGTCAGGGATATATGGCACTAATCTGAAAGAAGTAATTTGTGATTCATGTATCAACCAAGTTTCTTATCTAACAAAACATTGAGATGTCTGTTTAATTCTTTGTATTTAATGTTTCAGAGTAAATGAAAGAAAAAAGTTTGTTGAATATTTATTCGCTGAGTTAGCAAATGATTAACTGTTGATCGTCGGACAAGATAAGGAAATTGACTCCTGGGGGCTACTAGATTTTAAGAAGGTGTTTTCATTTTTATTTTATGAGGTTTTGGGAAGTATGCTGGTCTTCAATGGATGAGTTTCGTATCCTTTTTTTGGTGGGCGTGATAACATGAAACCGGTGATCTAACGAACCTTATTGATGCAACGCATTTTATTGAGACTATAAGCCTTATCAATTTTATTAACTATTTTTTTCCTCCAGTAGACATATATAGTCTTCCAAAACATTATAAGTCAATTGGAATGACAATCTTATATGATTGTATTTGAGGGTCGAGACTACAGTGACTACTAGGTTGGAGCCTTTTTGCTGTTCAAAACACAAATTTCTAAAGGTATAGGCGGTAATGGTTGCTAACAGCAGCGGAAACAAGTTTAAGATGGAACCTGCAGTCATCATCATCACCAGGATGAATTAGTCAAAACTACTAAAAAGTTTATGGAAGGGATGTTTAAGTCATGTGATCTATTCTCTGTTTGGAATTAGCAGTAGTAACACATCAAAACGTTCATCAATATGTTGTTGATTTCGTTATGAATTTATTAGTACCTTGACGTATATATCAACGATTCAGCATACAACAAGAAATGTAGAAATGCATTTTGAAGAATAAAAGGATTAAAAGATTGAAAAAGTTAGTATCTTTTGGAAACAACTGAAAAGTGGTTGTGATGATACTAATATTCAAATTCATCCACTGAGGTTCATAATGGGTTTTGGAGAAGTCTTCTTCATCAACATAATTCGTGATGAGACCAGTGCTGAGATGGTATCAGTGACACTAATGAAGAAAACTAAGAATTTGGAGGGGTTAATAATGAAACATTAGTATTGATGATGAGAATCACGAGACATGGTTGGTCATTGAAATTCCGAAGATTGTAGTATTCCGAACAAAACTTCCTGCATATACTACACAAAATTGAAAGATTCTCAAATCATTCTCATTCTCCGTGAATATCAAGTTCAAGTAGATTTATGATGGTCTATCTTTGGCAAGTTTGATAAGTATATTATTTAGCAACAATGCAAAATAATATGCACTGCTAATCTGCCTTCTTATGAAAAGGAAGAAATGGGATAAAAACTAAAATAGTACTTCGTAGTCTTGGACGACAAGAAAGGCATATGAAAAATTTAGGTCTCCCATTTTTGCTTTTGAGGAAAATCAAAGAATATAAATGAGCCACAGTTCTTATATTTGCATAACTATACGTTATACTCCGGTGCGCACCGGGTTAGGGGCTTGTAATAATAATATTTATAATATTTAAATATATGATAAATATTTTCTTTCCTTTAAGTTTGCTGGCACAACTTTATTGTATAATTTATTTGTTTATATGATAATAATACTAATAATACTTAAATAAATGAAAAATATTTTTTTTTCCGATAAGTTTGCAGGCGAAACACAACGCTGCATAACATGATTATCTTTCTGGCACAACACATCACAATATGTCCTCTAATACGACACAACGCACCAACACACAACGTGCCAAAATCTCTAGCACAGCATAACACGATATTTAACACGCTAAATATGTGACTTTTCATGCTAAGATGGTATATGCTGGGCCGGCACGTTTTAACCTTATGCGAAGACCTTAAAGATAAAGGTAATTTGTTGACATAAAATACAAAACATTAAAATAAATGTTTGTTTTGATGAGTATGTCGAGTGATAGGTGTATCTATTTCTGTTTAAATAGAATTGTCACTTGACTGTAGAAACCATAATTCACAAAACAAAAATTCTCAATCAACCGAGAAAAAAGCAAGGGAAAAAAACCCGCCTCCCACAAACCCTCACTGCACGTCTTCCAAAGGACGGGCCTCACTGGAACCCGCCCCAAAAAAAGAAAAAAATATCTTTGAGAGTCGATTTTGCCATGGTTTTCTCCACTCGGTTCCTTTAGAACCATTGTTCGCAAAATTTAAAAATAAAATTAAGAAAGTCTTAAAATGGAAACAATTGATGACTTAGCATGGAGTCAAAAACCAATTGCCAAATCAGGATTGAAAAAATTAACCATATAAAAATCATTTGAGAGAACTTTTTGTGAGAGTCTCTAAAATCTTTAGCGGCATTAACACCTATATAGATACGGGAGTACTCCAAATTCAGTTGGAAATGTGCCAACACCTATCAAGTTCAATTAATGCTATCCGGTGATTGGCTTATAATAATGGCGGTGTTCAGCTGACGTTTTAGCCACCGAAAATCTAGAAACAGCCCGTTAAATATTTGGTGCAAATCAAGTTCAACTAATTCTAGTCTCTAGACCTTTAGCTGTAAACTGAAATATAAGTGTTGTCCATCCACCTTTTAGCTCACAATGTTACTAAGGACCAGTTAAAAACCTCGTGTAAATAGAGTGTGGATGAAATTTAAATATATGGACCAATAGAGTTTCACCAAATATTCTCACCTGGCTTACTAATTAATTTGAGGGAATGTCACGCTGCAACGTGGGGGCTTAGATGAGTTCGAGTTTTAAGAAGGGAGATTCTAGCGGTGGATTTGCGTATCGTCATGTATTTCAGCTGACGCTTTAATTAGAGGGAATGTCACGGTGCAATGTGGGGGCTTAGATGAGTTCGAGTTTTAAGAGGGGAGATTCTAGCGGGGGATTTGCGTATCGTCATGTATTTCAGCTGACGCTTTAGCCACCGAAAACCATAAACCGAACTAATGCCTTGAGAAATCAGGACAAAATTAAATTCACATCACTTTGCTATATCTTTGACATATACCGCCAAACTAGCAGTTACATGACTCATGGCTACAAAGATGCCCTTGTCTATATTTTGACATATACTGCCAAACTAGCAATTACATGACTCATGACTAGAAAGATGCCGATGTCTATATATTACTACACGTGTATAGATGGATAAAACATACACACACCCTCATCATTTGTTCTTTGCACTTAGCTAGTAGACCACTCTCTTGTTCAAAAAAAAAAAAAACTTGTAGATCACTCCAACTTTTCTTGCAGTTCGTGATGGCAAGCTCATCCGATCAAGTTCAATTCGTTGAATGCTATCAGAACTGGATCATTGAACAGCAACAACTTCTTGAGGAGCTCCTACAAGTGCACAACCAAAACCCAAACGACGAGCAAGAACTTTGTTGTATCATCGGAAAACTCATCAAACACTTTCAAGAGTACACTAATGGAAGAGCCCAACTTGCAATAGACAAACCTTCATCCTTTTTCTTACCTACGTGGTGTACTTCCGTTGAGAATTCGTGCCTATGGCTCGGGGGTTGTAGACCCTCGTTATTGACTCTACTCGTTTACACGCTCTGTGGTTCTCATGTTGAGTCCCAACACACTGAGTACTTACGAGAAGCGAGAAGAGGCAACATAGGCGATTTATCAGCAGATCAACTCACTCTTGTTGGTGAGTTACAGTGTAGAACAATACAAGAAGAAGAGAGGCTTTCAAAAAGGATGGCTAGTATACAAGAGAATATAGCTGATTGTCGTCAACTCACTAGGCTTGCTAACAACTCGGATGATACTGAGTCCCATATTGGGCAAGTGGAACAGTATTCTTTAGATTCACATTCTAAAGATCTGGCTAGTATATTAGTCGACTCAGATAAGTTGAGGATGAATACTTTGAAAGAACTTATAGGCATCTTATCACCTTTACAAGCGGTGGAGTTTCTGATTGCTGGAAAGCAGCTTCATCTTTGTATGAATCAGTGGGGCCAAAGGAGGCATCACATCACGGGGATGGACGAACATACTGGAGAAGGCATATGATGGTTTACGGTATAGGTACGTGTTTGTATGCATGTGTAGTTCACTAGAATCAAAAGAAAAAACTGCATTATTTTCTGATGCAGCAAGTGCGTAGGCTTTGTTTTTTGCATAGTCACAACAATGTATTTCTGCAGTTTAGACTTTAGATTTGTATCCAGGGGTAGGAAAGAAATAATTAATAAAAGCAGATCGTATTACGTACCACTCCAATCCAAATATCAACAATGCACGTCAAATGATTCACATTATTGTACGAGTACATTTTTTTATTAATGAAAGAAAGTTTTATTCCAAAAGCTAAGAATTGTACCACAAAATATCCTGCCGATTTACAATACCCTGAAGTATTTTGGACTTTAAAATTATACTTTTGGAGTCATTTTCATCGAAAGATTCTTGTTTTTTTCGACTCCATTTGGCTAACTTATCCGCTTCCCCGTTATCGTGCCTATTTAATTACATACTTAATATTTACAGTAGCGTAATTACACAAGAGAGTTAAAACATCATTTGGAATAATTTTTGTTCTCCAATCACAAGCTGATGGTTTGTTGTTCAAAAAGTTTACTGCATCCTTCAATCTGCCATTATCTGTATGTTATTTAAATGCAACTTCTGCGCCCAAAGTGCTCCCTATGTTGCTAAGCCTTTCGCTGCTGCTGATCCGGTTGTATGCCCCGAAAAGAAATAAATATCAGCTATTTTGTTATTCAACCAATATATCATTTCAATCCCATATGAACCATCCTCCTCATCATAAGATGCATCTACATATACAATTTCATGCTTGAAATCTACAACAGTCTTCTTTTGATAGTTTTTATTACCCCTGCTCTTTGTTCTTTTGGATACAGTCAAGTCATAGTATTTCTTCCATTCTTGTAAGAATATTTGAATTTCTTTTATGCAGTGAATAGGATCTGGTTTCACCCTATGAAAAGTAATATCATTTCTGTGATTCCATATTTTCCAGCAGATGAGAACCAAGATTTAACCTAATTGAAGAAATCTTCATTATACATGCTGGCATTCAAGACCAAGCCGTACAGCTCTTGTGAAACTGCAAGATGTAAATAGGTGTACTGATGTTTCCGGTATGTTGGAATTACACAACAGACACGAAGATTCCACATTATTTAAGACTGAATTCATTTTAGCTCTAAGAGGAAGTACATCGGTTTTCATTTTCCAAGTAAAAAGAGTAACCCTGGGAATCGTTTTTAGATGCCAAATGTGTTTCCAAATTTTCTCCCCATTGTTGTCATCCTCATGAGATAGCATCCTATATGCTGACCTAATAGAAAATTCCCCTTCTTTTGTACCTAGCCACCTTAATCTATCATGATTGTGTATATTAATATGTATAGACTGAATTCTGGTAGCTATGTTACTAGGAAAAACAAAATCAATTAAACCCTTATTCCACTGACCATCAGTAATAATGAGGACGTCAGAGACATAAACTAAATCCTCATGTTGCCCATTGCGTAAAATACCCACTTTAGGAATCCAATTATCCATTCCTATTTGTATGTCTCTTTCATTACCAAACTCCCATATGTTGTTATCTTGAATGACTTGTATGCCATTTATTATACTTGTCCGTATCCAAGATGAATTGTAATATTTTGATTTATGAAAAGGACGATTCCTCGAAATATATTTTCGTTTCAATAACCTGATCCAAAGGTCATTTGGATTATTTAACAACCTCCAAGAAAAATTAATAAATAAGGATATGTTAACCTTATGGGGATTACGAAACCCCAATCTACCTCAAAATTTAGGCGTAAAAATTGTACACCAGACCTAAGGATAATATGCCTTCTTAGAGTTATTCTTATTCCATCAGAAATTCCTTTGGATTTTATCAAAATTATCTAACATAGTAGTTGGAAACTCAAACCTTTGCATTTGATAGCATGGGTAGGCAGAGATAATTGAATTAATCAACACTGTGCGCCCAAGTTGGGACAAGAGTTTGGCTTTCCAACATGAAGGGTTTTATATGCCTTCTCTAATAAGGGTTTAGAATTCAAAGCCCTTTGTCTATTGAACAAAACGGTTTTCCTATATATTTTTCATCTTTCGAAATTCTCCGAACTTTTAACATCCTAGTCAGTAACTTTATATGTTTATTGTGCACTTTTTACTGAAAAACACCCCCAACTTATGATATTTTATATTGTGACCTGAAGATTTACTAAAGACATCAAAGATGTGCATCAGATTTCTAACCTCTGAGATGACTGCTTTACAGAATATAAAACAGTCATCTGGAAAAGCAAATGAGAGATAACCAGACAATTTTTATTTAGTTGTATTCTTGAGAAAGTTTTATCTTGCTCAGCATGTATAAGCAATCTCGACAATCCTTCTAGAGATGTTATGAACAAATATGGAGATAACGGGTCTCCTTGCCGGAGACCCCTTGATGGTCGAAAAGAAACACCAGGTATTCCATTTAACAACATTGTTGATTTAACAGTCGTTATACACTCATAGATTAAATACCTATTTAGTAAACCCAAAATTCTCAAACATATGCACAACAAAACTCCATTCCATCTTGTCAAAAGCTTTAGATAAATCTAATTTCAAAGCTAGAAAACCTTTCTTTGTTTTACTTGTGTTCATTGAGTGCAACATTTCATGAGCAATGACGATAGTATCAACTATTTGTCTTTTCGGAACGAAAGCATACTGGTTTGGGGCTATGATTTTATCCAACATAGATTTTAGTCTAGTTTCCAAAAGTTTTGAGATTAACTTATACAAGGAATTGCTAAGACTTATTGGTCTGAAATCCACCGGAGTAACCGGGTTTTATACCTTTGAAATTAGTGAAATAAAATTGTCATTTAATCTTCCTATAATTTACCCGTATCGAAGAATCTAGTTACTATATCAACCACTTCCTGCTCTAACAGACTCCAATGTGACTGAAAAAACCCCGGGGCCATCTGGACCTGGTGAACCCCAAGCATTCGTGGAAAACAGAACTTCTCTAATTTCATGTTTATTCGAGACTTTGATTAGAGCTTCATTTTCCTCGTCAGTAATCACTTTAGGAATAATATTATTAAATATAGAATTTATATTATTACCTTCCATAGTAATAATATTAAAAAAATGATCTTACAGAAGCAAATCTAACTACTCCTTATCTTCCAACCAAAGTCATATTTTTTCTCTTAGAGAGGTATTGTGTCTTTTTTTAATTATTTTAGGCTACCACATGAAATATTTAGTACACTTTTCATGCTCCTTGAAAAATTTATCTCTACTGTTTTCCAACAGATAGATGTTTTCAATCTTAGTCCAAGTTTCCAGTTCCTCTTCTAGTTTCTTTAGTGTTTTCCTAGAACCAGGTGAGAAGGCTTAGCATTTTCTACATCAATTGCTTCCTAAAAACATTTTTTTTCCATTCCTTGAAATCAAATGACAAGTCTCTAGGATTTGTTGCAGATCCGTAAACTTATTTCTCATTTTATTCACTGCCCAAGCATTTTATATAAATTTTTTATATTATTTATGATCCATCCATCCTCTATTGAATCAAAATCTATAAGCAACGGGTTATGATCTGAAGAAATTCTAGTTAAGTGATGAACTAAAGCACCTGTAAACTCTCAAACTAATCTACATTCACTATACATCTATCAATCATTTCCCATATATTATCTACACCTTCTCTTTGATTAGACCATGTAAAAGGGTCCCTGTAAAGCGTAAGTACAATAATCCCAACTGTTGAATTACAATCTGAATAACAGAAGATACCCTGGAGTTTGATTCATTCCCTCCCTCTTTTTCAGTATTATCTAAGATATTAAGGTCACCTATACAATCATTCATGGTTGTTTTATTTGATATCCTAGTTGTTGAAGGTATTCCCACTGGCTTGATTTTCCTTGTGTAGTTAAGGCGTAGTACATACAAGAAGCATAAACTATAATCCCTATTGTTTTAAATAAGACCGTAATGATATTTAATTTGACTTCTACTAATTGGACATTTAAGTTATTAAACCATGCTACTATTTTCCCATCAGATTTACCTATTGATGGAATAATAACCCAATCCTTAAATTTTAACTTTTTAGCAGTTGTTTACATTTTTTCTAGAGACATTTTTCGTTTCCAAAAGAAAGACCAAATCGGGATTATACTTTTCTAGAAGAAACATTGTGTGATCGAAAGTTTTAGGGCTGTTGCATCCCTGAGCATTCCAAGATAAAATGATCATTATGCCAGAATATAAATATGATATCTTGTACTTAACTTAGGGACAACACACCACAAAGAATGGCTGAGTAATATAACTAATCTCCTAACCAAATCCTTAATCACAAAAACACAGTAATTTGAAAAATATAGATAAATATAAAGACTACGTACTAATGCTAAAAAAAAGAGCCAAAGTTTAGATAAATAACCACATCAGAGATTTTGATACTCGAGCTCCCCTCACTAATGACTAGTTCCTTGACCTTCCCAGAAACCATGACCTCCTCATTCAACATTGCTTCTACTGCATCAATTGGTGTTGGGTGTAAAGGGAACAAATTCTCTTATAGTGAGGAAAGAGCATTCGATACAAAATCCGTAGTGCCTCTTCCCGAGTCTTTGTATTCTACCAAAAGCCAAGTGTAACCCTGTAAATAATGCTTTCCTTCTATCAAGTCCTGAAAATATTTTTCCTTTTCATTCTTCTTGATATTTTCCTCCTCCTATTCTTTTTTATCACTATCTTCTTTTCCTTTTCCTTTACTATTACTTTTCTTCTCTACCTCTGATTCTCTAATTACCACTGGCTTTGCCTTAACTTCTGGATTTGGGCACCTCTAATCAATATACATTCTTTTCCTTTTTCCATTTGCACGATTTAATTACTGCTTCTTTATCAATCAAGATTCTGAATTCAGTAGATGTTTGGTCAGTTTTGTTCCAGTTTTCGGCTTTATTCTTCTTCAACTCTTGATAACCCTTAGTTTTCTGTCTTATACTTACCACCACAGGAGCATTTCCTTTTTATGTAGGGTTACCTTTCTTACAATCAAATTCTGGTGAATAAGAAATCCACATACAAGAAGTACAAACCAAAGCAGGGATCCATATATAATCAATTGCGACACCATATCAACCTTCTTCACCAAGGGTTTAGTTAAATCCACCATTACTAGAACCTTATACTCACCATCATGAGGACCTATCACCATCAAGAAATCTCCTATTTCTTTGGCTACTTTTCTTGCCATATATACTCTATAAACTACAGAGCCAGTAAACTTAAAAACTGTCCAGAAAATACATATACTTGCTAAAATTTAAGTCGGAGTGTCTAACCTGATCAATTTTTTCCTTGGATGCGAGTAATTTCCCCTCCACAGAAGCATTAGCCATTACTACTATTGCAAACTCATCGGGATATTGAAAATTCCACTTAGCTTTCAAAGCCCTCTTAACCTGATCATTCTTTAACTTTGATTTATAGAAACCTTCCTCATACTTTACCCACCAGTTCCACAGATTCATCCCTTTTGATGCGTGCAACTGCTTTCTTGATGAATTCCAATAGCTTATAGTTTCCAACATTAGATAAGTCTGCATTCTCGTGAATTAACTTATCCACCATACTCACCACTTCTGCTACTATTGGATTATCCATCTTTGTTTTGCTAGATAACTTGAATTTTCACAATGAAGAAAGAAAGTTACGATATAATAACAATTATCTTTAACATTGTTTCCTTTAAACCATGTTGAAAAATATATTAAATTCAACTAAGAAACTTCTCTCAATGTCACTTGTAAACATCTTCCTTTGAAAAATCCCATGCAGATATCAATCTTTGTTACAGAAAATAAATCCAACTTTTCCAACATGAATGACTGTTGAGAACTGTTTATACTCATGATTACCGAATTTTTATCTTTATCCCTTACACAATCTTTGTTACATAAAATATACTTCCATATCCTGACAAAGAAGCCACGTGCAGATTTTCTTCTACCAAGTGTAATTAGATAAGTGTTCAATTTTATCCAACTACTGACCAATTGCTGAAGGAAATCAACCCAACACCACTTAAAAGAGTCAACCATGGATCCCGGTAAGAGCAAAACAACAATACCAGAGAGGAGATCTTTCCCAAAGTTCCAAATGATTAGGATGAAAAGAAATCCGTAAATCCAAGTAGATTTTCCAGAGAAAAGTTCGAATTAAAGGAAAAACAGACATTAATTAGAAAAACATCTAAGTTTACTTATTTGATTATCAAAAAACGAAAAATCATGTAGTGGAAATCTTCAAATGCTTACTGGGTTGAAGAAAATTCGCAAATTCTATCACCCGAGTTATCGCCCGATTTACCACATAAAATTCGTAATGAGTTCTACCTATTATTGGATTTGAACCAATGACTCCCCCGTACATGACTGCATATATGTATATTTAGAATTTTACCTTTGGTTTGAATGAGGGAAAACAATAATCAAACTAACGAACCAAAACTGATTATTATATATAATCTGCGAACAATAATCAAACTGATTGTTATATATATATGTATATATATATATATATATTTTGTAGAATAATTTTGGTGGATGATCCCTAGTCCCTGACCAAGTTAATAATAAGTCTAAAAACGGATGGGCAAGGATTTAATAAGTCTAAAAGCAATATCTATGTAATGTTGAAGATTTAGCCATTTTGTTCCCCTGTGGATTGAGCAACCATAAAAAAACGGATGGGCATATCAACATATACGTATATTTTCCCATTTCATCTTTTGGATGAAAAAATATCTTCTATAGTCCACAAGGAAAATTTGACTGATCAAATTAATCGATCATGTAATTATTTGTGGTACATTCTTTTTACGAATATAAATTAGACCAACTATAGTAATCTAGTACAGCGCTGAGGCCGTGTAAGCCGTGCGACCGCACATGGTCCAGTTTTGTCGAGGGCCTTTTCTCTTAGTGAAAACTACAGGGAAACCCATTCTTATACATTTTCCTACTGTGAAACTCACCCTCACAAAATCTCACGGGCGCACCCAAAAGAAGCCAACAAATTATTTGCAGGCCCAGAGTTTTCAAAATTCGTTTATTTTCTTTTTTATTTCCCAGTTTAGCCTCACTTTCAGTTTCAGTATATCCTGTTTATTTTCGAGAGATTGATTCAATTTACTCAGCAAGCTTTAGCCTCACTTGTCCTTGATTACCGAGAGAGATTTAATTTACTCAGCAAAGCTTCAGGTTCGTTCGTTTTTATTCCAATCTTGATTCTGATTTTTGTTTAATCTTGATTTGATTCTATGTTTTAGTTTATGTAAGATTAGGATCTATTATTTTAGGTTTCCGAAACTTAATTAAGTTTTTCGAATCGTTTTTTAGATCTTTTAAGCTTGTTTTTGAATTTTTGGTTATTTTCTAGGTTTTGAATTTGTTAACATCAATGTAGATCTTTTCGATTAAATTTTTTGTTTCGATTTCATGTTCCGATGTTGACATACCAATTTACTAGGTTTTGCTTCTGTTCTGTTGGATTTTTTATTTGATTTGTTTTTCCATTCTTATTTTTGATCTGTTATCTGTTATTGATTTTGATATCCTGTTGATTTCTCATCTGATTATGGTTAATGTAGATTGTTTGGTGTTGTTGATTTGATATTTTAATTTTGAGTAAGAATTTTTGTGAAGCAATATGCAGGATGGATATGTTTGGTTTTTTCTCTTTTGTGTTTTGCAGGGTGAAAATTCCTGTTGGTAGTGCACTAGATGTAATTCACTACTTCAGTGAATTCTTAGCACATCATGTTGATGTCAACACAACTTTGGAGTCTTTGAAGACAGCCGTTTGCAAGAATTGGACTCGTTTATTACCGCATCATGTCAGATTTTCCTTTAATGATGGAAGCAAGTTTGTGCGAGTTGATTCTGATATTCTGCTTCAATGTTTTGTATCTCGTTGCCACTGTGAAGGTCAGAAGAGCTTTGATTTACTTGTCGAAGTTGGCTGTAATTCTTCCAGAAGTCGTAGTAGAGCTTCAAGTAGTCGTGTAATAGAACCTTAACACGAACAAGCTATGGTGAATTTCCTTGAAGATGGTTCTGTGCCTGTTAACAAGGTTCTTAGGACTGAAGGTTGGGATAAATTACTTGGTGAAGTTGGTAAAGTGTTTTTTGGAGGTGTAGTAGAGGTACGTATCGTAGTGAAGAAATACGAGTTAAAACCTAGGTGTGTTCTTGTATATAAGAAGAATGAACCTAACAGGTTCTATGCAAAATGCTCAAAAGAAAATTGCCCTTGGGAGTATAAGGTTTGTGCTGTTGATGTTGAAAACAGGATGCTTAAGGTTAAGAAATATGAGAGCAGTCATACCTGTGGAGTTGGAACTGAAAGGCTTTTCCACAGGCTCAGCAGTAAATTTGTTTCTAGTCTGATCAAGGATGAAATCCGAAGTGATCCGAGTTTCAAAGCATCTGATTTGGCAAAGTTTTTCAAAACTAGCTACGGGATAAATGTGAAATACTACCAAGCTTACAATGGAAGAGAGAAAGTGTATGAGGATATATTTGGTGATGAAGCCATGTCGTATTCGCATCTTTCATGGTATGTAGATTCCATTCGCAGCACAAATCCTGGGAGTTGGATTGATTTTCAAGTTCAAACGGATGAACCTGAAGCGAACGAGGATAGTTCATCTGAATTAGAAGATGAGGCACCTTCAAATAAGTTTGTGCGTCTTTTTATTGCTTTCGAGGCATGCATCCATGGTTACCGTTACCTTCGCCCCATGGTTTATGTCGATGCTACCTTTCTTACAGGGACATATAGAGGATGCCTCATGGCTGCAACCGCTATCAATGCTGAAAATGGTAATTTTTCTGATAATGCATGCTTTTTATATATGTGCATAATGTCTCATGCATTATTTATTTTTTCTTCATAATGTCTTATGCATTATTGTTTTCACTTTTGTGGTTATGCATCATTTATTTTTTAGATGCATAAGACATTATACATTTTTTGTTTTAGGTGCATAATGTCTCATGCATTATGGTTTTCACTTATTGATTTTATGCATCCTTTTTTATGCACATGCATAATGTCTTACGCATCATTTAGTTTAGATGCATAAGACATTATGCATTATTTGTTTTCACTTTTCTGGTTATGCATCATTTCTATTTTAGATGCATAACACATTATACATTTTTTGTTTTAGGTGCATAATGTCTTATGCATTATGGTTTTCACTTATTCATTTTATGCATCCTTTTTATGCACATGCATAATGTCTTATGCATCATTTAGTTTAGATGCATAAGACATTATGCATTATTTGTTTTCACTTTTCTGGTTATGCATCATTTTCTGTTTTAGATGCATAATGTCTTATGCATTATTTAGTTTAGATGCATGAGCCATTATGCATTTTTTTAGCTGCGCATACTTCATGTAGACGCTGGCTTGATTTTATATTTTTTTCTGTGCAGGCTTCTTCCCACTAGCCATGGCCCTGGTACCTGGTGAAGATAATGATAACTGGGAATGGTTCATGAGGAATTTGAGTAATGTTCTTGATCATGATCAAAGTCCAATCACATTTTTATCTGATCGTGCAGAAGGATTAAAGAGAGCGATTCCATTTTACTTTCCTGGAGACTTCCATAGTTTCTGCTATTATCATCTTAAGATGAACTTACCTATTAATGCATCTGACGAAAGGTATGGTGCAGTTATTGATTCATTTCAAGCTGCTGCTTATGCTCTTAGTCGCGAAGGTTTCCAAACTGCCATCGCTACTATTAGGGGTCTTGGTTGTGGTTGGGTTTCCGACTATATTGATGATATCCCTCCAGAGAAGTGGTCAAATGCCTTTTTCCAGGGTTGTAGGTATGGTAGGACATCTTCTACTCTTGCTGAATCCTTCAATAGTTGGATGAAGGTACACAAGAAGCTCCCTGCAAATGTTCTTCTGGATCAGATAAGGAAGAATGTGATGAGTATGATGTCAGAAAGGTGGAATACGGGTAATAGTTTCATAACAATTCTCACACCGAAGAATGAAAATAAGATGAAGGCTCTTATTGATGGAGGTTTAACCTGGATGGTTATACAGTCTGATACTCATGTTTATGAAGTGGAAGGAGGGGACAGTTCTCATAGTGTTAACCTTGAGGCAAGGACATGTACCTGTCAGAGGTGGCGCGTCTATGGGTTTCCATGTGTGCATGCTTTCGCATCGATAACAATGTCTGGTTCTAATCCATATGATTTTGTTGAACCTTATTTCACTACTTCATACTTCAATAATGCCTACAGTCATGCAATTCATCCTATTCCGAACTATAACAGGCCTGAAGTTTATGAAGGTAATGATATTATCGATGTACCTGATGTTAGGAGGCCGCCAGGGAGACCACAAGCTAATAGGCATTTGAGCAGATATGAGAAGTCGCCCAGGAGAGCTATTCGCTGTGGTAATTGTTTTGAGCTTGGTCATCATAACAAGCAAACATGTACGAATCCTACCTGTTACAAGACGCCGCCGAAGCAGCCTAAGGGAAGTTAAAGAAGAGCAATTATCTTGTTTGTTTCTTCAGACTATTACTTTTATGTTTGAACCTTATTCATTTTTCTTTCATTAGGTTTTGTATTAGTTTTTATGAACAATTACTTTTTCTTTACTTAGTTTCTTTTTTGTATTGGTTTTATGAAAAATACTTTTTTTTTCACTGTGTGTTTTTTTCTGCTTCTATCAGATAATGTTTTCATTTTTATTCTTAAATGCACAATGGATTTCTTTCGTTTTTGATGATGGATAACTTGTTATGCATTAGTTTTTATGATGCATAACGTATTATGCGTTATTGTTTTGAAGATGCATAATCTCTTATGCATTGTTTTTCGACGATGCACGATCTGTTATGCATTTATTCTTTTAAAGATGGCGTCATAACGACTCATGCAAATGTGGTTCCTTCATGCATCTGCACCTGCATAACAAGTCATGCGTCTGCATAACAAGTCATGCACATTTATTTTATTAGGAATAACATGTTATTCAGGTTTATTTTGTTGCATAACTTGTTATTTAGATGTTTATATGTCACCTGTTGTTCCTTCATTTTCCTTGTAAGATTTATATCATAGTACAGTTAAATGAAATAAGATTGCAGCAAATAGAAGCACTGAAACCAGCATTGATATATAATAAATATATATATAAACATCGACAAGATAACATAAGTTGTTCTGACAAGAACTACTGACTAAAGTTAAGTTTTCGTACCAACACATTACACATAACTACTGACTGAAGTTAAGCTTCATACTAACTACTTTACCATTAGTTTTCACTACCAAGTTAAATTTCTCAACCTACCAACAACACACAGGTTGTTAAAACAAAGTTATGTTTGAGCCTTTCTATTATGCACAGCTTCACATTTGACGCTCAGCTTCATCACATTGACGCGCAACATCATCCCAGATGTCTTCATTGGCATCTATCGCCCAACTATTTCTAAGATCTGTCAGCATTTTCAATACCAGACTTACTCTTTTCTTATTGGTTTTTTCTACTGCATCTTCCTTTCCCAACTTCAGCCATTTGTCCCTGACTTGAGACTTCATGCTCATCTTCATATAATAGCATACAAATATGAGGCAGTCGGGGTGATGACCTTGTTCAGGAACAATCTTGGTAAAAATATCCTTGTATACAAGCGGTTCCCGCTTTATATCCCCTTCCCTTTCCACGATTTGTGGTGAGATTCAGTTCATCATATCTTTGGATCAAATACGGCATACAAGCCTTTGCCATTATGAGAGCTTGTTTCTTGCAGTTAGATTTATAGCCTTCAACACTGTTATAGTAGTTCCACTCACCCTCTGAAAAGTCATACTCTAACAATGTCCAATGTGTACCAGCAGGGTTTTCCTTTGTCATATAGTTCATTGGAATGAACATTCTCTCAACTTCAATAGGGAGATTCAAGATGAATTCTCCAACAAATTTGGCAATCCCATCTTTCTCCTTTGTTTTAACAAAGAACTGCAAAAGAAATATTTTTTAGGAAAAAAAAGTTAGTGGATGCAATTGAAAGGGTGCACAACAGGTGTAGAAAACAATGCTGAATAACTTGTTATGCAGTTCAATCTAGTTGCATAACATTTTATGCTGAAGTAATTATATGGGCATAAGATAATATGCAGGAATGACTTGTTATGTAGCAAAATGATTTTATTTTCTTGACTTACCCAAGCATCTGGCGTCATGAATGCAGACTGCATACCTATGTTCAACACTATCAGCCATCTTTTCATTTTCCCGCTTCCTGAACAACCTATAACTGTAGTAGCGTACTACTTGGTCTTCTAAGTATTCGTTGTTCATTAGCTGCCTTATTATATCTCCGTGAATCCGAATATCCCACAAGTACGGGTCTTCTCCTTCTCTGATACTCCAAGCCGAATTTCTGCAGATGACATAAGACATTGGTGGAGTTTTATTCAAGTGACATGCGGCAGAACCATAAACTAGAGGGTTGTGTTATGCATGGGTTTTTTTTAAGCATAACTTGTTATGCATTTATTTCATAAGAAGCATAACCTGTAATGCATTGATTTCTTAAACAAGCATAATATAACAACATTTTTTGCATAACTGAACATGCATTAAACATTGGAGCTGCATAACATGTGATGTAGATATTTTAAACAATGCATAACTAACCATGCATTAAACATTGGGAGCTGCATGACATATTATGCAAACAAGCATAAAGGTAATTTTGATGTACTTACAGGCTGTTGGCATTCTCAAAGTATGTCTCCAGTACTTCCATCATGGATGGTTCTATTGTATCCTTGTAATCTTGAAAGCATTCCATTGTTTCCAGCGGAGGTAATTTTCTGAACGGCAAGCCAGCAGACGTACGGGGATTTTCTTCTTCAACTTTATTCTCATCAGGCTTGTCTTTTTGCTTCTTCTGCTTCCCTAGCTCACAATCTTTGAGTAGTACACTGGTTGTCCTTTGATTCCATGTTGTCCTTTCCTTGATTCTTCTTACCTTGCTTCCTGGTTGCTTCCCATCCTCTTCTGCCTTGTTTGCTTTTCGCTTCAATACTGACTTTTTCTTCAATGGTGACCTCTTCAAAAATTCTGTCTTGGTACAAACTCCCCTCCTACGTCTTCTTCCTAGAGATTCATGTAACCAAAATGTGTTAGATATAAACAGTTTATTATGAAATTAAGTAAATAGTTGATTAAACAACAAAACAACAATATAGTAAACAGTTTATAGTTGAAAAATAATAAGTAGTACATAGTTGATTTGACATTAATAAAAATACCATAATAAAAGATGTTATATTTTAGGTACCAGGTTTTTTGAAATGGTCTCCATCTCAGCATCTTCATTATAGCCTTTTTCTTTTTCAGCATCTTGTGTGGCACCAGGAGTTAAAGGATTCTCAACCACCATCTCCTTCTCTGCATCAACAACCATCTCAACAGCTACTTGTTGTGGCTTTTCAGCCACTGGCTCTTCTGGTTGTTGTGGTTCTTCAGTTTGATGTTGTGGTATCTCAACAGCGGGTTGTTGCAGATTTTCAGCTTGCTCTTGTGGTCCACCAGCATCATCTTTAATTGCAGCAGCAGGTTGTGATAAATGCAGATTAAATGTGGGCACCACATATTCTTCTGCTTTCTTCTGAGTTTCTGGAAGAATGTCATCATCACCACGGCCAAAAAGTCTCTTTCCTGTGCTTCAAGTCTTTCTTGTGTTGTTGCTATATTTGGTGTTGTCTCCAATTCCACGAGTTTCTGTTTCCTTGTCGTCGCTGGAGAGATTAACAGCTTTTTCCATGTCCATGAACTTGAAAGGTGAAGACTGGATACCTTGACTAGCCGTTTGGTCTTGGCTATCGAGTCTGATAACTTCTGGAACTGATTCTTGTGTAGGTGGTTCAGTTGAAGATACCAGTTCAACAAGAGTCTCATTCCTTGGCAAGTTTTGGCTCAGTGGGTCGCTTGGCTCAGCTGATGATACATTGACACTAGGTCCACCTGACGACTCCTCCTGCACTTCTATGTTGCCACATCAACGAGCAATTCCTTCACGTAATTATACAACTTTTCATTGAAGTCTACTCCACTCTGTCTATTCCTCTCCTGAGTCTGCTTCATGTCTTTCAGCTTTGCTTCAATGATCTGCAACCTTGCTTCAGCACAATCGGGGGGACATCTTGTTCAATGATCTTAATCATCCAGAAATGCTTCTTCATACTTGTCCCTGTTCTCTTCAAGATTCATTGCGACGAGATCATATATCTCTTTCCTTTTCTTGGTTTTCTTGGTTCACAGAATTCCATCTCCATTGCACTGTACTCATCTCTAAATTTCTCATTATACTGCAACATGATTAATGACACTCATCAAAGGAATGCAAAAAATATAACAACATTTTTTATATGCATAACCTGTGATGCAGCTAATCTAAACAATGCATAACTAGTCATGCATTTAATATTGGAACTGAATAATATGTCATGCATTGATTTTTTAAGGTGCATAACTTATTATGCATTTAAAAACACAACCCTGCTTAACTCCTTTTCAATATTGAAAAATGCATAACCGGTCATGCATTCATATATTGGGCTGCATAACATGTTATGCATTGATTTATTAAGGTGCATAACTTATTATGCAGTTATCATTTTTTGCTAACGTAACTTATTATGCATTCATTTTTAAGGAATTTAGAGATACAGTCATAGATGCATGAAGGTCAATTATAAATCATGAAATGTTCACAAACAGGTACCTTTAGGAACGTAATATTCTTCTTGAGCATTGCTTTCTTCATTGCTGCCAAGTCCCACTTCGCAGCTCTCGGTGTAGCATTGGAAATGACCTTGACGATATCTCATCTATGTTAGAATGCTCAGCCAACCAAAGCTGCAAAAAATAATAACTAATAAGATATTCTGTATCCAAGAAAGTAATATTTATTGACAGATGTTATGAAAGTAAAAAAAAAACTAACTCACAAGAAAATATATAGTGCAACCACTGCAATTCCTGATATGAAGATTGTTTCTTTTGACAGTCTTGATGCTCTCCATCAGGTGTTCATGAATAAGATCAGGAAAAGAGACAGAGTCCATGGTTTCCAAATCCTTAACCAAACCAACATACGAGACATCTAAATTGTCTCCACTTGAACGACAAAAGAACAAGACGACTAGCATGTAAAGGCAGATAACGCAGACAACTTCCTCTTCATGACCTTTCTTATCAAGTTTTTCCAACACCAGCCTTTCAATATCATCTATCCACACCTTTGTTACCCATGCTTTGGGATCTTTGATGATAAATCCTGTCTTTGTTTTGAATGGGAATTGCTTGACGAGAGGATGTGACTGAGTCAGCTGTATCTCTTCCTTCGAAGTCAGAATATCATTTCCTGTGTCTCCTTCAATTCTTGGAATCAAAAATGTAACAGCAAGCTCACTAGACGTTGATGCTATGGACTTGTTTTCAGACGACTTGAATGAATGTTGATTCAAATCTTCATGGTCATATGATAGAAATACTTCATCCATCAGCTTGTTGCTCTTACCATCCAAGTATGCCATGTTTGCAGCATATAACCAGTTATAGAACTTTCCAAACACACACACATTCATCATGTTAGCCTGAAACGGATTCAAACCACCTCTGTCTTTTATCTTACTAAACAAGTGACCTACCCTAAGGAAACCTGCTCTATAAGTACCTCCTTGAACTGCAGATTTGGTTTTAGGTTTAACTGCGTAAAAAAAAGAACAAAACAAATGCATTTTAGAACTGCTATTTTAGAACAACAAAGGAATGCATAACAAATATAACAACATTTTTTTATATGCATAACCTGTGATGCAGCAAGTCTAAACAATGCATAACTAGTCATGCATTTAATATTTTAGAACAACAAAGGAATGCATAACAAATATAGCAACATTTTTTTATATGCATAACCTGTGATGCAGCAAGTCTAAACAATGCATAACTAGTCGTGCATTTAATATTTTAGAACAACAAAGGAATGCATAACAAATATAACAACATTTTTTTATATGCATAACCTGTGATGCAGCAAGTCTAAACAATGCATAACTAGTCATGCATTTAATATTGGAACTGAATAATATGTCATGCATTGATTTTTTAAGGTGCATAACTTATTATGCATTTAAGAACACAACCCTGCTTAACTTATTATGCATTTAAATGATAAGAGAAGTTTATTAACTGATGCATAACAGGAACAGGAAGGAATTCAACGCACCTTGTTTATAGACAACACATTGCTTATTAGATTCAAAGCAAATCTTACCATCTTCGGCATCATTTGTATTATCATCCTCATTATCTGTATCATCACCCAAAACTTCCTTTGGTGCAGCTTTCTTTGCTTTCTTTTTCTTGATTTGCATCTCCTTCAGTGTTTCGACACTATCAATTTCTTCTTGTTCATCTTCAACATCAGTAGGTAAAATCACATTGAGGAGAAAATTATGTTAAAATCGAAGAAGAATAAAGTGATAACTCAAAAAAAAAATTATGGGTATTCAGGATGAAACAGTTTTCTTTTTAGGTTTACTCTTTTTTTCTGGTTCATCATCGGCAATTACTGTAACAAAATTTAAGATTAAAAAAAAATAAATTAAAAAAAAACAAAATCAAACACTAACAGATGAAGCTAATGATAAATCTCACCGGGTTTTTCTGTTTCTTCGACTTCATTTTTCCTTTTTCATCTGAAGCATCAAGAACAAAAATTAAAATCGAAAATCAAATAAAATCAAATATACCGAATGCATGCAAGAATAAGATCGATTAAACTAGTTTTAGTACCTAATTTCTTCTCTTTTGATTTCTGAAGACGTGTTTTTGTCGGTGTTTCATCCATTTTGGTTCTACTGAATTCTAGGGTTAAGGTTTTTTAGAGTTTGAAATTGATTTTTAGGGTTTGATCAACTTCAATAATCAATCATCCGTTACAGTGTTTATGGAGGAATAGGAATAGAAAAACGGATGAAGAAAAAATGAGAAGAACGGATGAAGAAAAAATGAGAAGAAGAGAAAAGAAATGGTTCCGACCGTTTTTGGGAGTTAATAAAACTTCCCAGAACCGCTGAAGGGTAATTGAGGAACTCTGCACGTTTTTAATAATTTTAAATAATATTGGGTGCGACTGTAGGGAAAAGTAATTTTGGGCCTGGCGGTAAGAAAAAAAAAATTCTGGGCTTGCGCCTAAGTTCCCCTCCAAGCCCATTCTGGCCCAACATTTCAGAAAAATTCTTTGTTTTTGCAAGCACTCAAACGCGTGACCTTGGGCGAGACGAGATATTTAAGTACACCGATTCACTAGGCTATCGATTTGTTTATGTTATTTACAGCGCCTGGATGATACTTAGATCCTGAATCTTTATCGTATTATTACCACCTCCACATTTGTGAATGGTATAACCCATGGTTATATGTTTTAAGTATCCTGCGAGTATTCTCGTTCTTGTAGGTGGACATTAACAAAAGAATACTATTATTGGGGCTTAGAAAGTTAAGTTTTTTTGGGGGCTTTCTAGGGTCACCAAATATCAATTGGGACACCCCTCATAATATATTTATATAAAGACTAATATGACCCCATATGAGTTTAGATAATCAAACGTGATTAACATTATTAATCATGATTAGCAAATCAATTAAGACTAATTCATCTCTTTAAGTGAAGTGATGAAACTAAAAATCAAAACAAAAGAAAATTAGAGGGAAGAGAAAAAGAAGAAGAAGAACAGAAAAAAAAAATTGGAGAATTTTTTTGCAAATGAGTGATTCAAGCAAAACTTTTGATGTAGGTGACCCTTCATCTTAAAAATATGATAACATATTATTACCCATGAACATCGATCAGTTTTTTGCTGATTTTTCAGAAAATCATGAAATTTTTTCTCAAACTCAAAATAACCCTTATGAACCTTACTATGATTTTGAAGGACCAACCCAAGAAGAAGAAGAAATCGAAGAAACCAATGCTCAAGATTACCAGGTATACCTATATTCTAACTCCAATTTCAGTTCTTAAGCTCGGAGTGGCTAGAAGTTTCACTTTTTTCCTTCCGAAAACCCTAGTTTTCCAGCCGCCAGGTACAATCACGGCTGGGAAACAATGAACTCCTGGCCATTATTACGTTATACGGCTCACAGTTCATGAACTCCCAGCCGTTATGAAACCTTACAGATGGGACGATGAAAAGTTCCTGGCCGTAACTAGTCAATTACGGCCAGCTTTTTTCTACGTGCATGGGAAGCATTTAATACTGTCCGCGGCGGTTAGGTTTCCTGGACGAAAGTATTAAATGCTGTTCAATGATGACGGCGCCGGCTGGGTTACCCAACCGTTTATACTTTTACGGCTGGATTTCTAAGCCGAAATCAGACTCATCCAAAAACAGAGAAATAAACGGCCAAGAACTCCTATACGTAATCTTTTTACGGATGGGACCATGGGCGGTCGATCCAGCCGTTTAATTCCTGACGGCTAGAATATCCCTAGTCGACCTAGACGTAAATAATATTACGACTCTAACGTTACCTTTCCACCTAGCCGTTTAGTTACTAACGGCTGGGTATTCAATATCGACCCAGCCGTTTCTGTGTATTTTTTTAAACAAATGATGTGACATATTTAATTTTTTTATAGATTGTACCGTACATTCCGGTGGAAGACCAAGAGGTGGTTATAGAAGACCAAGAGGTGGTTATAGAAGACCAACCGCCACTGATGCAAGTTTCCGAGGAAACAAGTGTTCACTATGCAAAAAACTTTGAGTGGAAACATAAGAAAGATGCAAAGAAGTGGGCTCAAGAACAAGGGCTGAAAAAGATGTGCATCATAGTCCATAATAAACAAGTTACTCCCACTATCTTTCAAATTATTTGCGAGTGTAGTGGAAAGTGTGAGAGCCATTGGAAGAAGGGTAGTGAGAATAAGCCAAAAAGAACGAGGAAGAGGGGACGTTATAATACGAAGAAGTGCGGATGTCATTTTTACCTTAAATTTAAATTTAACGACGACAAGAAAGAGTGTTATATGAAAAAGTAGTCTCTGGTTATCATACTCATCCTATTTCGAAGAGTTTGATCAACCATTCTTATTCGGAAAGGCTCAACCCTTTAGAAAAAGAGTTAGTACGCGTGTTGAGTAAAAGACGTACAAGACCTATTAATATTCTTAGTGGTGTGAAGGTGTTAAACCCCTACTCATCCTCATTGGCAACTATCTATAACGAAAGAGAAAAATTTAGAAATGTGTTATGGCAAGATAGGGTGCTTATGCAACAATTATTATTTTTGTTTGAGGAAGCAAAGTACTCTATCTCCCACGACACGAATGACGAAGGTGAAGTGGAATATCTTTTCATCGGGAATCCAGAATGTGTATAATTGACAAGATGCTTCCATCAAATTCTCTTTATGGATTGCACGTATAAAACGAACAAGTACAACATGCCGATATTGAACTTTGTTGGGCAAACGTGTACCAAGTCGACATTTACCGTTGCGTTTTGTTTCTTGAAAGACGAGTCGAAGGAAAGTTATGAATGGGTATTGCAAAAGGTCAAGCTATTGTATCAAGAAGGTTATACTCCTAGGGTGTTGACAAGTGAATATTACATGAAAATGCCAATATGTGGCTATCTACTCGCTAACGCATTTCATTGCGTTATTCATTCCATCTCCTATGCCGATAGTGCTACATACACACCAACAAGATCAACTTTTACCGATGATGAATCAACAAGGATAGTCACCATGGGGTTTGTGAGCATGGGCCATTTTATCAGCCTCCAATTGAAAGAAGAATGCCTATTACCTCCATTAAGGAGGGGAGATGGTGGTGACGATGAAATATTATTGGGTTGGTGTGCTAGGTTTGAAGAAATATTTGAATTGTGGAAAGCATTGCAGTTGTCAAGGGATGCGCCTTGTACACTAATGACTTTCGATGAGGATGACTATGAGACTTCCGATGATGATGACTATGAGTAAATATGGTGTCAAGGTTAGTGATAATATGATAACAATGTTATTTTTAAGAGTGGTGATCCTATGAACCTTTGTATAAATGTGGTGTGAACCTTTGTTTTTTGAATAACTCATTATAAATGAACATTTTAATCTAGTTTTATCATATGTTTAAGAACACCTAATTTTAAATCAATCATTACGGCCAGGTTTTACGCTAACACGACCTAGCCGTTTAATAGAAACGGCTGGGAATACCTGACCATGTACTAAATAATGGCTGAAAATCCCCACCGTTTAAAAAGTAACGGCCTGAAAACCCAACCGTGATTACTAATTCATAGAATTACGGCTGGGAATTCAACCCGTAATGCCCAATGAACTGGTAATTTTATTTTTTCGCAGAATTATGGCTGGGAATCCCACATGTATTTCTGGGCACTGTCAAGTTTACGGATGATATTGTTGGACGTAAACTAATATACGTCTAGTAATTCTAGACGTACCATCAATTCACTGTTGGTTATCCTAGCCGTTTTTTACTCTGGATTGTTAGTAAATTGTGTTCTCTCCTAGATAATTAAAACACTAGTATCAATTCATTCAAGGTACATTAATATCCAATTACTGAAAACACGCTAAATCCACACAAATATACGAAAACAAAGTCTTGAATGATAAAAGCTAAGAAGATGAACATATTAAAAAAAAGTCTTAAACAAGTACATAAACCACTTATTCACCACGAACAATATTCTTGGGAACATCGTCAGAAGATGATGAAGAAGAACTTTGGGGAGTTTGGGAACCACTCATCCAATCATCCTCGTCGTCAGTATATAGATCATCCCTCATTGGATTATGTAACTCCTGAAACAGTGTTTTTTGTTGGTCGCAATCCAAATATAAGACCTCCTCAATGTTACGTTGCAGTCCCCTGTCTATCCACTTAGCTCACTTAACCATCATCGTAGCAATGTCACACATTGGAAGCTCCTGGGATTATTTTTCCTTTTTAGGGTTCCTAAAAATGGTGAAAAACAAATCAGAGTTATACAATTATGGTTAGGAACTAACAAAAACCCATATGTGGTAAATATTATCTGCTACAAACAATGTACACGACCTAGCTGTTTACGAGATTACGGCTGGTAAGTGTGCCCCTACCTAACCGTAATTACTAAATCGTCTAGGAAACATGGATAACGTTCAAGAACTACTGGTTACGGTTAGGAAATTTTCAGCCGAAGCACTTAACTATGAAAAAAATCAGCTAACACATGGCTTTTTACGGTTGGGAAAGTCCCATCTGTGTAATCATAAAATGGTTGGGATATCAAAATTTCCTAACCGTTTAAGAGGTTAACGGCTGGGAGTTCGTGATGTCCCAACCGTTAGGTTGCAATTACGGCTAGGACGATATGATATCCCAGCCGTAAACCCTTCAGAAATGAATTTTGAAATACTCTAAAATCATCAATCGAACTTATTTTTTCAATCTAATGATAAAATAACTTGTGGGTTTTTCGATTCTTACCTTGTAGGAGTGATTTGTGGAGGATTTGTAGGTGTTTGAACAGATTGGTTCACCACATAGGGATTTGGTGTTTGGAGAGATTGGTTCACCACATCTCCATTAAAAGGAACATCAATAACTTGCCTTGTTTCAGAATCAGGGTTCAATCGGCCGGATCTTGTCACTCTTGGTCTTACTGCCATCTTGAGAATCAATGGAGAATAAAAAGTTTTTGATTTTGGTTTTTTAGAGTTTTTGAGAAGATGAAGGAGAATAGAGAAAATGAATGGGGAGAGGGTCAAAATTAAGATTAGGTTTTATTTAGAGTAGAGGGTAAATCAGACTTTTAAGTCACTTGAATCACCACCCATCTTGTTTTTGCCTCCCCAAAGCATTTAAGCCCCCAAAATGGTCAAAAGACCTTGACTCTCGAAGCCCCAATAATAAGATTCTAACAAAAAAAAGTTCTTTTTTATTTTTGAAGAAAATATTATATTAAAAGAAAAAAGAGATCAACGGTTTACAAAGTTAATCACTCTCTCATGAGTGTTTCCCAATCGCTCTAAATGAGACTAGGAGGAACAAATTTAAAAGAATCATTCTCACAAAATCATAAAATAACAAGTTGCTTAATAAGATCAACAATCTCTACAATATTTTTTTGGCGACCACCAAAAATTCTCTCATTCTGCTACTTCCATAAGATCCAACAGATAGCATCGTGAATAATCTTCCATACTCTCGATTAACTTAAGGTTTATCTAGTGCATCATTGTCTATAATTTTACAAATTAGATACAAATTATTGACACTTTTTGCTTATTGTTGTTATAAAAAAGTTAACAAAAAAAATAATAATATTTGACATTATAAAAGGCCCTACAATTTTTTTCCGCACAGACCCTTCTAGATTCATGATCGGATCCGATCAAGTAAGATAGAAAATATAACCTTTCAGAATTTAATTGGAAGCTCCATAAATAAACCTTTTAGGCACTTCTAGTGTTAGCTAGATAAATAAGCTTCCGGAAATTGAAATCTTGATAGACAAGTAGAAATAAAGGTTTTGGCCGGTCATAGAAAGCCCCAAAAAGATCGCCATAGTTAAAACCACATTGGTCGGTCGTGAGGTCACTCTAAAGTAGGAGATCGTGTTTTACTTGTTGGGTGTTGTAAGAGCGAAAACACCACTTCAATCACAAACAAAAAAAACATGTGTAATGTGGCAGTTGAAATAGTGACACAAGTTGTTACCTGCTCTGATTCATTATGCCGACGAATTGTGCATACTAGCTGTACTAGTTTGACAAGCTGAAGGCCAAATATTAATCATGTGGTCGTGGAGCCTCGTCTCAGTGTTTACACTTGCAAGGGAACAGGAGGCATCCTCACTGTCAGTACCCGTGATAAAACACTTCGCTTTTGTATATCCTTGTGGCAGTTCAAGCTCATTATCTTTTTCTCAGTATCTTTTTCTCAGTGTTTGTACCGGCTTCTAAAAATGGAGTAATTGTGAAAGATTGATCAAATATTGAGTAGAGAAATAGCAAGATAAATGGAGACAAAGGAAGGAAACAAAGTAAAAGAAAAGGAGAAATTAGTTGCTTCTTCATTTAGTATTCCATACTTTAAATAATGAAGAATAGAGACTTGTGTAAGTACAAGTGGTAGTAAGGGAAAGAACAATTCCTACATGTGTCTAGTTTGAGAAAGAAGATGACATGCATCTTGACACATGTGATGTGTGGCCAGACACATTCCCACACATGTTACTACAACACTCTCCCTTGGATGACCACCATTACAAACTAATTTCTTTGTCAAAACCTTCCCAGAAAACATCCGCTGATGAAGAACTGGTCAAAGGAGAAAGACACTTGCGCTTCCGAATGCCGTCGCTTGTCAGGACTCTTCTCCTTTGCAGAACCGTGTCAGGAAAAATAGTTCACACAAAAGCCTGAACACTTATAAGGATAAGAATAACCTCAACCGAAGTTGTATCTCTAGTGTTTTTGTTGTCTCATTAAAAACCTTGCCGAGTAACAAAACCTTGTGGGAAAAAGTAACCTCGGTGAAGGAAAATAGTACAACACACTTTGATGTCATCAGTACATTGCTAGATGCTCCCCCTGATGTCGACATCTCTCCATGATTTGCATTTATGGTATTATTGTTGTCTCATTATAAACCTTTTCGAGTAACAAAACCTAGTGGGAAAAAGTAACCTCGGTTAAGGAAAATAGTTCAACATACCATCTGGTGCTCCCCCTGATGCATGACAATTTCTTTAGTCTAATACAGTCAGGGGAGTGGACAATTCCTTTAGTCCCATGGAGTCATGGAAGTTCAGACAATCTCTTTAGTCCTATACTTCTCACATGTTTTTCAAATGTGCACTTAGGTAATGACTTAGTAAATAAGTCAGTCACGTTTTCGTCAGATTTTACTTTACCGACTTGAATGTTTATAATACATTGTTGTTGATGATTGTAAAAGAACTTCGGTGATATATGTTTCGTATTATCACCCTTAATGTACCCTTGCTTCATCTGTTCGATGCAAGCTGCATTATTTTCATAAATGCAAGTTGGCTCTTCAGTGGTAGAATTCAAACCACATGTCCCTCGAATATGTGTAATGATAGACCTTAACCATATACACTTACGAACCGCCTCATGTAGGGAAATGATCTCAGAGTGGTTCGTGGAGGTATCCACAAGCGTTTGCTTGGTCGATCTCCATGATATCGTTGTATTCCCGATAGTGAACACGTATCCAGTTTGTGATCGACCTTTGTGTGGGTCTGACAGGTACCCAGCATCAGCAAAACCAACCAAAACATTATTTGGGGTTCCGGTCTAAGGAGTCGCAATTACATTAGCATCTCTCTTTTCGTCTTCGTAGGGATAAAACAAACCCAAGTCAATGGTTCCCTTTAGGTATCTAAATATATTCTTTATACCATTCCAATGACGTTGCGTTGGCGTTGAGTTATATCTAGCTAACAAATTCACTGAGAATGAGATATCTGGTCGATTACATTGTGCTAAGTACAATAATGTGCCTATTGCACTTAGATAGGGATATTCAGCTCCCAATACATCTTCATCATCTTCCTTTGGACGAAATGGATCTTTATGTACATCTAAAGTTCGACCAACCATGGGAGTGCTATCAGGGTGCACTTTGTCCATATTAAATTGCCTGAGTATCTAATGGACATATGTAGACTGGTGGATTAATATTCCACAAGCTCGATGTTCTAGTTCAAGTCCTAAACACATTCGAGTTTTCTTAAGATCTTTCATCTCAAATTCGGATTTCAAATAGCTTGCAGTTTCTCTTAGTTCATCAAGAGTACCTACTATGTTCATGTCGTCGACATAGACAGCTATAATAGCAAATACGGAACTTGTTTTCTTTATAAACATGCAGGGGCAAAATTCATTGTTTGTATATCCCTTCCCAACCAAATAATCACTTAGACGGGTATATCACATCCGCCCGGATTACTTTAATCCGTAAAGTGAGCGTTTCAACTGAATTGCAAACGCACTCCGTGGTTTAGAGTTACTTGATTTGGGCAGTGGAAGTCCATCTGGAAATTTAATGAATATATTTGTATCAAGATCCCCATAGAGATATGTTGTAACTACATTCATAAGTTGCATTTCAAGTCCTTCTGAAACTACTAAGTTGACTAAGTAACGGAACATTATGACATCCATTACAGGAGAGTACGTTTCTTTGTAATCAATCCTAGGGCGTTGTGAGAAACCTTGCGCCACAAGGAGAGCCTTATATCTCAAGACTTCGTTCTTCTCGTTAAGATTTCTGACAAATACCCATTTATTTCCTACAGGCTTTACATCTGGTGGGGTTAGCACTACCGCACCAAATACCTGTTCTTTTTCCAGTGAATTTAGTTCATACCGGATTGCATCTCTCCATTGAGGAAAATCTTCTCTCTTTTGGCATTCTGCAATAGAGCGTGGTTCGATATCATCGTGCTGGATAATCTCTCGAGCAACAGTATTTGCGAATATATCATCAATATGCGTGGAGGATCTTTCCATCAACACGTATGCACTTTCACAATCCATAGAGATTTCTTTGTTCTCTGGAATCAATTCAAACTTCGGGGCGTCCCCCAGTAACGATTCATGGACATAACTGTAATCAGAGACAATCTCATGAGATGGATTATATGTATTGATGATATATGGATCATTTTGTGCTTTACTCGCCCTTTTCTTCCTTGGCTGAGTATCGATCGAACCAAGTCGTCTCCCCCTCTTCCTTTTGGGGGCCACGACTTTAGATACAGTTACACGAAGTGCAGCTTTGGTACCTATATGTATGGTACCTTTTCCCTTGTTGGGACTTTCCAACCTTGCAGGGACGTTTGCAGCTGGTATATGTGATATCGTCACTTTAGCTCAGTAAATGCATCAGGCATTGAATTTGAAACTTTCTGAAGATCGATAATTCTTTTAACATCACCTTCGCATTGTGGAGTGCGGGGATCAAGATGAGACAATGTGGGAATACACCACGATAATTCTTGTCGTTCCCTTTGGAAGTCATTTTCCATACCTCCCTCTAACGATGGCAAGATTGTCTCATCAAAGTGAGATTCCGTAAATCTAGCGGTAAAGAGATCACCTGACAAAGGTTCTAAGTAGCGGATAATTGTTGGGGATTCGTATCCAACATAAATACCTACTCGTCTTTGTGGACCAATCTTAGTCCGCTGTGGGGGCGTAACAGGCATGTATACGGCACAACCAAATATGTGTAAATGTGAAATATCAGGCTCATATCCAGTTACCAACTGGTACGCAGAAAATGGTTGGCTAAAAGTGGGTCTAAAGCGAATAAGTAATGTTGCATGCAATATAGCGTACCCCCAGGCAGTAATAGGCAGGTTGGAACGCATAACCAATTCCCTAGCTATCATCTGTAACCTTTTGATGGTAGCTTCTGCGAGACCATTTTGGGTGTGTACATGGGGTACATGATGCTCTATGTCAATTCCATTAGACATACAGAAATCATCAAATTCATTAGATGTAAATTCTTCAGCATTATCAAGTCTGATAGATTTGATTGGATAATCAGGATGGTGAGCCCTTAATCGTATAATTTGTGCTAGGAGCTTTGCAAATGCGGCATTTCTTGTGGACAACAATGCAACATGTGACCAACAGGTCGAAGCATCAACCAGAACCATAAAATACCTGAATGGTCCGCATTCTAGATGTATAGGTCCACAAATATCACCTTGTGTTCTTTGTAAAAATGGAATATTTTGTTTGGTATCTTTAGCATAGGATGGTCTCGATCTTGTCTTTGCCAAAGAACAAGCTTTTCAGAATGAGCGATGTGCCTTTGATAAGGACAACGAAGAAGAATGAGATAGTGGGTGCGCTTCACTTACTTTTGAAGACGAAGGTTGCGCTCCTCTTACTTTAGAAGGCATAAAATGTGCATCATTTACTTTAGAATGCACATTGTTACTATGCATTGTAACAATATTTTGTCCCATTTTATTTTTTATTCGAAAGAAAGGATGTCCGTGTGAGTTCTTCAAAACACGGATCATCATATCACTGCCTGGGTGCCCTAGTCGATCGTGCCAAAGCTTATATAAGTCACTGACCAACAGTTCATCGTTGGCAACCACATGGGATTCGATAATCCTAATAGTGGTGATATATAATCCACTAGAGTGACTCATTGGTTCCTCTAATATGCGCTTCCTTCCGCATTCACTAGAGGTCACATATATGTACTCAATTCCATTTTCACAGTGAGTTTCCAAGTGATTACCATTTGCACGGATATCCTTGAAACTCAACAAAGTGTGGTGAGCTCTTGGTGCATATAGAGCTTCTGTGACTTTAATCATTGTACCGTTTGGCAACAAGAATTGATCAATACCTCACCCAATTATTACTTGCGATGATCCAATCATCGTAGTCACGGATGTATTATAAGGAGTAAAATCGACAAATAATTGTCTATTTCTTAGGATAGTGTGGGTGATTGCACTATCAACTAGACATTCAATTTCTCTTGGAGACATTCCTACAAGTACATTAGGAAGGAATGTTATAAACAAAGAAAAACGAACAATTTATCGCACTTCCTTTAGAGAATTATGTTCTACCCCTTCCATTCTAATTTACATGCTAAACAACGTATTATCATGAGCAAAGTAAAATTCTATAGAACATAATAGAAAATAAGTACTTATAGATAATCCATACACATAACATAAAGATGGTAAGAGAATGTTCAGCAACGGTAACACCTACTCAAACTATTAAACAAACGATAGTCTAAGATAATATAAAAACTTTAAAGCATCTAAAAACAGACAGAGTCTGGCGAGCCAGGAACTAAATTCTTAGGCCCAAGAAAAATCAGGCACATCCATAGTTGGGGAAAAATCCTCATTGCCCAGGAAGTCTTAAATTATGAGGTTGACATCAGGGGTTACATCATTTTCTTCCATATAGTTAGCCTCTTGTTCGAGAGTTTCTCGGTACTTTTTGTAGCTCGCAGATACATTGGCACTATCCTAGCAATGCTTGTACCAATGTCCAGTAGATCCACACCTAAAACAAGGCGCATTTTTGTCTGCGGCCTTTTTGTTAGCGGGATTTTTAGGTGTTTTCTCGAACTTAGGATCACCACCACTATGGACAGAAGTTCCTTCTCTTTTTCAAACATTGTAGTGACCTTTATGTCCTTGACCTCGATTATGTCCCTTACGTCCTCTCACTAGTACAAAATGACCCTTTAGCCACGCCAATTTGGCGTGTCCATAGGGCTTTGGACACGCCAAATTTTTTTGGACTTGGCGTGGTTTCTGCTTGTGTGGTTCAAAGTTTAATAGCGTGTCTTAAAGTACTCTATGGCCACGCCTACCTTGAGTGGCTATATCTGTATGAAAAGACATGCCAGGATCCCATAAGCGTTTCTATACTGTCACAAAGTTTTTGTTTTTGGCGTGTCCATTGATATGCTATAGACAGACAAAAAATTGTTTGGCCTGGCTAATGGTCCCCTATAGACACGTAGTTTATTTTCAGCGTTGCCATTGGGTAACCAATGAACACACAATTGGTTTTTGGCGTGGCCATTTGTTATCCTATTGACACGCAATTAGTTTTTGGTGTGGCCATTGGTTATCCTATGGACACGCAATTGGTTTTTAGCGTGTCCATTGATATCCTATAGACACACATAAAAGAATTTGGCGTGGCCAATGATCCCCTATAGACACACTGTTTATTTTCGGCTTTGCCATTGGGTATTCTATGGACACACAATTTATTTTTGGCGTGTCCATTTGTTATCCTATGGACACGCAATTGGTTTTTGGTGGCCATTGGTTATCCTATGGACACGCAGTTGGTTTTTAGCATTGTCATTGGTTATCCTATAGACACGCAATATATGTTTAACGTGGCTATATGTGATGTTTAGCCACGCCTATAAAATATTGATACAATCTTGTATGCCCACGAAATATAAATTTCGTGATATATGATATTCCAGCCTTTCATTTCACCATTCATCGTGTGTGAATCTTTACCATTAATTTTAAATCAAAACTAACGAACATGATGAAATTTCAACCACTAAGCTAGATGGATCTGTTATCGTCCACGTGTAACCATCTCGAAGGTGCATCTTCTACCATCCACGTGTAACGATCACAAACCACGTACGTGGTTAAATCTCTAACCATACATATCCTATAAAATTGATGAAAGATGATAAAATCTCAGCAAAATAATATTTTTATTATATAAATTAGATATAATTAACGAAATAGCAAATTTATTTATAAATACATAGTTTTCCCATAATATAAAGAGAATTCTACAACAGATTTCATGTAAGATCTAATCAAATGTTACAAAAAAAAATTGACTCTTGTGTATGTACATATAAACCTGGAAACATAAAAATAAATCTGAAAACATGACATAAGCACCAATAGCATCCATCATAAATTGTGGTGATTTGAAGACTATAATGGCATAGCACATCTTCCAGATAATGGATTTGAACAACACCCAGGCTAACCTCAACAAATCATCCTTCTTGATTTCCTTCTTGATTTCCTCCTTGAATTCTTGTTACCTAACATCAAAAAAACAACCAATAAACTACTGTCAGCATCAGCAATCAACAAATTTTATTTGCTTGATAAAACAAGTATGCATCATAGTTTCCCATCCTCATCCTTCAGTTTCCCATTTTGCTTATCTGAATGTGTAACAGTTGGTCGCTGTATCTGTTGCACTGAAATGATTTATAAGATCTAACGCAAATACAGAAACTCAATGTGTTTAACCATACATATAAAAAACATATTCATCCAAAAAATATGATAGATGTAGGAGGCTTTCTTAGGGAAGTAGGGACTCATCGTTTGTGAATATGAAGGTCACTTCAAGTAGCATTACATGTCAGAAACAAGTTCATTAACCTGAAAAGCAAAAGCACAGCAGGCAATATAATAAGACAATATCCAAAAAAATGTTAAGCGAAAAGTAAATTTCGCTTAATATGTCTGAATATGTCTACACTAATAAACACCCGGAACTTGATAATTTTAATCTTTTATAGTACATGTTCTGATGATTTACGGGGCTTGGGATGGCACTTGAACATGTTTGGATTTTGTAAACATCGAGTTTATACCTTATTTTGGATATTTTTTCACTGTTGGCATTCTTATGTTTGCGATCGGTTTTTATTTATTTTTTTCAGTTTCTTATGTTTAAGTGGGATTATACCTTGTAAGAAACCTGATCTATTAATAAAATCTGAAATTTATTTTGAATCAATAGTTTAGATATAACGATGCTTTCTTCTTTGTAATGGAGGTTTTTATAAAGATGCACATTTGTATGCTCCACTTTAGCTTAGATGTTCATAAAAAGAAGATGAGTAGACTAATTTTAAAATAAATTTGTTGACTAATAGGTTTCTCCGTGGGGTTTGAGCCTGGTTTAGGCCATCATCCATAACTCCGTCAATCACGTGATAACATATCCATCAGAAGACTAAGTTTCCATGGACTAGCCCAAAATTAACGTATGCAAGATGTAAATTGTTTTGTGGACTTGAGGGCATGAGCCCCGGTTAATGCCCATCTATCCCGTAATTCGAACTGGTGTATCTATAAAACTTACACTACGGCCACGCATATTAACGTTTCCAATAAGACTAACTTTTAGCCACGCATAAAAAGTGGCATGTCTATAAAACTTACCCTTTGGACACACATCATCCTAGCGTGTCTAATAAAACTAACTTTTTAGCAACGCAAATAAAATGGTGTGTCTATAATACTTACCCTTTGGTCAAGCATACTAGCGTGTCCAATAAAACTAACTTTTTAACCACGCTTAAAGTGGCGTGACTAATTTTTTGGACACGCCACAATTGCTTAACGTGGCCATAGAGTGGTCTATAGACACGCCCATTAAAAACCTGAAAGTTAATGTGACTAAATGGAGATATTTGGACACGCCAATAACCCTGGCGTGGCTGAAAGCACCCTAATGGACACGCCAATAAAACATGGCGTGGCTACAGGGTAGATTTCTACCCTATAGACACACCAAAAACCAAAAGCACTAGGAAAATTATAAGTGGAGTGTCTAAAGGACAAATTTGTACTAGTGTCTTCCACGAGAGTTGTTATTTCCACGTGGGTATGGATCACGGGGAGTAGAATGTCAAGCCCTCTTTCCTTTGGGGTTCTTTCCCTTATTGACCTTTCCATGGTTAGTTTCGGAAACTTTCTTTTTCCAACAGATCTGGCATTGTTATTGACAAGAATCTCATTGTGCCTTTAGGCCACTTGCAACAAGTTTATCAACCTACTGAATGTGGTGATTTTTTTATTGTTGACCTCTAAACGATACTGATTCGCTAGTATCATGGACGAGGTGGGAAAGGTCGATAGGGTTTTCTGAATCATTTCCTTATCAGTAAGTTTCTTTCCACAAAAGTCCATACGTGCCTGAATTTGCAGCATGTCTTTTTGGAAATCATTCACTTTTACATAATCGTGGAAGCGGATTTCGTTCCACAAGACGTTCATTTATGGTATTAAGGAATCATGAATGTTCCCAAAACGGCTATCTAGAGCATCTCATAGCTCTTTTGTCGTTTTCAAGTTATGGTAACCCCAGCATACGTTAGGATGAATATGTCTCTTAAGGAACATAAGAGCATGAGATTTGTCTTTCTCAGTTTCCGGAGTAGCGTAGGCAGGTGGCTTGATAGTGGAGGTGTAGTCTTTTGCCACGAAGATGGTTTCCACATCAGACACCCAACGATGGTACGGAAGTCCTGCTGAGTCCAAAAGTTCGAATTCTGGTCGAATTGGGTCCATCTTCTTTTAGAAAATCCTTTTTGGTGAAGGATGAATACTCAATTGGCTAGAGGAGGTGCTGATAACGTGATCAAATATTGAGTAGAGAAATAGCAAGATAAATGGAGACAAGAGAAGGAAACAAAGTAAAAGGGAATGAGAAAATTAGTTGCTTCTTCATTTAGTATTCCATACTTTAAATACATGAAGAATACTTGTGTAAGTACAAGTGGTAGTAAGGGAAAGAACATTTCCTACATGTGTCTAGTTTGAGAAAGAAGATGACATGTATCTTGACACATGTGATGTGTGGTTAGATACATTCCCATACATGTAACTACAACAGTAATAACTTTTTTTTGTTAGTAACGCTATGAAACCTACTGCTTCCCAGCATCCTATTTACTCCCTCCGTTCTGTATATTTTTGAGCATGCAGAGGTAGGTACGTATAAAGATCAGTATATACATGTGTAAATTCTAGTAAGGGTGTGTACAAGGTAATGACACGAACGTAACCTATGCAGGTGGGTTGGATAACAGGAGATGTAAGACGACAAATACATGCAGTACCGGTAATCCAAGTTTTGCGATTCTCATGATGATAAAACGACAGATTTAGTGTTATTATCTTGATAAAACACAAAATTGGTCAATTAATTCAATAATGACAATTCCTGGGTGAAAAAGACATGTAAAATTTGATACTGTTCAAATGGACGAAAATGTAAAAATAGTCAGGATGTAAACAGTTTCATAATAGACGCATTTATGTATCTAATATAGCTCATTTGTATATATTGTTAGTGCTCGATATCGTACTTATTTGGTTATTTTATTTATTTGTAGGTGTTTTTGGAAAAATAAGGCTTTTGCGGCGAAATTGGCTAAAAAAATGGTTTTTGCGCCCGTGGGAGAAAATTACTATACGGACTCTCGCTTTGGATAAGGGGTAACCTAATTACTAAGGTGTGACCCATTTCCAGGCATCTGCTAAAAGGAGACCGGAACTGGATAAGGGGAGGTCATCTTCATAATTCAAATACAAGTTTTGGCGGGAAAGGACTATGCAGCGTCTGGCAGATTTGGAGATCGAATTTCGGACGTGATTTTAGGAGATTCAACTGCTGTATTTGGTACGTATGGAATCTACATGACTAAACAGGCCTGGTACAATCAATTGGACCCAACCAATTGGGCTGGAATGGACGGGAGAAGTAATCAAAGTCCTAACACGACACAATGTTCTGTTTTGAGTTTCAAAGATTGGTGAGAGATTTTTGGGGGATTTTCTACGCTGTACAACCGTGTATTTAGTCTGGTTCAAGTCAGAGAAGATTTTGGGAGCAATAGAATAGCTAACAGTCGCATACAAAGATCGACAGATGGAATTATTGTTCAAACTGCACGTGAAGAATAAGAGATTTATTCTCGAATTTGATCGAGTTTCTAGGGAATCTGAAGGCTATATATAGTTGGGTTTTTGTCATAGAAGGGTTAGAAACCCTTAGGAGAGAATTAGGAGTTGAGAAGAGTCGAGAAGAAGGAGTTACGAGATTTGTTGCTGCTGCTGTGTCCGCCATTGAAGACCTTCAAGAACACGAAGAACAGACTCTCAAAGTCCGTCGTTCCTGAATAGTATTTAACGCAGAAACAATGTGTCATAGTTCAACAGCGCTGGATATGTATCGTTTATAAACGACATTACTCATCTTTGTAACGGTGACGCTGTAACGTTTATACAGCGTTGCAAACTTCTCTTTATCACCATATTCATCAACAAAAACACCTATTAAGCAATTTTGAGCAAGTTTTTGATATGAGGAGCTAAACCCCTTAGCCAAGGCGACGGAGGAAGCCATTGGTCCTTATTTATGGTATAATTCTAACTTTATTATTTATTTGCAATATTATTACATGATTATTTGCATGGAATTTTTATTGGAAAATTGATTTTTATTGAATAATTGTGATTCATTTTGATGGAGCATGCATAGTTTAAGACTCTTGATGTTTCATGCTTGGTATTTACATTTATTACTTCAAAAATTTACAAAAGGCATAATATTAGAATCACTCTAAAAGAAAAATTGCATGAATATTAATTATTAGAATTTATCAAATAGTGGGTCAATGGTGGAATCCAAGTCGTGGTGTTTTTCCCTAAAGTTTTCAAACAAATTTATTTGCTTGTTTAAATTTAAATCTAAAAACTGTTTTCTTGACAAGTCTGAAAAGACCCTGTTTACCACTATTACTACAATCACTTTTGATAAATCATCATTTCATCCTACCCATTTTCAAATACTTTTTTTTATTTTTAATTTACATCAGGATGTATCCAGTTTCATCCTCGCTCTTTTTTAAGTCTAAGACAGATGAATCCAGTTTCATTGTTGATATTTTTTTGGTGTCCATTTACCCATACTAATTTGTACTCGTCCATTAGAACAATGTTTTAAATTTTTTGGACAAATGGCCCATTTTCCGTTGATAAAATGTTGGTATGGGCATTAATTAAGTTAAACCAATTCTAGCGTGAAATTTTGTTCAGCTGACGTTTTAACCACCGAAAACCATAAACTGTACGAGTGCGTCATTAGTTCGTAGTTAGGGTGTTTTCGACACCAGAAGCAGAAAATCGGCAACAAAAATCACAAATAGTAGAATTTACTTTTATATACGTCATTTTAAATTTGTGCTTACAAACTAATTTACGAATTTTCGATTTAATTATCCAAACACTGTTTTAAAGAATCTCGTAGCCACGTAATTTTTTTGGTTGATGAATTTGTCAGGGCAGAGCGATTGATAACTAAGTTCCGTGTCCATAAGTTGGATTTTGGAACTTTAATAAAAGATCTCTTGATGACAATTTTTTGTCACTTCATTTACTATATTTATTTCTAGTTCTAACATACAGCCAAACTCAGCAATTACATGAGTCACTACTACAACGATGCTATTGTCTAGTTGAAACCTTGTCTATCTATATTACTCTATATGTAGATAAAACGTAGACTTGCTTCATCTGTTGTTTGCACTTATCTAGTAGATCAGTCCAACTTTTCTTGCAGTTCATGATGGCAAGCTCATCGGATCAAGTTCAATTCCGTGAGTACTATCAGAACTGGATGATTGAGCAACAACAACTTCTTGAAGAGCTCCTACAAGTGCACAACCAAAACCAAAACGACGAGCAGGATCTTTGTTGTATCATCGAAAAACTCATCGAACACTTTCAAGAGTATACTAATAGAAGAGCCCAACTTGCGGTAAGCGAACCTTCATCTGTTTTCTCACCTACGTGGTGTACTTCCACTGAGAATTCGTACCTATGGTTCGGGGGTTGCAGACCCTCGTTATTGATTCAACTCGTTTACACTCTCTGTGGTTCTCAACTTGAGTCACAACTCACAGAGTACATACATGAAGTGAAAACATGCAACATAGGCGGGTTATCAGCAGATCAACTCAGTCTCGTCAGTGAGTTACAGGGTAGAGTAATTAACGACGAGGAGAAACTTTCAACGAAGATGGTTAGTTTACAAGAGAATATAGCTGATTGTCCACTCACTAGGATTGTTAACAACAACTCAGTCGATTCAGATGTTGAGTCCCATACTGGGCAAGTGAAACAGGCTTTAGATTCACATTCTAAAGATCTGTCTAGTATATTAATCGACTCAGATAAGTTGAGGATGAATACTTTGAAAGAACTTATAGGCATCTTCACACCATTACAAGCAGTGGGATTTCTGATTGCTGGAAAGAAACTTCATCTTTGCATGCATCAATGGGGCCAACTGAGGGATCACATCCCCAGCATGGAAGAACAAGATGGAGAAGGCGTGTAATGTGTTAATGTAGGTACTTGCTTAAATGTAGTTGCAGTTTCACTAGAAGAAAAAAAAAAACTGCATCTTTTTCTGCTTCAGCAAGTGTGCGTTGGTTTTGTTTTTTATGTTGCCGCAGCACTGTACTTCTGGACTTTAGGTTTGTATCTAGATCATAGAAAATAAATAAAAGAGGTACATATAGACGGCCTCTCTATCCAAATATCCACAATGCACATCAAATTGCACTGCAAGTAATAGAGTGTACTGTGTACACGTTGAATTTGACCTTTCGTTTAAAAGAGAGCCAACAAGAACATTGTAGAATAAGTTTATAGTGAATGAACCGCCCTTAAAAAATCAGGGACAGATAGAACAACTAGGGTTTTGGTTTAACTTAGAACTTAACAGAAGAAGAGAAACATAACTTGTTTTGTTATTAATTCATAGACTTATCAATTTGTTTGTACAAGACACATATATATACAAAGTCTTCCTTGAACTACAAGGTAAGATGATTTCCAAACTTAAACCAATTTCCTAAAATACAAAAGACTTAGAATTTCCTAAATTATAAAAGACTTATTTAACAAGGAATACGTGTGTTAAGTAACACACGTATGGTATGCCTTAAATCCCTCCCGCAAACGTAACGGGTGATCTTGAACCGTGAGCTTGATCCTTAAGAGAGAAAACCGGTCTTTAGACAGAGATTTTGTGAAGATATCTGCGATTTGAGGCTGAGATTTTGCAATATCTCCAAATACGTCATCAAAACTAAACATGGTAATTCTAAGAGGAAACGTGGAGCCGACCGAATGGTGGACAATTAGTAAGCTTAGCAAGGAGAAGAAGAGACAAGCTAGCTAACGTGAAGGTGGATAGAAAATTGATGGGTTAGATGTTGGGCTTAGAGAGTTTGGTGGGTTTGGAATTAAAAAGTGGGATACAATTAAGAAAGAAGTATACGTGGACCAGACATAATGAAAGAAAATAAATAAAGATCACAAAGAAAAAATTAAGAACTAGGAAGAGTAATGGGGGACGAAAAGAAAAAAGATAGAGAAGTTGGGTATTGTATGTAGGGAGACAGAAAAAGAGAAAGTGGAAGAGGACAATGTGATCACGTTGCTTAATGGGTAGCGTTTCTTTTAGCTGGTGGTGGATTGGACGGAAAGGAAGGTAAGAATGAAAAAGAAGAGAAAAAAGTTTGTGCTTGAAGGAATTAATTAATAAATTAAAGAATAAGGGAACAATAGAGGAAGAGGTATTGCCGTGGTGGACGGGGAGAAAGAAAAAATGGTGAAGGATTTTGTAGCACCGTGGACTACGTTTTTTTTTTTTTCTTTAATAAACGTAAATAAAAAGATGGTTGATAGGGTTTAGAAGAAAAGATACGGAGATCTTAATAGGCAGAGAAGAAACCAAAGGGTAAAGAAAATTAGATGAAAAGAATTACCAAGATATATTGTTTGACAATGATGATATGGTGAGGTTGTGAAATAAGACTAATCTTATCTGATGCTGATGAGATCAACTTTCATTGCCATATAACTTGTGTTGGCGACACCTAGTAAACAGGTGTCGCATCAGTAGTCCACATACTATGCATATGTAAGCAGCGGATGCCACATACGGTTGCTTTTTCTGTATTAATTTTGTTTAACTTTTGAAAATACATTGTCTATATCTTATTATTCCTTTGCGTTACTGAAACTAATTTCCTGTAGAAGTATCATGAGTTGAGAAAATTTTTGATGGGGCAATATCCGATGCCGGCGTTTGGGATAAATAGGAGCTGCCATTTATCATTTCGGTTAATGGCTAAAGTGGTCGTTATTTAAGGGAAGGGTATTCACCGTCTAAATCACAGTTAACGTCTCGATTCATGCCTAATTCTTCTTTTTCTCCTCTGAATATCTTTAATTCTGTGACATAAGTTTTCACTTTCGAGATTCAATCAAAAGATCATCTCCTCATCAATTCTGAAAGAAGAAGATGAGTAGTTGAAAGAAACAGAGTATTGATTCAATAAGTTGTGAATGTCTTGGTCCACCCTAAAACAAAACCAAAGCATCCAAAACCCATGGTAGCTGTCCCAACTCTCAGATCTCAAATACAGACATAACAAAACCATACAAATACTCTCCATCTTAGTAATCTCAATAGATCATCAAAACCATGGGTTGCTTACTTTGTATGAGTTTTATTCATCTTTTTAATTTTTGTTAGCAATCTCTTTGTGCAGAAGAAGGAAAGCAGGCCATATATTTGTAGCGCGTTTAGATACACATTCAGAATTAATTTTTTGACTTCTAAAAATCAAAAAGTAAGAAGTCAGTTTAGCTCTAGAATTTCAGAACTATTTTTAGAAACAGAAAAATCGATTTTTTGTGAAGCAAAATATCTGGATATTTGACAAAAACAAACAAAATTGTATGCAAAAACGCTACTGGAGACGAATAAGAAGAGTATTTTACCATTTTACAGAAATACCCTTCCCTTAAATAACGGCAACTTTAATTCGTTTAAAGCCATCAACCTCCTGTATGTCTCTCATGACCCCGTCGGATATTGTCCCCCGTTAAAGAAATTCTCATCATGAATTGCTTACAATAATACCGTCAAATAATATGTAAACCTATTATTATTTTTTTTGTTTTTTGAAAAATATGAAACCGATCAGAAAGAGTGTTGAGTTAGCACTCAAGAAATGTACAACAAATACACAACAAATACCTATCGGAAATGGAGAGCTGAAAACAGATAAGGGGGAAATCAACCATGCACCACAGAATCTTTTGCCCCCATACAAGTATTTTTCAGTTATCATTTATGGTAACCCCTGCATGATATCTTTAACAGTTCAATGACCCATTATACATGGTTAAAAGTAGTACTGCTTTCAGCTTTCTTTCGTTTTCTTTGGAGTTTTTGATCAAAATTCCGTGAGTGAAAAATGTTCTTCAAAATTTTAATTATAAAAAATGTGTTAAGGGTCAGATCCCAACAACAAATATTATTCTTTTCCTTCTCCTTCTTTATCCCCTAATGATCAACTCATTTCTCCTTCTCTATATATCATTTTTTGCAAATGAAAAAAAAAAATCTTCCATTAGAAATTTTCTATAGTTGATTAATTTTTTTCAAATTCTATCAAGTGCTTCAGTTTGTTGTTTGAATGTCATATTAAGTTGAAAAAATCGAAATTTTTGAATCACAACCGTGTGGTCGTCAGGGTATCTCTTCGTCGATCTTGACGACTGATATTAGTCGTTATCTTCCTAAGTTGAGTATTATGACGGCTTTTCATCTTTGAAAGTAATATATTTACAGGATCGTCACGATATTCATCCTTGTACTTTGTCGACTAGTGTTGCAGTAATCAAGATCATCATGTTTTGAAAACTTGAACCTTGCCGACCAATAACTGCCATACAACAGTTTCTTTGCGTGTGTTTTTTATATTAGTCGGCATGGTTGGGGAAACTACCTTGACGACTTAGTGTTCTTCATCACTTTGTGCATTCGACAATGACAACCAATAACAACTAAAATCAGCCTTTATCCGTGCACCACTTTTCATTTAGTCGTCAGTGTTTGGCATTCTTGACCTTGACGACTATACCTTAGTCGACAGGTTATGAAATTAATACTTCATCCACTAATCATGCATTTATAACATTTTTCTTTGCTTTGTATGTCAAAACTCATTTTGTCGGTATTGTGGTTTATCATCAACATGTCGGCTAAGGAAGGTCGTTATCTTCCAGTTTTGTCGAGCATGCCGACTTTTTATACTTTCAGTTCTTAGAGTGTTGATTTCTTTTGTAAAAGCAAGTCTTATGGTGGGATCCATCATATTTCAAGTGAGGATAAATTATGGAATGTCAAGTATAGTGGCTTCCAAGTTGTTGTTTTCCACAAAAATTCCAAGCAATGTTTCATGGTTTCGTGGGACGCCCCGTGGAATCAATGGAAACGCTAATCAGACTACTGTAAAACGTTATTCAGAATAGCGGCCTAGAGGATGAGAAACGCAGATCAGAATAGCGCCAAACGCTAATCTTAATAGCGTAAAGCGTTATTATGAATAACGCTTTTTTTTATCCATAAATTTAAAACGATCTGTTGAAAATCTAATGGCTGGGAAAAAAACGCTAATCTTAACAGCGTAAAGCGCTATTCTGAATAGCGTTTTTCTGACGCTATTCTTATTAGCGTAAACGCTATTTTGATTACCATTTATACGTTTCCACCACTACACTTGACCTTCCATCCACAGTTCCAAAGGCTGAGGTGGCGTGGAAGATGGACACTACACCAAATTCAGGTTTTAGCAACTCCGATTCGCTACAGAATATAGCTGTTGCGAATTTTTAGTTGCAAATTTCTGTTGCTAAATATTCGCAACAGCCTGTTGGTGTTGCGAACTTCGCAACTGTTATTCTTTCACGCATGCCAGTTATGCGTGTGGTAAAAAACACCTGCAAACAGTTTTTCAGCTTTTCAGGCGTGTCAATTTCTGATGTGCCATACACGCTTTTATCCGGAGAAAAAAATCTCTCGTTCATTACAACCACTCGTCATCTCACTCTTTGTTTCTCGCTAGGGCTGTTCATGGTCGGTTTTGGTTCGGTTTCTAGCCAAACCAAAACCGAAACCAATATTATTGGTTTCTAAAAATCTAAACCAAACCAATCCATTAACCATTGGTTCGGTTTCCAAATGGTTCCAGTTGGTTTCGGTTTGTCCCAGTGGTTTTTGGTTAACCAATAATTATGTCAAACCAAAAAAAAATACACAAATTTACAGATAAAAAAATCGTAGTTGCCGATAGTATTGGTTTACACAAATATACAGACAAAAAAAAATCAAGAATAGTTAAAGCTTACTCTAATTCTAGAGATCAAATGAAGATATATAATATATCTTAATTTAGATATTGACAAATAAAAAAGAAGGAAGACGGGAAGAAAAAAGTCGAGTAGCAGCAGCTGTAGTTGGGGGTGGAGAAGGGAGGCGGCTGAGAGAAGGAGAAAGAGAAAGAGGGAGAGTATCATAATGAAATATTAGATTTAGGGTTTCTATTTATCCTCTAAATTAATGGGTAGAATCTAATACTTTTAAATCGACGGTAGAAATTAAGTTTAAAAATTAATCGGTTCCCCAATGGTTTTTGGTTCGGTTTTCAGTTCAAACCAAAACCAAACCAATAATATCGGTTTTTCAACATTTTTTACCAAACCAATCCAAATCTAAATGGTTTGGTTCGGTTTCTTGCTTATTGGTCTGGTTCGGTCGGTTTCCAACCGTTAACCGACACCATGTTCAGCCCTATTTCTCGCCCTCTCTCTCTCTCACTCTCTCAGAAACAAATCTGAAGAAAAACTCTCCCGTCATTGAGACCCTTCCGCCGTTAAAACAAGTTAGGTATGGATGATGATTACTAGGGCTTGATAATGTTATTATTTATCTGTTATTTCTCTTGATTGATGATGTTATTTCTGTTAGGGTTTGATAGTCGGCTTTGGTAGATTGATTGTTAGGGTTTTGTGTATTTTGTTTAAATCGATTAATGGTATATTTTGGTAGTTTGATAGTTAGTGTTTGATATCTTTGGTAGCATTGCAAGTATACTCTGCTATCTTTGATGTATGTTGGTTGTATTCTAGGTTTCGTGGAACACCCTGAACATTTCTCGAGGGATTTGAGCCTATCCCAACACCTGTAGGGATCTTTTCTTTCCTTTTGAACTATTGTTTTAAGTTTTTCTAATCAATCTTCTTACTGATTCTATAATGAAATCGTTGATTGATAATATGCGATTCTTAGTGGAATTTTAACCATTTGCAGTAGGGATTTCTCTCCTAACTTTTCAATTGATGTCTACTTTGATTCAATGTTCTGTTCATGCATACTATATTGTCAAAGGCGTCGCCTAGGAGCCGCCTAGGCGCCAAAGTGGACTTACTTTTTAAGTGGGCGCCACGCATCTGAAAATAAGATACCACTTTCAAAAGAGGCGCCCCAGCGGCGCCTTTTTGGGCGCCCAGGCAAAGGCGCCAGCGTTCAGGGAGCCCAAAATGGTATCTTTTAGAGTAAATGAAAATATTTCTCAAATATTTTTCAAATCTTTTCCAAATCTTTTCATTTATGTTAGATAATTTATATTAGTTAACAATTTAAAACTCTAACCTAGTTATTTTTGTATTTATATATGAATATATGATAACTATATGAATCCAAATCAACTACTGCTCTTAGTTCTCTGTGAGTCTGTTATACCTAGTATTCTATAGACTACAAAATTAGAATATGGTTATGTCAGTAGAGAATTCTACAGCTACAAGTGATGCTGTTCGTATCAGACCTTCAAACGATCTAGGTTGGAGCTATGGGCAACCTGTTGATGGAGACAAAGAGGTTGTAAAATGTGACTTCTGTGGTCATGTGTCCAGAGGAGGTATCAAGCGATTCAAACACCATTTGGTTGGTAACTATAAAACCTTCAACATCAAGGTGGTTAGTAAGTGTAAGAATGTTTCTACTTCTGTCCAAGATGAGGTTTATGATTATATGACTGCAAAAGCTGCTGCAACCGAAGAAAAGAAGCAACAAGAGGAAAAGAACACTGACGTCAATATATATGAGGAAGATGTAGAAGAAATTGGCCGTTCGAGTGCTATGGTGAAGAAGAAAGGACCCATGGATGGATTTCTAGCTCCAATCAATGGTGGATTCACTCCAAAAGTTCCAACTACAGCCATGAATAAAAAATCTCTAGAAGTTGCTCATTCGCTCATTGCTGATTTTTTTTTATGAGAAAAACATATCATTCAACTATGCTAAATCGGAAAGCTACACAAAGATGTGCAGAGCTATAGTGCAGTAAAGTGATCCAGCAACTTTCAAGCCGCCTAGTTATCATGACTTAGGGTCAATATACTAAAGCAGAAAGGAGATGCAACAAGGAAGTGGATTGATGATTTCAAAATACATTGGGAGACATAGGGGGTTACCATCATGACTGATTGGTGGACTGATGGCAAGCGCAGAACTCTTATCAATTTACTGGTAAATTTTCCTAAAGGTATAGCAAGTGGGCAAAGAAGCATGCAATTAGAAAAGAGGTTGTGAAGTATGTCAGAAGACCAACATATTGGAATGACATGCATTATGTTTTGAAAATAATGGCTCCAATGGTAGATGTTATCAGACTGGTAGACACTGAAGAGAAACCTTCTATGGGATATATTTACAAGGCAATGGATATATGCAAGGAGAAAGTACGTACTAATTGAGCTCCAAAAACCCCTGAAGATGAAGATATGTGGCGTACCTTAAGCAGGATAATGGACAAGCGATGGCTGGATCAACTTCAACAACCATTGCATGCTGCAGCACATTATCTTAACCCACAAGTATACTGGGCTACACCTGGAAGTCCTGAACTGATTGAATCTGATCAGTCTATCAAAGAAAGTTTACTGGATTGCATAGGCAAGCTGTCAGAAGATCTTTGAAGAGGAGTCTAAGATCCTAGCTGAACTTGTACCGTGTCGCACTAGGAGAGGGCGACTAGGAAGAGCCAATGCCATAGCTAGTATCCAGTCTATTGCACCTGTTGAGTGGTGGATTACATTTGGAAGTGAGATTCCAAACTTGCAAAAGTTTGCGAAAAGAGTTCTTGGACTTACAACTTCAGCTTCCCCATGCGAAAGGAAGTGGAATGCGTTCAACAATCTTCATACGAAGAAAAGGAACCGTTTAGACCATGCAAAGTTGAATGATCTTGTGCATGTTCAATATAACAAGAGACTTAGGAAGCGTTTCGAAGAACGCGTAATGGGGTCTGAGGTAGATCCAATTGTGCTGAAGCCAATGGAAGAGTGTCAAGAATGGCTAGATCCTCATGATGCTAGAGATGACCCTGTAGAAGGAACAGATTTCACTTATGGAATACTTGAAGACGCTGAAGGAAGTGAAAATGATGAGCATCCTCCTCCTCTTACTCGTCAGCAAACATACAAACGACGTCGCACTAATACAAATGCCACCAGCCAACCAGAATCATCATCAAGGGAAACAACAACATCGGCAAAGACAACCACTCGTGCTCGTGCTCGTTCATCACAAGTTCAGTTGGATGACTCCGAGACTGATGAGGATGAAGATATTTTCCTTACCACTGATGATGAAGACTTCAATGATGGCATTAGTTCTAGGGATGAAGAGGACCTATGGGGAAACTAAGAGTGGTACAGTTAGTTTATTTATGATTTCAGAACTAGTGAACTACTGCTTATTTAGTTTAGGTGTGATAGCCTGTTAGGTACTACTGTGCTATTAGTACTAGAGTCTCAACTGCTGATTAGAAATAAGAGACTACTAAGAATTATGAGAAGTTTTTATTAATAGCTCTGATGCGGTATTCCTATAATATACATAAATACTGATGTGACTAGTATTGTTATATGCTGCGGCTTCGCCGCGCCTCGCTACGGCTCGGAATTTTACCCTCGCTACAACATAGCATGCATAACATCATTTTCATTTTTACTTTTCTTTCAAATCAACGCTCTGATTATTACGGATGGTTTCTTAACCTTGATTTGATATATTTTTATTATAAAATTCCTCCATGCTCTTTAATAATTTTGTACAAAACCAATTTAGTTTGAACTTGTGTAATTTCTGTGTTTAGGTCTCACATATTGAATTGCATGTGAAATTGAATGGATTAAATGTTTTTGTGAAGACTAAAAAGGTTCTGCAGATATCCAAGTTTTGTTTTCAATCATAAATCTAAGTCTTGAAATTAGAATATTCAAACCAGAGCCTATTACCTGTTTGTTAAAATGACCTTGTGATCTACGTACTTTAAACTGTACTGATAGCTAAAAATGATTAAAATTTCTTTCTTTGATCTTCCCTTATTTTATTCTTTCCACTATAACTCAAATTCAAGCTAGTATATTTCCTTCTTACATAACCATTTTATGTTTACAATTTATATCTGCACCACTTCACGTAATAGGTGGGATTGTTTAATTTAGCACTATCTACTTACCACTTTGAGGCACAGGTTGATTTTGGGATTGCTGCAAAACCAATTTTCTTTGGGTTTTGGGGTTACATACTTGAACTCCATTTTCACTGAATTTTTTTTATAAACTTAAAGCTATTTCATTGCATTTAAGCTTGGTTGTTGATCTAGTATCCATTTCACTTCTTTGTGTTCTTGGTTGTCTATTGGCGACATTATCTACAACTATCTTAGATCGGTGAATTTAATTATGTTTATATTTTGTACATTGTTTTAGCTGCTGCTCTTGTCTATTCAAATACATTTCCCGTAGGCATTATGTTTTTGTCGTTACGACACCTACTTGGCATACGCTCACCCCTTCGTTTTGTTTTCTCTTCACAGAGTACGAGAGGATTTTGCTGCAGTAAGCCGGGAAGAGCTTACGGCAGGCCTGTAACACTTAAAATGTTAGTATTTTGTTTAGATTATGAAATGCATATGATGGGGCTGATCTGGGTAGTTCTATAATGGTGTTAGCTTGTGTTTTGTCTTGTTACTTCTTGTACATACATGCACGGTCTGATTTTTATTTTGAGTACGAGATTGTATGTGGGACTTTCTTTGTTGTCATTTACAACTGTAATAGCAATTCCCCTTCTTTAGAATTCTGTCAAAGGTGGGACTACTGTAATTGCATTTATCGAAGATCCGGATGGTTACAAGTTTGAGCTTCTAGGGAGGGGGCCTACACCAGAGCCCCTGTGTCAAGTAATGATTCGTGAAGGTGATCTTGATTGCGCCATAAATTACTATGAGACAGTAAGGTTTGTTCGTTGAGGACATGCTACCACTTTGAAGTTATGGTTTGTACTCGAATAGATATTTTGTTACCCTTTTTTGCACTGTCTAAAAATGGTTACGTTATTCCCCCCAAATCTGCAGGCTTTTGGCATGGAGCTACTCAGGAAAAGAGATAATCCAGAGTACAAGTAACTTTAGATTCTAATGCATCTGCTTAGGAAAACAGATAATCCAGACTTTCAAAATGATTGCATGTATCGTCTTCTTTCCTGACTGATCAATACTTTCAGTGTGACCAAAAGATGTTAAATTATTATTTTTGATTGCCTTCTAGGTTCTCTAACGTGTTTAGGGTGGCATAATATTTCCTTATACATGTTCATGTTTAGATGCATTTCAGATGATAATTTAGAATAATAATATGCTAATCCTGATGATTTTGAAGCTATTAATCAAGTTGTTGCATTTGTTCATCTTCAGCTAACCTGTCGTCTTTGGTTTCTCTCCTGTTTAGGATTAATTGTTCTTTCTTTTTGTCTTTCTATAACTTAGATTTACACTTAATTCATTGATTGTGTACGTCAGGTAGGTGCTACATGGTGTTCTATTCACGTCATTGTTGGACTGGTATTCTGTTTCTATGATGGCGTTTTATCTCTGGCAAGGTATGTCAGACCCCTGCCCTTATGTTGTTTTTCATTTGAATTAATCACTTTGCAATTTGGTATCAGATCTAAAGGTATCGTATATGTTAATTACTTACATACAGTTAACTAGATGACGATCGAACTATTTTCAGGTCTATGATGTGACAGAATTCAGGGACGATCATCCCAGAGGTGATCAAGTCTTGCTAACAGCAGCTGGTAATTAGTAAGTGTATTACTCTTACAGTCTTAGTTATCCCAGCAGCAGGGAAATTAGGATACACTAGTTTAACCATTACTCTTACAGTCTTAGTTATTAGTAAGCGTATTACAGTCAACATTTATATGACATTTTTTTCTTGGCTCTCAACGTAACAAGTGGTTGATGAAGTTTTACAGCTTGATATAGCAAGGACTGAGAGCTAGATCAAAGAAACAGAAGTATTCATTTTCAACCTCTTCTCTCCAAAGTGGTCGACTCCATTCAGAGAGTGATGCTGGTACACCACTCATTTGGGTTGCTGGTCATGGACAACCTCCTGGTTATCGATGACTTACACCACTAGCAACAAAAACTGGAGTTCAGTAGGATCGTGCTTGCAGATGCGTGGACGTTGATGGATGGGCAGGTACTTCATGTATTTGTCTTTCAACTTTCATTTTTCTATTGAAGACAAAATGTTAAGAATAACTTCCTTATTGTTTGAAACATTATGTAACACATTCTATTGGTATAACATGGAGTGTATGGACATTATATTATGCAAATGAAAATCTTTGTTGTCTCATGATTCTTGTAAAGTTTTTCTAACTTTGTTATATATATATATATATATATGATTGATTGACTGAATCATAGGGTTAATGGGTAGCAGCAGGATAAAATAGAATGGGGGAATATTTGACCAGGTCAATAAAGACTTGACTTTCGTTTTTTGTTGTTGCAAATATTTAGCAACAATTGAAATATGTTGCGAAAATTTTACTGCGATTTATTGGGGTCAGTCTTCGTTGACTCAGTCAAGATTTAGCAACTATAGTAAAAATTCGCAACTGCTAGGAGGCTGTTGCTAAATTTCTGCGTCGCAATAGCTGAAAACTATTGCGACTCGAAATTCCTAATAGCTACATTTCCGTTGCGAAAATTTGAGTCACCCCCTTTCGCAACAGATGAATGCAGTTGCGACCCCGATTTGCAACAGGGAGAGCTAAAGTCCATTTTTGTTGTAGTGGGAAGATGAAACTCTTCCACCATAAGACTTGCTCTAATTTGGAGAACGAAACCATTAAACGGTTTTGTAATCCCCTTTTTAGAAGTTTTTGGCTAGGGTAGTTCTATTTCCGTTACAAACAAAATTCTCAAAACATTTTTCTTCTCAAAAATCTTCTAACAAAATTTATCAGTTCAATCTCCCTAAAACATGATTTCATAACTTAGGTTAAATATGAGTCAACAAAATTGGTACAACAATTCGATTATGCAAACATAAATTCGGTTAAATATAAGGGGCTCCAAAAAAAAAGCACCAAACATGGAATTATGTTTTAATGTGTTTTATATATACTAGTTGGTCATCCAAAATTCAACATAAATATATATTAAGTTTTATTTATAATAATTATTAATAATAATTAGTTTATATACTGGATAAAGAGTATTACATATAAATTAAACATCGTTGTAGCAACAATTGATTTTATTAACAACCTTCATGATCATAGCCTATTTTATCAACATTGTCACTTTGTTTTATGGTGCATCTTGATTGTGATAGATCAAAAAATAATTGTTACCTTCTACTTGATTGTAACGTAGTGAATCTAACTCGCGAATCTATACGAAGTTCAGCAAAGTCACGAGTAATTAATGCGGAAAATGGAACATTTACCAAAAATCCATAAAGTATGGGAATAGTGGACTTGTAAAATATAGGTTTGGGTGAAAATGACACAAGAAAGTTTAGTCATATGTACCCTTTACTTTAAACTTTATTCTTTATCATATCATTTTCTCTCTCTTATTTATTTTCTTTCTCTAATTTAAAATTAATCATGAGAAATGTCTTAACTTCCAAAATATAAATCGTATTTTAATAAAATTTATATATTTGGATAGAGCTTGAAAATCTCTGTAAAACAAGATCCACTGTTGATATGAAATTCGAATAAATATATTATTATTTTAAACCATGCCGAGGATACATGATGCACCTAGGTGCAACTTGGCCAAAATTTATTTCATACAAAAATATGCATTATGCACCTAGGAACAACTTGGTCAAAATTTATTTCATATAAAAATATGCATTATGCACCCAGGTGTAACCTGACCAAATTTTATTTTCTATAAGAATATGCATTATGCACCCAGGTGTAACCTGACCAAAATCTTTTTCCTATAATTAAGAATCAAAAAAACATGCACTCAAGTGCATCTTGTGTATTTCGTGGATAAATATAGGTTTATCCTACCAATCACCTGCAATATATTATGCACAACCAAAATTACCAGTCTGTGATCTTGAACAATAACTCCACTACCATTATCATCACATTCACCATTAAAACATCAACCAAAAACAGGTACTATTAATGAAAAAAAAAAGAGGAACAACAAAGAAGTTAAAAAATAAAATACATTATGCACTCGGGTGCACCTGAGCAATGCATATTTCTTATAAAGAATATGCATTATGCACTCAGGTGCATCTTGTGTACTTCGTGGATAAATCTAAGTTTATTTTAGTAATCATGTGCTGCAGTATATTATACACAGCCAAATAACTAGTTTATTATCTCAAGCAATATTTATCCATGTTAATTTTAATTTGATTAAATCGTTAATTTTAATTACATCATAATCAAACACTAAGCAATAACTCAAAGGGGATTGCAAAAAACTAGAGACATCACCATAAACCTTAAAAAGCCGTTCCTTCTTTATGTCCACAGTTTGGACATTTTACTTGATATGGTCCAGTTTGGTATATTTACGGACTCCATTATTGCTTATTCAAAACAACTCGTTTGGTTAATTTCTTATTAATATTTCATCTTGTCATTAACTAAATCTCAGAGAAATTCAAAATTATCCTGGGTTGTTTCAGCAAACACCATTGTTGATATACAACTCCAATGATTACAAATGTTTCAAAAACCTAATTAGAATCACATTAACGGTAGAAACTGTTAGTTCAGGTCTCTTTTCTCGCTGACTTCTCTCTGTTCAGGAATTTTCTCAAGCACTGGATGTTCTTCTAGCTCTAGAAAATTGGTGATGGAAAATCTCTGATTGTATTTGTTTCTTACTTAGCTCTCCTTCCCTGCAAGAGATGATTACAAGCGTAATCTATCATTCCTAATCCCATTAAGTGTTAGAATATGGGCATCCAACTCAAAACATAATTGACAATGACTGGAGTGGCCCTAAGGATTATAAATCATAGGATCTTAGATTTCTCAGACAACGTGGGACTAATAATGTCAACACGCCCCCTCACGTGTAGCTTGCCCAGACAATGCGGGACTAGTAATGTCAACACGCCCTCTCACGTGTAGCCTCGTTGGGTTTAACACGTGGATAATTAAATCGGGTGACGCGGAGTAAAGGCGCGGTCAAATGACTCGTCGTAAATAGTCTGTTCTGATACCATGTTAGAATATTGGTATCCAACTCAAAACTAATAATCCCTAAGAATTATAAACCGAGGATCTTAGATTGCTCAGACAATGTGGAACTAATAATGTCAACATTAAGACTCGGAAAAACTCATGAAATCACCATCATCCATCACCTAAAATAATGGCAGCGAGTTCTGCCAAAAACTATTAAACAACTCAAATTTGATACAACAATAGTGGTAATGTAAAACTATTAAACAACTCAAATTTGATACAACAATAGTGGTAATGTTCTTATATTCAATCGAACTCAAGAATGAGCTCCTAATCCTTTCTGTTCATCCGTGAAAATTAATGGCAGCAATTCGGTTTCATGGTTAACTCCTCTCTTCTTACGAATCCATTGCCAATATCAGTTCCCGAGAAAACTATCTCAGGGGTAATTTAGTCTGTTAATTTAAAAATAGTTACACAATTCCGGTGAAATACCTGATTTTGGATATTATAATAGTATATTTAAGAGTTTCGGATATTAGAACATTGTCTATATTTTGCTTGTCTTCTGGACCCAGAAATTCAAATCCAAGAATTAATCAACCAAAAAACTGGTAACTAATATAGCATGAAAAAAACGCATTTACAAGTGAGCATCGGTTTTATACGAAAATGAACATCTCAAGTGTTGTCGCGACTGATTCAGCAAGGATGCCAGAACTTGCTAAAAATCTCAGCTATTGGAGGCCCTAAATTACCTTGAAAATTAAAGTGCATCGACTTTGAATCCTTTCATCTATGTTACCTTAGGCTTTTATTCAATAATTCAACAATTTGGTCAACACTCCTGTTTTGTATATGTAAAATTTATGTTGGAAGGCTTCCTAAAAATCCTAGTTACTGGAGGCCTAAAATCACCGTAGAAGTGTATCGCCATCGGAATTTCTTCCACTCATCTACTTTGCCTTAGCTTTTGTTGTCTCCTCGATGATTCAACCTTTTTGGAGTTTGGCCACGGCGCCTCTTTTGTGTATGTAAATTTGTATTGGAAATACAAATTGGTTTTTGTTAACTTGTATACTAGGCACATGTTAAGGAATAATAAACAATCAATTTTTTTGAAATTTTAGTTATCTTGAAAAATACAAGTTTCCTTAATTCGTGAAAGCTAAAATTCCATTTCATACCCCTAAGTAGACTGGTATAATTAACGTTTCAATCAATGGGAAACATATTTGTCTCTCCACGAAATCTTATCAAATCAATATGTATTATCCTTGTCTAAGAGCAACCACAGTCACGACCAAATTTGAGGACTATACCCAAATTTGGTCACAGAGTGAGCCGCAGTGGAAGGGACTAAAGCTATATATAGTCTGGAAAATTAGGGTTTGAGACTAAATGCAGTCGTCAACCCAAATATAATGGGGCGCAGGTATAATGAGCGTGTGAGGTTAGGCGTAAGTATAGTGAGCGTCTAGGTTTATGCGTGAGTATAGTGAACGTCTGATTGTAGAGCGTTAATAAAAATAGCGTTCCAATGGAGCGTTAGTATAAAGTACGTTCAATAAGACGTTGATATAGTGTCCGCTTGGATGGGGCGTTACTATAGTGAACGCCCAAAACCAAACACCAAACACCAAGCACTAGACGTTGTTATGGTGAATGCCCAACCCCAAACCCAAATACCAAGCGTTGTTATAAACGCCCAACGCCAAATGGTGATGTAATATGCGTCTCACACCAGGCGAACATTTTGTGCACGTCCAAATCATGAGCTAACTATATGTGCGTCCAAGCCTCGGATGGAACTGGAATCAACGCTCAAGCTCAGACGTGGTTTATATTAGCGCTTGACTAAATTTTGGTCTTCTCCCGTTGTGGTTGAACAAGCAGAATACCAAAAAAAAAAAATGCTTTTAGTCAGGCTTTTGGTCTTTAGTCTTGCTCATGGTTGTGGATGCTCTAAGTAAACAAACCAGAAAAAAAAAATGAAAGGAGTCGTCGCCGGATCAATCCTTGGTTTCTCTTGCTTAGAAACCATCGTGATATAAATTCCTAATTTATTGACATTTAGGAAACAAAAATATTATTTTTCAAAATCATCTTAATCAAGTCCAACGATATATGATCAATGGAATCAAAGCAACACAAACCCATTAAAATCATCATTCATTTACTTCTGTAATTCGATTCTCTTAGCTTAATCATAGTTATAAACAGACCAAAATAAAATAAAATAATGCAAAATCCTGATTTCCGCAAAAATAAAAAGAATAGGACTGGGATAACCATGAGCGAAAACGGTATAGTTAGATAGATTTTTCTTTTGCAGCAATATAGATAGATAATTGAAGTGATCGAATCCCTTTTAGGATTTAAGATGGTGATTAAAATCGAGAAGAAGAAGTTAAAAAGGAAAGAGGAAGACGAGTGGTTGACCACCGGTCAAGGACTCAAAGCCGCTTCGGGAGAAATATTATCCGACTATAACTGAACTAATCTCGTAATGAGGTAAAAACAATTTGAGAAGACTTATTCTTGAAAGATATTCATAATCCTTATAAGAGACACGTACGCAATATTGGTGGCATCATATAATTAGTCTATCTCCTATATATGGATAGCCGTGTAAGAAACTAACAGAAAGGAATGTATTTCCGTTTTTCATATTTTCTTTCTTCTTTAATTCGTACGGTTTCTAATTGAATCTTCATAGTTTGAAGTTTGAACATTTATTAGAGGCATTAATACACAACATGCCTACATTTAATTTTCATTCAATAAATAAGGGTATTAACGGGAACACGAATATCAATTATAGACAAAATTAATTAATGTTTAAGTTATTAACTTGTTTAATTTTCCAAAACCAAATACTACCTATTATACCCCTTGTAACTTGTATATGGATATACAAGTTAACAGGACCCATACAAATTAAAGCCTTTGGTGGACAATTAGCTAACAAACAAAAAATATCAGTAAATAAAAAATTGACTTCTCGAAGTTTCTCTGCATAGGAAATAGAATGCAGTAATCAAAAACTTTACACAGTAGTACTGATTACCACTTCCATTTCCATCCATGCAGATGGGTCAACCTATTATAATAATCAGTCAACACATTTTAACGAAGAAAGAAAAACCACTTTAAGTAGGTGATACTCCCTTACCAGTTACCACCACCACCGCCTGTCAGATTTTAGATAAAAGAGACAACCGAATATCTTATTGGCGCATAAATCAGTAGCTAATAAAGTGACACTTGCCTAGATCCTAAATTCTGATTAGCTGTCTAATTAAAGTTTTGTGATTACTCCTAATCACTAAGCCTAATCCACCAAACATGCTTCCATCTAAAGCTAAATATCTCCTTTGATCAAAATATTTTTTAGAAGTAGATGATTGCCGCTGTCGAGCTGACGCGGCTGCGTTATCCTCCCTTGGTGCATTCTATCATCATGCCATCAGCCATTGGATGCATTTTGCTACACCTTTTTTGCAAGTATCTTTTGGTCCCCCCTTTTGAATCCCATGTAAAATGTGAAAGATTCAGTCGTTCTGCATTTCATCGTCATCCGTGATGTGAAACTTCTAATGGCTGTACATTCTTCCCATTGGCCAAGTTGCATTGTGATGTTTGTCGGATCATATATTGCTTTTCTACGGCAAAGGGTCTGTTCATGATTTTGCATCCAGCCATTAGATTTGACTGTAGGAAGCTTTGGGATTCGATTTATTTTCTCTATTTATAACACTCTCCAAATCCCTTATCATTCACTTGTGTTTTTTTTACTACTACGTACCCGTATTCCGTTACAGTATAAAAAAGAGGGAACAACTCTTCTGCGAGATTTCAACAATGAAGGTAAGCTACATAGAGCAATTAAAAATGTTATTTGCATGGCTTTACATTTCTGTTCATATTTGTGTATGTGCTTTATTTGTAGTTTATTACTGGTGATAATTTTGTGTTGCTGCAGTTCTTGAATTGAATGAAAAACAAGATTAATGGAAAACAGTCAGCATCAGTACTGAGCAGCAAAAAACTTATCGGGGTTTCCACTAAAAACAGTAAGTATGCTACTACTGAAGGAGTAGTTAAGTGTGAATATTAAATGAATATTGGTGCATTGTCTCGAGACAAACACTAAGGCATTGACATGAAATCCATTTGCTGGTTTTTGTGCAGATATTGTTATGCCAGAACGCCGGAACGATGAATTCAGTTATTGGCCAAATGGATTACTAGCAATTGGCACATTCGGTTACAACAGTACTGATCTTACTAAAGCTGGCCAAGAATCATTGTCGTCATCTTCAAAAAGGCATGCTCGTAGTGCTTGCAAAGATAGTCAAATAACTGAAGAAGAGATTAGTCGATCATCATTATCAGAAGTATTAGGAGACGATAATTTAGAAGATTTTACACCAAAAGAAGTTGAAACACTGCATGAGGAATTAAAAAAGTTATTGTCGCGTAAACCAAAACCAGCTCTTACAGAAGAAGAACAGTGTAGGACATTATCAGGAAAAAGAGGAGTAAAGTTGTTTAATCTTCCATTGGACAAGTTTCTGAACTGCCCGTCGAGTTTAGAAGTTGAACGTAAAGTTAATAATGATTTTCCATGTCAACGCGAGCTTCGACCTAGTTTAAGTGTTATACCGAACATGAGAAAAAGCTCAAGTCCAAAACGTACTAAATCACTAAAGGAGAAATCAATATATCTTCTTTTAAAGAAGATGTTTGTTTGTAGAAGTGGTTTCCCTCCTCCAGCACCTCCAAGTTTTAGTGATTCAATCCCTGAATCCCAAATCGAAAAGGTATGAATACATTGCATCACATTTTCATGACATTGGATTTTACATTGCTGTGAGGCAGAGATTCACTGTGGTATTCATTTGCAGCTCTTGAGGGCAATAATTAAGGAGAACCTATATTATCCAAAAACCTCGCCTACAAGACCAACTGCAAGCAAATTCTTACAGAATGGAAATTATTATGCGGAAACAGATAAAGAAGATGATGCTAAAGGTTATGATGATGAACAACAACAAAAAGAAAAGATAAATGATGGTTGCAAATGGGACAAGACTGATGATGACTGTAAGTTGATCCTAATTCATTGCTAATGGTGATTTCAATTTTCTCATAATCAGTACTTTTCAGATTGTACTATAGTTTATATATTAACTCCACTTGCGCAAAAAGATAGAGTTCACGGGAAACTCTATCGGTATTTCTGCGGTGGTGTAGCGGCATTGTTGTTCTAATAGAATCATTTTTGTGGTTGCAGATATTGTTCTAGAGATATAAATCATGCTCGTTATATTTTACAAGCAAGGGATGTAGTACGTGGTAAGTAGTAATACTCTTTAAACATTTGATCAGGTTCTAATTTTGGGCTATTTCATAGATTAAGAAAATTGTTTGAATATCTGAAGTTATTCTTATTGAAAATGAAATTTGCAGATATTTATTTTGACTCAAAACCAAATATTCAAAATTGGAGAGGGAAATTGAAAGAAGACCAGACTACTTATGGGACCAATCATCAAACCATTAATTCAAGGTGGTGAAGAAAGTAATGTATTGAAAGAAGAATGAATTAATGTGAAGTTATGTATGATGATGATGGAGATTGAAGTGGAAATTACAGTAACGTAACATAGCCTTTTTTGTTTCAAAGTACCAGGGAGGATACAAGAAGCCTTCGGTGGATTTGAATCTCAATATTAACATGTATCCAGCCATTAAGTTGAGCCCATTGTATCTGATTGAGGATGAGCCATTGTAGATTACATGTCGTTCATTTTCCACGTCTTAGTAGCCGTATTAATATCCATGGGGTAGTCCATTATTACGCATGGCACGGTGCTACTCATCGACATCATCATTTCAACTTGAGCTAGTAATTGCTTTAAGTAACAAATCACATCAGTAAGTAGTGATTTTTTTGATGCTTTAAACGTCTGTATATATAAGAAGCACACTGTATATTACCGTTGAAACTAAAACGTAGAAAGATATGCTAGTTAACCAGAAAAAGATATCTTCCGAGCTCAACAGAAGTCAGAAGATAACTAAAATTTTACTCGTAAGATGGCCTCAGCCAATCCATGGAAAAAACATGTACGTACCCTACTGTGATATGGAACCAATTCGTGTAAAGTTTTTCATCTTTTGGTTGATCAAATCTGGTCTACAAGGAAATTTGATTGATCAAATTAATCATGTACTGCAATTCTTAATTAATTAGTCCAGTATAAATATATTTTTTTGAACAGAAACTATCCCTACATCTGTAAATTAATTTGGCATATACTGAAGGTTTTAGTATAAGCCAAAATTGAATAAACAAATCAAATTAGCTAGAGTTAATGAAGTAGGCACTTCTAGTGTTATCTAGAAGTGTAAGCTTCTAGTCTAGAAATATATAGATAAATAAAACAAATAGAAAGTCCTAGAAAGATCGCCGGTTAATAACCCAAACTGGTCGATCATGATGAGATACTCCTATCAGCAGGAGGTTGTGTTGTACTTGTTGAGTATGGGCCAACTATCTGAAAGAGGATACTCTATAAATATTTACAATGGTTTGTGTTTCATCAGAGATAGAAGAAGGAGATTGATTACTAAAGTACAGATGACCAAAAACATGTTATTTCCTTTGAATATTGAAAGTTGTTACAGTACTAGTGTGCATAATGATACTTGGTTATGGCATCAAAGGATGGGACATGTGAATTTTAACAGTTTACAATTTTAGCAAAGAAGGAGATGGTGTCAGGATTACCTTTCATTCAAATTCCAGAATCAAGATGTGAGAATTGTATCTTTGGCAAGCAGCATAGAGATCCATTTCCAGTTAACAAAGCTAGAAGAGATGAACAACAGTTGGAGATCATTCATAGTGACTTGCGTGGTCCTATAGAAGTTACATCACATGGATGTAATAAATATTTCATAACTTTCATTGATGATTTTAGTAGAAAAGCATGGATATATTTACTTAAGCAAAAGAGTGATGCTTTTCATGCTTTTAGAAGTTTCAAAGCATATGCTGAGAAACCGATTGGTAAAAACATCAAGATATTAAGAACTGATAGAGGAATATAATATACTGTTGTTGATAGTTTCATGGAAAAACATGGTATTCTACATCATCTATCTGCAAGATATACACCTGAACAGAATGGTGTAGAAGAGAGAAGGAACAGAACTATAATGGAGATGGCAAGAACTATAAGAAGAACAAAAAATTTACCAAAGAATTTCTGGGGTTATGCAGTAGATACAACAGTATACTTACTTAACATATGTCCTATAAATAGTTTGAACAATATAACACCAGAGGAAGCTTGGAGAGGTGTAAGACCAAGTGTAAGACATCTGAGAATTTTTGGATGCATTTCATATGCACATGTGCCAAAAGAACTGAGAAAGAAGTTGGATGATAAGAGTGAAAAATGTATTCTTGTAGGTTACAATTCAGTGACAAAAGGATACAAGCTATATAATCCAGAAACTGGAAAGATAGTTATAAGTAGAGATGTGATATTTGATGAAGATTCACAATGGAATTGGAATAATGGATCAACAACGAATGTTGATCCTCATAACAATGGATCAACAAGGGATGTTGATCCACATAATATTGAGTCAACGAGGAATGTTGATCCATCTACTGCTGTCAAAACAGTTCTAATTGTGGTTGAAGAAGAAGAGCAAGCTCAAGACAATGTTGAAGAACAACATGAAGAAGCAATAACTGAAGCAATAACACAACAAGAAAATACAAGACCAAGAAGAAAATATATCATACCTGCTAGGTTGAATGATTATGTTGTATCAAGAGATGATGAAGATATTGATGATGATATGGTGAATTTTGCACTATTTGGAGATTGTGATCCTCTAGCTTATGAAGAAGCTTCTAAAGAACAAGGTTGGATTCAATCCATGAATGAAGAATTGGTGTCAATTGAGAAGAATAACCCTTGGGAATTGACAACACTCCCACCAGGAAAGAAACCTATTGGTGTTAAGTGGGTTTACAAAACAAAATACAAGTCAAATTGTGAGATAAAAAAACTGAAAGCAAGGTTAGTTGCTAAGGGATATAGACAAAGACAAGGAGTTGATTATTCAGAAGTATTTGCACCAGTTGCAAGACTTGATACAGTGAGGATGATCATTGCTTTAGCTGCACAGAAGCATTGGAAGATTTTTCAGATGGATGTTAAGTCAGCATTTTTGAATGGAGTTTTAGAAGAGAAGTTTATGTTGAACAACCAGTAGGTTACATTATGGAGGGGAAGGAGAATGAAGTATACAAGATAAACAAAGCTTTGTATGGTTTGAAAAAAGCACCAAGAGCTTGGTATACAAGAATAGATTCTTATTTCATTAAGAAAGGATTTACAAGATGTCCACATGAGCATACTTTATATTGGAAAGCTGATACTTTTGGCAATCATATTATATTATGTTTGTACGTAAATGATCTTATTTTCACTGGAAATAGTTCTAAGATGATCAATGAATTCAGGGAGGATATGGTGAAAGAGTTTGAGATGACAGATCTTGGTTTAATGTCATATTTTCTTGGCATAAAAGTACAACAATCTGAAAGAGGAATTTTTATCAATCAGCAAAGATATGCAGAAGGTATACTAAAGCGTTTCAAGATGGATAATTGCAATCCAATCTTAATAGCAGTAGAGGAGAGATTGAAGTTGACAAGAGAAGGCAGGAGAACCTGTGAATTCAACAGACTTTAAAGGTCTTGTTGGATGCCTGAGATATTTGACTGCTACAAGACCTGACTTTATATATGCAGTTGGTTTGGTTAGTAGATTTATGGAAGAACCCAGAAAATCACATTTACAATCTGCAAAACGTATTCTGAGATATGTTAGAGGAACAACTAATATGGGAATTCTCTATAATGTTTCAGAAGATCCAAAATTAGTTGGTTTTACTGATAGTGATTGGGTTGGTGCTACAGAAGGAAGAAGAAGCACATCAGGTTATGGATTTCAGTTAGAAACTGATTTTTTCTCTTGGTCATCAAAGAAGCAACAAGTTGTTGCTTTATCTACAACAGAAGCTGAATATATAGCTGCTAGCAACTGTGCTACACAAGCTGTATGGTTGAGAATGATGCTGAAGTCATTGTTTCAAGAACAAAAGACACCAACAACAATAGTTTGTGATAACAATTCTACAATTTCACTAACTAAGAATCCAGTACTTCGTGGAAGAAGTAAGCATATTGATATCAAATATCATTACATCAGAGAGCTTGTAAGCAATAAGGAGATAGTTGTTGAAAGTGAAGAGCAAGTGGCAGATATTTTCACCAAGTCTTTGAAGTCATTTAATTGCGTGGAAAGTTGGGGATGATTAGAAAATAGTATCTTGGTTTAAGGGAGGATGTTGAAGAATAAACCAAGATACTATGAAGAAGACAGAAGGGATCAATAAGAGTTGTTGATGCAGTAGTATGTATCAACTATGAGAGTTGACAGAGTAAGGTTGGATCAACTGGTACAGTTGATATGAAGTAAATGGATCACAAAGAGTTGTTGACGCATGGTACGGTATTTAGAAGTTTACTTGGGTTGCAAGTATTACTGGTTTTAGAGTTTGTTTACGTGAGTATTTTCTAGAAGAGACAACCCAAGTATTACTGGTTTTAGAGTTTGTTTACGTGAGTATTTTCTAGAAGAGATTTTGTTAGAGTTTGATTATGTTAGGAAAGTGTTTATTACTTGAAAGTCAATCTTGTAAACATATAAATAGGATGTTAAGCCGTGAGTTTTAATTACATCAATCAAGAGAAGTTTGTTTGAGTTTAATTTTGTGTTATTTCGTTAAGTCTTTGATATCAGATTTTCTTCGACATGCATTCGATCAGTATTTTTTTCTGGCGCGATCATTCAGGATACTCTTGTGGGAGCATTTTACAATTTCTCCCGTGTTCTCCTCACGACAACCACTTGATCACCGTGTCCTTGTGGAAGTACTTGATCTGCCTCTTCTTCTTCTCCTCCACGACAACCACTTGATCACCGTGTCCTTGTGGAAGTACTTGATCTGCCTCTTCTTCTTGGATAGCCACTCGAGAATATTCTTCTTCCTTGTTACCATCTGTAAGTACCAATGTCCCAGTATGAAACATCATATCAAAATTTGTTGTTTCTGATGTGTTATTCAAACAAGGAACCAATACATCCACCCTGCTGGTCATGGTGTTTCTATTGTCTGCCGTCGGTACCAAACACGTTGAGTATTCACATCCATCAATATAATAATCGTCATTTTCTTTCTGCATAGTCTGTTGAACCTTTCGAGTGCCAAAAGAGCATGCGTTACTAGCAGTGGCTTGGTTAACGATGGACTCAAGCATGCCATCAACCCGAGCTCTCTCTATATTATACGGTCAGTCATCAACACCTAACATGGGCGGAGGAGGAGGATCATACATAACAAAATCATCATTAGCTAAATCTTTACTCCTCGTATGTCTTTCAATAACGCCTTCATGATCGTAAGTAGGTTCGAACATGCCGGAGTGATGACTTTTTCTGTTATTGCTTCCCAGCATGTTTCTTTTTCTCTGTTCTTTCTAGATAGATCATACTTTTTCTAGCAGATTCTTACTTCGTTGTGAAGATATTCGGATAATCATGAAAATACATCCGTGCAGGGATCGGTGTACGTGTTGAGATTACTAGATAAGCAAGTCCAAGTGAGAATGTACTAGGTAATGACACGAAAGGAGCTAGCATGTGTGTGAGAGAGAAAAGGATATCTATCCAGAGATACATACGACAAACTTACCATTGGCTTTTACTGTGAGAGTAAAGGATATCTATCCAGAAATGTTTCGATTTCCTTGACAATAGAGATGCAAAAAAAAGCGATGCCTAACAGAAGTGTTGTTATTTTGATAATGAGTTCAGATTGTGCAGTGTATTTGACCTTCTTGGAAACAAGATATATGACACGACTATATGTGTAGCAGAAATGTCAGCACTGTCCGATGGCGATGGGAGTATCGCCTAGTTGTTAAGTTAAACCAACTCTAGTGTGACAGATTCGGTTAGGGTCTCGGGGTAATGTTTGTTTTTCTGAAGCATCGGGGTAATGTTGTGCAGCTGGTGTTTTAGTGATCAGTAATTGTAAAAGAAATATAAGGATATGTGTTTTCTTGACACATAATTTCGTTGTTTCAGAGTTCGACAAATGAAATCTGTCTTCAATTTCGTTTTAAGAATTAAGAATCGGAATAATACTCGTACGTATGTTCTGTACATCGGGCAAATTCCGAATTGCTAACTAGGACTCCGACGCGCTTTATGGAATGCCTACGAATTTTCGGATCATAAGTATACTTTATGCTTTTGGAACGTAAGGGATGGGTGTCTTAGAAAACATATTTTTCTTGCATGAAATAAACAGAAGAAAAATAAGTGATAATGTTCTATTTATTGATTTTTCTTTTTTTTCTTTGTCTGAAACTGAAAATGGGGATGATTTAAAGTTTACACAAAATGCATCCTCCAATAATTGCACATTAATGATACTTGGAGGGGAGTTAGACCAGGCTCTACGCACTATCAAATCCAACATGTTTAGATAGTATGTCAGCTACGTTATTTTTCTCCTTTGGCAGATATTACATTGCCAGAAAGTAAACACTCTAAAAACAATTTTTGAGGAGTCTCCGCTCTATGTTGAAACTCTCATTATTCAATGCATGTTTTAGTCAAACAAAGATTTCACGCAGCAACTACTCTTGCTACGATCTTGCTGAAGCAAACAACATGTGCTACTGAACCTAGCTGTTGATAAGTGAATGGAAAGTTTGACAAGGTACTAGATGAAATGAAGTAAAGAGTAAAAAGCGTACACTGATGGATATATTGCTTAAACGGAAAATGGATCATTTATCCAAATATTTTTAAAACTTGGTTCAAATAGACGAGCAAAAATTAGTATGGGTAAAATGGACACTAAAAAAATAGCAAGGATGAAACTGGATTCATCCTGACTTAAACTTAAAAAATAGTAAGGATGAAACTGGATGCATCCTGATGTAAATTAAAAATAAGAAAAAATATTTTAAAATGGGTAGAAAAAACTGTTTACATCCTGGCTATTTTTACATTTTTGTCCATTTAAACAACATCAAAATCTAAATATCCTTTTCATCCAGGAATTGTTGATTTTGGTCTTTTTAACCAATTTTGTGTTGCTTGAAAGCGGTAAAAGAAATCAAACGTAAGATAATCAAACAAAAGAACTTTTCCCCGATTGTATTTAGTTTGCTCTAGTATTCCCTTAGCGCCAAGATGCAGTTGTTAGAAAACTAACAAACACACAAGGTGGAGACAATCTTATTTCTATAAGGAAACATAAGAAAAAGAACTTGTACTTTATTAATAAAATATTCATCTTGGAGTATGATCTCGATAGTCGATATCCTATCCGGAGCCTAGTTAGCAATTCGGGATTCGGCAAACGTACGGAACGTCAAACGTACGAGTATTATACGGTTTTGTAAAATCCAGATTCGGTCAAAAATTCGGTCAACGGGACGTGATTCGTTAGTAATTCGGAACGGCATACGTACGTGTATAATTCGATTTATAAATGTGAGTTCGGCTCTGAAAATTCGGTATCTATATATAACAAATAATTTGTATTTATAAGGTCATAGACCAATTTTTATGCATATGTGTGAGTTATTTAAAGAAAAAATAAACTTAATATGATGATATTAATAATATATACAACATTAGTTATCCAAGAGGACGTCGTATGGTGGTTTAGATGCTTGGTTAGTGAGTTTGAGATCTCTCTCACCTTCACCTTCAAATCTCTTCAGTCGTTTTTGTTTCATAAAAATTACAACACGTCTAATATTCGGTCGTGTATGCTCGGGAGGCAGTAAAGCCCAAAAAATGGGATCTTTGAAAAGTAAAAGCTAAAGAATTTATGGCGAATTAAGCGGACGTATCATTCGGGATACGTAAAATTCGTGAACGGTTCGCGAATAATCCGGGAATGCCACATAATACGCGACTTGGGTTCGGAGTTGCAAACGTACGCGAATAAGACGGTAAAATTCGTGATACGGAAAAATTCGCGAATGATTCGCGAATCATTCGCGAACTTACTAACTAGGATCCGGAGTCCTTAGATTTGAGGCTTATTTATAAGCTTTAGGAGGCACCTTCTCAATGATCTGATATTTTTCAAGGGAGTACATTTGCTACATAGATTCTAAAATAATCCTAAATTTAGAGTTGGGCTTGACGCTATATATTAGTGTAAGCCTTTTGGGTTCAGAAAAACATATGAAATATGGTGTTATTAAGTATACTAACAATCTCATTACTCGTTAGATAGTTCTTAGAATTAGTACCAACATTTGGGTCATACAAAGAAATTTTGGGGCATATTGAATAAGACAAAAATAGAGGTGGGAAATAGTGTTTTTGGGTTATTCTTTATCTATCAACTTTAAAAAATGCTAAAATACCCTTGGATGATTAGTGTTTAATTAGTGTTAATTTTAATAATTAGTTGTTAATGATTATAGTTAGTGTTAGTGTTAATTTTGGATAATAATTATCTTTTTAAAGAGATTCGAGGAGGGGGGAGGGGGAGGCGGAGGGGGGAGAGGAGGAGGCGGAGGAGGAGGGGGAGGGAGATCCGAAGATGGTTTATTTGTTGGATTATGAAAACGATTTTACCCAAACTCAATCTCAAACTCAACTTTTTTCTCAAACTCAAGATGATGACTTTGTGGAGCCAAATCCCGAAGATGAGTACATGGATGAGGAACCCAATGCTAATAATACACAGGTATGGTTGTAGACGTTGTTTGATGTCCGTTTTGCAGCTTGAATTCACCAAAAGTTTTGATTTTTATATGAAGTTCGGCGCAACAAAGTTAGGTTCGACAGATAATTTGTATGCCGAACCTTGATAAATAAGAACAGTTCGGTTTGTGCGCTTGAAATATTTATAAGCCGAACTGTCATTCAACTATTTTCGCGCCAAATAGATAACATAGTTCGACTTTAATAGGATGTGCTTATATAAGCCGAACCTACTTCGAAAATATTTCTGAGTTACAGTGTCATGTTCGGCTCACACGTGTTCCAGCCGAACATAGATTTATTGTTTTGATAAAACTCAAGTGTGGTGGTTCGGCTTGTAATGTTAGTTGCCTAAAAGCCGAACCCCTATATGTTTACTAGTTCATCTTTGGAAGTCTAACTCGAATCAGCCGAACCTGAAGATCGGCTTTCAAGTATTTTTACGAATGAGCCTAACCTTACCCTGAACGTATGTGATATTGTTGTAGATTGTTCCTGAAATGGAAACTATGGAGGATCAACCACCGCCTGTTGATGTCATTCATGCAGATAATAAAGATCACTTCCAAACTGACTTGGTAGGTAATCTAATTTATGTTTTATTATTATTTTTTAAAGTATGTTGTATTCAAAATCCGTAATAAAACTTAACTTTTGTACTTACATCCATGTAGACGTGGAAAACTCGAGATGAAGTTGTTCAATGGGCTGAGGAATATGGTTGGAAAATCAATTGCGTCCTAGTTAAAGGAAGATTAATCCGAAAGGAGTGGGTTGAGATGGTTTGTGAGAAAGGAGGGAAGAAAGTAAGCAAGAAGAAAAAGGGTAAGGTATATGTTGGGAAGACCGGGAAAAAGTATAATACTAAATCAAGGAAGATAAATGTTCCCTTCAAAATCGTCTTCGGTTGGAACTCAAATGAAAGGTTTTTCACCATGAATAAAGATATGGATTGCCATGATAACCATCCACGTCCAAAGGATCTTCATAGACATTATAGAGCCGGAAGACTCAAGGATAATGAATATGCGGATGTAGATAAAATGACACGAGCATGTATGGCATCCTCTAAAATTCTTAGAAAAATGAAGGAGGATGATAAGAATAACAAGAATACGTTGCAAAAAATCTATAACGCTAGAAGTACTTTGAGAAAGAAGGATTTGCAAGGTAGCTTGGTGACGCCACAATTATTGTGGTTGGCGCAAAAGAAGAACTATGCTTGCCAAAAGAAATTGGATGATTTCGGCCATGTGATGCACATTTTTATTGCCCATCCGGAATGCGTAAAGTTGGCGTTATGCTTCCCACAAGTTCTCATATTGGATTGCACTTACAAGACCAATAAGTATGAGATTCCCTTGATGAACGTTGTTGGTCATACGTCAACCAAGTCACCTTTCACCGTTGCTTTTTTTTTTTGAAAGATGAGTTGAAAGAAAGCTTTGTTTGGGCATTGGAACAAGTGAAGTTAGTCTTCCGGGAGGATGCTCTTCCAAAGGTCATGGTCACCGACCAAGAGGCGGCGTTGTTGTTTGCTATAAGGAAGGTATTTCCAAACGCGCATAACTTTTTTTGTACCTTTCATATATGGAATAATGTTAGGAAAAACTTCCAACCGATAATTCAACTTCTTAAGTTGAAAGAGCTAGAGAAGATTGCTAAATTACCGGATGGAGAACGAGGATTGAAGAAGAAACAATTCAAGAAAACACATGAGGCTAATGAAAGGATGTGGTCATTTTGCTCCAACGATTGGAATGCTTTGTATGGTCAATCACCGAATAAGTGTATGAAGAAAATGTTGCAAAACTCATTGCGAATTGGAGCGTCAAATACCTGGAAATCATTATATATTTACGCAAGCAATTCTTGGATACCAACAAACATAGATTTGTAAGTGCATTTAAAAACCACCACAAGTATTTGCGACCTACTAATATGATTTACAAGAACTACTTACTCAACCTACTCGAAACCATTCACGAGTATATCATATTTATGGACGATGTCGAAGGGGATGGAAATTGTAGTTTCCATGTCACCGAGGAACAACTAGGACATTTTAAAGATGGAAACCATCCGGTTGAGCAAGGTAACGAAGTAAATTATATAAGGCAAAGATTGTTACAAACACTATGCCGAAACAAGGACTTCTACAAATCAATGATGAGAGGTGGCGGAGACCATGGGGTCGCACAAGAGTTCATTAGTTTTGAATGGCGTTTACATGGGGATATCATCATCACAAGTGACCATTGGATGCAAATTCCGATATGCGGGTTTTTAATTGCGGAGACTTTCGATTGCATTGTTCATTCTTTTCCAAGGGCTGGAAGTTGTTTCACCTACGCTCCGCCAACAAAACCTTTCCATGAGGATGTCAAAGATAGAAGACTTGTTATTGCGTTTGTTCAAGGATGCCATTATATCGGTCTTAAGCTTAGACCCGGTTGCCCAATACCTTCATTGTGTCCTTTAGACTTTTGGCCTCTTCTTCAAGAAAATTACTCGATGGATTGGTTTGCAAATTATGCGTTTTTGTTGCGTTTATTGTTGTAGTTCTTCTTGTGGTTCTTCCTCTTCATCATCATTATCCTTATCTTCATCATTGCCGAGCTCTTGTTCCTCTACAGGAAATGAGACACTCGTGTCAGTTCCCCTTTTACCTGCATGCAAGTTCTTTTTACCACCAGCTCATGGTTTGGGAGTTTTTTAATTAGAAGGAGTCACTTCCATTATTCTCCTCTTAAGCTTATCTTTGAATTTTCCCGGATGGTTACTAAAACAAATGATACATCTTAATTAATTTTTCCTAGAAAAATAAATACTATAAATTACTGTAGCAACAACTGATTTTATTAACAACCTTCATGATCATAGCCTATTTTATCGACATTGTCACTTTGTTTTTATGGTGCATCTTGATTGTGATAGATCAAAAAATTAATGATTACCTTCTACTTGATTGTAACGCAGTGAATCTAACTCGCGAATCTATTCGAAGATCAGCAAAGTCACGAGTAATTAATATGGAAAATAAGTCATTTGCCAAAAATGCATAAAGTATGGGAACAGTGGACTTGTAAAATATAGGCATTTGCATATACACTAAGATAGCATATACACGTACTTAAGTTCGGCTGATTAGCATAAAAATTAAAATGAGCCGAACAAGGAGGTTCGGCTGATTAGATATTCAAAACAAAACATACATATCAGCCGAATTGTTCTTCGTTTGTAGAAAAAAATATAGGTTCGGCTGATAAATGTCAGCCGAACAATACACTGTAACTACTGAAACTGCAATGAATCATCGATTACATTCATGAAATCAATGAAATACGAAAAAACAAGCAATGGGTTTGTGGTAAATACCTTTCTATGTATAATTTTAAGGAATCGGGGTCTATTTCTCGCTCTCCAACACCAATTAATCCGCTATTCTCTTCAACTTCATCTTTATCAAAAACTCTAGGTTGAGTTGCTGCAGAAGCAACTCCTGGATTAGGCATCCTTCCTGATCTAGCAACTCTCTTATAACGAGGTGGCATAATGTCTATGGGTTTAATCGATTTTTTTTTTTTTATGATTCAACGATTTTGATTGATTTTTGAGAAGAAAATGAAGAAGAGAGAAGAAGGAGAAGAAAAAGAGGGAAGAAGAAGAAGATGAATAAATTGAATTTTTTTAAGTTTTTTAATTAAATGGGTTAATTAGTGGAGTAATTAAAAGGTAACGGTTAATTAGTAGGAGTAAAGTTAATTAGGGGGAGGATTTTAGAATTAGAATTTAATTTAGAGGAAGGGTAATAATGTAATTTAAACTATATAAGGGTTTTATAGTAACTTAAGCATCAGTAGAAAAACCCCCTTATCAATTTTCATGGATGGCATAATAAGCATGTATGCCCCAAATTTTTCATGTATGCCCCAAATGAAAGTACTAGAGTTAAATCAAAGGATAAAGTTGAAATGTCATATAAACATTTGCCAAAAAGTGTGGCAGGGTAGCTCGTGACATGCTTGCATACTTATATTTTGTAAATTCTTCCCAATATTGAGAATCTCTCGATCAAATGCAAAAAAAAATAAGACTTGGAATTATGGGAAATACTTTCTACGGTACATTACTTGAATGAGAGAAGGAAAAAGCGAAAAAATAAAGTTATAAAAAATAAAAAAAGTTAAAAAAAATTAAATAAATAAAAAAGTTAAGAAAATATATAGAAAAAACTTACGATACTGCATCGCTAGCCATGACTTCGATAAAAGAGTAAGTAATTTCGTTTTTCATGGGATTGGAGTTGTTATTCAGAAAGGAATTGGGGCTCAGCTTGTTGCTCGGCTACCATCCAATTCTCTTGTAACCGAAGATGATTAGTTTTTTTAAGCCTTTATGGTATATTCATTTTATTTTTTTTAAAAAAAAAAGATTTAAAAAATAAAATTAAAAACTGAAAAATAAAATTAATTAACTAATCAAGGATGTCTAACTAAATTAACACTAATCATTAATCAAATAAGGGTATTATTGTCATTATGAAAAATGGTTGGATAGGGGGCACTATAGAAAAATTACTTAGCATCCAGGTTTTGTCCTATCTATGTGCCCCAAAATTATTGGGTATTTCCCCAAATGACGGTTCTTTTATTAGAACGATTTTTTGGGACCATAGTTCTATTTTTAGTAAGACATTTAGAAGTAAATCTTGGTCACCCCTTATCTAGATATTTATATTAATACCTAAACTACCCTCCTGATTAAGTTTGGGTAATGATTAGTGAAATCATTAGTGAAATGATTAAGCTAAAGAAGTAGAATTATTGAGAGAGTAAAGTTAGAGAAGATGAAGAAGAAAAACATGGAAAATAATATTTTTTTCAAATTCACTAAGCTTGAGTATTCAAGTGATGATAGCTCATCCGATTCTTAATATCCATCCTCTCCTAGAGTATTTGTTAATCTTCGCAATGATCTAGATATGAGTTATTTCTTAGATGGTGAATGTATTCTTCCACAAACTCAATCTCAAGATGAAAATGATGGATTTTACCAACCACAACCGGAGGAAGAGTATTTGGGTACCCAAATATGCTTCAAACTTAGATAATAGTGGTTGAATTGGTACAAATATTCATAAAACTATAAATTTTTACAAAAAAATTCCTCCTAGGTTCAGGTAGTTCGGTTACCAAGTGTGAAGAACATGTAACCGAACACGAAGTTCACTTAATAAATGTCAAGAACATATAACCGAACACAGAGTTCGGTTTCTTTCTTCAAACACACAGGTAACCGGACTTTAGTAATAAGATTTACAGAGGTATGTTCGGTTAGTTCGCAAACTTCAACGCAACCAAGTTCCCAACCGAACCGTAGGTTAAAAGTAACCCAGTGTTAGAAGTTCGGTTGGTTCGCAAACTTCAACCTATTTTGCGAATCAACCGAACTGAGCTTATATATGCATATATGCAATTAGGCAAACATCCGGTTACTACGAAATTTATTTATTGACGAATTAGGTAGAGTTCGGTTACGAAGTTTCAAATGTAGAGTTCGGTTACAAAGAAAACATAACATTTTTGCTTACGAACCGACCTTTTGGAATTCTCATTATTTTCGTAAACTAAAGTTCGGTGATATCCTTATTTTGTGAAGGAACCGAACTTATGGACTTGTGTTGTTCTAATACAAGGAGTTCGGTTAAAAGTATTTTTTGTGAATCAACCGAACTCTGAGTTCGGTTAAGAAAAAATTAATTCATGATAACCGAACTTTTTGCAACGAAACCGAATGTTTTGCGACGTAACCGAACTTAAAGTTCGGCTGAGACTTGTTTTTTGCGACGTAACCGAACTTTTCTCTGAAAAAAAACCTCCATTAAACCTCTCTGCAACTTACATTTTCAACTCATTTTGATGATTACTTCTCATTTATTCAACCAAAAACGAATGACAAGTAATGGGTTTGTGAGAATATCTTTGTTAATGTTTTAAATTAAGCTATATATATAGAGGTGGTGGTGGTTGTTGGTGGTGGTAATCGGTGGTGGTGGTGGTAATCGGTGGTTGGTGGTGGTGATAATCGGAGGTGTTGGTGGTGGTAATCGGCGGTGGTGGGTGGTGGTGGTGGGATGAGGTGGTGGTGGTAATCGGTGGTTGGTGGTGGTGATAATCGGAGGAGGTGGTGGTGGTAACCGGCGGTGGTAGGCGGTGGTGGTAATCGGCGGTGGTGGGCGATGGTGGTGGGAGGAGGTGGTGGTTATATATATATATATGTGGTTATTAGGTCTGTTTTAAATTAAATTAGGTTAAGAGTATATTAGTCATTTCATCGCTTTAGGACACCCCTTATAACTATAGGTAAGGTGGCCTAATAAAATCATGGTCCTCTCAAAAAAAACCATGATCCCTAAAAAATCATTCTTTTATTAGGTTCATAATAGCACAGTTATTTTAGCAACTTAAGGAGTCTAGTAAATCATTAAGCCCAACGTTTTAAGCTGTAGATGAATAATGGGCTAGGAGAGTTGGAGCTATTTTTGGCTACAAAACCGAACTGGAGAAGTTCAAGCATATTTAGTTTTTTTTATATAGGTCTGCATATATTATTGCTGCTGCTTGTTTCCGGTTAACATTCGAAGGAAAATTTATGCTTAGTTGGCGAAACCATTCTTGTATAATTTGTCTGGCTTTATGAATTCAACAGTAAGATAAATACGTTTAGTCTTTAAAACATGGATTATACAGAAAATTGAAATCAAAGAAAAGATTAAACCTAATCAATATAGGTATTATACCAACTTTCCCATAACAACGGTTTGATATCAGTCAATTATGCTATTCCCGCAGTAGATATAACTTACTAAGAAGAGGAAGTCAAATTTCAGATACATTATGCTCCTTCTGCAGATCTAACCAAGGATATCAGACACACTTTGCTGCATTGGCATTTGGTAAAAAAAATATGTGATTACTTCACCATTTGTATGGAGAGAAATTGGTCTCACAGGGATAATATGCAAGATCAATTCAAAGATTGGCACTCTAACCATTGCAGAGGCCTGGCAAAAAGAATATGGTACATTCTACCATTTGCAATCTGTTGGGTGATTTGGGAGGAAATAAATAGAAGAGTAATGGCCAAAAAAAAAGAGGAAGAAATAAGGACATGATCATCATAGAGATAAAAAAGACTTCTCTTTCAACGGGGTTCAATGCACTCTTGGTTAATTGTATATCTTTTAGTGATTTTTTGATGAACTGGAAGGCAGTTCTTGGTGTCAGTCATTGAGAATTGTCTGCTATGAATCTTTGAAATGGGCTGGGTTTCCATTCCTTCTTTTTTTTTTTAATAATACTTTGCCCCTATTTTCTCAAAAAAAAAAAAAAAAACTTTCCCATAACAACCTTAATATATGTTACTCCCTCGGTCCCAAATTAATTGAGCAAATTGGTTTTAAATTTTGTCCCACAAATAATTGAATTATTTCCCTCCGTCCCAAATTATTTGAGCTAATTGGTTTTAAATTTTGTCCAACAAATAATTGAGCTATTTCACTAATCAGGGAAATATTTCTAAAACTACCATTTTAATTGATTATTGTTATTATAAGAAATATGTATAATTTGATTCCCATGTTTATATTCATTTTTCAATGGTATAAAGTTTTTCAACAGTATAAAGTTTATGAAAAACCGTGGTGTAGTTTAAGATATAAATCATTTTTAAATTTTACTAGTTATCATCCATAATGATATAATTATAGAAAATACTTAAACATACTCCTCTTTTTTCCTTGCCTTAATAATTGTGCAAACAAATAGATCAATTAATTTGGGACGCAGGGAGTATATACTCATATTATTTTTAGGATTTGATGTCTAATTGAAGGGTGATAGTCCAATTGCGTACGATCCATCAAAAGACAGGATTTTAGAAATCCACGTGTATCTAGTCCACCCGAAAACAGATTGGATGTCCACCAATCAACATACGGATTGGATCAGGTGAATTCTGCAGTTATACTTCATCTCACCCAGATACTTTTTCAGTTTAATGCTAATGATATTGCGTGAATACACTTCATCTTGTCGATCCCTCTTAACTTTTGCGTGAATACACTTCATCTCCAGCTTCAACTTTGAATTGGAAGTTGATATTTTTATTCTCTTTTATAAATTGAAGGGAGTCTTTTAAAGCTATAATTTGATTTACAAGTATTTGGATCCTGAATATTTCAACATGGAAAATTTCGGATAAAACGGATGTATATGCATTTAGTATGGTATTGTTGGAGCTAATAACATGCCATGAGCGTTCGAGGCAGAAAGAGCTCCAGGAGATGAGAATTCAGTCTTATGGATAAGTGAAAGTTATGTCTGGATACTTGGATTTTAATTGTTAGTCTCGTATTAGTTTTAGCTTACATCCATAAGGGTGATGAAAACCGTCAGATGGTTGTGTCCATCAGTCCATATAATAAAGGGAACTATGTCCCATCCTTTTTAGCATCCATAACTTTTAACTAGAGATAGAAATTAGACATACATAGGCAATACCAAAACTAGTTGAAACAAAACAGGTCAAAATATGATTTGAAGTTCGAAATGACACGATAACAAGTATTATGGAATTTTACATGTAAATAGAACCTGATTTTGTGTATGACTGAGTTAATTAATGTGTGGGGTTATGTTATTTTCCGCATATACATTTCCAGGTATGCAGTGATTTCTTTGTTGCTAATATTATTATGCATGATTGTTCGTTGTGTGAAATAGAGCTTTCAAGTCAGGTTTGAAAGTTTTTAGCTTGGTGTTGCAAACCGGAAGTAAATGAATTATTAGTTGATCCTTATGTCTTCCTGTATTATTTGATCTTTTAATTGGTAATATAAATATGATATTATGTAGATATTTTAATTTTTAGGCTAACCTGAATGATGTTAATTTTATAGGTGTTATTGAGGAGGAATATTTGGGTAAACAAAGAGTCAGGGAGGCAGTATATGAATTACAATCTCATGTGACCAGAAATGAGGGCTCGATTGGTGGAAATGCCACTTTTGGAAATGGGTTTCCAAAAGTGCCACCCCTAACCCCAACCTACCAAAAATGCCACTATATGACATTTATGCCCCTAATAGTACAAGACCCTTAGTTGTTTGATATTATTTCCAACTTTCAAAAATTAAAATAATTATTTTTTATGTGGTTATTTAGTGCCAGGGTCCTATACAAGGGGTCCGGACTCTTTACCGAACCCTAGGCGTATATTAAAAAAATATTAGAAATCGTTTTTTTTAATGTACTTAAGTATGCAGGGTCCCTTCAAGAAGGTCCTGACTCTGTCAGGACCCTCTGGATCTTAGTTTAAGGACCTTTTAACTTGACCACCTAGGCGCCATGTAGGCGCCATGTAGATGACAAGTAGAACGAACAAGGTGAGGACCTATTGCACCAGGGTCAGGACCTTTAACTAAGAAGTCGGGACCCTTAGCTAAGGCCCTTCTCAAGTCGACCACGTAGGTGCCATGTAGGTGACAACGGGGATGAACGAAGTGATAACATTTTTACAAGGGTCAAGACTATCGAAGTCTGGACCCTACCGTTTGACGGGACCCTAACGCTTCACCTTACTTACACCCCCGTTACACCCCTCTTTTCCTTACATAACCCACCTTCATTCTTTTTTTTAGCGGTTCATCTTCTTCTTCTTCCTTCTTTCATCTTTTTTTTATTTTTCATGGCAGCTGCTACACCATGAAATGCAGTTGCTTTTAGAACCCTAAATTGTCGTCGCCATAATGATTAGCAAAGCTGTTCTCATCCACTACAATGGTGAATGGGTGCACAACAAAGGTAATGATGACTACAAAGGTATGACACATCTTGCGGGGGTACCTGATAAGTACACTTTTGAGGATGTGAAGAAGAGAGCAATGGATGTTTTAGGTTTCGTGCACAAACCTTGTTTTGATGTGTATGGCCTCATAGATGTCCCGGGAACCTCATTTAAGCAAAGGATTAAAAATTTTAGTGAAGAAATGTTGATTTTTTATGTTGGCCAGACATGTGGAGTCCCAAGCTTTTACACAATCAAATATGGAGAAGAAGTAAAAGTAGATATTCCTCCCGTGACTCCCAAAACAACTACTGGAGATTACAGCGGATCCAAGATGCTTCCCCACACTCCCTTGACCCCTCTTAACAATCTCACGTCGTGTTCCAGTGAGGATTATCAGTCCAAGAATGAAACCATCAAGGGAGATGGTGGTGTTAAAGGTACGTTTATTTGTCCCTCTTGTTATTGTACTTTTTTATTATGTTTTTCCTGACCAAATAGTCACACTAATGTTGAATGTTTTAATTTTTCAGCGAGTACTAGTGGTCCAAAGGCTAGGAGATGTCTTGAACCAGTAATGACTCCATCAGTCAAGAAACTCCGATGTCTTCATGATGCGACAACAACTCCAGCGCCGTTTCTGGATATTCCTAAACCCCCGAAGGATATGAAGTACAATGATCTATGTGTGGGTAACACTTTCAAAAGCAAGGGGGAGCTGAAACTTATACTTGCAATAGCCAAAGTAGAAAGAAATTTTGAGTACAAAGCTTTTAAATCCGACAGCCAGAGGTTTATTGCCAAATGCAAAAACAAGACATGCGAGTGGCGTCTGCGAGCAGTTCCCTTAGATTTTTTTGGGTGGTGGAAACTCACAGTTGCAAACGATGTGGATACTTGTGAAAGCAACAAAAGTACTGACCCTGAATTAAGAACCAAAGCGGCCGCTACTGGAATTGCAGAGCTTTTCAAGCACAAATTCAAAGAACTAGATGCGGCATTTACGCACAAACAACTGGTTAAGGACATAAAAAGGGATTATGGAGTGGTTATCAATTACCGGCAGGGATACAGCGCTTGCAAGCGTGGTATTGAGCTATCAAAGGTAGCCCTGATGAATCGTACCAACACCTCGTTGGTTATAGTCACATGCTTGGTGCTCGTAATAAGGGTACTATTACCGAGATTGTAACTGATTCGGATGATTCTTTTCTATATTATTTCTTTGCTTTTGGAGTATGTATTGAAGGATTCAAAAACTGTTTCAGACCCGCATTTGCGGTTGATGGTACACATCTTACAGGGCCACGCCAAGGAGTTCTGCTGTCAGCCGTTGGAATGGATCCCGACGAGTCGATCTATCCTATTGCTTTTGCTGTTGTTGATTCAGAGAATAATGAATCTTTGGAATGGTTTATGAGAAAGTTAGTCGGAGTACTTGGCGATAAGTATGCTATGAATGAAGATGTTGTTGTGGCAACAGACAGGCACCCATCGATTGGTAGAGCCATAAGGTTGGCATTTCCTTGTGCTAATCAAGTATACTGCATCCACCATCTTTCAGGTATTTAACAAGACTTTATATACTACAAACACACGAGTTTTGTGTTTAAATAGATTTGATGTTAGTTATCTGAATGGATACAACGTTAACATTGATTTGTGTTTAGTATAACTTATCAGACTGTAGGTCTTTATGTGTGCGTATCTAGATATAGTTATGAAGTCAATGACAATAGCATCATATTGCATATAATGTCCTAGCGGAGGTGGCAGAACAAGTTTTGTAGCATCAATAGCATCATATTGCATATATGTACAGTCCAAACAAGTTTTGTTGTCCACCCTGTTGTATGATACATTTCAGACATATATATATATATATGCATGCTTCATGTTGTACTTATAGGTCAATCCTGTAATTTTTGACCTTGCAGAAAATATCAAACAGACCTACCACAACGCCACGGCTTCGGTGGCATTTACAAGAGCTTCAAAAGCGTTTAGCAATGATGAGTATGAACTTGCTATGAGAGACTTAGGTTTAGTGAGCCCCGCTGCTTTAAAATCTGTAGTGGATCTTGGACCGGAAATGTGGGCCAGGGTGAAGGCTAGAACAGGTCGTTTTACTCTCATGACTACAAACGCCTGTGAAACTTTCAATTCAAGAATAGCTGATGTTAAAGGTCTTCCAATCTGTCATTTAGTCGATTATATTCGCAGGTTCCTTATGGAATGGTTCTGCGAACGTAGACAACTAGCTCGTGATCGGCAAGATCCTTTGAGTCAACATGCACGGGATATAATCAAAGAACGGTGGGCTGTGGCAAAAAGGTTTGTGTCTTGCCATGTCGATGGGGACGAATATGAAGTGGGCGAGGGTGACTATGAAGAGCAGCACACCGTCTATCTTGATCGAAGGTCTTGCACGTGCAAAGTGTTTGACTATCAGCATCTTCCGTGTCCCCACGTACTTGCAGTGTGTGAGACATATAAGATAAAAGAAGAAGGCCTTTGTGGGGAATATTATAAAACATCGGTTTGGAGATCTATGTATGAACCTAAAATCTATGGTGTGCTGAGCCCAGAAACTTGGGATGTCCCAGCGGAGGTGGCAGAACAGGTGGTGCTTCCTCCAAAAACTACACCGGAAGTTGGTCGTCGGAGCATCAAGAGGAAAAGGTCCGCCATTGAAAAACCTAGAAAGAAAAGAGCTTGTTCAAGGTGTCACCAGACAGGGCATTATGCTAACAGCAAACGTTGTCCCAAGGCTTAGAACTGGAGTGATTTTGGTTGCTGACATTGCTTACCTTGTTATGTTTGTTTGAAATAGTTTAGGCGGCATCATTAGTAGATTGGATTTAGTCATATTTTCATCCTCATGGTAAATTAGTTTTTCTCAGACTTGATATTAAACCTTAAATTTTGGAAAGTAGGTCTTTTGTAATTTAATTTGGGAATTATCTTATGTTTATTAATTGTAAGTTCTACTGGCATGTTTCATGTGAACTGATTACAAGAATCAAAAATCATTTACTACCATGTTGTTTTAGTAGTTCGTAGCTAGGTGATGCACTCTTTTAAACGTGCTAATGTTCATTTACTTTTCTTATTGAAACAACGAAAATTATATAGCCATAACTAGGACAACCTAGAAGTAAAAACAGTTCCATCGTACCTAATAAAAAGGACTTCAAATATAAAATAAACTAATCAGACATTATCTTAAACCATTCTTCATCACTTTTTTTTTCAAGTTCTGCGTTCTTGTGCCTTCGGATATCGCTTTTCATTGCACCATTCATCAGCTCAACAAGGGCAAGATCTTGAAACAAACTCTGTCCAAAATTCTCTTCCTTGATCCATACGCCGCTTCCATGATACGGAATGATACATGACTCCGGGACTGAGATCCTTAACCTGTTGCATTCTTCACGTAAGTGGCGATCCTCCTTTACTAACTCAAACCACTCCTTACAGAATTGGCTACCGTTTTTTTGTTGTGTAGAAATTAGTTACTACACGCTTAGCAATAGGTTTTTTAGAGTCAACAAACTCATCACCATCCGATGCAACGCCATTCCTCCCATATATGGTAGTATATTGATTTCTTGTTCGGGCAGTTGAATTAAGTGAGTTACGTCAGACTGTTGAGAGGATCCTGCCATTGTTTTCAGATGATTTGAGATAAAAGCTTGTAAACAAATGTACCTAATAACAGTGATTTTCTTTACCCTAGAGATTATTAAGCACAAACGAATCTGAATGATGTCCATTTATACTTATGCTGGCAAACATGTGGAATTTAATGCCAACTAAATATAGCTGGCGCCTCTCATGTTCACCTCTCATGTGTAACTGAAAAGTAAAAAGCAAGCTGTTTTTGACTAATTACAATTAGTCAAAAAGTTTTTTGTTTTTTTCACGTTTCCCAATTAATCTTCTGCTGGCAGCTTACGGGTTGTGTTACCTTTCAAAAACAAAAGAGAAGGAAGAAAAAAAAAAACAAATTTAAAGCTTGTCCCATTCTTGGGTAATGTTTACACACATTGACAACATTCCCTTCAAATCCTCTCATCTGTACCTGAAAAGTGAAAACCAATTTATTTTCATCACATTAGCCACAACACCTCCATGCCATAAGGGGACAAACCGTTACCTCTATCACTATTAAAAATTGTGCATAAAAATGGTCCAATAAGGGACACATTATTGTGGCGGCCTGTAGTTTATTTTAAGTCAAAGCAGGTGGGGGTGTGGGAGTTGGGAAGTAAATGCTTATTCAAATTTCAAAGCAAATGGGTGAGTCATTTAACATAACAAAGAGAAAAAAATTAGAAACAAAAGGAAAATCAAACAACTTAGATACGAGTGAGGTAGGAAGATGCTTTCTCAGTCTACAATTCTATACATACATATATATATATGACATCCAACCCTTAGGAGTTATTCCTTACAATTTAAATTACCCACTTCGATCACATGGGTTCAAGATCAGAGAGAAAATCATGTTTGGAAAAATGTTTTTCTAAAATTCCTTCAAAAAGAAGACGTCAAAGCAACCAACAAACCAACAACCTACCAAAACCAGCGGATGAGGGTTCTTCAAGTATGTCTTTAACAAATCTGGATACTTATGCCAATGGAGTTATGTCCTGTGAGGAATGGTATGACGCGATTGAAGAAGGTCGTAGATAATGGGTGCAGGGTTTATTTTCCTCCTAGCCCTTCCCTGACCTTTTGTAACATCATCAGAAAGAACGATAATGGGTGCAGAAGGGCCAGTGTAGGGTTTATTTTTTTGACGCTTTATTTTTTTCCCCGTTGAGCTGTTACAAATGTTTTTTACCTACATATCCGACACAGTCAAAAAGTCATATCACGATAGTTTTGTGAAAAAAGTACAAAATATATACGTGCTAATGTAGCAACAAAACTATAGATGCAACAAATACGTACAACAGCTCGACTCACATCAACTTCCTTATTTGGAGGATTGTACGGATATGGTGGATTTAATTCAATACTGTTGGATCCATTGCCAGGAGTCACATCTGGCTTCTGCATTGCCGCACCATCATAATATCCTTCTTCTTTATGTCCTCCAGGTGGAGTCCCCTGTTCAAACAACATAAATATCAGTTCAATAAAACTTCAATACCAGAATAGATGTGACATTCTATCTATCTTAATACAATGAATTTCCAATTAACTCACCGTTTTTGTCTTTGACAATGCACAGTACGTCTTGGTTCCACCAATCTTATCCTTTATTGATTTGATCTTGGCAGTTAAACACTCCACATGATTCAACATTGTTTTATGGCTATTACTTACCTGGACACTTAACTCCTCCAACTGACCCTTCACTACACTTTTAAATACCTCCATTTCACCAATCACCGTCATTTTCAAATCCTCCGTATGACCAATCATTGCATTTTTCACAAAAGACTCGAAAGAAGCAATGACTGAAGTTGATGTCCTAGAACAAAGAACATCAAGTTAGGAGCGAGGATGTGCCACACGTGCTTCTTACTCATCCTTCTCAAACAGATCTTTTTCCTCCACCACATTTTCATTCCCTAACAGATCTTCTTCGTCCTCTTCATCATCCATGCTGCTCTCCTCTAGAACCTGTTCATCCACAAAAACATTTTCAGTCTCTAACATATTTTCTTCCTCACCCTTCTCAAACAGATCTTCGTTCTCCACCACATTTTCATTTTTTAACGAAACTTCTTCTTCGTCATATACCAAGGGACCTTCACATAACCCCAACATTACCAAACGCTTTGCATCTTCTTTATGCCACATAATGTTATCACACACTTCACCCTGTAATTTTATAAAGTCACTCGACCAAATTAACAATGTAGCAAAAAAAAAAATAAAGTAACTAAGGTAGTTATTACTTCATACCTTTGACTCCTCCAAAATCGTAAGTAGAGGCTCATGGTGTATTACTAAATCGCATGTAACACTATGCATATGGGGGCGCCAATTTGCAAAAATAGTCTTGCTTTCAAACTTATCAAGCACTTTCGGCAACACTTCCAGACCCCAAACCTTGGTGAAAAAAGGAAAACCTTTAAAACAACAATCACAAAAAATTAGACAACTAGAAAATATCAACCCAACTGATTCTTACCACCAGGACATGGGCCATTCCTTGACTCTTGTAAGTCACCTCACTTCCAACAGGCTTGTTAGCGTTAATCTGATAATCTAAGGCAGCTTTGCTATTATCAATAGATATAAATATTTACACCAATTATAACATACAAGTTCTCAGAATTAAGTATTTGAGAGCGGAAAGCAGCAACATTGAAAAAAGATAAATAGTCGTGCATTCCAACTAATCCAATAACCACCTGTATTCAAGTTGTAAAAGTGACTCAACGAATGACCGGTCTAGTTTCCGTTTACAAGTGGCTTATACCAAATACACCTGGAAAGAAAAATGCAGCAACATGGAAAAAATAGGATTCGCATAGAGGCATCTAACTTTCTTTTATATATAAATAACTAAACTATTGTTATTGTCATTGTTCAAATTTAACTTATAGGCTATTAATGCATACATTTCAGCATTTGACAGGGAATGCTCAACGGTACCATCGGAGTTAAGAATAAGAAAAAAAAACAATAATGAATTCATGTATGAAATGAAAGACTCTAACAGTCTAACGGACATTAGAAGAGGGAAAAATACTAAGCCATGATATAGATTCCTAAATTATGAAGCAGATTAAAAATGAATTCAGTACTTAATATACCCTCTCTTTCTTTTGTTATCACATGTCGTTTCTCCTAAAGCTTTCAATGAATCTCCAGCAATTAAAAAAAAATTGGCATGACACAATACATTAGGCTAAATGTCACCTATTACCTTTCAACACCATCGTCAGATACCACTCTTTTGTCCTCCACAGTGGCATTCGGTGATATAATTTTCTCCAAATGATCAGCAAATTTCACTTTTTTAGAACACTTCTTCTTCTTCTGTCCTGCACCCATAATTTAGAACGTACAAACATATTATAATCGAGATTATTTAGTTACTCAAAGTAAACTCCCGACACAAATTTATAGTGATTAAGTAAAACTAAGTTCCTATCTACCTAAAACTATGTCCAACACACACATACGAGCACCATCATAAATAATCTGAAAGCTCTAATTACCAAAACAAACTAACAAAGAAAAGGCGACTAAATTAAAAGTGTTATATGTGGATACCACATCCCTACGGTTGTCTAGCCGCTACCAATTGAACAATAAACTAGTTTTTACTGTGAGCATACTAAATGCTCATAAAATAGTGCTATACTTTGGAATTTAAAGCTCTTAAAATTCACGCAAGGACACTTCAGGTTTCTATTTTCACCGACTTAGGCATCATGCTCTACGCATAATCTCTCGCATACACTCAACTTCAAAATAAAATAAAATAAAAAACAGTAGAGTAGGAGGCGAACCTAATTGATTTATTTGTTTCTTCCTGAATTTATTGATCACCTAACAATGAAAAGAAAAATACGAAGGTCAGAATGGTAACCATGAAGCTTAAGCAAACCACACATCAAAACAATTGAGCATTCATCCATGGTTGTACATAGAGCTTAATCGACCTCAATTTTGTATCAGGCATTATTATCAACGAAGAACACATTTCAGGCATTGTTTTTAAGCTTAAAATTGCTGCAAGACTAAAATTATCAACGATATTTTATTGTTGCAAGACTAAAATTATCAACATCTATGCAAAACCTTAACGTAACTTGCAAGTTTCAAGTTTTGTGTTCTGGATACTGTCACAGTTAAAATTCCCTACCACCCACTCATAAGAATACCAAAAATAAGGAGTTTCAGTAGACCTTCCCTACACCCACCAAACGTTTCAATCTTGCAAATACGTCATTTTACTGACACACACTGTTCTATTTACTTCACAACTAATTTCCAACCACCCTGGGCTGCATGGGGGTAAACAAGTGGAAGTATAAAACATTCACACTCAACAAACCAAATAAATGCAATCTTAAATGACAACAGTAGGAACCACTTATGCATCAAATTTCAAAATAGGTTCATGCCAGTGTTTTAAGTTGCAAAAGAATCATTGTTGATGGCCATATATCAGAAGAAAATAAAACTTCTGACAACATTTAATCCTACCACCAAGAGCCAATGTTGTAAGCATCATACACTACATCAATCACTATAGTTCCTTGATTCTTCAATCTAAACCATGATATGAACCCTCAATTCCTCACTCTAAGCAACAACAGAAGATCCATTTCACATACATGAATTTTATGGATCATTTTTCTCATTAGATGCTGATTTACTAGTTTATTCTCAGCCTTACAAGAACCAAAAACGCAAGTACCAAATCCCGATACAAAAAATAGGAACTATTTCATTTCCATTTCTCTGCAATATAGTGACTTCCACTCATATCTGCAGCCAAATGTTATAAAGTCAGTCTGATTATTCATAAGTATAGAAACACCCATTCTATGACTTAGCCCAAATAATAAACAACAAGTGAATATTTACAAAGTGCACAGTGTGAATTAGACAAACTCATAAATAGCACAAACATCCTACAATAAGCACAACTGAAGCATCATTTACACATCTTATCACAAAACCAGAAAATGATAATTTTAAGAATGTTGTAGCACCAGAATACCAAAATGACAATATATGGTAATACCAGAAACTAACATAAAAACAAACGAACTAAGATTCAGTTTCACAAACCCCAAAAATCTTAAGACAAAATCTCATCTTCAATTAACCAAATAAAATTTCAGAAAACCACTTATCATTCTAAATCTTAAACACCTAACCAAACATTGCCGACTTTCATTTGATATCCAACAAAATTGAATCCTAATTTCAGATTGATGACAAATAATTTTAAACCCTAAATCATACCTTTTTTTCTTTCTTCTGCTGGTTTTGAAGTTGGGGTTATATCCTTCACTCTCTTGGATCTCCATTTATCCAAATCTGCTTCCCTAATCTCTTCTTTCAAATACCTACTTTTAATCCGTATTTATTAGTTCTTCATAGATGGCGAATTGGGTATGTAAAAATATAGGGTTTTTCTGTTATAGGGTATTGGTGTTTTGCTGTGAACCGTTCATTGTTTGTCCTGCATATCAATGAAAGATTCAATCTTGCAGCGGATTGAATCTGATATGAAACTGAGAGAAAAGTAAGATAAAGTGAGGGAAGGGTTGGAGATCTAGGGTTAAGGATGAAATCAATGAAATTCAATCTTGCAGAGAATTTTATTTTATGAGAGAGAACTGAAGTGGAAGAAACTGGGAAGAGTTGATAGGGAAGGAGATGAAAGTGACGGAAATAACAAGAGGATGGAATTAGAGATATTTGCTCCGTGAAATTTTTGCTGAGGTGGTAGCTGACTCAGCCAAATTTTTTGCTGAGGTGGTAGATGACTCAATCAAGAGGGTCCAGACCTTTTCTAAATAAGGGTATAAATGTCTATAAAATCCCAAAAGGGTGTTATTTGTATATTTCATTTAAGGGTGGCAGTTTTGGAAGCTTGTTTTCAGGGGGGGCTATTTTTGCACATTAAAGTCAGAAATGAGCTTGTGGTTGAGGTATGGATCAAATTTTTCTATGTAAAGTATTTTCTCTTACTAAATGCCTAGGAAATTAGATTGCTATTGTGGGTTACAACGTTGGGTGGTATACACCTTGTTGATGGTTATGGAAGGACCCTTTAAGACGAATTTTTGGTGCAATGGTAGCGCGACTGGTTGTGCATCAAAAGATGTGTTCGACTCACACAAGGTTCATGCAATTGTGTATATTTTATTTTTGGAGACAATTTGTTCTAGTTTCCTCTATATCCAGAGACAACTTGAACAGAGACAACTTGAACAAGTTGCGACCATATTTGAGAACAATTTGGATTAGTTGCCTCTAGATTTGGAGACAACTTCAACTAATTGTCTCCATTTGTTTTAACTATTTTTTCATGTACATTTTTCATTGGAGATAATTTGTGCTAGGTGCCTCCGTATTTGTAGACAACTTCAGGCCCGTACCTAGGTATTAGGAAACATAGGCAACCGCCTAGGGCCCCCGGATTTTAGGGGCCCCCAATTTTGTTTTTTCCAGTAGTTATGTATCTTCCTTGAACAGAGGAGGAAAAAAATACTATGAGCCCAAGTCTTAACTATATTGGCCCAGTAAAGGAAAACCACTTAGTACTCGGCTGTCTACAAAAGTAAAACCTAACTGAATAAATCCATTGACACACATTTTCTCCTTATCCCGGAGCAGTTGTCTCTTCATCTCTCGACATTTACTTCGGTAAGTTCATCGATTAGATTCAATTTCAACAGAGGATCCTTCAATTTTTTTATTTATTTTGTTTGAATCTATATGAAATCATTGATATGGGTATAGGTATTTTTAAGATCAGGAGTAGACAGTATATAATTTTGGTCAATTGCTAGTTAGGGTTTCATAATAGTAACAGTTTTAGAAGAATTGGTTCACAAATACAAGTATAAAATCGTCAATCGGTAATCCCGTGATAAACAATTGGATTGGAGAAAAGGATAGAACAAGACAAAATTATACATGTTGTTTTGTTAATTGTTTAATTTAGACTTTGTCTTCTTCGAATTATGGGACGTAATGTTGATTATTTACAATTTACAAATTACAGTTGGAGATAATCATGAAAAGAGACAGTACTCTCACATGGCTTTTTGAATTTTTATGTTGCTTAATGCTTATGTACTGATGCTGTCAACTTCACTTAGATGATTTTTTATGTGACATATCTTGCTTTGTTCCCGTGTAGATTTTGAAGAGACAAAATACAACTTATACAAGAGTTGGAATAAGCTATGACCCATAGGAAAACGAAATGCCAGAGTGGTTCTTTAAAAGCCAAGAAAAGAAAAAGAGTAGAGCAACTTCAAAATTCTTTAAGAGGATCGATGAACAAATATTTGGCTCGAACAAGTGATAGTGTTGGACGTTCAGAGAGAATTAATGAGGAGGGTGATGGTCCTACGGCAGAAACAATGAATGACGGTGATGAAGAATATGCAAATTTGGTTAATGAAATGGAGAAAGAGAATGATATGCTCAATGGTAGTAGCATTACTGGTCCTAGCGGAAATAATCAGGATGTGGAAGGTGAAGAATTTTTACTGCCAACTACAAATGAGAATGAACACAGGCATAGCAAAGTGCAAAATAAAGAGTGCGGACCAGTAAACATTTATGATCCGGGAAATTGGAAATTCATTGACCAAGGTTTCAGAGATTTTTTGGTAGAAAAGGGTCCCATAAGAGTAGTAAGTGAACATAATCAATATCCTTACAATGAACATCGAAGACGATTCTCTAACCGTTATTTTAAACAAAAAATGAGTAATGGGGAAAGGGTTGATAGGAGATGGATAGTATATTCAACTGTTAAGGATCACGTGTTCTATTTTAGTTGCAAATTGTTTAAAGGAGATGGGGTTGATTGTCAGTTGGATACCAATGGCTATAATGATTGGCATAATCTTGGTAAAAAACTTAGACAACATGATACTTGTGAGGGACATATAGAATCCATATCAAAGTGGAATGAATTGGGAAGACGTTTGAAGAAAAAGGAAACCATCGATAAGGCGATGCAAAAATAAATCAGGAAGGAAAAAGAGTATTGGAAACAAGTCTTGGTTAGAATAGTGTCTCTTATCAAAACTCTTTCTAAAAATAATTTAGCTTTTTGTGGGGATAATGAAAAGATTGGAGAAGCAAATAATGGTAATTTTTTCAGATTTATTGAAATGATTACGGAATTTGATTTGGTAATGCAAGACCATTTTCGGCGTTTCAAAGATCAGGACATTCACCATCATTAACTTAGTCCCAAGATCCAAAACGAGTTGATTTCTTTATTGGCACACCATGTGAGAGAGAAAATTGTTGAAAAAATTCAAGAAGGAAAATATTTTTCTGTGCTGTTGGATTGTACTTCGGATATAAGTCGTGAAGAACAAATGTCTCTCATTATAAGATCTGTGGATTACTTAAGAACTCCGAAAGTTGAAGAATATTTTCTAGGTTTCTTAAAGGTGGAAGAAACAACTGGGCTAGGACTTTTTGATGATCTTAAAAACCTTTTGGAGAAACTTAATCTTGATATTGATGATATTATAGGACAAGGGTACGATAACGGGGCAAATATGAAAGGAAAAAATAAAGGGGTGCAAAACAGGATGCTCAAGGTAAATCCAGGGGCATTTTATATGCCATGTGCTTGTCATAGTCTTAATCTTTTGCTCTTGGATATGGCTAAGTCATGTCCTAAGGCGGTATCCTTTTTCACTGTTATGCAGCGGATGTACAAGTTGTTCTCATCGTCTACAAAACGTTGGCAAGTATTTAAGAAACATGTGACTGGTTTCACTGTTAAGCCATTGTCAGATACTCGATGGGAAAGTCATATAGAAAGTGTCAAAGAAATACGATTCCAACTTTCTGAAATACAGGATGCTTTGCTAGAGTTGTCGGAATCCATTGACTTTAGTACGAAAACAAGGGCTGAAGCTGATTCCTTATTGACACGCGAGATAGATAATTTTGAATTTATATTCGGGATGGTTATTTGGCATCATTTCCTGCTTGCAGTAAACTCTGTTAGCAAATTGTTACAGAAAGAAGATATGTATCTTGATGTTTCCATGGACCGAGTAAAAGATCTTCTTTCTTTTTTTGAGAAGTGCAGGGATACTGGATTTGAAGAGTTATTAGAGGAAGCTACTGAGTTGGCAGCAAAAATTGAAATAGAACCTACTTTCTATGAACCACGAATCATCCAAAGGAAAAAACATTTTGACGAGCCTGTGACCGAAAAAGAGGTGCCATTATCAGGTAAACGATCTTTTGAAGTTAACTACTTTAATTATATAGTAGATCAGGCTAGATTCTCACTCACCAGTAGGTTTGAACAATTCCAAAAGTTCGATGAAGTCTTTGGGTTCTTGTTACATGTAAAGAAGTTACATTCTCTTGATGATAGCACTTTAAAGTCATCTTGTATCAAGCTTCAAAATTATCTAAAGCATGGCATGGGTTCCGATATCGATGGGCGTGACTTGTACGCTGAAATGAAAGTTCTAAAAGGCTATTTGCCAGAAGAAGCTGAAAGGCCAATTGAAGTATTGAATTTTCTGAAATATATGGAAGGGTGCTACCCTAATGCAGAGATTGCATATAGGATTTTGTTGACAGTTCCCGTTACTGTTGCCTCTGCAGAAAGAAGTTTCTCAAAGATAAAGTTGATCAAGTCTTACCTTCGGTCGACAATGTCACAAGAAAGATTAAATGACCTAGCAATGTTATCTATCGAGATCGACATGATGAATAACATCGATTACGATACGATAATTGATGAATTTGCATCGAGGAGGCCAGGAAGATTAATTTTTCGTAAATTAACTACTTTTGCATAGTCGTAATTATATTGCATACTTATGTTTTTAATTTCATTACATACTTATGCTGGTTTATTATTATTATTTTTTTTTTGGAAACATACGTATGTTTTTTGGTCGTTTTATTTTAAACAATCGGCGGAAAAAAAATATTAGGCCCCCATTTTTGGTTTTCTCCTATGGCCCCCAAAAAGCTTGGTACGGCCCTGGACAACTTAAATAAGTTGTTTCAAGATTTGGAGGCAACTCAGGATAGTTGACTTCATTTTTTTTAATAACTTGTTTCTATGTGTTTTAGTTGGAGACAAAATTGTGCTAGTTGCTTTCACTTTTGAATACAACATGAGCCAGCTAGTTGCGTCAGATTTGGAGACAACTTTGTATTAGTTGCGTCAGATTTGGAGACAAATTTGTATTAGTTGCGTCAGATTCGGAGATAACTTTGTATATCGCGACAAATTAGATTTAGTTGCTTTTGAGACAAAATTAGATTTGTATCTAGCTGAGCTTGTTTCCTTTGACTCGGAGACAACTAGATTTAGTTGTCTCTATTTGTTTATTGGAGACAACTTGTTCTAGTTACCTCCACATTCGAGAAAACTTAAGTTAGTTTCCTACAAGAAAATGGGGGTTTAGTGTCAAAAAAGGTTGTCAGGAAATCCCCTGTTTTTGTCTCGAAATATTTTCTGAGATGGATTTTTTTTGTCACGATGTTGTCTCAAATACCCCGTCTGGGAAAGTATATCGTGACAAAATTATGAACGGTCACGAGAGAAATTAATTAACAACAAAAAATTTATTGTCAACAAAAGTCTCTTTCACCAACGAAATAAAATTGTCTGCGAAAGTTATTTTAATGACGATAAAATTCGCCACCAAAAGGCATTTTTTTGCGAGCAAGATTTTTGTCGCAAAAATGTAAATTCCAGGACAAATTAATTTGTTTTTAATGATAACTATTTAATTTGTCTCAAAAATGTCTTTAATGATAACTATTGTCTCAAAAATGAAAGTTTGCATTTTTAATGATAACTATTTAATTTGCATTTTTAAGACCAATTAAATTGTCTCAAAAATGAAAGTTTTGTGTCAATTTAATTTGTCTTTAATGATAACTATTTAACACCAAAAAAAGTTTCTCAAAAGCAAAAGTTTTGTGTCAGTTTAATTTGTCTTTAATGGTATATTATTTGAAACAAAAAATTTGTCTCTAAAGATGAAATCAATAGCGCCTGAAAATCAAATTTTGGAGACTAACCTGCTCGTCTCTAAATATTTTTAGTGACCAAATTTCTTGCCTTAGAAAGAATTTTCAGAGACAAATTCCTTCTCTTCAAAATATTTTATTTTTGTCTCTAATTTTTTTATTAAAGACAATTCATTTTGCTTTTAAAACAAACTTTCAAATACAATTTTTTTTTGCCTCCAAAAGCTACATGTTTTGTCCCTAAATATTCCATCAATGAAAACTCGCTTTGCCTCGAAATTCTTTTTTCAAAGACAAATACTTTCCCTCTAAAGGTAAAAAAAAAACTCCTCCAAATAGTTTGATTAATGACTATTAATTTTTGTCTTAGAAAACAAATTTCTTAGACAACTTTCTTCTTCACAAAAGATCGTTTTTTGGTTCCTAAATACTTTATTAAGGACTCTTTGTTTTCCTTAGAAAAGAATTTCAAAGACAAAATTATTCCTCTCTACAAACCTATTATTAAAGGCATACCAAAATAATAACAATAATCCAACCAATTTTATTTCAATTTCATAAAATATAACTGATATTATATCTTGATCTATTATTCTAAACACTAAGAACTTGAAACATTATATACATAGAACTATTCAGCCAGGTCCATTTGGTTTAACATTTGAATCAATATCTTGTGTTCGAGTAATGCAATATATGCTTGCATCTTCCGGATTGCATTTGCTTCGCTTTAAAGCGAATCTCCAGAAGGCATGATAGCCGTGTATCTTCTTTTTAATCTTCTTCCAAAAAGCTCATTATAAATATCAATTTTATCTCTTGGCTCTCCTTCAACGACGCTTTGTTGTTGGAGCTGAATCATCTTGTCCTATATAAAAATAAAATGTTAGTTTAAAGGTTGTTGAAATTAGAAAAATTGATTAGAAAACCATCAAGCTAATACATCAACTTAATATTGCTTGCATATATTATGCGATCTTCGTCTTTGACCCATATTGTACATATTGTTTTTTAGTAGTGTGTGCCTCTTTATAAAACTCAAAGAAGTTTTGGAGACAACTTCAGCAAGTTGACTCTGTACGGTGGTGGTGCTTATGGTGACGATGATGGTGGTTTCAAGTGGTGGTTGGTGGGGATGGTGGCGGTTGTTGGCGGCGATGGGTAGAAGGAAAGTGGTGGTGGATGCCGGTAGTGGTGGGCAGTGGTGGTGGTTGTCGATGGTGGGAAGTGGTGGTAGTTTGGGTTGGTAATGGTTGATGGCGGCAATGGTGGCTGGCGGCGATGTTGGATGGTGATTAGTGGTGTTTGTCGATGATGGTGGGTAGTGGTGGTGGTTTTCGGTGGTGATAGTGGGAGGTGGTGGTGAAAGGTGGTGGCAGTGGGCGGTGGTTGATTGTAGTTGGAGACGATGGTGGTAGTTTAATTTGGGTGGTGGTGGTTGTTAGTGGTGATGGTGGACGGTGGACGGTGGTGGTGGGAGGTGGTGATGAGCGATGGTTGGTAGTGGGTGGAAGTGGTGTGCTTATGATGGTGTTTGATGGGTGAAAGAGAACAATATACATAAAAGAGTATTATAGTAATGTTGTATTAAAAGAATAAGGCTTTTAAAAACTTGAGGGTATATTGAGAGGGGTATTTTTCAATGTGCCTCATGTATTTAAATGATGTTCCCATTAAGTTAAGTGATTGTTGGAATTAGTATAATCTAATTTAGAAATGCTACTATTTTGTTTAGAGGTGTAAAATGGGCAGGCACGGCTCATTAAACGGCGACCCTACCGTGCTATATATGTATTGTGTTGTGTCTTGCAAAAGATTAAGATGTGTCGTGTTGTGGTGTGTTTGAGGGCTTTGCAGCGCTGTGTTGTTCCCGAAAAATCGTGTTGTGTCGTGTTGTACTATGCTTGCCACCTTTATTTTATTATTTTCAAAGTAAATATTTTCCCGATATCTAGATATTATGTGTTGTTATAGAAATAAATATGATAAAATTGTCAAAAATATTCTTTTGTGAAATATATACGGATTGTGTTGTATTGTACCGTATTATATAGTGTCGTATGCATGTTGTAACGTGTTTTATTAGCGTGTCGTGCTGTGTTGTACCACGTGTTTATCCGTGCCACATGCTATACGAGCCATTGTGTCGATCAGTCTATCCCCACATGAAGCTACTGTGATGGGTTAAGTCACGTGTTGAACTAAGTTTGGCTCAAATATTAGTGTGCTGTGTTGGGTGTTTTCGTGCTGGCACCGTCCAAGTTACATATCTAACCTTGCCTAATGAAGATAAAGATGAGCTTTATCAAGTGATAAAATGTGAACGTAAGATTTATATTTGAGTTTGAAATTCATATGCACCTTAATTCCAGGTGAACAATAATTTAATTTGCTAAAACAATGAACCAAGCTGTTTTTTTATTCTTTTTCTTTATCATTTTTTTCCCGCGACCCAACAAGGTTTCTGTTTCAAAAAATAAGAAAAATTCATAGAAAACTTTTGGTTCCATACATGCACTAGCTCGCACCAAGTCCCAACTAAACAAGCAACTGATATTCTGATTCTCATACAACCCCAAAGATCATATGGTATCTGCTTATATCACAACAACAATCACAAGTGGCGACTCCTTTTAGATATTTTAATGTCTATTTCATTTCTTTTTCCATCTTGTAAGGTACCACTTTATATCAATCGTAACCGTCTGTTTTGGTTCTATATCAATAAATCTAACCTCTTTATACGTCTTTGTGATGTTTTCAATATTACATATTCCACGTTGAGGGTGAAATGTTCAGAGGAAAAAAGAAATCTCACATGGTGCACCCACATGGTGCAATCTTGATTTTTCTTTACTTTGTAGAAGTGTACATTGGTTTAGTATCACATCTGACAAATATCGAAACTAATTTGATACAGTATTGCCGATGTCACAGTTATACAGTTGGTGTAGTATCACATCTGACAAATACCGAAACTTCGAAACTAATATAATACGGTGTCACTGTTATACAGTGTTGAGTACTTAGTACCGATTGATCACAGCGAAGGTCTGAATTCAAAACTTCTTTTAACACTCATTCACTGTCAAATTGAGCGACGGCTGAGTAAAAGAGGGCTTTTTTGACTATGGAAGTTCAAAATAAAGAGACTAAGCGGCTAATGATTATCCGTTTGGAGAGATTTTTTCTCCCCAAGCGGCTAAATATATGCCTCTTCGGCAGTTTTTTTTTCTTTTTTAATAATAAAACCTAACGGTGGGTCCTGCATCCAAGAGTTTTAAGTTAATAAAACTCTAAAAATAGGTTTGAGAGGCAGATTTTCGGCCGCTCAACATGTTTTTTCCCCAAACGGCTAAGAATCAGCCGCTTAGTCTCCTCTTTCGCCCACTCTTTCATTCCAATGAGTGTATGGATGATTATTGGTGAATGAGTGAGTATTATCACTCCGTAGTAGCACCTAATTTGACCAAATCGAGTGATACTCATTCATATTGAATGAGAACACCCATTCCATAGCCCTTGCTCTTAGAGCAAATCCTATGGGTAGTGTCACTCTTTCATTTGAAAGAGTGCACTACCAATTTGAGCAAATTAGGGTCTCCAATGGGTAGGCTTCGACCCACTTTTCCCCCAAATCCTTTCAGATACTCATTGGTTGGGAGTTTCATACTAGACGGGGGACTATCCCCCGTCAGGAAAAAGAAAGTTTTTAGTACAAAACGGGGGACAGTTCCCCGTTAAAAACTCTTTTTTTTTTCGTTTTTTTTTTTTTTTTGACGGGGGACTATCCCTGTCTATGTAGCTTTTTTTTAGGTGTTTTTGTTTGACAGGGGATTGTCCCCCTTGTAAGAAGATTTTTTTTTTGTTCAAAATCCAACTTTTTTAACTAAACGGAAGACGGTTTCCCTTGTAATGTCTTTTTTTGTATTTACCCATAATATCTTCACTCGCTTGCTTATATGGGCCAGTAGTCTTTCATATGAACCAGTTAGTCTCCAAATGCAGACTACCCATTGGATCTGCTTAGCAGTTGAGAATCAGCAGGGTTTCGCCCGAGGCCAATCTCGGCACTAAAAACTCAAATAGAAGTTCCCCCATTTTCAGAAACCACCAACTAATAATGCACTCATAAAAAAATCTCTTTTCCACGGCATCAAATGCGTCACCCCTTATAAAAAAACATAACAAGATTCCAAAAAAGTCACAACCAATTCTCATCTCAATATCTCATCTTCTTTATTTAAATCCCCCCAATCCAATCTCTTATCATCAGTACCCCAAAAATACTGGAGACAGTTTTTCTCTGAACAAAAAGAAAAACACAGAGAAAGAATCACAAATGGCTGCAAAGGCTTCTTTGATCATATTATTATTCTCAATCAGCTGTGTTGCTGTTGTACAATCAACATCCAGCAGCTTCACTGATGAAAATCCAATCAAACTATTCTCATCAGATGATTTTGAATCTTCTCTTCTTCAGATCATTGGTGATGCACGTCATGCTGTCAAATTCACTCGTTTCGCACTCAGGTTAATTAATTTCATCAACTCATCATAATACTAGTGATTGATTCTGATTTTGACTAATCTTGACTTTTTTTGATTAGGTTTGGGAAGAGGTATGAGACAGTAAAAGAAGTGAAACTGAGATTTGAGAATTTTGTGGAGAGTTTGAGATTGATTCGATCTACTAACAGAAAAGGACTTTCTTATAAATTAGCTCTTAATGGTAAGTCGATTAATTTTTATTGGGATTATTATGTTTTTTGATTTTTGTTCATTAATCTAATTTGGTTTTTCTGTTTACTTTTGTAAATCTTAACCGTTGGATTTGATATGATTATGTTTGTAATTCATGATCAGAATGAGTGTTTGTTGTTGTTATGATAAGTGATTATGATTAGATTAGGATAAGTGTGTTGTTTAGCATGAAATTAGTGGAGTTTTAGTTTAAGTCAACTCTTAAACTAGTGGACTTTTATTTTCATGGGCCGTACTGGTACTGGGCCCAATTTTATTCTCTTTACCCATAGTAACTCAGCAGTTCAGTTGCCTATATTCCCTTTGATAGGTTTTAAAAGTTCGCGAGTTCGGCTCTCACCCTCTTCATAGAAGGGGATTTTATGATATACTAGTCCTTGGGGAATACTGCCCTCTACTCCTGTTTAACCATAGAGTTTGCCATTATGCCGTTGTCACTGTAGTACAGTGGTAAAGTCATTGGTGATGTTATCACTGGCCTGAGTTCAAATCTCGTCAGCACCAAATTCTTTACCAATCAAAAAAAGAAAAAAAAAAGGTTTGCCGTTATTCGACTAGAGTTTTGTGTACTGATACCACACTACAAGAACTTAATATATTGCAGCACCCAATGGTTATAGCATAAACCCCTACTAATGTCGCGATAACTTATGTAGCAAGAAGTCTATTGATGCACCCAATCTTTATTGCTGCATCAAGAGATTATATTTTTTTGCCACACTCTTTTCATATTGTTGTTACAGTTGTGTGGCAAAAATTTCATTTTGCAGCAGTTAATTATAACTTTTAGCTGCAGCTGAAAAGTACTATGGCTAGAAATTTGCTTTTGCAACACCTATATTGAAGGTGTGTCAATATATGGTTTAGCAGTAGCTAGATTTTCTTGTAATGCCAGTGACGTGAGTTCAAATCTCTCCAACACCAAATTCTTTTCCAATCAATCAAAAAAAAAAAAGGTTTGCCGTTTTTCGACCACAATTTTGTGTACCGAAAAAATAAAGTTGTTGTTTAGCCTTAACTGATGTTGTGTGCAACTTTTGAATGGATTTTGTAAATTTGATTAGCTTAATTTGTTGTTAGTTTCTTCAAGTGTCACTAGCACAGCCTACTAGTACTAATAAAATGACAATGTTTAGGCAGAAATGTAGAGGTAGTCGCTAGCCACATTCATCAGTCAAGGGAGAGAGACAGAATTAAATGGTGCTTTACTTATTGAATGATTATGTTATGCAGAATTTGCTGATATGAGCTGGGAGGAATTCAGAACACAAAAGTTGGGAGCAGCTCAAAACTGCTCTGCTACCTTAAAAGGGAGTCACAAACTAACTGACGAAGCCCTTCCTTTAACGGTAACTAGTACTACTACTGCTATTTTGCGGTCAATGAATGATAACTTAAGCAGAAATCGAATACTTCTTGTTGATTAATTACATGGTTGCATAATATTACTTGTTATTGGTACAGAAAGATTGGAGGGAAACTGGCATTGTCAGCCCTGTCAAGAATCAAGGTCATTGTGGTTCTTGTTGGACTTTCAGGTTAGTCGTCAATTCGTGGGGGAATGATGCCGTGGTCTATATATATGAATTGTTGTCACTTTGAACTTTCATCAAAATGAGATAAATTGGAATACATGATGAGTTTGAAAATCAAAATGATGATCTCAATGGTTAATGTATGAATTTGTTCATGTGAGAATAAGCTTTGTATATTTTGCAGTACAACTGGAGCTCTGGAGGCAGCATACACTCAGGCATATGGGAAGGCCATTTCTCTGTCAGAGCAGCAACTGGTTGATTGTGCTGGAGATTTCAACAATTTTGGTTGCCATGGAGGTTTACCCTCACAAGCCTTTGAGTACATCAAATATAACGGTGGTCTTGAAACGGAAGAAGCATACCCCTACACCGCTGTAGGTGGCAGCTGCAAATATTCTTCACAGAATGATGTTGTTCAGGTCAAAGACTCGGTCAACATCACCCTGGTAAATTCTATTACCCTTTTTTAGGTATTGTAGCTACTAGATCACTTGCATATCTACGGTGCTAAAATGCATTTATTGACCACATGGCGTGGTGAATTAGATGCCACATCATTTAACAGTACTCAAAAAAGTTATCCACGTACATCCTGTGTCACCTGCCATATGCCTATATCATTTGGTAGTTGAGTCGCAAATGCTAGGTCTTTTTTTGATCAGATTTTGCTGTATGAATGAGCACATGTGAATTGTGGTTTGAAGTTTCTAGTTTCTATAATTTCAGGGAGCTGAAGATGAGTTGCAGCATGCAGTGGCCTTTGTTCGTCCTGTTAGCATTGCATTCCAAGTGATTAAAGGTTTCCGTCTCTACAAGGAAGGAATTTTCACCAGCGACCACTGCGGTAGCACTCCCATGGTAAGATTTTAGGACCCATAAACTAAAATGCATTACTAATTGATGACCAAATCAATATCAGAATCAGATTAATTAGAACTGGTGAATCATGGTTATGCTTAACTACTGGATAACTAACTTGTGATGACGTTATATTTATACTTATGGTTGTTGATTATGGCAGGATGTAAACCACGCTGTTTTGGCGGTAGGATATGGTGTAGAAAACGATACCCCATACTGGCTCATTAAGAACTCATGGGGAGCAACTTGGGGAGACAATGGATACTTCAAGATGGAAATGGGAAAAAACATGTGTGGTAAGTTAACTTCTCAAACCTAACCTTCATCGTCAAAACGATTTCACCTTCCTCTCTTTGAGTAATGCCAGTAACAGCTTGAAAGTAAATGCAAATACTGATGGAAGGTTTTAATAATCTTGTATGTTGCAGGTATTGCCACTTGTGCTTCTTACCCAGTTGTTGCATAGTTTGGTCGCTAAGTTACTTTTCCGAGAAAAAATAATTGCTCGACTTCAAACTATGTAAGGAAGAGTTCCTATGTCTTTGTGAATAATTTAAGCTTGGTAATGAGAATATAATATTTCGATTCAGCACGATATATATATATATATACACGTTAGTTACATAATACAAGGTTTACAATTTGCATCAAGGAACATTTGAATGAATGTAAGCAAGTGTATGTATAATGAGTATTATCAGACCCGCTGTAAATTTCCTTAATCATATAACTGGTCTGATAGAAGTCTCCTTTAAATTTCGTCCAATTAATGCAATCTCCCTCCATCCCATGCAAAACTCGACTTTCCTAGCTCGAATTCTCTGTTTTTTTTATCGTGAGAAGAATGCCAAAAAAAGATTATGTGAATGGTTTAGAATTGAATGCCTAAAATCCAGCGGCCAACATTCACAGCCTAGATTTAGTTGTCCTAAAATATTTCCTCCAGAGTGAGGGATCTCCCTTGGACCTGGGAAGGTTTTTTCTTGTTTTTTGTGCCGCCTGCGGTTGTCAAATCCTTCGACTTTTTTTCAACCTAGTTTTCTCGTTTCACATACAACATAAACCGATAAACAATGGTTCGAAACAATTGCGTGAGTGTTTTGTCATCTCAAACCCTTGGTAGGCTACTATACTAGACTAGTTTGATTTTCAAGCATCACGTCGATGTGATTCCCTGTCATGTACTTTTAGTTCTTATTGGTATTTGGTATCTTGGATGTTCCTTTTCTTGTTTCTTGAATTGGTTTCATTGAATTTGTGGGATATTTCAGCAATGTCCAAAAAAATGGTTGCTGATTATGCACCACACGTTCAATGTTCTAGAAGGGCTCCTTCCAAGAGTGTAGAAGCCGTATGTTTATTTTCAATTTGATGTTTGTTGTTTAGGCAGGATGGGCTCCAAGAGTATAGGAGCCGCATGTTTGTTTTTTGATGGTTGTTGTCTAAGAGGGACGTGCTATATGATTCGTTTTCTTGATTGACTATTGTTTATAATGATTGTTGGAAATTAGGAGGATGAAAAGAACAAAGAGAGATGATGTAGCATTGATTTTAAGATTTTTTCGATCTTTCTAGACAATTAGTTTGATCTTAAATTCGCCGGTACAATACGTCAGTGAATTAATGTATTTTAATACAATGAAATGAATTAATGCATTTTAATACAATGAAGCCTTAGTAGTATAACAAACTCCAAAATTATACTTCTGAGAATTGATATGTTCTCATAGTATTGAAGAATTTGAAGATATTACAGTAGTATGAAACAGATGAACAAGAAAGAGAGAATTTTAAGGTAATCAAGATGCGGACGGGCTGGTGAACCCTGCTGCGGACCATAGCCGCCTAGGAAACCTTTCAATTTTGGTGTGGGATCACATAGTCCCATCTTGCATTAACCAAGTTGTAATGGATGATTCTTTGGGTAAAACTTATCTTCGTGTAATTGCCGCTTAACTTAATACGATATCATTCTTCAAAAAAAAAAAAAAAAAAAAAAAAAAAAAGAGAATTTTGTTATTAGGTAATAAAACGATACTATAACAATTTATAGTCTCAAGATATTTTAATAGTCAAAGTCAAACTGATAATCACAGACATTCATCAGTTTGAAAAATTATCAGAAAAATTCACTTATTACCGAAAAGTCAGACACATACAGAAACAACAACAAAATTATCAGAAACAAAATTGTCAGACACGGCAAGCTGACAATGTTCAGGTGAAGTAGATTCTACACCATTATCTGAAGAAACTGGAATCCCAAGTAACTGTTGAAGAAGAGAGGTAAACACATGAGCACATAAACATTTTGTAAACAAATCTGCCAATTGATTTTATGAAGCTATATGTTGAGCATTAAGAAATACACTTGTTATTAACTCCCTCACAGCATGATAATGTATCTTTATATGTTTTGTTCTCTAATGAAAAACAGGATTAGCAGACAAGTAAATTGCACTTCTATTATCACAATACAAGGTAATAGGCACCATTAATAAAATGTGTGATTCACCGAATAAAGAAGATAACCACTCTAACTCTGTAGTAGAAACCAAAGACTATTATACTCTGTTTCAGTTGTGGATATGGAAACAGTTGGTTGCTTTTTACTAGACCAAGAAACTAAAGAATTGCAGAAAAATAGCATAACCTCCTCTTGATCTTGCAGTTTCAGGACAATTACCCCAATCAAAATCAATATAAGTTGTTAATTGAGCAATATCACCTCTTCTTAAAGTAATACCATATCCAATAGTACCCTTCAAATATCTAAGAATTCTTTTTACCAAAGACATGTGAACATCTGTAGGAGCATGCATAAACTGACTTACGTAATAAAACCCAAAGAAAATATCAGGTCTTGTTAAACACAAATATTGTAGCATTCCAACTATAGTTCTATACTCAGACTCATTTGATAATAAAGTTTCTTCATGAACGGAAACTGTTAGAGCACTGCTCGGTCGAGCTCGCAAGCGTTGTTATCTCAAGCTTGTTTGTCAAGTTTAGTTGCCAAAACTATAAGTCTTTATTTCTAGTATACTTTTAGCTAAATCTCGGATTAGGATAGTAAGTGTACTTGAGCATTTGACTTCACGGCGTCCATCGATTGAAGACGAATGACTACTAAGGGGAGGTTGTGGAACTTCATCAACAAAAGGTATGTGGAGACTTGAACTCATCTATCACTCAAAAGTCTATCTACTTTATCCCCTATTTGAGACAAAAGTCATATAGCTATATAGACTTCGATTATACACATTTGATATTTCGAGCTGAATTTAACTCGCTTACATATTTCTCGAAATATGGGTTGGTAAGCTTTCGCTTTAACCAAGTTCATCTTATATTCTTGACGAAAGTAAAAAGATGATCATTTGAAAATCGCCTGGTAACATCTTACATGATTTTTGTGAGACATTCATTTGATGTAGACTCGGAATGTTTCATATTGATCATTCGATCACGTGAAAAATTGCTTTGAAGCTAATAGTTTGTGTGAGACAGCTATTGTCGTCTTCTAAGAATGTTTCAATGATTGAAATGGGAGTTTAGAATAATTAACCATGATTGGATAGAGCACAGTATGCGTACTTGCATGCTACACTATTGCATGTTATTGCAAGTCTGAGAACCATTGTATGCATACACGTATGCGTACCGGTTGGTTAATGAAAGTCTGATAACTTAGTATGTATACCCGTACGCGTACTGGCGTAAAGTTCATGTCCGGAAATTCAACTGAGTTTGGTGGTATGCGTACCCGTTCGCATACAAGCGAACCCAAACTTAGTCCGGCCACTTAAGTATGCGTACCCATTTGCATAATTGAGTAGGTTATGTTCTAAAATTGGTTTTTTCATGAACTAATACATTTATATATTAAGGAATACAATCTTTTGCAAACCGTGTCTATAATGTTCATGAATTGATTCGACTGAATCAAAATCGATTTTGCTTCAGTTGTGTCTTGTATACTTCTATGAGAATATAAACAATTGAACAACTCTATAACTAGTTTAATTTGAGTCATTTGAACTAGGTACGGTTAATATGAATAAGGTTGATACGAAAGTGTTCAGCTGGATAACTTCGGTTAACTATTGTTGATCCAACAAGGTGCACACGTTTAGGTATGGTTACTCATATCTAAATGAAGTCATTTTTCATTTATGTGTAACAATCTAGGTTTGATCTAACGGTTGAAAGATATTAGATTGAGTCTAATCAGGTTTTCATCTAATAGTGAATATTGAATGCTTTGTTACCATGGTAGCATTGATTGCGAACCCTGATTTGAAGACTACATAAGGGAGAACTCTAGAAACTGGGAAACTTAATCCCTACACCTCATGTGTGATAATACTACTTACGACAAGAGTCGGTTCTCCTTTAACCTTAGGTTTTTCCAAAACCCTGTAGGTTAACGACTTGAAGACTTCATTGGGATTGTGAAGCCAGACCCAACTATTTTCTCTGTAGTTGTGTATTCTGATTTTATTGTTTTCTATCGTATTGAGTACTATCTTCTCTAAGATTTGCTCGAGATTTAATCTCCGATAGGCAAGAGAAAAAGTAGTCATAAACATTTTCGTCTCATCGTTTGTTATTCTAAAATATCTTGTTTCGCTCTCATACGATTAAGATTATTGTGAGGTGATTGATATTACTAGGATGTACTTCGGGAATATAAGACTGGTGTATCAATTGGTTCCTGTTAATATTGATTTATCAAAAGACGGAATAAAGGTCATAGGTATTTCTGTGGGACACAAATTTATCTATTCAATAGACTTTTCTGTGTGAGACAGATTGGTTTATCAAGTCTTCGACTTTGGGTCGTAGCAACTCTTAGTTGTGAGTGATATCACCTAAGGGAATCAAGTTCGCAGAGTCCTTCTGGGATCCAGAGGCATAAGGAACGCGACTATACCTTGATCAGTGTGCGATTGGTTAGGGATCAACTACATTCCAGTCCGAAGTTAACTTGGAGTAGGCTAGTGTCTGTAGAGGCTTAATATAGTGTGGTGTTCAAATCTGGTCTAAGTCCCAGGATTTTTCTGCATTTGCGGTTTCCTCGTTAACAAAACTTCTGGTGTCTGTGTTATTTCTTTGCTGCATTATATTTGTTTATATAATTGAAATACAGGTTATGCGTAAGTTCAATCAGTTTGTGAATCCGACATTTGGGTTGTTGATTAAATTGATTGACACTTGGATATTGGTTTTTTATATTGTCCAAGTTATTTCTTATACTCAATCGGGATCGCAAATTCCTATTTGTTTGATTGCAGATTGAATTGAGAAATTGAGATATAACTCTTGGATATACTTTTCTTAAGATTGAGTCTGACTGTCTAATTGAATCTCTTGAAAGTATATTGGAGTTAGTCCATATGGATTGCTAAGCGAAATATTGGGTGTGGTTGTTAAACCCCCGCTGTTTCGATTGGTATCAGAGCTGGGAAACAGGCTAAGACCTCATAAGTCTGTGTTTGAAGCAATCTGATTATTATGGACGAGCCTATCTCTAATAACGTACCAATCCAGAAATTACCAGATGTTTTTCAAGGCTTAGATTCACCTGAGAGAACCGTCACAGCTAAGTCAATATATAAACATTCTCTTGATGTAGAAACTGTTTATTACTAGGAAACACGCCTAGAAGAATAGTTGGATGAACTTTCATGTACCTTACTGTTTGAGGGTGAAAACAGTTTCTGCTGGTTTCGGTAATTTTTGTGTTGTTGGTGAGAAACGAGTCTAAACCCTAAACAATGTACTGCAAGGGAGTAATTTAGATTCGAGAGATCAATCTGTACAAATCCGACCTAAACCAAGAAATGGTCGTTCCAGACTTGCTTCGGTCACAAAGTGAAGGAGAAGGGTTAGTTTTGGGAAGGGAAGCGAAGAGAGTGTTGAGACCAGAATATTTGATTCTTGAAGAATAGTTGTTTTGACTTGTATCAGAAAGCATAAGCTAACAGATGGGAAAGCTAACATGTGATTTCTGAGTGTTGTATGCCCCTGACCAAAACTTGTTGTTCGGTGGTAATAGGTAAGACATATTTATACAAGTCGAAGTGAAACGTACTCTGATCTCGTAAGAAATGGAAACGGATGAGTAAATGGGAGGAGGTGGTAACTGGTAACGCCTGGAATTGATGTTCCATAATGAAGGAAAGTTTTTCACAATTACTCCCTGTATTTACTAACCTCCTCATTCTTATGACACTTTCTTGTAACGGGCGTAGTGTACGCCGCACGCTATCAACCGCCAAACCAATACCCTAATGAGAATCCCCCAGTTTGTGACATGTGTTGATGTCTCGAGTGTTTTCCTGGAAAACATGTAGCATGTTGTTTCTGTTTGGAAAGTTGAGCTTGGGAGACTTTCCGGCTCGGTGGTGACTCTCGACGGTCGAGATTTGCATCTTGAGAGGAAAGGTAGTCGTTGATTATTGCAACCCTTCACTTCGTATCCAGCGACATGAAAGCATGGTCGTCATGGATTTGACATGGTTAGGCGTGGCCAAGCTTGGATTTTTGCATAGTTTAGGCGCGGCCAAGAACTAAGGTTTTGGCATAGTTTGGGCGCGACCAAAATTAGGGCTTGGCGTTAGGCCATAGGTTGTCAGGCGTTAGCTGGTGACCTTGGACAACTAAGATCTGCATCTTAAATGGAAGGGAGGTTGTTGATTGTCGCAACCCTTCGTTTTGGCAGCCAACGACATGGAGGAAAGGCTGACATGGTTTTAGCACAGCGGTGCGGCTGGCATGGTTGGCATGCCTTGGCGCGGAGATGTGGCTGGCATGCCATTGGCACATGTGGAACATCGGCATGGTTGGTATGCTTTGGGCGTGGAGATGTGGCGCGACATACCATTGGCACATGCGGCATGGTTGGCATACCTTGGCGCGGAAAGGTTGCACGGCATGCCATTGGCACATGTGGCATGGTTGGCATTCCTTGGCGCGGAAAGGTTGCACGGCATGCCATTGGCACATGTGGTTCCACTGGCATGGTTTAGGCGTGGCCAAGCTAGGATTTTGGCATAGTTAGGCGCGGCCAAAAACTAGGTTTTTGGCATAGTTTGGGCGCGGCCAAAATTGAGGCTTGGCGTTGGGCCAAAGGTTACCACGCGTTAGCTGGCGACCTTGGACGGCTAAGATTTGCATCTTAGATGGAAGGATGGCCGTTGATTGTTGCAACCCTTCATTTTGGCAGCCGTGAAGGAAAGGCCGGCATAGCATGGTTTAGACGTGGCCAAGCTAGGATTTTGGCATATTTTAGGCGCGGCCAAAAACTAGGGTTTTGGAATAGTTTGGGCGCGGACAAAATTGAGGCTTGGCGTTGGGCCAAAGGTTGTCACGCGTTAGCTGGAGACCTTGGACGGTTAGGATTTGCATCTTAGATGGAAAGGGTGGCCGTTGATTGTTACAACCCTTCGTTTTGGCAGCCGTGAAGGAAAGGCCGGCATCGCATGGTTTAGGCATGGCCAAGATAGGATTTTGGCATAGTTTAGGCGCGGCCAAAAACTAGGTCTTTGGCATAGTCTGGGTGCGGCCAAAAACTAGGGCTTTGGCATAGTCTGGGTGCGTCCAAAATTAGGTCTTGGCATTGGGACAAAGGTTACCACGCGTTAGTTGGCGACCTTGTACGGCTAATATTTGCATCTCAGATAGAAGGGTGGTCGTTGATTGTTTCAACCCTTCATTTTGGCATCCAGAGGCATGTAGTAGGGTCGACACGGCTTTGGCATGAAGACGTAGCTGACATGGTTTGCCATTGGCAGAGTGGTGCGGATGGCATGGTTGGCATGCCTTGGTGCGAAGACGTGGCTGGAATGGTTTTCCATTGGCACGGCGGCGCGGCTGGCATGGTTGGCATGCCTTGGCGCGGAGACGTGGTTGGCATGGTTTTCCATTAACACGGTGGCGCGGCTAGCATAGTTGGCATGCCTTGGCACGGAGACGTGGCTGGCATGATTTGTCATTGGCACGGTGGCGCGTCTTGCATAGTTGGCATGCCTTGGCGCGTAGAAGTGGCTGGTATGGTTGGCCATTGGCACGGTGGCGCGGCTGGCATGGTTGGCATGCCTTGGCGCGGAGACGTGGCAGGCATGGTTTTCCATTGGCACGGTGGCGCGGCTGGCATGGTTTGTCAGTGGCACGGTGGCGCGGCTGGCATGCCTTGGCGCGGAAACGAGGCTGGCATGGTTTTCCATTGGCACGGTGGAGTGGCTGGCATGGTTGGCATACCCTGGCGCGGAGACGTGGCTGGCATGGTTTGTCATTGGCACGGTGGCGCGGCTAGCATGGTTTGCATGCCTTGGCGCGGAGACGTGGCTGGTATCGTTTGCCATTGGCACGGTGGCGCGGCTGGCATGCCTTGGCGCGGAGACGTGGCTAGCATGGTTTGCCATTGGCACGGTGGCGCGGCTGGCATGGTTGGCATGCCTTGGCGCGGAGACGTGGCTGACATGGTTTTCCATTGGTACGGTGGAGCGGCTGGCATGGTTGGCATGCCTTGGCGCGGAGACGTGGCTGGCATGGTTTGCCATTGGCACGGTGGCGCGGATGGCATGGTTTGCATGCCTTGGCGCGGAGACGTGGCTGGCATGGTTTTCCATCAGCACGGTAGTATGAGAATTAGGGTTTGTTATATACGAAGATGATGTCGGTCAATACTAAGGGTTCTGTCGTGAAACATGACGCATGTATATAAAAAAAAGGGTACCCTGGTAATTCTTACATGGTCATGATGATTGATTCAATAAATGCGCTAGTGGTCGTAGTGATGTCATGTCAGATGTACGGTTTTACGATTTTAACCCTAAGCTAAAAACCACCATAAACATTAAGTCCCCTGCTTAGATCGGAACATGAACATTGTTTCGAGGTAAGCATAAGATGGTGACAGGCAAGGACAAAATCGAAATGACAAGTCGTGAAAATATGGTCAAGAAGACCCAACTAACCTTTTTCGAGAGGTAAGGAGAGTTCATGATTCTCGTGTTGGCGGCCTTGCATAGATTCTATTTGTGGTGTTGCTGGCTAGACCGTGAAGTAGTGAGATGTAGACTGGAGACTTGGTTTAGGAGCCGTAGGCATTGTGCGGCTTGGAGTTGGATCCTCCAGGTGTATTATCGGCTTGGAACAGGGCCGTTAGCGTAAATTTGGCGCAGACATGGCGCGGGAGATGGCTTGGTGTGGACCTGGACTATTGATACCGTGAAGCTTGCCATTGCGAGCCCGATTGACTCTTTCCATGCGTAGGTCGGACAGGAAATCCTTTCCTCATCCAAATTCCAAAGTGTCACGCCCTCGCGTTTCCTTTGTTTGCCTTCCATTAGGGTTTTGACGGCCGTGATGTAGTCATATTTCGTCTACTCGGCCTCCGTTTCTATTTCATCTTTTGTGGTTTCCGCAGTATTTATGCCGGTGACGCTTCATCGTACTTCCCGTTTCAAAATAAAGATTTCCTCTTGTTGAGTCCATATCTCTTTATCATGTCAATCAGAAGTGAATCATCCTCGAGCCAACTAGATTCTTCAATCAAGCGCGCGAGGCCTGACTCATGCAATGATTCCCCCACCCGGATCATCCGGGTCAAGAATATCATACCGGTATGCTTCCATTGGTCAATAGATGTTTCATTGTTTGCTGACGGATGACAAAAGATTTTGCTTATGTGCAGAGATATCCTATCGGAGCATGCGTCACTGTCGTTGATGAGGATGACTTGGTTACCCCCCTTTCTTTGAGCCCGATTTTGCCAACCTCTGCAGATCTGGAAAACGTCGATTTAAGAAATTTTTTCATGAGTATCCCAATGCAGGTTTGTCGTTCGGAATCCGCATGAAGTGTTTATCCTCAAACTACCGGAATGTCGGTGGGTTTCTGGCGTGGAAGGAATTTGTGACTCTTTACACAAAGATATGGAGGAGATATGGCCACATCGCCACCAGGAGTGTGGTGCAATATTTCTCGTCTGCCTTGGTTTCTACAGTGAATTGTCTCTTGCCTATGGTCGCTGAAATGGAAAGTATGTCCATCCGTGTCGTCGTGGAATCAACTATTCAAAAGTGGGAGAACATGGTGTCTACCTAAAAATCCCTGAATTTCAACGTGAGTTGGTTACGACATCGTCTTTATATTGTGAAGGTCGACAGAGCCGGTATTCTGGCTGATGTGGTCCCTGCTACAAAGGCTATTTTGGAAGAGGAGCAGGCTCTGGCCATGGAGTCACAGAAGGTGGAAGAGTCAATCCAGAACTTAAAGAGTAGAACCGAAAGGTATCAAAACCGGTTAAAGATGATGCTTTCGAGGAATTACAATCTGTTGGATGGGCTTTTCTGAGTTATGTGGTTGCGAGATGTTTGGTTTCTTTCTAGGTCTCGAGCATGTATTTTTCTCGTTTTTTTTTTTGTTGAAATAATAAGAGAAATTTATTGGTTTGCTTCAATTAAACAAAAGAAAAGAAACTTGATAACTCAGATATGGGAGGAAAGCAGAATGGTGCCTGGACATTCGTGGTTATGACACGGCGAGGAGCGAGGTGGCGGTCAGGCGTACTATGCCTTGAGCCACTTTCCGTTGATGACCGCTTCCAGTTTTCCTCCGTCTTCCTTAATGACCTTGTAGTACCCACTGTTGTACGCCTTCGTGACTATATAAGGCCCTTCCCATTTTGGGGAGAATTTTGGTGCGGACACGTCTTGCTGGATGTGTTTGGCAGTCTTCAGTACCAAATCTCCCACTTGAAAAACCCGAGGCTTCACAATTTGTTATATGCTCTGGAAACCTTATTTTTGTATGCTTGTGCGTGCTCTTCCGCCTTGGATCTTATGGAATCCACAGTGTCCAATTCTTCTACCCTGACGCTCAATGCTTCAGCTTCATTCCATTGAACTCCGCCTGCTTCGGAAATCCTAGCTGATGGGATTTTAACTTCTGCTGGGAGGACGACGTCGGATCCATAGACGAGGGAGTAGGGAGAGGCGCCATTGGAGCTTCTTGGTGATGTCTTATACGCCCAGAATGCCATTGGTAATTGTACGTTCCATGTCCGAGGATTATCGTGTACTTTCCGACTGAGGATTCGGATCAAAGTTTTGTTAGTGCTTTCAGATTGTCTGTTTCCTTGGGGATAGTACACGGTGGAGAAGACTTTCTTAATTCCATATTCTTCAAATAATTCTCGTACTTACTTGTTGATGAAAGGAGTGCCGTTTTCGGTGATGATATGTTTAGGCACACCGAATCGGCAGATGATGTGCTCCTTAATGAATACCGCGATTGTGTCTCCAGTAGTTCCTCGTAAAGGTATGGCTTCAATCCATTTGGTGAAATATTCAGTTGTCGTTATTATGTACTCGTGATGCTTTGAAGACGGCGGGTTGATCTTTCCAATGATGTCGAGTCCCCGGCTGTAAAAGGGTCATGGACTTCTTGTTGAATGCATAGGAGTCGAAGGTACATGGATAAGGTTTCTGTGAATTTGACATTTTTGGCATCTCTGAACAAAAACAGATGCATCATCCTCCATGGTCGGCCAGTAGTATTTCTCGTGTATCTGAAGAAATAACTTCCATTTTCCTTGGTGTTCTCCTTCATGCATTTATTTCAGCATGATTGGGATTTCTACCTCGTTCAAACACCGTAGGAAACTTACTCCAAAGATTTTACGATATAAGATTCCTTCGTGGAATATGAATCTCTTAGACCATTGTTTTACCTTGGTTGTGCATTTCTTGTTGGTGGGGAGTACGTCGTCGCGAAGGTAACTGATGTATGGATCCTTCCAGTCCCCGGTGTGGCCAATATTAAAGACTTTCAATTGATGCGGCGGCGCTTGACAATTGGAACATGTTTTTTGAAGTAACCGAGATTGAGCCCCCATTTCTGGCCAGTGGTAGCCAAGGCGTTGCAAACGACGATAGAGTGTTACCACTAATGTTAGCATGCAAACTTCGTCGTGGACGCGGTTGAGTTGTTGTTGTGCCTCTTCCTCTCCGAGGCATCTTGACAAGGAACCGTCTGGGTTTCGGTGGTACAGCACTCCTTGGAGCATGAAGAAATTTTTTAAAGTTTTGAGACTGACCTTTCCCTGGGAAAGCAAGTTGTTAAGCTCTTGGATAATCGGTGTTCTCCAGTCTCCGGTTTCAGCCTTTTCGGGTTGCGAAAGCCATGTTGAAGTCACGGTTCGTCTCTTCACTGTCAGGGTTTCCTCAAAACCTTCGAATTTCAGTTTCGATGCTAATGCGGCTAGGCAATCAGCATGGTGGTTGGCGCTACGCCCAACATGCGTTATAGTCGCGTCGGCGAAGTAATTTAGTAGTTTTTGTGCCTCATCTCTATACGGGTCCAAGGTTACTTCCTTCAGTGTGTCTACTCAATTCACCTGGCTGACAAGTAATTTAGAATCCCCTCTTATTTCCAGACGCGTGGCTCCATCTTGTTTAGCCAATGACAGTCCGATAAGAAAGGTTTCATATTCTGCTGAATTGTTGGTTCAGGGGAAGTCTTGCTTGAAGGAGTGCGAGGAGACTTCACCAGCTGGGGATACTAGAACCACACCTGCTCCCTCGGTACCGTTTTTAGGGGTTGCGGAGCCGTCGAAAAATAGTAGGCATGTTTCTTCTTGGATGAAAGAGATTTCCGGAAAATCTCCAGGGAGGTCCTCGTGTAGTGTCGTGGTACTCTCTCCCGAAAACGCTGCTAGCAAGTCCGCAGCTGCTTGCCCTTTGATATCTCTCGGGGAAGCACATTTTATGTCGAATTCTGACATTTGGAGGAGCCATTTGGCTGGCCTCCCTATCAGGGCCGGTTTTGAGAGGAGGAACTTCACATGATCGGACTTAGATATCATCACCACTTTGTTGGAAAGCAGGTAATGTCTGAATTTCTGGATGGAGTGAATCAGGTCCAAGCACGCCTTTTTTTCTTTGGGGTATCTGAGATCGGAACCTCTTAAAGTTAGACTGAAGTAGTATATGGAATGCTCAATCCCTTCGTTGTCTTCTTGGGTAAGGAGAGCTCCGACAGTAGTGTCACTAAAAGCAGTGTAGAGGTGCAACGGTTTTCCTTGTATGGGAGACCTCATGATGGCTGGGGAAGACAATGTTTGTTGAATCTTCTGAAACGCCTCCTGTTATAGCGCGGTCCAGACAAAGCTTGCTCCTTTCTTCAGTAAGGGGGTAAACGAAGCAATGAGTTGAGCCAATCCCAGTATAAAGCGGCGAATGTAGTTTATTTTACCCATGAAACTCTGGAGTTCTTTCACAGTTCGCAGTGGTGGCAATGTGAGGATGGCTCGGGTTTTGATTGGGTCGACCTTAATTCCATCGGCGGTTACCTGGAAACCTAGGAACTTTCCCGAAGAGACACCAAAAGTACATTTCAATGGATTCATCTTTAATTTATACTCGCGACACCTTTCAAACACCTGCCGCAGAATCTCCGCATGGGCCGCCTGAGTCTTTGATTTAACCACTATGTCATCTACATAATCTTCGACTTGCTTGTGCATCATGTCGTGAATAATGGTGGTCATGGCGCGTTGGTATGTGGCGCCAGCGTTTGTCAAACCGAAGGGCATCACAGTTTAGTAAAAGTTTCCGAGAGGAGTTCGAAAAGACGTCTTACTTGCGACGTGTTCGTACATATTTATTTGATTGTAGCCGTTGTATCCATCCATGAAAGATAACATACCATGTCCACTGGTGGGGTCTACCAGCATATCAATGTTGGGAAGTGGAAAGTCATCTTTAGGGCAACATTTGTTCAGATCTATAAAATCGACACAACATCTGATCTGGCCGTTCTTCTTTTTTACCGGAACTACGTTGGCCAACCAAGTAGGATGGTGAATCGTCTTGATGAAACCAGGTGCCAGTAGCTTTTGAATCTCTATCTTAATCTAATCTTCCACATCATGCCGGAATTATCTCGGGGTTTGTTTTACTGGTTTGGATCCGGGTATCACGTTTAGATGGTGAGTGACCAGCTTCTCGTCCAATCTAGGCATTTACTCGTATGTCCATGTGAATACGTCTTGATATTCCTTGAGAAGGTCTACCAGCTTTGCGCGTTCGTCTGCGCACAGAGTCGAGCTGATGGAGATGGTTCGCGGAGATTCCTCACTCCCGACAATAACAACTTCAAGTTCGTCCATGGTGGAGTTGGTTCCGTCTTGCAGTTGTTGTGGTGCGTCAGGTACTTCCTCTCGCGACTCGTTACTGTGTTTGCATCCTGTTGGGCGGGAAGACTGTGTGGTAGTCTCTCCTGTTAATTACTAACAACGACGCTGATATACGGATTTCCCTTCTTCATCATGGCCCATGATAAAAGTTCGTTCTCGCTTGGTACGAGCGCAAGCCAAACTCCGGTTTGGCGGGTGGAGGTTGGCGCGTCTCTGTTCTGAAGATATGATGTGAGATCGGGTTTCTCCGTGAAACGGTGCAACCCACTGCTTTCTTTAATTGACGCCAATTTTGGCAGTGGAGTGTGGTGAGTTTTGTTGGATGCGGTATGCGGGCTCTTTCTTGGCTCAAATATCTCCATGCCACAGATCGGCGCATAGGGAGATAATGACGCAGCGATGCATATGACTTCTCCATTTAGCATGGTTTTCAGGCACTGGTAATATGTCGAAGGAACGATTCTGTTGTCGTGGAGCCATGGCCTTCCCATTATCATGTGGTAATCTGGCTCCTTCTCAATTACCTCGAACCTCACCTTTGACTGGACTGGTCCTACTGATAGATTCACGTTGATGTATCCATATGTGCTGGTTTGCCTTCGAAGTCGGTCATCGTAGTGTACTGTCGCACGACTTCGTTTGGCCGTACCCTGGACGTTCTGAGCGTCCTAAGGGTAACGACGTTGGAGGATTCTCCCGTGTCGATGAGAGACCTTTTGAATCCCACATCCTTGATGCGGGAGGTGACGTGTAGGGCCCGATTATGTCCTTCTTCTGCCATCATGTCGTCGTTGGTAAACGTGACATTGTTGATGGAAGTCCCTGGCATTATTGAAGCTTCCAAATGCGAAGGAACCGAGGACGTGTTTAATGATATTCGATTAATGGAAGTGAACGTCTCCATCCGTTAATCCTTCGAAAGATGTAAGAGTTCACATAAACTTTCCACCAACGAGGTCGCTTCCTGGCCCACTGGTTTATGATAGGTAGTGAAGCTGTTGACTTGGGAGTGATCGTCTGGGACGTTAGTTCCCAGTCTTCGAGTTTCCGAGGCAGGTGGATCATTCAAACCTGACGTTAAGTTGATAAGGAAGTCGAGTATGATGTTAATCGCCTCTTTCGTCAGATCCATATTTTTGGGGTGGATCGCCTGAACCCGCGCCAAGTCGATCAGCCTTGGAATTTATCCGTCGATTGCGTGGTTGGATGCTGCGTTGTGAGAGGGAACATTATCATTTTCCTGAGTGGAACTTGCGGGCACGGATTCAGTCCTAAAACCGACCATTTTCTTGAGTTGGAGTTAATAGGCGTAATCTGAAATTGGTATTGCAACCGAATGATTAACCCTCCCGATGTGGTCGCCAATTGTTTGAGGGTGAAAACAGTTTCTGCTGGTTTCAGTAATTTCGTGTGTTTTGGGTGAGAAAAGAGTCCAAACCCTAAACAATGTACTGCAAGGGAGTACTTTAAATTCGAGAGATCAATCTGTACAAATCCGTCCTAAACCAAGAAATGGTCGTTCCATACTTGCTTCGGTTTTAGGGAGGTAAGCGAAGAGAATGTTAAGATCAGAATAGTTAATTCTGGAAGAGTAGTTGTTTTGACTTGTATCAGAAAGCGTAAGCTAACAGATGGCAAAGCTAACAGGTGATTTCTGAGTGTTGTATGCCCTTGACCAAAACTTGTTGTTCGGTGGTAATAGGTAAGACCTATTTATACAAGTAGAAGTGAAACGTACTCTGATCTCGTAAGAAATAGAAACGGATGAGTAAATGGGAGGAGGTGGTAACTGGTAACGCCTGGAATTGATGTTCCATAATCAAGGAAATCGTTTCACCATTACTCCCTGTATTTACTAACCGCCTCATTCTAATGACACTGTCTTGTAACGGGCGTAGTGTACGCAGCACGCTGTAAACCTCCAAACCAATACCCTAATGAGCATCCCCCAGTTTGTGACATGTGTTTATGTCTCGAGTGTTTCCATGGAAAACATGTAGCATGTTGTTGTTGTTTGGCAAGTTGAGATTGGGAGACTTGCCAGCTCGGTGGTGACTCTCGACGGTCGAGATTTGCATATTGAGAGGAAAGGTAGCCGTTGATTATTACAACTCTTCGTTTGGTAGCCAGCGACACGAAAGCATGGCCGTTATGGCTTTGACATGGTTAGGCGTGGACAAGCTTGGATTTTGGCATAGTTTAGGCGCGACCAAGAACTAGGGTTTTGGCATAGTTTGGGCGCGGGTAAAAATAGGGCTTGGCGTTGGGCCAAAGGTTTCCACGCGTTATCTGGTGACCTTGGACGGCTAAGATATTCATCTTAAATGGAAGAGTGGTTGTTGATTGTCGCAACCCTTCGTTTTGGCAGCCAACGGCATGGAGGAAAGACTGGCATGGTTTTGGCACAAGGGTGCGGCTGGCATGGTTGGCATGCCTTGGCGTGGAGATGTGGCTGGCATACCATTGGCACATGTGGAGCGTCGTCATGGTTGGTATGTTTTGAGAGTGGATATCTGGCGTGGCATGCCGTTGGCGCGCACATGCGGCATGGTTGGCATGCGTTGGCGCGGAAAGGTTGCACAGCATGCCATTGGCACATGTGGAATGGTTGGCATGCCTTGGCGCGGAAAGGTTGCACGGCATGCCATTGGCACATGTGGGCGGCGGGCATGGTCTAGGCGAGGCCAATCTAGGATTTTGGCATAGTTTAGGCGCGGCCAAAAACTAGGTTATTGGCATAGTTTGGGCGCGGCCAAACTTGGGGCTTGGCATTGGGCCAAAAGTTACCACGCGTTAGCTGGCAAACTTGGACGGCTAAGATTTGCATCTTAGATGGAAGGGTGGCCGTTTATTGTTTCAACCTTTCGTTTTGGAAGCCGTGAAGGAAAGGTCGACATGGCATGGTTTAGACGTGGCCAAGCTAGGATTTTGGCATAGTTTAGGCGCGGCCAAAAACTAGGGTTTTGGCATAGTTTGGGCGCTGCCAAAATTGGGGCTTGGCGTTGGGCCAAAGGTTATGACGCGTTATATGGCGACCTTGGACGGCTAGGATTTGCATCTTATATTGAAAGGGTTGTCGTTGATTGTTGCAACCCTTCGTTTTGGCAGCCGAGAAAGATAGGCCGGCATGGCATGGTATAGGCGTGGCCAGGATAGGATTTTGGAATAGTTTAGGTGTGGCCAAAAACTAGGGTTTTAGGCATAGTATGGGCGCGACCAAAATTAGGGCTTGGCGTCGGGCCAATGGTTACCACGCGTTAGCTGGAGACCTTGGACAGGCTAAGATTTACATCTCAGATGGAAGGGTGGCCGTTGATTGTGTCAACCCTTCGTTTTGGCAGCCAGCGGCATGTAGTAGGGCCGACATGGCTTTGGCATGGAGATGTAGCTGGCATGGTTTGCCATTGGCACGCTGGCTCGGCTGGCATGGTTGGCATGCCTTGGCGCGGAGACGTGGCTGGCATGGTTTTCCATTGGCATGCTGGCGCGGATGGCATGGTTTTCCAATGGCACGGTGGCGCGTCTGGAATGGTTGGCATGCCTTGGCGCGGAGACGTGGCTGGCATGGTTTTCCATTGGCACGGTGGCGCGGCTGGCATGGAGACGTGGCTGACATGGTTTGCCATTGGCACGGTGGAGCGGCTGGCATGGTTTTCCATTGGCACGGCTGGCATGGTTGGCATGCCTTGGTGCGGAGACGTGGATGGCATGGTTTGCCATTGGCACGGTGGCGCGGCTGTCATGGTTGGCATGCCTTGGCGCGGAGACGTTGCTGGCATGGTTTGACATTGGCACGGTGGATAGGCTGGCATGGTTGGCATGCCTTGGCTCGGAGACGTTGCTGGCATGGTTTGTCATTGGCACGGTGGCGCGGATGGCACTGTTGGCATGCCTTGGCGCGGAGACGTGGCTGGCATGGTTTTTCATTGGCACGGTGACGCGGCTGGCATGGTTGGCATGCGTTGGCATGGAGACGTGGCTGGCATGGTTTGCCATTGGCACGGTGGCACGGCTGGCATGCTGGTAACCATGGGTTCTGTCGTGAAACATGACGAATGTATATAAAAAAAAGGGTACCCTGGTAATTCTTATGTGGGCATGATGATTGATTCAATAAATGCGCTAGTGGTCGTAGTGACGTCATGTCAGATGTAAGGTTTTATAATTTTAACCCTAATCTAAAAACCACCATCAAGACTTACTTATCGTTCATTTCTACCTAACTTGATACGTGTTGAAGGTTCTTAAATGTTATGTTTGAAAATATTAGTTCGAGATGTTTGGACTTCATAGTACACATACCAGGTATGCATACCATTATTTAAAATCAAAATCCAGGGATTTTAGCTCACAAACCCGTTAGCATAATGCTTCAGGTCACGAAAATTCATTTGCAAACCGGTATGCATATTGGCCTGTAGACGTCGATATTTGGTAAACTTGTTTCGGTCGTAACTTCTTCGTCCGAACTCGGAATGACCTCATTCTTGTTTGGATGAGTTAATATTGGTATTTATCCCGACTCTTGTGTTTTGAGTGTTCTTCTCAGTTTCGTCGCACTTTTTCACTTCTCTTGGACTTGGGAACTTGGATTCTTTGAGTACTTATCTTCGATTAGGATAGAAAGTGTAGTTGAGATTTAGACTTCACGGCGTTCATCGATTAAAGAAAAAGAACTACTAAGGGGAGATTGTGGAACTTCATCAACAAAAGGTATGTGGAGACTTGAACTCATCTATCCCTCAAAAGTCTATCTACTTTATCTCCTTTTTGAGACAAAATTCGTATAGATATATAAACTTTGATTATACACATTTGATATTTCGAGCTGAGTTTCACTCGCTTACATATTTCTCGAAATATGTGTTGGTAATCTATCGCTATAAGAAAGTTCATCTTATATTCTTGACGAAAGTCAAAAGATGATCATGTGAAAATCGCCTGGTAACATCTTACATGATTTGTGTGAGACAGTCATTTGGTGTAGACTCGGAATATTTCGTAATGAAAGTCTGAGAACTTAGTATGTATACCCGTACGCGTACTGGCGTAAAGTTCATGTCCGGAAATTCAACTGAGTTTGGAGGTATGCGTACCCGTTCGCATACAGGCTGACCCAAACTTAGTCTGGCCACTTAAGTATGCGCACCCGTTTGCATACTTGAGTAAGTTATATTCTAAAATCGGTTTGTTCACGAACTAATACATTTATATATTAAGGAACGCAATATTTTGCAAACCGTGGCTATAATGTTCATTAATTGATTCGAGTAAATCAAAATAAATTTTGCTTCAATTGTGTCTTGTATACTTCTATGAGAATATAAACAATTGAACAACTCTAGAACTAGTCTCATTTAAGTCATTTGAACTAGTTACTGATAAGATGAATAAGGTTGATATGAAAGTGTTCATATGGCTAACTTCGGTTAATTATTTTTGAGCCAACAAGGTGCATACGTTTAGGTACGGTTACTCATATCTAAATGAAGTCACTTTTCATTTGTGTGTACCAAGCTAAGTTTGATCTAACGGTTGAAAGATATTAAGTTGAGTATAATTAGGTTTTCATCTAACGGTGAATATTGAATGCTTTGTTACCAAGGTAGCATTGATTGCAAACCCTGATTTGAAGACTATATAAGGGAGAACTCTAGCAACTGGGAAACATAATCCCCACACCTTCTGTGTGATACTAGTTGCGACTAGAGTCGATTATCCTTTAACCTTAGGTTAACTACTTGAAGACTTCATTGGAATTGTGAAGCCAGGCCCAACTATTTTCTCTGTAGTTGCATGTTCTGATCTTTTTGTTTTCTATCGTATTGAGTACTATCTTCTCTAGGATTTGCTCGAGATTTAATCTCCGATAGGCAAGAGAAAAAGTAGTCACAAACATCTTCGTCTCATCGTTTGAGATTCCATAATATCTTGTTTCGCTACCATACGATTAAGATTATTGTGAGGTGATTGATATTACTAGGCTGTTCTTCGGGAATATAAGATCATTGTATCAATTGGTTCATGTTCACCTTGATTTATCAAAAGATGGAAAAAATTGGTTCCTGTGGGAGACAAGTTTATATATTCAATAGACTTTTCCGTGTGAGACAAATTGGTTTATCAAGTCTTCGACTTTGGGTCGTAGCAACTCTTAGTTGTGGGTGAGATCACCTAAGGGAATCAAGTGCGCAGAGTCCTACTGGGATTCAGAGGCATAAGTTACGCGATTGTACCTTGATTAGTGTGAGATTGGTTAGGGCTCAACCATATTCCGGTCCAAAGTTAACTTGGAGTAGGCTAGTGTCTGTAGCGTCTTAATACAGTGTGGTGTTCAAATCTGGACTAGGTCTAAGAGTTTTTATGCATTTGCGGTTTCCTCGTTAACAAAGTTTCTTGTGTCTTATTATTTGTTTTCCACATTACATTTTTTTATATAATTGAAATATCACAGGTCGTGCGTAAGTTCAATCAGTTTATGAATCTGTGATGTAGTTTCGAAAGTGGTAGTAAAGTTCGTTCAAGTCGGATTGTGTAAAGGTTTGATTTAAGAACTAAGAATAAAAATACTAAAAATATATTCACAAGGTTTTCACGAATATCGAGAGGTACTGAGACTTAGGATTTCACCACTAATCACATTCAATTGGTTCATATGATGACTCATAACAATTCTAGCTCTTTTGTTGACTCTTTTCTTTGCCAAAAGTAGATTTTATAAAGCATTAGATGTAAATCACAAGCATGACGCATCAAAAGTTCCTAAAACCAAGCATGCGACATCAAACAAAATCACAACTAATCAAGAAAAATCATAAATCGATTAAAACAAGTGCAAAAGTCATAAAGAATCAATTATAGTTACCAAGTGATTGTGAAATAGGGCTTCCTCCATCATACCAGTGTTGGGGTTTAGCTCCTCATGTCAAAAACACGCTCAAAATATTTAATCATGGCTCAAATAGGTGTTTTTATTGAAGAAGTGAATCTGTAACAGATATAATTGTTACAGAATCCACTGTTACGGAAGCTTCCCTTACAAATAAATTCTAACAGGAATAGTTGTTGCAAAGTTGTTACAAAGGTATTGGATTTGAAAGATTAGGTAACGGTTTCTTTTTAAGCTGCGAAGTGTTCTACGATGTTTTTCTTCAGCAGCAGAAACGTCTTCTCTGCAACTCTTGATTTTCACCTCTGCAGCTTCACCAAGCCCTCAGCTCGGTCCCCCAAAGTCTCGACTCCCTTCTATGAACTCCCAGCAACTTATATATAGACAACAGAGCGATTTAATCTCCCCAAAACTTCTCGAAATATCTTTTTTTATTTTCTTGGAAGTTACGGCAATAATATTTTCTCTAAATTGTTCCACGCGTTTCTGAGCTTTCCCGATTGTCTCAAACTCTTCCTTAGATAGATATGTATCTTTGGGAAGAGTTTTAGGTCTTTAGTCTCTCTAGAACTTTCCCTGTTTAGCTCCAACTCGGTTTCTAGCCCAATTCGATCCAAACAAACGACTATACCAGGCTTGTTTAGTTGAATCACGTCCAGCCCAATCAATTTTGGCGATTGAATCTCACTAAAACACCTTCGACATCAATCCCCAACTCTGCCAGTTGCATGCACAAAATTTCCCGCCAATTTCAGTTTTTAAAACGATGAAGCTGACCTCCCCCTATCCTGTGCTGGTCTCCCTTTAGCAGATGCCTGGAAATGGGTCACCCCTTAGTAATTAGGTTACCCCTTATCCAAAGTGAGAGTCCGTATAGTAATTTTCTCCCACAAGCGCAAAAACCATTTTTTTAGCCAATTTCGCCGCAAAAGCTTATTTCTCCAAAAATACCTACAGGGACATAAAAAGCCATAATAAATATAAAATCGAGCACTAATAATATATATAATTGAGATTATATAAGACACAAAAATGTGCCTATCAAATACCCCCAAACTTATTATTTGCTAGTCCTCGATCAAATCAAATAGAAAATAAAATCCTAACTCACTGTCGTAGGCATCGTCGATTGCATTTAGCGTATGCAATAAGCCTTTAAACCCCTAGGTGGCCCTAGTGGCCGAGTTATAGTCTCGGAAGGGCTTACCAGAGGTATACCCACAAAACCTTTATACTCCAGATCCTAGCTATCTACACAGAACCTTGGAAGGCACTAAAGAATCTCCTTGGTTGGCATACTTATTGACTACAGGAGGAAGTACCCTGATGAGAAATTCCAATTGTTGTACACGAGTTTGCACTCAAGCATACTAAAATTCATATAAAGTGACAGAGCTCTACTCAAATAGTTGCACTATGGACATCAATATCCGGAGTCAAAACTAATCACATGGATAGATCAAGAAGATGGATATAGAAAAACATAGATGGTTTTGATGTTTACTAAGTGAACGGCGTTTCCCATATCTGTCTGAAGGCCTCCGCCAAAATGAACCTATCCTAATGGATTGAGGTACTAGTCTGACTAATATCAACACACTGGCATATACAAGGGAACCAGTGGTCGATAACCTAACTCTAGGTCAACACAACTGGCATATACAAGGGTACCAGTGGTCGACTTTATTGAATTTATTCCTTTTGGTCAAATGGTCTGGTCTCATTTTTTTTTCATGGTATCACAATCACTCTAATTCACCCTAGCATTGGTAACAACTTGAATCGTGAGCCCCACCAAATCACTTAGAAACATATTTAAAAATAAAAATAAAAACAGAAGTGAAAAGGACTCAACGACATATGGCGAAACTACCATGTTATTTCTAACACCTGAGCTCTGTGCTTTTATGAATAGACTCTTTAGATGTTGCCATCTAATCAGATTGGTTCCTCAACTCCTACGATCAAAATGCTTCCATCCACTTAGATTAGTTAGTGCAATCCTCAATAGGCATAAATTTCTAAGCTCTGGAGTTTATTTATTCATACTGCAACTAAAAAGTTTCTCCCATACCCCCAAGCTTAAATCTAACATTGTACTCAATGTTCTAAAGATAAAATTAAAAGCATGAAAAAGGAGAAACTGTTACCATTTGAAGTAAAAGAGATAAGGAAAGATATTACCGTGTTGCATGAGATTGGGTTACCTCCCAAGAAGTGCGTTTAACGTTTTCAGCCAGACTAATAGATGATTAGTCACCTCATGGAATCATAATCTAATATTCGAAATTTCTGTGGGTCATCAAAACCAAATAGAGCTATCACAAATAAAAGGAATCTGCAACCTGTCAAGAAAATAAACAAATAAAGCACACCCTTGTATAGTTTAATGTTTAAGACAATTACATCTAGCTGTGGTTCAGGTTCAGGTTCTATAACTGGGTCCAAATAAAATATTTTCATGGGTTGGAATTCCTCAAAGCTAAGATCCGGTTCAGGTATTAGAGTCTGAAGAAACTCAAGTAAAAATTTAAAAGCACATAATAATAACCTGAATAATTGAGGATCCTTAAAGTCAATCAGTTTTGACTCACACAATCGACCACGATGAAACTGGTGGTCAATCTTAAGCAAATGTATCGACCCTAATCTCTTAAAGTAATTAGGTTTAGTCTCAAAACTAAATAATTGACACATCTGAAATTGATACGTTCCCACAATTGGTTGAAAAATATTTGGTGGGAAAACAAAGTCGATCTTGGTATCATAGCCTGGTCTAACCTCATCAACCAGAGGATGGGTTTCTAACAACTGAACTTCCTTATGGACATCACTAGGTTCAAGAAAACGTGTATGAAGATAATCTTGCAAAATGGTTGAGGCACATATGTCAAGTCCGAAGTGAGGGACCTTTCTAAGAGTTAAGGCACATGGAGAATGATAATCACCCCAAACTTAGAGTTTTGGGTATTTCTAGATAGACTAGCTACAATTTCCTTAATTTCTAGATCGTTGGAATCCTTAAAATAGTCAATTGCTTCTTCTAGGTTATACGCAAGTGACGCATCCTCACTCATATTTAATAGCTGTACGAGTTCATTTTCTTCGTCTAAGACCGTTGTTTCTAAATCGCTAGACTCTAAAACGGTATTCTCAGAATAAACTCGTTCCTCTAAACCATTATCGACTTCGTAATCAAAAGGAAATACTACATCATCTAAAGAAGTGGTATCTCTAATCAAATCCTCGTCCTTTTGAATAGGTTAATAATCATTAAAATTATCGGGATCTGAACCAGAAATAACACTATCATCATAAAGTTCATTTGGAGTGACAAATTCCTGATCATTATGCCTACATATTTCAAATTCTTCATCAACACTATCTACATCATAATCATCATAATAACATGAAAATGGTTGAACCTCATCTAAAAAAGTAGTGTTACCAATTTTATCCTCGTCATCTTGATTATGCAAATAACTATCCTCATTTTCAAGGGTACTATTGGAATCACTGTATTGGAAATTAAGTTTATTTCGAGAAATTCTTTCGTTCGTCTCAGCTATCAACTTGAAGGATTCCTCTATAGAAAGTTCTCTTTCGTCATAAACTAAGTTATTCATCTCAGCTAACTTACGTGTCGACTCCTCTAATTTCCTGAGGGACTCTTCTAAAGGATAAATATAAGAATTTTGCTCATATGACCGGTGTGTGTGTGGATAGTAATTGGGATCATCAAGGTATGAGCCATAACCTTGAAAAGGCTGATGTTCCCAACCACTATTCACACTATGGTCAAAGTAGTAACGTCCATTTTGAAACTCAGTCGGATATTCGTTGTATTGGCTATTGTAATACCAGTTCGACATTCTATTGCAGGGGTGTGAGTTGTCACACAAAATAAAACCCACTGACAGGGGATTCGTGGGTAGATAGAGTCTTACCTCCCGTACCAGATGGGCGATGAACCGTTGAAGTCGACTCAGGCCACCGACTCCGATGTCAGTGTACGAACCCGAGGGTCCAAGACAGTATCGTAACTGTCGTCCTTCCTTGCAAACAGTTTATATTTAATCTTAACCCTTCCGTAGGGTCTTAACCCTATTTACAGTTTCTAAAAATAAACCAAAATAACTATATACAAAATCTTCTTTTTCACTCATTTCGGATTCCTCTTTTCTTTCCTTCTTTGGCGATGCTTTCCTTTTATAGCACTTTTTCTTTCCTTGTAGCTTTGCTCGAAATCTGAAAAGAATCAAAAAAATACCAAAGGCGTAAAAGAGAACAAAAATTCTAAAAGAGTTAAAATAAATCTAAAACCTAAAACCTAATATAAATCCGCGTCGGCGACGCCAAAAATTGATGTGGTTTTGAAAGTGGTAGTAAAGTTCGTTCAACTCGGATTGTGTAAAGGTTTGATTTAAGAACTAAGAATAAAAATACTAAAAATATATTCACAAGGTTGTCACGAATATCGAGAGGTACTGAGACTTAGGATTTCACCACTAATCACATTCAATTGGTTCATATGATGACTCATAACAATTCTAGCTCTTTTGTTGACTCTTTTCTTTGCCAAAAGTAGATTTTATAAAGCATTAGATGTAAATCACAAGCATGACGCATCAAAAGTTCCTAAAACCAAGCATGCGACATCAAACAAAATCACAACTAATCAAGAAAAATCATAAATCGATTAAAACAAGTGCAAAAGTCATAAAGAATCAATTATAGTTACCAAGTGATTGTGAAATAAGGCTTCCTCCATCATCCCAGTGTTGGGGTTTAGCTCCTCATGTCAAAAACACGCTCAAAATATTTAATCATGGCTCAAATAGGTGTTTTTATTGAAGAAGTGAATCTGTAACAGATATAATTGTTACAGAATCCACTGTTACGGAAGCTTCCCTTACAAATAAATTCTAACATGAATAGTTGTTGCAAAGCTGTTACAAAGGTATTGGATTTGAAAGATTAGGTAACGGTTTCTTGCTAAGTTGCGAAGTGTTCTACGATGTTGTTCTTCAGCAGCAGAAACGTCTTCTCTGCAACTTTTGATTTTCACCTCTGCAGCTTCACCAAGCCCTCAGCTCGGTCCCCCAAAGTCTCGACTCCCTTCTATGAACTCCCAGCAACTTATATATAGACAACACAACGATTTAATCTCCCCAAAACTTCTCGAAATATCTTATTTTCTTTTCTTGGCAGTTACGGCAATAATCTTCTCTAAATTGTTCCACGCGTTTCTGAGCTTTCCCGATTGTCTCAAACTCTTCCTTAGATAGATATGTATCTTTGGGAAGAGTTTTAGGTCTTTAGTCTCTCTAGAACTTCTAAAAATAATCTCAATAGGGTCCGTGTAAAAACACTTTCCCTGTTTAGCTCCAACTCGGTTTCTAGCCCAATTCGATCCAAACAAACGACTATACCAGGCTTGTTTAGTTGAATCACGTCCAACCCAATCAATTCTGGCGATTGAATCTCACTAAAACACCTTCGAAATCAATCCCCAACTCTACCAGTTGCATGCACAAAATTTCCCGCCAATTTCAGTTTTTAAAACGATGAAGATGACCTCCCCCTATCCTGTTCTGGTCTCCCTTTAGCAGATGCCTGGAAATGGCTTAGTAATTAGGTTACCCCTTATCCAAAGTGAGAGTCCGTATAGTAATTTTCTCCCACGAGCGCAAAAACCACTTTTTTAGCCAATTTCGCCGCAAAAGCTTATTTCTCCAAAAATACCTACAGGGACATAAAAAGCCATAATAAATAAAAAATCGAGCACTAATAATACATACGATTGAGATTATATAAGACACAAAAATGTGCCTATCAATCTGACCTTTGGTTTGTTGATTAAATTGATTGACACTTGGATATTGGTTTTTGATACCATCCAAGTTATTTCTTATATTCAATCGGGATCCCAAATTCCTATTTGTTTGATTGCAGATTGAATTGAGAAATTGAGATATAACTTTTGGATATACTTTTCTTAAGATTGAGTCTGACTGTCTAGTTGATTCTCTTGAAAGTATACTGGAGTTAGTCCATATAGATTGCTAAGAGAAATATTGGGTGTGGTTGTTAGACCCCCGCTTTTTCAGAAACCCTAGGTCCTTTAGATATTGAAGTATGACAAGGATTACACTCTATCATTTTAGATTTCTGAAACAACTCAATTGTATATTTCTTTTGAGTTGACATAATATCATTTGATGTTTTCACAGCTTCTATGCCTAAGATATAATGTAAATCACCCAGATGTTTCATTTCAAAAGAAGAACTTAAAAACCGAACCAAATGATCAAGAAAAGCATCTGAAGTACCAGTCAAAATAATATCATCTACATATAAAAACAACACCATCATATCTGAACAACCACTACAGATAAACATATATAGAAAAATCTGATACTGTTCTGACAAACCCATAACAAATCAAAGCAGAGCTAAGCTTTTGAAACAAGCTCTTGGTGCTTATTTTAAACCATACAATCTTCTCTTCAAATGACAAACTCTATTAGGAAATTCTTCACTAACAAACCCTGGTGGTTGTTTCATGTAAACATTCTCAGTTAAATCACCATGTAAGAATGCATTGGATACATCTAACTGTCTTATTGGCCATCCTTTGTTAATAGCAATGCATAACACTACTCTAACTGTTGTTGACTTAACTACAGGACTAAAACTCTCACCATAGTCAATTCCGTCTTGTTGGTTATAACCCTGAGCAACTAACCTTGATTTGAATGTATCAACTGTGCTATCTGAGTTCAACTTAATTAACTTTGTATACCCATTTACATCCTAATATGTTCATATGAGGTTCTGGATCAACTAAATCCCATGTACCATTTCTTTTTGATGCATCATTTTCATCTTTCATAGAAACTTTCCATTTTGGATCTTGCATAGAAATTTTAAAACTTTTTGGTTCAAAAGGAGCATTGAGTAATGAAGCAAATGCAGTAGAAAGAGGATGCTGAACAGAATGATTCAATACATGATCAAGAAAGGATTTAGGTTTTGAATACCACTTTGAGACCTTGTAACAATAGTTGAGGAAGCAAAAGATTTAGATGGAGAACAAGAAATGGGTTATTTGGTGTTCGGTATTTACATTTTGTCCAAAATTAGTGCTTGGTATAACTTTTGTTCAACTTAGTGTTTGGTAATTGGAATTGACGTTGACACACATTGACCTTCAATGACCAGACTTTAATTAATTTTTCAGAACAAAAATAGTGTAAAAATAATTAGTTTACGAGTGTACCCTTGGATGGTTGTAGGATCCAACATTAATAATAAAAAAGAATTATTCCACGGTCTTGATGTCTCAATTATCTTCTTTCTTGTCTCCGTTTGCGGGCGTATTTACAAACAAAAATGAGAATTTCTTCTCCTCTTATTTAACTCCCTGCTAATACCGTCTGTTTCTCTGGAATCTCTCTCGTGTATTTTTCTTTTCTTACTTAGTTGCAACCCATGTCACATAAATGTATCAAAGTTTGCTTTACATGGATCAAATGATGAATAAAATTATCGCTACAAAGACTTAAAATCTAGGGGTTGATTTTGATGAAAGAAGAAGTCAAACCGAGTTTGAGTGAATTATTATTATTGTTGCAGTGATGATTAAGGTTTATATATGGTACCATTTTTCTTCAATTAGGGTTTAGATGTTTTGAAAAATTGAAGTTAATTTCAAATAAAAACCTAAATTAGGGTTTCGCTTCTTTTTTGAGATTCAATTTGGGTTCGTAACAGAATCAATTCAATAGGGTTCCAGTGGGATTTTTTCAATTATTATTTTATTAGGGTTTGAATCAGAGATTTCGATGAAATAAGAAAAATAAGATTAGGTCTTTTTGCAGATTCATTAATTTTGGTTTTTGAAGGGTGTAAGAAGGATTGGAGAAACCAGTGGTCCCTCTTTTTCATCAATTTAACCTTAATTGTTTACATATTCTTATTTCCGATTCTTAATCTAAATTGAAACTACAAGTACTGAATAGAGATTACAAGGAAGTATCAAATGGAAGTTAGTGCAGTTGATTTTAGTTATGAATGTGTTAGCTAATGGATCTTAGAGGATCTACTGTCTACGAAGGTTTAGGGGTATTAAATCCTTCTCAAACTACTGAACTAGTTCTCAAGCAATTCTCATAATTTATGAGATTTTGGGATAGGTAACGTAATAAGGGATGAATTAATGATGTTGCAGGGACGAAGATGCTTTAGTTGATAAGGGAGTAAGAAGGGAAGAATTTGTTCAATTTGATTTTTGATATATTGATTGAATTTGAAAATTAAATTGGTAATTTCTAAAATTAGTGCTCTAATTTGGGGAAGAACATGATGATCACGGTACTGGTCACAATGATGGTAGTGGGAAATAAGACGAAGATGATGGTTGCTCCAGCTGTAATGTAAATATTTAACAAATGAAGGGTATAATTGTAAATGCATTAATATATTATATTAAAAATTAAGTAAAACTTGGCTCAACACAGTCAACCGAAGTCAACGTCATTTTCAGATACCAAAGCCTAAGTTGGACAAATGTTAGACCAAAAACTAACTTTGAACCAAATGTGAGTACCAAACACCAAATAACCCACAAGAAATTTCACTTACAATAAGAGAAAATAGGAGAAGAATGAGTATTAAAATAAAACTCATTTTCAGAGAAAAATAACATGTCTAGAAATATATGTTCTTTTAGAAATATGATCATAACACTTGTACCCTTTATGTAAAGTACTATATCGTATAAAAATGCACTTGACACACTTGGGAGACAATTTATCAGCTCTAGAATGTCCTAAAAAAGATAACAGATACAACCAAAGACTCGTTAAGAAGAATAATATGGAAAATCATTGTATAAAACCTAAAAAGGTGATTTATCCTTAAGAATGGGAGTGGGAGTTCTATTTATAAGATAGGTGGATGCTAAAAAGGCATCATACCAGAATTCTTTTGGACGATAAGCATTAAAAATCAAAGTGTTCCCCATATAAGTAATATGTCTATGCTTTATTTCAGCAAGAACATTTTGTTCTATGGTTTAGGACAAGAAATTTTTATTTGAATCCCAGAAGATTCCAAAAAAAACTTTTAAAAAAGACCTTTAACTAGTTCACTAGTACCATCATTTTGAAAAGGTACTATTTTTGTCTTAAAAAGATTCTCCGTTAAATCTTTGAGATATTGAAAACATTGTAAAACATTAGTTTTAAGCTGCATTGGATAAATCCAATGAAATCTACTAAAATCATCAATAAAAAGTATATAGTATTTATGTCCTGCCAATGAGGAGCAGGACCCCACTCATCACAGTGAACTAATGAAAGTGGACAAGAAGCATGAGAAGTAGATAATTGAAAAGGTAATCTCTTTCTCTTTGCAAGTTGGCAAGGATGATATAAGGAAGAAGTACTTGATGATTTAAGAATAATATTTTTATGATTATGAAGAAGTTGAACAATTTTCAAAGATGGATGACCTAGTCTACGATGCCAAATATCTGAAGAAGCCACAAGAGATGAAAATGCAAACTGTATCATAGTAGAGGTAATGAGATATAAATTGTTGACCATTTTCCCCTGATCTACCAAAACATGATCTTTCAATCTTCTTATCTTTTGTAAACTTATCTACTGATAATAAATTGTGTCTCATATCTGGCACATGCAAAATATTGTCTAATCTAAAATTGGTTTTTGATGTATTACGAATAGTGCTACCAGTAAGAGAAATAGATAGTTTCTTACGATTACCAATCATGACATTCTCATTTCCTTTGTAGGTAGAAGTATTCTGAAGTAATTCCCTTTCTCCAGTCATATGTGTTGAAGCACCACTATTAGTAATCCATACATTATTTGAAGAAGATGGCTCATCATTATGTCCAGCATTATTAACATTCATTCCTATAAAAGCTTGCTGAGTAGAACTTGAATTGCTTACTGCTCCAGTTGAACAACTTTCTCCATTATCAGTATGTGCATAATTTGCCTAAGTATTGTTATTTGAAGCTCTGGTTGATGGTGGATGATACTTGAAGAAGCATCTTGTAGCCAAGTGTCCATTTTTCTTGCATATTTGACAAAACATCTTTGAATACTCTATATAAGGTCTTCCATTAGAATTTGAATGTGAACCAGTGGAACCATTTGAACTAGACCCATGTTAATATTGACTATTTCTATAATTTCCACCATTTCACCACTCTTTCTGTTATTGTTAGATCCATTTGAATTATTTCTTGCATACAAAGCAGTGGCATTCTGTCATCATATATGTTTGTGTGTTGATGTTGTCTTTCATCAAAAAATTGTTCATGAGACAACAACTTTGCTTTTTAACCCACCAAAATTATATGGTTTTTCTTTATTTTGTAAGGAGATGACAAAAATATCATAATCACTACTCAACCCATTTATGATAAATATCATTAAGTCTGCATCACTCACTTTTTCTCCAATTGTTGCTAAGGAATTAGTTATAACCTTTATCTTTTGAAGATATACCACAATAGACTGATTACCCTTTTTAATTCCATGTAACTGAGTTCTCAGCATATTTTTCGTAGCAAGATATTGTGTTTTAAAACTAGTTGCAAGAAAATCCCATATCTCTTTTGATGTAGCAAGACCAAGAACATAACCACTTACAGTTTCAGTAAATGTTGCTTTCTGACATGTTGAAACAAACCTATCCAACTTTATCCAAGACACCCATTCTTGATTTACAACATCAACTCCATTAACAGTTATCTTCTGCGGTGGTTCTACTAACTCACCATTTACATAACCAAAAAGATCATGAGAGATCAAAACCCCTTCAAACTGATCACGCCATAACAAATAGTTTGACCCATATAACTTCATCGAAACAAAATATGTTGTATTTGTAAAGGGAAGAGAACAAAAAGTACCAGTTCCAGCGGAAGTCGACATCTCCTTGTTAATTGAATTTCTTCGCAGAATTTCTTGATGAGGATTGTTGCTCATGATGATTATGTCGTTGTTGATGTTGGTGTTATAATTTCCTGATCTGGTAGTTATCATAAAATTGCGAGATGAACCCTAAAAACCTGAATTGGGGAAAATTGTTGAATCTGTATTACCCAGAAGCTAAAATATTTGCGAAAAATTATTAAGCTTTGATGATTGAACCAATATGGATCTTTACTTAATATGAAACCATGAGAATTTATATGTTCTCCTAGTATTGAAGAATTTGAAGATATTACAGTAATGATGAAACAGATAAACAAGAATGAGGGAATTTTATTATTAGGTAATAAAACGATACTAAAACAATTTAGAGTCTCAAGATCTATTTATGTGTCTGACTTAGAAGACTTAAAGATTATTGACTTCTAATAGTCAAAGTCAATTGACATTAACTTTGACATACTCATTATTCCTAATAACTTCCGTGATTCGATCATGAGCACAAACTAATAAGATTTCTCATGATGCGTATGGAAATCAAGAAAACATTATAAGTAGTGATGATTGATTCTCAATCAATCATCACTACGTGTAAAGGACACATCTGTTGGAGATGTTTATCCAGCAAACACATGGTCTCTGATGTGGATGACACTCGTTCCAGTATGAACCAACCGGTCTTGTATGTGTCGGTCGGTTTTTTACGCCCCCAACGGCTAAGTTTAGTTCTACACTTGTATAATCACACCCAATCCACCAATGATAAACACACTCGTACATATTTCATTGTCTGTTGTACAAAAAATTCTTCCAATTTTTTATCTCTCTCTTGTTTTCATTAACTTCATTCATCATGGATCCTGAAATGGATAATGAAGAAATTTAATTATTAGCGGAAAACATTTTTCCATCAACAAGAAGCGTTTACGCAGCAGCTATATCAAATGGATGCAGATTCATACGATGGAGATCCAGAACTAACGCAATGCTACAATTATACACCGGGAAAGTTCCACGAGATCCAGAATCAGGAGTTGTATTGAGGAGAAGATATATGTGGAGATTTCGAGAGGAAGTCACCAACAAATGGTACGTGATTATTTTATTAATAGAAGTGTCTACTCTGATGAGGATTTTCAACGTCACAACCAAATGCCACATCACTTGGTCAAGCGGGTTATTGGAGAGCTTTGCCGGATATAGAGCGACGTAATTTCGACTTAGAGACAAATCTTCATCCATCATAAATTCACCTGGATTAATATATGGTTGAGCCATTGCTCAAAAAATTTATTGGTGTACAATGCAAGTGTGATTTTGAAGTTGAAATCAACTCAATATATAGGAAGAGGATTCATAGTCGTTGGATGTAACTAGCCGTTGTCGGCTCAGTATAAACCGACCAGCTCAAGGTAGAACGACAGTCGCCTCTGTCTGAGACGATTCTCGGCTCACTAAACATCGATCGTCTCTGATGAAACCGGTCGTCTCAGGTCGAACCAATCGACTCTGTATGAGACGCGATGTACAAAACTTTTTATTTGAGAATTTACTCATCCGTTTTAATGTTTTGCCAATTCCACTGTAAGTGTATAATTACCAAACCAAACTGTTTGATGTGCCGGTTGGAGTTGCTCTTACTATGTCAAAACAATAAGGGATCCCCGTTACGAATTGATCAAATAAGTATCTCGGTACGAATTGATCGAATAAAATCAAAGTCCACGCAACTAACTAACATACGAAGATTTGCTCTTTTTCCAGTGGGTGTAGTCTCCCGTAAACATTCCATCATATTTTTTTTTCAGAAGACACGTTTTCAAGTCAAAAAAATCCATCAAAAGAATGGTAGATTAGATGTAGTAGTCTCCATCACTTCCGGTCTTCTGCTTTAACTTTTATTTTTCTTGTACGTTCAAATAATATGTGGTAAAATTAATAAAGCAACGGTTTTAAAACATTGACGTGATTATTCAGATCATTTCGATATCAGTCCATATTTCTTGGACGGTTTTATTATACAACTATAGAAAAGCATATCAGTGTGATTGATTGTTGTGTATGCTTAACCAAGTTGATATCTTGAAGTCTCCTTTTTCTTGCTTCTGGAATATGAAAATGAATTAATACCTTTGTATCACCAACACTAGTTAAACTAGCTAGGACGATTTTTAACGCCCGTTAGCGTCGGTGAAAGGAAATAAAAGTTTGCTTAATCCATTTTGGGTTCACCTAGGCTGAGGTGGCATGTTATGCATGTACGTTTTTAACTCAACAGGTTGTCCATCCAAATCCAACAATGTATATTTCTCATTTCGATCTAAAGGATTTTCAAAGAAAAACGCTCCTTACCCATATTGAGTATCAGTTCCCGAAACCTAAAAACATTTTCTTGTGCTGAAGAATTTCGAAGTCGGATATGGTAAGATCAGCCAATGAATTCACCGCTATAATATAGATGTGATTATAATGACCATGCTTTAACGAAATATAAAGCAGTACATGTCAACCGGACCAAATCAAGTAAATGATTAACAAGAAAGTTAGGTCAGGCGTGCAAGCCTAGCTGTGGCTGTACTACGACAAATGCCCTTTCACAACATTATATTGTTGCGTCATTAACATGGAAATGTTCTTCCCTTCGTATATACGCAATTACAGGGTCTAGTCATCAGCCACTTTTAACTTATCCCCACGGTGCATATGTGCGAGTGGGTGAGGTCGGGCATAGATATTAAAGGATATATGTCGATTAGATCTGCAAGAAAGAGTGTCTATACCAATCCACTGTCGCATAAATATCCATGGGACCGTCATAAATAAATAATGCCATTTGAAAAACTCGATCGAGAAAAACTTATATGGAAGAGATCCGATCCATTGATATAATTATTCCCACAATTAATTTCATAACTTTAATATTGCTTATCATTTTTTGTTTTTTTGAAGCATGAATTTATTGTATTACTAATGGAATATTACATAAAGATATATAATATCCAAAGATTCAACAATTACAATTAGGTTGGCAAGCCAAGTTTCTACAGTGTCATGATACTGTAGCAAAATAACAGTCTTCGGATCAAGGTTGCACCGGGGGAGGATGTTGGAGTCGTAGGTCAAAAGACCTTCGGTCAATGCTTTTCACAAGATAAGTTGTATTTTTGATGGACACAACGGTATCCATATAAACTTAGTTGGTGGTGAAGATGTCCGGTGCAGTTGAATGAAGTTGCTAGTCTGGCCTTTGTATCTTGATATTGTGGCGGATTGCTCAAGTAATATATGGCTATTCATTTGTTTTTTGATTTGATCCATAATTTTAAGTTGAGTCTTCAGCTTTGAGTGAATCTTGAAGTAGCCCAATGGCTGCCTTTGAAGATTAGTGCTAATAGCTATTACACAGGTTACTAAAACTGAAACAAAGATACAGACGAATTACGGACTCGACTAAGATTAAACTAAGGTAATTAAAACTATAAGAAGGATACAAATTTGCTGAAAAGAACTTGTAAAGGAGTTGAGTTCACGACCCATGCGCATATCAATTAGCGTTTTGCTTGTTGTTGTGAAGATGTAAAATTTAGTCGTGAAACAATCCCACCCGTGGATAAGACATGATGATAAAATGTTTATGCTGCTAGCTAAGATTAATACGGCTTGCATCAAGCTTCACCAGCAATGCACCATGAAAGGCATAAAGCAAATCAGGAAAATTAGCTCAATTGTGAAGCTTGAGAAGGTCATCCTGTCCAGCTGAATATGTGTACCAAAAGATCAAAGGTTGGGTATCCCGAATTGTGGCACAGGCGAAAGATTTTGCTGAAGAATGAAAGCCAATATGCCGATTGTTTGGTTGCACAGATCAAAGCTCAAAACAGGTACCAAAAGGATTAAAATGAACAAATATTGTTTATCATGTAAAAGCAAAATGATAATAAATTTGAAATTAGTAAATTAGTATAAATGCCTTACATTCCAAAAATAAAAGAAAAAAACCGAAGGAAAACGCATAATGTTAGTCGCTATAATCACTCAGCAAATAAGCTAGATTGCTAATAGGAATTACCGAATTATTCGGGAATATATCAAAATACATATAGAACAAAATAACCATTTTTTTTGAGTTTGGTACATCCCAAGCAAATTAGCAGCCTCTGTTAGCAGCCTTGCAAATAAGGTTCAAGGCTTCACCTGTTTCGTTCCATGTAAAAAGTCCTAAGGATGACTCGTAAGAATAAAAAACTATCAAAGTATGTGAATACAAAGTCCAAAACGTGATGTTATAAAAATGATGTATAATCATTTGAAAAAAGAAGAAGAAATCATACGAAAACAACTCGTTCTTCCCCTTGGGTTGGTGGAAACTTACAATGAAACTCTCAAACAAATATAACTTGAACTAAACGAAACCTATTAAAATAGTTTAATACTAGTAAGTACAAGAAAAGAAACATACTTAGAATAAAAATAAGTATACAACATGGAATTCCCAATAAGCTACCTTAGATTAATACATCAACTTGCACCAGTCTGACCCGTATTTCCAAGAAAATGTCCACCAAAACAATCCGGTGAAGCATTAGACAATACATTTTTTTAAGGAGTTTCTTTCCAACATGCCAATATATCTGTCTTGAGTCATATACTTTTGTTATAAAGGTGTAAGAATTTGGATCGAGTTTGCACAAGGCTACGAGTTTGTTCAAGTTCTTATGTGATTGGCGATTGCACACACCATCACAACCACTCAGGGTTCCGGTTTCGGGTGCAATTCTGTGCATGTTGGATATTAACAAGCATTTATTTCAAACAGTTGACATTAGAATGATGCTAACGATCAAGTTTTGAACTTCCGTTTAACAACGGCTTTACCACATGGATACACTTATATTGACACGCCCAAATGACTAAGACTCCTTAGTTTAAGATTTTACCAAAAGAGGCAGCTATACTAAGATATTCTTTGGTACCAAAACAGGATGAGCACGAATACAATGATCCAAGCTTGCCAATTTTTGTGCCCACCTAATGGCGCTAGATCCATATATAGTTTCTCAAAGATAAGCGCTAGAGACTGCTGACTAACATCTAGGATGAGCAATTTGTCCTGACGCTTGACTAGTTAGTGTCTTTGACTGCTCATAGTTAGGGCCACAACGAGAAGACATGCACAGGTTTGGACTTTGCAAACTTCTTCTACGACGACGCAGCAAGCAAGTAAGAAGAGTAAACGTACACCCAACTCACTTGGGTACTATGGAACTTGTCCTCACGTGAGTTTACCACGTGTAATGAAAATGATGACCACGCGTCAATGTTGGCTGCTCGATAGTTTGACACGTGCTTTGTCGTTTGTATGTTTTTGGTTCTTGTGTGTAAGAATGAGAATTAGAAGAAGAAGAAGATTGAATATGGAGAAGGTATGTAGGTGTGTCTGGAAAGGATGGATTGGAGATGCATCCGCCATCCATAAATTGGTCCACGTACAGAGATTCTCTTCTTTGGTCTTACCCTGTAACGACCACTGAACTTGGACCTATTTTCTTGTTTAGCCCCGTGAGGAGATAAGTGCCAAATGTGGTGGAAAAAGGTAAGGTTAGGGTTGAGATATACACCTTACCGAGCTCTACTGGACTTCGTTTCGTGCCTATGTGACAAACAAAAGCATCCGTAAGTAAAATTTAGTTTTCCAGAAGTAAAGTCTAAAACTTCCCCTTCTTTTTATTTTCTTTCACTTCTAACACGCATTCTGAAATCGGAAAATGGGTCATTTGTCCGAATATTTTTAAATCACGGTTCAAATGTACGAGTAAAAAATAGTTTGGTTGAAATTGCCAAAAAGAAATAGTAAGAATGAAACTGGTTTCATCCTAATTTAAATTTAAAAAATAGTAAGGATGAAACTGGATACATCTTGTGTAAATTAAAAATAAGAAAAAATATTTGAAAAAGGGCACGATAAAACTGGTTATATCCTGTCTATTTTTACATTTTTGTCCATTTAAACAGTATCAAAATCTAACTGTCCATTTCATCCAGGAATCGTTGATTTTGGTCTTTTTAACCAAGTTTGTGTTCTGAAATTGGATTATGCAAGTAATTCTGGAGTTTTATTAGTTACGTGGTATCCAAACACCCTAGTAACCCATTCTAGAGATCAAGAGCAAAAGTAATTTACTTCACCAAAACTAATTTTTTTTTTGTTTATAGAAATCATTTTGGAATTATGATGCTAAACTAATTTCAGATTCTTTGACTTAATTCAGTCTAAGAATATCTTTTTTGAGTACATCAAAACAGAATAATTTATCAAGAAATTAAGACCGAGCCTGAATAAAAAAATCAACAATTCGAAAATCGGGTTTTAATCACAGGGTTGGTTCAAATTTCTCCTGCTTAAATTTCACCTCAACACAGAAAAATTAACCATACATTTGCTAGACCAATCTTCATGATAATCTCACCCTTTTATTAGATTTTCAACCAAAGAAAATACATCATACCAAAATCCAGAAACCGTTTCTAATATGAATGTAATCCTATGCTTAGGTAAGATTTACTTTTCTTAAGGTTGAGAATCACACCTACTTGTTTATTATTTTTGAAAAGTTAGTAACCACCATCTTACAAATGTGCCTTTTTCTTTTAAAATAAAATGTATTCATGATCATGAGAAACACCATAATGATCCTTTTCCACCTCTCAATAAAAATGATTACATGTTGTTCTCAATTATTTGCTTTGGTGAAAGGTTCTTATCAATTTACAGTCATTTCTTACTATAATCAATGTTATCCTTGTCAAAGCTATCGTTTAGCTTAATAAATTTTGCTAGTTTTACGGAGAATAAGTTTCTACCGATCCGTCAATAAATGCCATTAGTTAATCATATAGGAAGTTGACATTAAGAAGTTAATATCCATTAACCAAAAGAAAAAGATGGCTACTACAGATATCAATCTTGAATATGAATTATATATATTTGGTCAAACTATTAATCTTGGATTCTTGGTAACATCTAAGGCTGAAATTCTTAACTTACCGTGCACATAAACAAAATTAAAACAACCACTCACATTTCTCTCCACGGTGGGTTCAAAAGTGCCCCCTGCTAATTTCCATGGGGTGGGATCCACATTTAGTGTGAGTGTGTTGTTTTAATTTTGTTTTCCTCCTCGGTCTGTTTAGAAGCATTGCCTCTCTAGTAACTTAGAGTATCAAAACAAGTGTGTCAAAGGAAAAAATTCCCCATAAGATTGCTCCAATGCCCAATTTAGAAAGTGAATTCCATTGATAAACCTTTTTAAATCATACGTTAAGATATATCACAAAATTAAATTCCATTAAGCTATCTAGTTTCGGAGATCTCTATAGCTGAACACAGATTACTACTTGATGATGTGTTGAAGGAAATAAGATTTCAATACACCATCTCCAAACATATATGCCTCTCAAACGTAACACTAAAAATACGGGAGGTTGATATGATATCAAAGGTTTACTTTTAAAACTCATTAAGGGTACGTTTGGCATCAGTGGGGTTCAATTTCCAGGTAGTTCAAACAACCTAGAAATCCAACTACCTAGAAAATCAACTGCCTCGATCCAAAATATGTTGTTTGGCATCAAAGATCTTTCTTCTCCATGGCATCACCATCTTCATCATCTAACAACTGCAGCACCAGATCTTAACACAACAACCCATCTTGGCAAATCAATTCCTACATTTCAGATACAAGAATAACTCATCATCAGATTCAGTAGCACCATCAGTTCACTACAACATCCATGTCTGTCACAAATCTGGCACCCACTTCTCTTTTCTCTGTCAGCAATTTCAAACCCCAGTCAAACCCATTTCTGCAATCTATTTGACTCCATTAGCAGCACACTAAAAACATATTTATACATCATCATCATCAGACACCACGGGGATCTTCCTTCTTATAATCTCAGTCTCAACATCTTTGAATATAACCAGCAGATTCCTAGACTACAAACCTATCTTCTGTTCAATTCCTCGAAACCCTAATTTCTCCAATTCATCTTCAATATTACCAGATTCAACCATCAAATCCATCTTTCCTGCTTTCCCATGAACTAATCAAGTCAACTTATTTGGTTCTGGAAAAACAAATCCATGTTTGGTATATTTATCAAAAGATTAATAAAAGCATTTGAGAGAAAGAACAACAGAAATTTAACAATAATCAATCATGAAGTCATGGGGAAATAATGATATTTACCCAGATTGGGAGTTTCTCACATGGTGAAAATTTTCAGAGAGGAGAAAAAAATTAGGAACGAAAGACGAAAGATCGAAAAATTGGTTTACAAATGGAAGGAAAAGAAGGAAAAAATAGGAAATCTCATGGGGTTGGGTGTCGACTTCTTTTCCACCGATAGAAAGAAAATAAGTTGATAACTCCATCCTAAAAGATTATGCCAAACAGGGGTAATTTGAATTACCTCTCCTAACTCCACTCCACCGTCAAATCCTCCAGTGCCAAACACACTCTAACACCTTATCAAACGATGAATAATCTCTTCAGAATATACTGATCCATGTCATTCACAATCTAAAAAGATAGCATAAAAGTTACCAAACCTTGATTTCAAGATATAGTATGTCCCTCTCTATAACAAACCATGATACAATGTAGGTGCATATTTAAATTTTCTTGTCTGAATCTGATCAAGCTCATTTGAATTTTAATTATTATATCTCGTTATTACACTTCTGTACTTCTTTATGTTTCGAATTTAATTTCAAAAAAAAAAAAACCTTCTCTTTCCTCTCTCTCTCACTCCTTCTTCTCCAATAAAACCATCAAGAATAATCCATCTCTGTTCAGATGTAGTCTATGAGAAGATTTCTTCATTATTTCTTATTTTCTAGGTTAATTAGTAGTTTAGTTTAGTTGTTATTATGTTTTTTTACTTGTCTACACCGTTATGGTGGTTTTATCTACTCTTTTGAGGTTTATCTTCGCTTTAATGGCAATTCTTGGTTATCGGATTGGGTTTTAAGATCAATAGTGATGCTCTCTAACGACGAAACATTCGTCTTTGTTATCTCTGGCGACGAAATCTTCATCATCAACTTATACGTCGACGAAAACTTAATCGATGGCCCTTTTGGTGACGGAAGCTTCATCACTAGTTTCAAGAGATTTGAGCAAATCACTCCTATTTTGGGAGCAAATTTTTTTAAAGAAGAAAAACCAACTAAATGGTTGGAATTTAATTCTGGCGACGAAATCATCATTCTTCCGATTTAATCGGATCTTATTCATATTTGTATTTGTCTTACTCCGGTAATCCTTCTCTTTCTCTTATCAGATTTTTCGGTATTGTACTTTTACGATATGTTTTTGTTATTTTGTATTCTCTTATTTTCGATCTTAAACTCATTATAACCTCGAATTTTCATCAATGAAAAGTATCCTCGTTTATAAAAAAAAGAAAATTTTTTTTTCAAAACTCGAGTCAGATCCAAACAACCAACCCAAAAACAAAAATTAAAAATTGTTACAACCGTTCCGGGCGATGTTATCCAAACTTTGTGTATAATCCACAACCAGATAAAATCTTCTCTACAGTTACAAACTCCAAACAAATTAAGAAAATCTTTCCGTTACAACAAACCAAATTATCCATTTTCTGTTATATCTACCGAAACTAAGGCCATTTCCGTCATTTTCTTTCCTTTTTCTTTTCCCTGGTCGGTAACGATTTAATAAAAAGATATTTCATTTGCTTCTCATTTCTTTCTTCTTCTTCTTCTTCTCCATTTCATATATCAAAATCAATCTCCCAATTTGACTTCTCTTAGGGTTTTCTTCATTTCTTCACAAAAAACCAAAATTTGTAGATTTATTCTTCACCTAGATTTACTCTATATATAATTTCTCTGTACATACTATTCTCCAAAAATTTCATTTCTTCTTTGTAAAAAACCAAAATTTCCAATTTTTTCAGTTAGGGTTTGTAAAAAAAAATTCAGATTTGTTTGATTTTTCGGATTTAAAAGTTACGGGTTTTGATTTTTGGTTGGATTTGACAAAAGGGGTTCAAAAAAAGGTTGGATTTTGATTTTTGATGATGGCTGTACCTACAATTGCACTCTATGCAAGTCCACCAAGTTCTGTATCTCATCCATGTTCAATTAATTCTTCTCATTCAAACTCTGACTATGAATTGATGAATTCTCGTTGTTGTTCATCATCTCCATCATCTTCTTCATCATCACATAAACCGGTAACTGGTGGCCTTTCCCTTTTGTTTAGTTCCAATTCCGTTCGTCATTCATCTTCAACATCAGCAAGCTTTAATAATGGAGGTGATGATTTAGGATCAGGGTTAGGATTAGATTTAGGATCTTCATTTAAGTATAACAGTAGTAGTAGTAGAGATCATCATAGTCCTGTATCTGTGTTCCAAGGTCCTGTTTCAGGTAGTAGTGTTGGTTCTTCTGCCTCGTCTTCCAGGAGTTCTCCGATGAGAATTTCATCGTCTTCGAGTGGATTGTTTAATGGGTTCGTGAGAAATGCTATAGATTCTGCTTGTCTTGATTATGATTCACGAAGTTTCGGCATAGAAGAATCTACTTTTGCTACTACTAGTGGTCTGGTTGATGAGCTTACTTTTAGTATGGAAGGTAATTTTAGTGTTGTTGATCCATATGTTAAAGAATTACTAGTGAATGCTCAATCAAGGCATAAGATTTTCTATGAAGATATTGTTGTTAAAGCATTTCATGAAGCTGAGAAAGCTCACCGAGGACAGGTAATTTCGGTGATCGTTTTGTGAAGTTTAAAATTTCAATGTTTAGAGTGTGGGTTTTGAAAATGGTTTGTGTTTTTTTTGTTATGATTTCAGATGAGAGCAAGTGGTGACCCATATTTGCAGCATTGCCTTGAAACTGCGATGTTGCTTGCTACGATTGGTGCTAATCCTACAGTGGTTGCAGCTGGGTTACTTCATGATACACTTGACGATTCTTTTATGAGTGTTGATTATATTGTTAGTACATTTGGGGATGGAGTTGCTGATCTTGTTAAAGGGGTATGTTGAGTCTTACTTTCAAAGAAAAATGTTTATTGCAGAATTTGCATTGTTTATCATTCGTGTTGTGTTAATTTTATTTGTTTCTTTGGAGAATTGAGTGATCGGTCAATGTTTGATTGTTTACCTGATTAACACATGAAGGATGATCTGTTATGTCAGTTTAATTCATAACAAAGGACTGTGATTTTTGTGTTATTGTAATATTGCCGCGCGTTTAACTGTTATTTTGCATTTGATAAAGGTGTTGCTGTTTGGCACATAGAGTATCATGATAATTTGTTAAAAGTTTTTCAATATAATTTTAGCACCATAATAAACTCTTTGATGACCCAAGGATCCCATTTAAAATGGTAAACCGTTAGCTTGCAATAGTTAAGCTAAAGCCTTAATCAGCAATTAAGGGTTGAATTAGCTGGCGTTTGAGTAAATATCTGGGTTACTTCATGTTCAAGCTTTTCTCTGTTTTTCAGTTAGCCAAGCAACACTTGGGTTGACTTTTCTAATGTTTTTGCCTTTTTTCTTTCGTTGTCTTTGGTGGATTACTTCTATGTCCGTGCATGCGATGCACACTTTGTAGTTACTGGTTGATTTTCATTTCTTGCTGCACTGTTGAATGTTTTAGTCTTACTTTGAGGCTTCTCTTTTGCGGAAACTCTCTCCTCTTGTGACGTCTCTATCATGAATTTCATTTCAAAACTGAAGGTGTTTTTGTCTGTTAGAATATTATTTATGTATGCGGTGGACTGGATAGATAGTGATCGATGTGGGGTTTAATGTACTTCACTTTTTATTTTACTTCTCTGTTTGGTTTGTTTGATTTGTGGCCTAAAGTGCTTATGTTTCTATACTCTTTCTAGGTATCAAAGCTGAGCCATCTGAGCAAGCTTGCACGTGAGAATAACACTGCAAACAAAACTGTTGAGGCAGATCGCTTACATACCATGTTTCTTGCAATGGCAGATGCAAGGGCCGTTCTCATCAAACTTGCAGATCGTATGCATAATATGATGACACTAGAGGCTTTGCCTCCGGCCAAGCAAAAGAGGTTCGCGAAGGAAACTTTAGAAATTTTCACTCCATTGGCCAATCGCCTTGGGATCTCTAGTTGGAAGGATCGCTTGGAAAACATGTGTTTCAAGTATCTCAAACCAGACCAGCACGATTTACTGTCCTCCAAGCTTGTGAAGTCCTTTGATGATGAAATGATTACTTCTTCAGTAGAAAAATTGGAACAAGCTCTCAAGGATGGAGCAGTTTCTTACCACGTTTTATCTGGGCGGCACAAGAGCTTGTATAGCATTTATTCCAAGATGATAAAGTACGTACTTTTTTCCATTTATACGGTTGATGTTTCGATCCTGTGATTTTAGTATAAAGCACTGATATTCATGATTTGGTCTTTTAACACTCGGCTAATCCTGCAGGAAGAAGCTATCAATGGATCAAATCCACGACATACACGGGTTAAGAGTGATTGTTGAGAACGAGGAAGACTGTTATACCGCACTTAAGATTGTTCATCAGCTATGGCCTGAAGTGCCTGGAAAGTTTAAAGATTACATAATCCATCCCAAATTCAACGGGTACGAGTCATATAACTTCGGCTTTTTTTGTTTAATCAAATGGAAATACTCAAAAGTTTGCTGCTACTTATAAATCTTCTTTATCCGTATCTTCAGGTATCAATCTCTTCATACTGTGGTAATGGGGGAAGACATGTTTCCTTTGGAGGTTCAAATCCGAACAAAGGAGATGCATTTACAAGCTGAGTGTGGGTTTGCTGCTCACTGGATGTATAAGGAAGGTGACACTGCATATTCTTCGTATGTACTTCAGATGGTGGAATGGGCTCGGTGGGTAGTCACTTGGCAGTGTGAGACCATGTCAAAAGAACAAACTTCTTGCATCGGTGATGCTGATTCCATCAGGCCAGCTTGTCCTTTCCCTTCACATTCAGATGACTGTCCCTACTCTTACGCGCCTCAATGTACCCAAGATGGTCCTGTTTTTATCATCATGATGGAGAATGAGAAGGTTTGCACAACGTCTTATTTTCACAATTTTGGACATCCTTCTTTGGTTGGTGTTGCCTGAAGTTTAATAAGGACCGAATGTTATTTGCAGATGTCAGTGCAGGAATTTCCAGCAAACTCGACTGTAATGGATTTGCTGACACGAGTAGGCCGCGGAAGCTTGAGGTGGTCTCCCTCTCCCTACCGGTTCCCCATGAAAGAAGAGTTGAGGCCAAGGATCAACCGTGAACCTGTGACTGACCTATCTCTCAAACTCCAAATGGGAGATGTAGTTGAATTGACTCCGACAATACCTGATAAATCTCTTACAGAATATAGAGAGGAGATCCAGCGTATGTATGACCAAGGCCGTGGCCGTTATGCGGTTTCAGGCAGTAGGGCTGCTTCAAGTAGGGTTGGTTGGTGACGTTAACACATCCTAACACCCTCCTCCTCAGTATATATATTTGTAATCAGTTCATAAGAACATCCATTCATTTTATACTGCTCTGAAATTAGAGGTAACAAATACGTTACGCGAGAAGGTTGTTTCATTTGTATATATATAAAAATGAAAACCCTGTACAGTAAACATTCTATTTCTTGATTATTGCACGCAAGGAATGGTTGCCATTGTAGGAGCTTTATTTTTCATCCCAAAGAAATGAAATTTTCCAAGTTCTGTTAAAATATTTGTGTCTTCGGAGAATTGCAACAATAAATATATAGAAACTCAAGGTTGAAGAGGTTGACGAAAGACTAGGGCAATGGTTTGATCGAAATTCTGCAGGTAATGCTTTTAGGAATTGGCAGCTTCTGAAATCAAATATCCTAAAATTTGCAAGACCTGACGCATACTCCGGTAAGGCTTGTAAGTTTTTGCACGTACTGTGACATCCAGTGTTTGCAAATTGGAGAGTGCAGAAGACAAAAGCAGGTAATGCTTCAATACGTGTGAGCAACAGTACTACTCGAGGCTCCTCGACCTCAGCATTACAGTATTGTACAGTCATAATGCTGCATATGGAAGAACCTAAATGGACAGTAAAGAGAAGAGTTTCGCTTTTAAAAACACGATTTTTTCCTAATTTCACCCTGGACGTTTTCCAGTGAGGGGAAAGGATACCCTTCTAGGAGTATTTTGTTGCTGATCTGTGTTTTGTTCCTGAGGTGGATTTAGGTTGGAATTTTGATTAGGATTGACCGTATCTTCTTCATCATCCTCCATTTCATCTTCTGCTTGGGCTTGTGGTCTTCTGGGGATTGCAAGTTGGTAGTTAGGGCTGATAAGTGTGTCTTCATCTGGTGGGAGTGGGATTCCAGGGCCTGTAATCGATTTTGGCAGTGGCATTTTGTTTCTGTTCCTTGCAAGCTCTAGTAGGACCTGAACAATCAAAGCAATAGTCAGTATTTCGATCCCAGAAAACAATCAACGCTACAAAATTGTGAGATTCAACTTACACCGCACAGTCATTCACCCACATAAAACACGAAGTTCTGAATAAAAACATTTCATGTTACTCCGTACAAATGGTTGGGATACGTATTATAGGTCTTTGCAGTGACCATGTGGGTGGAAGTAGTTTGAAAATTATAGGCATGGATTAATACATATATCATGAAACAACCTGAATTACAAATGTTAGAGCCAAACCATGCTACAGGTTAACAAAGAATCACGCCTAAACATATCATATACGACTTTCAAGAGGTAACTACTGACAGTGAGCCAATGATGTAGTCACATCCAGTTTCCCAACAGTAATTATAAGATACTAAACGATACTAACTATCAATAAGTACATCATGATTCCAAGCACTCTAATCTTCAGAGTCAATCACAATGGATTATGACATGAAATACACTACCCTGTTCATCAATATTGATCTATGACTACAATCATGTATACAAAAGCAGGCAATGGTAGCGGAGTCTACCCTCTTGGTACGGAGTTATAACTACCCTCTTCTCAGTACTCTTTCTACAATTACTCTTCTAATCATATTTTATGGTTCCAAGCTACAAACCAGAACTCCATACAAGTGGCAGTAACCTTGTGATAAACCATGAAGAAGCCCATTGGTTGAGTTGTAATAATTATGGTGTATGAAGGAATGCAAGTTTAATCTAGGAACGCCTTAGTTGTAAAAGTAACATTCCTCAGCCTCACTGCAGTGAATACATGCGAATTGAACTAAATTATAAGAATTGAACTAAATTATAAGAATTCCTCAGCCTCAGCATGATTCGAGAAGCATAAGAATTGAACTAAATTATACAATGGACTTAAACTATAACTAGTTTGTTAATCCATGAGGTAAATAGTAGTCAAAATGTTCAGATCAAGAAGCAACTTAACTTGAACAAACAGATGAGTAATTGCAAACCAGTCACCATAAAGAATCTAAGACATCCACGAAGAATAAACAACTAGGGGGCAGAAAATGCTTACCTCTCGAGGAGGAGGTTGCGAGAAACCGAAATTAACTTTAGTTTGAATCGCAAGCTTAACATCTTCAGGATCAATTGCAGGTTTACTAGCATGTTCTGAATAAACTTGAGCATCTGTCAAAACATCCACCACATACCGATACCAAAGTTCCAAAAACTGGTGAATAACACGAGGTTCATATTCTGAAACACCCATTGATTTCAAGAGTGTTTGTACTATCTTTGCATCTCTCGGCAAGTCCTCATCTCCATTCTCTTTATCCCCCATTTTCTACACAAAAAAAAAGCCAAATTCTTATGCAAACTAAATTTTTTTATGTCAGCTCCATTGAAACAATTTTACAAATAGTTTGAGCTCACAAAATTTTCCTGAAAATTACCACCAGAACAATGTTATTTAAGAAATTCTAAACCATGGGTTCTTTCCTAAACTGAAAAACAAGATGAACCTGACTACGAAACCCCTAAAATATATTAACAACTAGTAAAATTTGACGTTCTAAACAATTAGAGCAGTTGAAAGCCTTAATTACCAGCTGAACTTAGTTAAAAAATTGAAATTGATCAGCATACAACAAAACCCAATCAGTAATAACGATACGAACCTGAAAATTAGAGAGATCACGAGAACTTGAAGAGAGCAGAAAATTTGAGGAGATTTGGTGGAAAGCGAAAGAATCAACGTTCAATTTTCTAGGGCACACTTAAGAAAAGGAAGAGGAAGAAGGGTAGAAAAGGAAATATAAAAAGAAATTGCATTATTTCTCGATTTATGCGTGTGTATTTAAACCCAAACTTAAGAAGCCTATCATAGAGGCTCCAAACATTTGGTTTTGAGGGCTCCTATGGATTAAAATGTTGAATATGTTATAGGGCCTACCGCCCATGGATGTGAATGCCAACAAACCAGTCTATCTTGAAGTATGTCAACAAGAGATTCACTATCTTCAGTAATATATTCAACCTAAAATAAGTGGTTGACATGCGAAGTGAGATTCTTTTGTCCCGTTGAGATAAAGGAATTTCTCAAACTAAGCTAATCGTAGCAACATTGAAAATGAAAAATCCCAAAGTAATGAGGGTTATGCATACTGACTCATGTGAAGCATGTGAAAACAAACATATACATATATGAGAGAAATATGTATTATTGTCCCAGGTAGTAATAACACCAAAGTACATGTATCAACCGAACATGGGATCAAGATAAGATGTCATTCTAGCTCACATCAAAAGGAAAGAGTTGGGAATGAATATTTCTACTGGTATTGGTACAAGCAATGCAATGCGGGTACCATAGTGACAACCGATTTCCAGAGGGAGGTCATACTTTAAACATCAAATTTATTGGCAAGAAGAACTATGCCTAGCCAATTGACTATCTTATTCGGTTGAATTTTATACATTGTCTGCACTTATGGAATTAAAAGTACATCATTTCCAAGAGACATAAATTTTCTAATGCACTTGAGATATATTTGGATGAAAAATATATCATCCCCTCTGAAACGTAACATAAATTCACTCTAAAGTACTTGAGTTAAATCCATTTTTGTTACGAATAAGGCCACACCACTTATTAAATCTCTCAAGATTCAACATATAACTGATAGTGATTTTTCTCCCACTAATTTAAGGAATATTCATTAGTTTTTGAACTAATTCTTTGTAATGTGACTACGATATTGGATCATCGAGCGAAGTAATGCTCAAATTTTGTTTCCAAGATGGAACAAAGATTAGAAGTCAAAAAAGATCTATATGTACCGAGAGCTAATCACCTTGTTAAATTCCAAAGATACCCACGCAAGTAGATATCATATGAAAACTCACAATGATGAGAATGTAATTGATTGCATCTTTTATAGTCTCTAATATATTTGGAAGGAAATATATCTTAAAGAAACTAATGAGTCAATCTAGTGAAATGTAAATTACTATAGTATTTGGATTATTAAATCTATATTGACTCCGATGATGAAATGTTGGGAATTGATTCATACAGGCTTTGACATAACCATAATGGCACTTTGGTTGTGACATGATGTTTCTTTTTGAAAGGAACCATACGTACATCACTGTGTTTGAGTGGATGAGACAATGGGAAAAATATTGACAGAATGCGAAGTGACGACATATCTCTCAATAAGTTTTTTCCAAAGTACTAGATGCACAACCTCCTTCCCATTATGCTTTTAGGTAAGAAAACATATCACTCATTTTTACAAAGTCTTCAGTAAAACAGGATCGAGACCATCCTAAGATGCAAATGGCAAAATTTAAAAGAAAACAAGGTAAAATTCAGAAAAATATTCATGCAGAATGCGGACCATTAAAGTGACTTATGGCTCTGGTGAATGTTTTGACATTTTGGACTAATTATGGTTCCCAAGCAATTTGCGTTTGGAAAAGTACTAGCACATATTTTACATGTAAGGACTCACCACCCCTTGTAAATGCTAGCGAGTGTACATCAAAAGGACTTGATGGTTATTGCATTTTTAATGGGATCATTGCAGAGTATCCTATACCCCATGGTCTCGCAAAGTCTATCTTCAAAGGTTACAGATGGTGCCTAAGGCATGGTTATGCATACAAACCTATCTTTAACTGCTTGGGGAATATGAAATATAGACGCATCTTTACTTAATTCGTTTTAGAACCCAATATTAGTCAACCTTTTATGTGTACCAGTTGGTAATTTGATTTAAGACTGAAATTCGTGTTCTTGCACATTTTTGGTTGCACTATATATGTGCCATTACGACTCCACATCGTACTACGATGAGTCTTCAAAACTGTTAAGTAGTTATGTTGGAAATGAGTTCCCAACAATTATCCGCATTTTAAAACCTTTGGCAGGAGATCTCTTACCGCTAGATTTGCGGGTTGTCATTTTAATGAGACAGTCTTCCCATCGTTAGGGGGAGATAAGAAAAACTATTTTCTAAGGGAACGACAGGAACTGTCGTGGTGTGCTCTCTTTGTGTCTCATATTGATTCTTGTACTCCAAAAATGTAAATGTGAAGTGACAAAGAATAATCGATTTTCAGAATGTACACTGATGTTGCTAAAGTGATGAGATTACACATACCAGCTGTAAACCTACCTGCAAGGTTACAAATCCTCAACAAGGGATATACACCATAGACTAAGGTATTGCAACTACACTCAGTGGAAGTGCGGTTGAGGCTGTGGCTCCATAAAGGAAGTTGGAGAGACCACTTGGTTCGATCAATCCTCACCTAGAAAGGAATTAGGTGAGTAAGGCACAACTTATTTATATCATCAGAACTCATAAGATTGTCTCTGAATATGTCCATGAATCAAACTGGAGGACGCTCCGAAGTTTAATGATTCCAGAAAACAATGACACCCCTCGTGGAATATGAGAATGCGCATGAGTCAATGGAAAGATCATGCGAGCATATTGATGATTAATTTCATATACACTTTCGTAAGGAAATAGAGCAAGATGAGATCGAACCAATCTCCTTGTTGATTAATGTCAACGAAGAGCATATTTGGCCTATACAATCCAGGTAGAACTTGATTCTTTGACAAATATAAAGGTATTTGGTGTGGTAGTGCTAACCAACCAAGTGTGAAGCCTATTGGACATACATGATTTATTTGTCACAAAGCATAATGAGGAGAAAGCAGTCTTAAAGTATAAAGACTGGCCTTGTGGTGCGAGGTTTCTCACAAAGCCCTGGAATTGTTCTCTTGTAATGAATTTTAGAGTGTTCCGCTACTTAGTTAGCTTGGTAATTTCAAAAATACTTGAAATGCAGCATATATATGTGGTTGTTACGTATCTCTGAAAGAATCAAGAGATAAAAGATATTTACAAAAGTACTTGATAGACTTTTGTTACCCAAATTAAGTGACTCTAAACCACATAGTGTGTTACAGTTAGATATAACGCTCACTTATAGATTGAAGCAATCAGGCGGATGTGGTATACCCGTCTAAGTGACTATTTTATTCGGAGGGGATAGACAATGTAAAGACCCTCAAGCTCGTCAACTCTATCAGACCAGTCAAGTGACGAATTAGCCGATAATAACTCGATTAGTTTAATACGAACGTTAATTGATAGGAACTAATATAACAATGCTTTAGATACGAAACTAGTATCGTTACATAGATCTCGAAAAGTTACGCGAAATGGGCTACTCGAACGTGTCAATCGGATATCGGACGAAGAAGATGTCATCAGTTTTATTTGAAGGGAAAATAGTCATTTTGCAGCTTAGCCGCCTTGGTTGCCCGTATAAATTTTGGGTTCCTTTAGTATTTTCGGTCGTCCTTATTCCCAGACCGTGAAGATAAACTCTTTTCTTCTTTCTTATTCTTCATTCTTCTTCTTCTTTTCTCTTTTTCTTCTTCTGTTTATCGCTTCTGGCGATTCTGTCATAGTTCCGAGGCTTTGAGGTTGAGTGAATTAGTCAAGTTATCAAGGATAAGTGGTTGGTGGTGGTGATTGATGTTTACTGGTTTCGGGAAAAGATGGAGTTGATGTTGTTATAATCAGAAATTCGGGTTTTTAGATTAAGACTCAAGTTTGTATGAAATTGGTAGGTAATTGAGTTGTAGATAAATGAAGATCAAAAGGGTTTTCGTTCGATTGATGATCTGAAGTGGTATTGATGAAGATTGAAGAATTAGGGTTTCTGTTCTTACCCAAATTGAAATTAAGGTTTTCTGGAACTGGAATTCGATTCGAGTGGTGAATTAAGAAGAGTTGGATAGAATCATTAGATGGGTTTGTGTAATTATTGGATTTAAACTTCATGGATTATGATTCTTGTTAAATCAGAGACTTAGGGTTCGTGGTTTTGAATATTAGATGAAGGGGATGGAATTGATGGTGATAAGAAGAGTAATTGGGAAATTAAAGTTCTTGAGTTGTACTGATGAGTTCTGGGTAGTTTTAAGATGTGTTGGTAAATCAAAATCAATGTGAGAAGCAGAATCCAAATCAGTTTTTTGAGGAAAGTCATCTTGAGGTAATTGTTTGTTCTCAATAAATCCAGTTTAGTTATTCACTTCAATTTTGGGTTGATGAGGTTGTTATGATATTAGAGTTGAAATGAGTTAATTGTGTTTTTATTTAATATATGTAAGGAGTTTTGCATACTTGTTGATGTTGTTATAATGGTGGTAATGAAGATAGATGCTATTTGAGTTGAGATGATGTTGGTATGGAAGAAGATGGTAGTGATATTACAACTGCAATTGTAAATTAAGTTGTGTTTGAACCTGTATGAATTGATCAAGGTGTTGATCTAGTGATATGATGTTAAATAAGATGTTGTAAGGTTGGTGGTTGTGGATATGATCTATATGAGCTGTTGCAGGTGAAGTTGTTAGTGTCTCAGGACAAGAAGAAGGTAAGGATGGTTGTTGTTGAGTGGAGAAGTCAGAGTTTTATTGTGGTTCAGGTCATGTTTGATTATAGAGAATGAGAAGAAGAACAATGAGCTGTTGGTGGTGTTGTTTCCGGTATGACGTGGAAATTATGATATTGGAAACTGCAGTGAGCAAGAGAATGGTGTTGAGATGTAATTAAGATGTTGATTTGAACGGTGTTATGTTACTGGAGAATTAGGTCATGGGATCGACTGGGTATAATAAAAAGAAGATGATGTTATTTTCATTGCAGCTAGAATTGGAGATGGTGACAGTTAGATGTAGGTTTAGGTTGTTGAAGTTTGACTGTAGTTGTGGCATTGCAATTAGTAGTTGAATCAATATTGTAGGTTGGTTCAGGTGGTTGGTGTTTAGGGGATTGGTAGAGGTTGCTTATAGTGGAGATGTATTATATGTAGGAAGAGTGAAAGCTTGGAACTGCTGAATTGTAGGTAGGCTGTTATCTTTGTAATTCAATTTGAAGTTTATTTGAATGATTCAATTGATGTATTATTAGTTTGAAATTGAACTTGAGTTAGGTTGTAGAGTTAGAGTTACAGTTGTGTAAGATGAACCTTTGACCTGTCTGACTGAGCTTATCAGTCTAATTCAGTTTTGTTTAGCTGACTCAGTTAATCTGACTGAATCGAGTTGAACCTATTGCATGAGTTGTCTCAGTTGACCGAGTTAGACTTGGCCATTGACTCTGGACTTAACTTGACGTGGACTGTTAATTTACTTCCATGACCGTTAGTTGACCCAGTTGGGTCAGCACTTGTGTAATGGGCCGAGTCTAGTGGACTTGGGCTTAGTGTCATGTATTCTGAGTTTGATGTTTTGGACTCTTATAGTCCAAAATTAGCCTTTGGTTCCTTCTACAAGTTGTAGATATGCTTAAGACTTAACTAATGGACTATAGAACGAACCTAATTGAATTAGTAAACCTTAGATATGCTAAAGATAGATAAATAAAAGATGTAGAACCTTAAATGGGCCTAGAATCATTAGAAAGACTTGTATGATTCATGTGTGAGCCTTTTGGCTAGATTCTTAGACTTCTTATGTGATTAACAGTTAGTCTATTTAATAACGAACGATTCAAAAGATGAACCAGTGGATCGTGGATCTCGAGGTAGGCATGGCTTGTCATTAAAAGAGGTGGGAATACATTTGACTCTTTTGTAACCATTGTTGTTTCTTTTACAAAAGTTTATGCTTAACAAACTCATGCATTGTCTAGTGTGCATTCCATGCTTTGTTTAAATTGCTTTACTATACTTCTGTTGATTTTGTTAATCTTTCCATGGTTTGGAAAGGACTTGTAATATTTGTTTGTCATATGAATTGTTATGGGAAATACAAATTTCCACTTGTGGTATATATTATACACTCCTTCACATTTATAACTACATGAATTCAACTTTTTTTGTTTAGAGTGGGTCATCATGGTCTTGGTGATATCAGTAGCTAATGAGTGTGGTTAGCACGAATATTATACATTGTTTGAAGAAGGAGTTTGTCCATATACATGTTTGTTTACTTTAATGACTTGGTCACTATTTAATATTTCGGAAAACATGTATTGTTTTCCAAATCTTATTTATGATTACTTGAAAGTTAAATGTTATTCCTGCTAGACACCTCTTTTAGGGATGATGTGCTCACCCATTCCCACTTTCAGTTTCAGAGACAGATCAGAGTTGCACAACAAAAACTTCAAGGGTTGATTTCATTAGTTGGTTAACTTCGACTATGTTTATTATGTTGTTTATTCTATTTGTAAACCAAATGACTATTGTATATGTATCATTTGAGAGGAGTTCTTGTATAAATGTAGATTTCAGAGCGGGGCTAGTTTTTGGGTTAAGTTTTGTAGCAGATTTCTTAATTGATTTCTTAAGTAAATGATTTAGATTTTTAGTGCCTCTTATTTAGTTAATCTCTTGGATTATCCAGCTGCTAGCTTAGGGGGCGATACAGACAAATAAGTTATTTTTCCTTGCATATTCACAAGAAGTTTCCTGATTTGGAATTGTAGCTATCTATGTCGATGGTATAGACATAATGGGTACTCTTGATGTAATAAGAGGCCTTAAAAGCTATTTGACATCCGAATTTGAGATGAAAAATCGAGGGAAAGCTCGATCGAATAATGATCTTGAGGTATATTATTCCACCAGTTTGCATATGTATAAATTTTTCAGGAAATTTAACAAACACATGCATCCTGATAGCACTCCCATGATTAGTCGAGGTTCAGATGTAAGTAAGTGACCATTTCGTCTAAAGAAGATGACGAAGATGTGTTGGGAGATGAAATTCCCATATCTAAGTACAATAGACGCATTGTTGTAATTAGTATAATAATGTACTCGATTAAATATTACATCCTCAGTGAACTTGTAAGCTAGATATAGCTTAGCACCAATGCAACATCATTGGAATGATACAGTGAATGTAATCATGTACTTAAAAGTAACCATTGACATGAGTTTGTTTTATCCCTGCAAAGACATAAAAGGAATGCTAAAGGAACTGCAATCCAAAGGTTGTTGATTATGAAGGAACAATAATATCTCTTCTCCAACGAAAGTAATCAGTGGGAGATATGGTAGACTATTTTCTAAGTCATTACTGATATTCAGTTTCGAAAAGTGCATGACTAAAGGAACTGTTTGGAACAACTCTAAAAGTAATCAGGGGGAGATGCCGACATCAGGGGGAGATGACGATATCAGGGAGAGGATCCAAGGATATGATGTCGACATATTTTACTTCGAAATTGAAGATGTGTTGTACTCTTTTTCCCTTCGATCGAGAATAGTTTTCCCAAAGGGTTTTGTCACTCGACAAGGTTTTTAGCGAGACAACACTAAAAACATCAAGTATGTTGAACGTTGAAGACATAAAGATCGCGTTGATATTACTGAAAATATCTGAATCAAAGAAATGAAACGTGATAGATGTTAAGCAACGTAACTTCCATAATCAACAACAAGGTCTTATAAACATTCAAGTCACCCAAGTAAAGTGTGATAAACTCCTTTTGACTGCATTAGACTAATGAAAATTGTCTGACATTAGGGGGAGCATCTAATGGTGTGTTGAACTATTTTCCTTCATCGAGGTTTCTTTTTCCCACAAGGTTTTAATACTCGGCAAGGTTTTTAATGATACAACAATAAACACCAGGAAGTAATTTGCTAACTAACGCTATTTTGTTTCCCACAAGGATTTTCTTCCTTATGAGTTGTGAAGCAACTAATCAACTTCAACGGAGAAAAGTGATCATCTGCAACGGATCACCTTTACTTACATCTGTCACGTTGTACTCTTTTCCCTTCGTCAAGGTTTTGTCCCACTGGGTTCTCCCTTGTCAAGGTCTTAATGAGGCAACATATACGCATCCAACTATGTTCTAAGTTTTCTTAATATTGTAGTCTTTCTTTAGTTCAGGTTTTGTCCCTCTGAATTCTCCTAAAGAAGTTTTAACGCGGCAATTAACTTAGACATGTCGGTCTTTGAAGATCGTACTGCATGTGATGAACTACATGTAAAGTACGAGGCAACATGTGAAGTACTACATGTGAAGAGTTGTAACAAGGTTATGTCCCACTGGATTTTTCCCTTGTCAAGGTTTTAATGAGGCAACTGATTTCAGCACAAGTCATCAAGGAGAGAACAACATTTGAAGAACTACATTTAAAACACTATATGTGAAGCACTATGTATAAAGCTTTGTTATTGAACCGCACAAGGGTATGGACCATGGATGTGCGGTCCATTAGATGAATAGGTCTTCCCTTTTATGTATATAAGAGAACATTATATGTATGTAATAGATTGATGCCTCTTTATCAATATCAAGTTCTTCTCCTTCTCTGTCTCTTACTTTTCCCTATTATTTCCACTGCAAAAGAATATGTTGTTTTTTTTTTCATTTTTTTTTTCTTTTTTTTATAAGCAACGGCCTTCGAAGAGGCTAATGATCCCCGTCAACAATCGGCCTCAGCCATATTGGAGGAACATACCAGTACATGGTAGAATTGTTTGTTTTGGCCCAAAGGGCAAGTTTGTGAGCCACAGAATTGCAGGCATGTGGTTGAAAAGTAAACAAACAAGCTACAAAACTAGAAGAGAAAAAATGAATATCCTTAAAGATATCATCTGTTTTAGAGTCTCCATCAAACAGACAACAAAAAATTGATTGATCAAATTATGAGCATCACTCACAATAATGAGATGGGTAGGCTTTTGCTCCACGACTTTTTTCAAGGCCACCCAAATAGCTCTGGATTCAACTTCCTTAGCAGACTCTACTTCAAAGACAATAGAAGCACAAAAGGAGGCAGTATTGGAGAAATCCCTCATCACAAAGCCTGCACCATTGTTCCCAGAAAATTCATCATAAGCATTTTATCCAACCAGTCGGTGGGGGCATCCATTTGTCACAAACACCAATAGGGACCATAGGAGAAGCAATGGGACTAAGTTTTCTAGTTACTAACCTGGCTCTAGCTCTCATAATAACAATAATATAGTTTTCTTTGATGTTTTGGAAAACCAGGTTATTTCTACTTTGCCAAAGGGACCAGAGAATAGAAACAAAGAAGCATTGATCTCCATCAGGGAGCTTAGAAACATGATCCACTAACCAGAAAGACATCCAATCAATAAAAGATTTATTGCTAAAGATTTAAGTATTAAAACAAAAGGATGAGAGGAACCAAACACGAGTACCAAAGGGACAAAGAACCAAAGCATGCATAATCAATTCATGAGGGTCAGTACATCTAACACAATTAACAGAATTCATATAAATGCTAGTATGTAAAACATTTCTAGCAGGCAAAGCATTTTTAGTAGCTTTCCAGGTAAAAATTTGAATTCTGTAAGGCACATTAATTTTCCAAATGCACTTCCAAAGAGAACTACATCGGGAAGGCCTGAGTCCTCGAAGTCCCAAGTAAGCATATTTAGAAGTAAATCTACCATTATTTGAAAGATCCCAATCCCTCCTACCAGGAGTTCAAATCTGGCTTAAGGGAATAATGACAATCTTCTCAACATAAGAATTATCAAAGTGGGTGTTTAGTCTATTTACATCCAAAGATCTAGTCGTAGGATTGATAAAGTAAGAGACTTTTATAGTTGAATCAGGAGGAACCAGAGGGTTAGGAACAACAGAACCCATTGAAGGAATCCGTTTGTCATACCACAGGTCAATAAATTGACCATCTCCAATAATCCAGGTGATAAAGGGTTTAATAAGTTCCTTTATAGCATGAAGTCATTTCCAGGTCCACGAGCAGTTAGCAGGACACTTAGCATTTAAGAAATCGATTCTGGGAAATATCTAGCTTTAAGGGTAACATATAACATGCAATCATGGTTCTCAATAATACTCTAAGCGTTTCTAGCTAGCATAACAAGATTATTGAGTTCAGCTTTCCTAAAATCAAGATCTCCTTCAGACTTAGGAGAACAAAGAATATCCAAACCCAAAAGATGAAGCTTTCTATCTTTTGGGTCAAGGGTTTCCCCCCACCAAAATTTACACAAATGGGAGTCCATTTTTCTGCAAAGGTGTTTGAGGATGAGAAAGGCACCCATTTGATACAGGGGTATAGCCTGACCAATGTGTTTAATCAAAGTGTTTATAGAAGCTTGGGAAAGAAGCTTATGGAGACAGATGGAAATTCTAGCATCAACAGCTTGGAGAATACCCATATGTGTTTGGATTTTAGAGGCCTTAAAGGTAGTAGGAGTTCCCAAATACTTTTCTCCTAAATCCCTGTTACTAATGTCAAGGATACTAGAAAGTTGTTGTTTTAATTGTTATGGGATTTTTTTACTAAACAAAATACCAGACTTGTCAAAATTAATTTCTTGACCATAGGCCAAGCAGTATTTTTAAAGATACTCTGTGATAGTGTGGAAGTCTTCAATAGTAGCCTTATAAAAGAGTAAGGAATCATCAGCAAAAAGAAGATGTGTCATAGAAGGAGCATTTTTGCACACCTTAATGCCTTCAACTAAACTTTTATGGCAAGAACATTAATGTAAGAGGATAAGGCCTCATAGAAAATAATATAAAGGTAAGGATACATAGGGTCACCTTTTCTTAAACCTCTTTCAGGTTTGATAAGACCAGTAGGGATACCATTAAGGAGAATAGAGTAAGAAACAGTGGAGATGCACTGGTTTATGAGTTTAACCCAATGGTCAGAGAGACCCATTTTTTTCAAAACTTTTTCAAGAAAAGACCATTCCAGCTCATCATAGGCCTTAGAAATGTCAAGTTTGATGGAAGCAACACCAATTGCTTTATCATGATGATTGACAGCATAAATGGCCTCATTAGCTAGAAGGATATTATCAGATATACTCCTTTTAGGAACAAAAGCACTTTGGTTATGGGAAATAATGTTATTCAAAAAAGGCTTTAATCTGTTAGCTAGAATTTTAGATAGGATTTTGTAAATGAAGTTAAAAAGTCCTATGGGTCTATATTGAGAGACCAACTCATCTAGAGGGACTTTGGGGATGAGAACTATGTTGGTATGATTGAAAACTTTAGCTATGTTCCCTGTTCTAAAAAAAATTTCAGTCATATCAACAACAGCTTCCCCCACAATATCCCTATGTTTTTTATAGAAAAGACTAGTAAAATCATCAGGCCCAGGGGACTTTTCCCCTCTCATTTGGAACACATCATTCTCAATATCTTCAGCAGTAAGAGGAGAATTTAAGGAGGAGTTATCAATTTCAGAGAATTTAACAGGAAGTTCCAAAGGATCTCATCTTGGAATTGTTGAGGGTATGAAGAATACATATTCTTAAAGTAATCAATAAAGGATGTGCTAATACTATGTCTATCAGTTAGAATAGTACCAGCAGCATTCTCAATCCAACTAATGGCATTTCTCTTTCTCTTGAAGAGGGTGACTCTATGAAAATATGGTGAGTTTTTATCACTTTCCATAAGCCAAACCTCTCTGGATTTATCTTTCGAGTAGAGTTCTTCCAGATTGTAGAGATATTTCAATCTAGCTCTGAGTTTAGAAATGACCCTAGTATCTGTAGAAGTAGAAGTCTGGGTTTCCACCAATTCCTCTCTAGTAGTAGAGATATTAGTTTGTATGTTGCCAATGTCCTATATATAAATAAGGGGAGGACTTATTCTATTATAAAAGTACTAAAATATCCATTAACCTATAATAATTATCCTAATCCAAATAAAAAACTAAATCTACGTAACCTTCCGTCGCCTCATCTTCTTCCGTTTTTTCTCTCCTCCTCCATCACTTGTTCTTCCTATTCTCCCATTTTTTTAATCATCGATTCTCAAAATCATTAATAACTGATTAATCAAGGAGTTCAAACACCAATTAAGAATCGAAAAAACCCATCCATTTTTGCCGGTTTTTATTGCATGAATCGAGTTTGATTCGATCAAATTAGGGTTTTTTAATCCGTTTCAGAAATTTCTAGGTTTTGAAATAAGTATTTCCCCACTGTAGTGAAGTTCTACGGTTTGGAGTTCTTGTTTTCCAAACCGTAGATTATGCAAATATTCACCCTATGAAGTTACGATTTCTGGTTTCAATGTTTTTGTTAAGAAATTGATGAAGTTCAAGCCGTGGTTGTCCACTAACAGAGATAAAATTGGAGTTAATTAGAAGGAAAATAAATTTGGGTTTTGGATGGATATGATTTTTAAGAGAATCTGCATGTAAAAATCATCTAGATATGACAAGGATGATATGGGTATGTAAATCATTTAACAGTGAAGGAAGTGGAGACAACGAGAGTAATTTTGGTGGTGGAGCAAATCGGTGATTGAAGAACAATTTGTTTTTCTAATTTCATGTATATGGATATAATTTTGGAAAAACTAAGGTCAACCTCTTTTATGCTATTGATCTGATTCTTGAATACTAGGAAATTGGTTTTACAGCATTTAGTTTTGACACTGTCCATGAAATGAAATTTAATTTTTGAATAATCAAATGAAAAATAGAATTCAATCTCTGAACTCCAAACCGTAGAATGATATGAGCATGCTTTTTTAAGGCTTGAAAATGTAATCAGTTTAATCACATTGAAGCAAGTGTTCATTACTTCTTGTCCTCTTCTCTGCCCTCATTTTTTCATCTTGATTTATTTTCTAAAGTAAACATTTGCCTATGCTTCAGACTTCTGCTTTCCTGAGTCTTCTAGATCTCAGGTATGATATTTTTCTCAAACAAATATCTCTCCAGGTGAGCTTAAGTTGTGTATAAGATGAGTTTTCCAAAAAATCAAACTCACCTTTCCCCACCGTACGTTCTTATCTAAAACCGTAGATTAATCTGAGCTTCCCTACGGTTTGAAGTATTAGCTCGATTCCAAACCGTAGTCTTCTTGTGTTTGTGTACTGTTGAAGATTAAACCAAGATTTAGTTGGTGGAAGAAACTAGTAGAAGTTGATGCTGTTATGTGGAAGCAACTTTGTGAAGTTGATGTGATTTTGTGGAAGCAACTAGGTGGAGTTGCTACTGTATGATGAAGTAACAAGTGAAAGCAACCAGCAGAAGTTGATGCAATTTATGGAAACAACCAGTACAAGTTGTCACGCGTTATTTTGAACTTGTAGTAAACTTGGGAAACAAGTTTGCCAGTATTAGAGTTTGGTTACTGGTAGGCTTTTAAGGATGTAAGAAATAAGAGTAAGAGGAAGCCTACTTGTTATGACCGCAAGTACACGGTGTAGGTTGTAGCTTGTGCAAATACGGGTCGAATCCACAGGGACTAGGGTGTGTAAGTTGAAGTTTCCTAAACTGTTTTCTAAGCTGTGAATTAACTAAACAAGGATATGAAAACTAACAGTGAATTGAACTAACAGAATTAAACAAGACACTAACAGGACATGAAACAACAAACTAAATGAAGATGAAAGAAGTTGTGGATTAAGAAGATCAGTGAAATAAGGGGTTTGATTTCACCCTAGTTCATGCTATGCATTCTCTTATTGAAATGTTAAGCACAACTATAGTTCTTTCCAAAGTACTAGTTGTCTTTTTAAGGTACAACTAGTCAAAGGTATGTGAATTCAGCATGAAGTTGCAGCTTAAACTAAGTTCAAGTGTTCCTAAACTTGTTTAACATTCTAAGGCTTTTGTGAAATTATTACACAACAGGGCTAGGGCAAATGAGACTATCCTAAGAACAAATCATAAGAACAAAAAATAACATAAACATGAACATGAGCTTGATGTAAATTGTAACAATCACACAATCAAATTCAATACATGTTGGAGTTTTGAACAGCTAAATTAACAATGCATTTGAATTGAGAATCATGGAATTGAAAACATTGATAACCCTCAAAGCTAACAGTTCATGGAAATAACAAAACTAAAAAAAACTTAAACTATTCTACTGATGCTCTGGTTAATCCAGGCATGGTTAAAATTACACCCCAAGCACTCAATTTATACATGCAAGCATAATCCCCAAAATTCCCAAAAATTAGGGTTTCACCAAAATTGAAATTAAAACTCACCAACTCTCTGAAAATTGATTCTGACTTCGACCCATTCTTCTTCTGACTCTCCTGATGCTACCCATGCCTCCAATTTGTGTTATTTCTCAACCTAATTTACCAAACTCACACGCCTAGGGTTTCTGAGAAGAGGCGAGTGAATTAGGTGAATTAGGTCTCTGAAATTAGAAGGGAATAGGTGATGGATGATGGGGTTGTTGGTGATTTGAGAGCTCGGTGGTGGTTGAGGCGGCAGGAAGTTGGTGGCGGAGCAGGTGGTGAAGGTGAAGCTGTTGCAGACGGAGGTGAGGGAGGTGAAGTCGATAGTTTTAGGGTTAGGGTGTGTTTGGGTTAGGGTATAGGTATTGGGTACTCGGGTGTTGAGCGGGTGTAGCAAATGTTGATGCGCAGTAAGGATGAGACGTTGGATGCGAAGATGATGGATCGATCTAACGGCGAGACGGAGGCAGATCTTGAGCGACCGTTGGATTCTAGATGCAACAATTATGACGTTCCAGATGAGAGTTAGGTGTTATGATGTTTGACAGGAGCTTCAGAATTTGATGCACTGTGATGAAGCGACCGTTGGATGCATCTGTGGATCCAATCTGACGACTACGAGCTTAGGCAGGCTTTGGGCTTGGGCTTGGACTTAGGTTAGAGTTTGGGCTTAGACAATTCTGAGCCCGCTTCTTCTTTAGGAACAAATTCTTCCTTCCAAGCCCACTTCTAGTTGGTCCGGCTCTTGCAAACATCATTCTTCGCTGCCTTTCTGCGGGAGTCTTTGTCGTTTCTTTGCTCTTTTCACTCCGTGAGTTAACCAGGCTTTATTTAGTACCTAAAAATGCAAAATTAATTAAGAAAAGTATTTATTCTTGAAAACAAAGAAAATACAGAATATGGGATAAAATGTAGAATTAATGCACAAAAGATGAGTTAAATGCCAAGAAAAATATATAGAAATATGCACTTTTTAGCACTCATCAAATACCCCCAAACCTGAATTTTACTTGTCCTCAAGTAAAACAAAACTAAGGGAATCCTACCTATACCGCTGTCGCTGGTCTCTCGAATGCATTTAGCATATGCACTAAGCCTTTTAAACCACTAAGTGTCCCTAGTGGACGAGTGAAGTCTCGTGAAGGTTTGCTTAGAACGTACCTACAAAGTTCTAGGACAAAATATAAGCTCAGATTCCATGAAATGTGACATGTGCAAGACAGTAGAAGCTCACAGCAAAATGGAGATGTCAATCTAGCTATCAAAGGCACAATCCTAGCACTGATAACAACTAAAGACACGTGATAAGAGTGTAAAGTGTATCTACACATGTTTCTAGAATGACCTGAAGTTATGACTACTAATCACCAAGAGATAGTTTTTAGGCTAAGAACCGAATTCTAAGCCAAGCTAGCTGTCCGGCTTTACGAGAATTGTGAATGTTCACCCAATGAGTTGGTGATATTTCAGTTTACCCGCGTTATACATCGATGGCTGCACCCTCCTTGCTTATTACAAGACTATTTACAACAAAAAGATGACTCTTTACATGACTCTTATTTACATTGATTACTCTCTTTTATTTTTGGAACAAGAGAGAACTATTGTCTTTAACATGACAAAACATGGAATAAATACTTGATTTTTTTTTTTTTTCAAGAAATAACTTTGATCTTTACAACATAGTGACACTTTTGATACATGAACAAAAATAAAAACATAATTACATGACTCTTAGCAAGAGGTGGCCCTTATCGAATGCATCCGGTCAAATTCTATGGTTGCTTTTCTTAACGTATCCTCCAACTTCTATCCCAGCCAACCAAAGAACAAGCTAGTCAAGTCTCATTCAGTATTCTAAAGTGATTGGCAATCTAACTTCCTATCAAACACCTTGAAGATCGAGGCTATACATGTATTGGTAGATCGTGCGCGTGCAAGTTTCTTATCACTATGTGAATTGTGCTAGAATCAGGGTGCCTAAATATCTAGACTAAGAATCCTAATAATTACATATTTGCACAAGAGTCAACATTTCAAGGTAAATGAGCTCCATTTTTTATGATTTTTTTAATTTCTTTTTTATTTTTTTTGGAATTTTTAAATTTTTTCAAAAAGAGTTCAAAAAGAAGGAGTTCTTGTTTTCAATTATGGCATGTGATCGTGGTATCTACTCTATACCCCCAAACCTAAACTAAACATTGTCCTCAATGTTTCAAAAGATGTAAAGAATTATAATACAACATATGGAGAGGATTATGCTGAGTAGAGAAAAAGGAAAGAGAATACCCGATTTCGGCGAAAGCAAGATTAGAACTCCATTATTCAAGGCAAAAATCCAACATTTTTTTAGCCGAGATCATATTGGATTAGCACTATATATACAAAAGAAACAAAAGATTTAACTAAGAAACTATCTACAAGAAAATTTGGTTTTTAATGGGATTGGACTTTTTGGGGAAAATTTGGTTTTGTCAGGAGACATTTGGTTTTGATGGGAAAAAAGAAAAATTTTGGTTTTTAGGGAAACATTGGAAAACTTTGGTTTTTATGGGAGAAAAACATTTGGGTTTTAATGGGATAAGGAGACCAAGCCCACTGTTGGGTTTTGCGAAGCCCAGCTACGTTTTTGAAAAACAGGCCCACTGCTGGTGAGTAAAGCTCACTGTTGGTTTTTGGAATTTTGAAATTTTGGCCCACTTGAACTTTGGTTCAGGCCCACAGTTCAGAAACAAGCCCAGGTAACAATTTGAAATTTGGGCTCTTAAATAGCCAAAGGTCGAGGCCCAACTGGGCTTTGAAAACGTTTTCTGTTTTTGGGTCAAGCCCACAGTGTAAATGTTTAGTTTTCAAATGGATGTTAAGCCCACAGTCCCAGAAATTTAGTTGGGCTTTGGCTAGCTACTAACTAATATATGAGGCCCAACTGGGCTTTCAAAAGTTCAGTTTTCTTTAGTTAAAACAAAAGGCCCAAATCAATCTAAAACCACAAGCCCACAAGAAATTAAACAAACAAGCCCACAAGAAATTAATTACAAACCCAACAGAAAAAT